>NW_027466084.1:5310000-5910000 GCF_046127955.1 Nelusetta ayraudi
CCAGCTCTTCATTGGTTTCCCTGATGGAAGCGGCATCCCTTAGGGAGCAGTCGAAGGTATTTCCGAAGCCCTTCACGGGTTTCTCTGTAACTGATGGAATCCCGGTGCTTCCTATGGAGAAGTGGAACCAGTCTGTCACCTTCCCACTCCTTAGGGAAAGAGACCTGGCTTGAAACACATCCGAGCCCAGGTGGTTAGCCTCTTCCCAGCCCGGGAGGATCCCTCTGTATCCTGGGACTGATGCTGTTGTTTTTGTCAGATCATCCATAAACGCTTTAATGGGGGGCTGACGGATTCCAGACTTGGTTTTGGGGCCTCTGCACTCCGGTTTGGCAGATTTTGACCAGCATGTTCATGGCCAAGGCAAAAAGCATCACTGAAATGGTACATCCAGTGAGGATTCTTTTCTCCAGTCGGTGCCGCTCAGATGTAACTGTACCGGAGGTGAACCTCAGATTAAAGTTGTTGTAATAATCCATGATGAGGGCTTTGATGTTGTCTGAGACATGGTGCCTCTCCAGTGTCACCTCCACGAGCTTGTGGGGTGTGGAGCCATAAGTATTGGCTAGGTCCAGCCATAGTACAGCAATGTCGAGCCGCTCTGATTTATGGTGTCACCACTTGAACGGTATTAAAGGCACCCTTGAACCCCTCCAAATATATATGTAAATATATATGTATTTATAGTTACCAACAACATTGACCCACATGCAAGTGTACTGTTTATTTCATTCAGCTCAAAACTGGTTGTTTAAGGGAGAAGAGTCTCTTGCGGCACATCCAGAGTAATGCGAGAGGAGTCCAAGAACTACAAGTGTTTCGTTTTCTTATCTTCTTATCTGATCTTAACAATACAACCCAAAACAACTCAATCGTTTCCATTTGTTTGTATCTCTCTAACACAGCCAAACATTTTCAAACACACACACAAAAATTCTCTTGCAAATACAGTATATAACAATGATTAGGGTTGAGTAAAAATTTAAATTACACACACACACACACACACACACACACACACACACACACACTTGCCCTGTAGTTATGATTAATCAGGATTTTGTGTCCAGGCTGCACTGCAATGTGAAAAGCGTGCTATCATTACTATCAAAACTACATTTATTTACTTTACTTTTTCTAGGAAACTGTAGAAGACATTGATAAGGATGGAGATGGCAAGGTCAACCTGAATGAATACATTGGTAAGTTACTTTCCTTTTACTTAAAAAACAAACAAACAAACTTTTCTTCACCTCTAACCTCATCAATCATTGTGGCCAACAACAGGTGACATGTTTACACCAGAGGAGGGTGAGAGCGAACCAGACTGGGTCCAGACAGAGAGGACTCACTTCTCAGAGTTCAGAGATTCCAACAAGGTACACTGAACAAAAATATAAATGCACCACTTTTGTTTTTGCACCCATTTTTCATGAGCTGAACTCAAAGATCTCAAACGTTTTCTATATACTCAAAACAAAACAATTTCTCTCAATAATTGCTCAGAAATCTGAGATTTAAATTAAAGATTATCTGAGATAATCCATCCCACCTCACACTTGTGGCATATCAAGTTCAGTTTTGCTTTATTGGGGAATTCTGGAGGGTCAGAAAACCAGTCAGTATCAAGATGTCGTCCAGGTATCTCTGTGCATTCACAATGCCATCAATAAAATGCACCTGTGTTCGTTGTCCATAACATACTCCTGTCCATACCAAAACCCCCCCACCACCACGGGCCACTCGATCCACATCGTTGACATCGGCAAACCGCTCACCCACACGATGCCACACACGCTGGCATGCCATCTGCCCTGAACAGTGAAAACCAGGATTCATCTGTGAAGAGAAGATTTCTCCAATGTGCCAGACGGCATCGAATGTGAGCACTTGCCCACTCAAGTCAGTTACGACGACGTACTGCAGTCAGGTGGAGACCCCGATGAGGACAACGAGCATGCAGATGAGCTTCCCTGGAATGGTTTCTGACAGTTTGTGCAGAAATTCTTTGGTTTTGCAAACCAATTGTTTCAGCAGCTGTCCAGGTGGCTAGTCAGCTAGATTATATTGGAGGTGAACATGCTGGGCTGGTGGAGACAGCGTATGGAAGATAAATGAACATTCAATTCACGCACAACATCTCTGGCTGACATTCCTGGAGTCGGCATGCCAATTGCACGCTCCCTCAAAACTTGCGACACCTGAGGCATTGTGCGAAGTGATAAAACTGCACATTTCAGAGTGGCCTTTTATTGAAGCCAGCCTAAGGCACGCTTGTGCAATAATCATGCTGTCTAATCAGTATGTGTATATGCCACACCTGTGAGGTGGGATGGATTGGGGTGGAAGTGGCTTACATGAACGTGTGTGTGTGTGTGTGTGTGTGTGTGTGTGTGTGTGTGTGTGTGTGTGTGTGTGTGTGTGTGTGTGTGTGTGTGTGTGTGTGTGTGTGTGTGTGTGTGTGTGTGTGTGTGTACATATGTATATATACACATACATACATACATATAAATATATATATATGTTCCACTTCCCCAGGACGGCTACCTGGACGCAGCTGAGGTGGCTCACTGGGTGCTGCCTGGAGAGATTGACCATGCAGACAACGAGGCCAAACACCTCATCCTTGAGACCGACACTGACAAGGTAGACCATCTATCCATCAATCAATCCATCAATCAAGCCATCCATCCATCCATCCATTATTCAATCAGTCCATCAATTCATCCATCCATCAATCAGTCCATCAATTCATCCATCCATCCATTCGTCAAATTTTATTTCTATATCCCAAATTTGCAGAAACTCTTTGAGTCACAGATCTTCTCTCTCTTAAATCAAACATTGTGTCAGTGTGGAAACAATTGAGGTAAATTGTGAGTTAATGATCCCTCTCTCTCTCTCTCTCTCTCTCTCTCGCACTCTCCCTAACACCATCTGGATGACGTGATTGGATACCAGGATGAGAAGATCACCCAGAAGGAGATTCTGGCCAACTGGAACATGTTTGTGGGCAGCCAAGCCACCAATTACGGGGAAGATCTGACAAAAAGACACGACGAGCTGTGAAGAAGACGTTCAGTTCAGTTGTGAAGGTCAAAGGTCGTTTTGGGTTGGATGGATGGATGAGCTCTGATTGGATGGTGGAAAACCTCAGAGGAGTAAAAGTCACAACTCGGTATCCTTGTGCAACAAACACACCTGCACGATACAAATGATCTCGACTGCATCAGGTACTTCACATACTGTGTATGTGGAGGTGGTACTTGTACATGTAGCCAACGAGCCAAACTGTCCAAGACTTCACACAAGATGCAACGTTCTCCAGCTTTTTGTAATGCTTTGTTTTTTCTTTTGCTTGAATAGATTTGTTACATAAAGTTTGTTTTGCCCATCAACGCCAAACAATAAAATGTTTTCCTTATAAAAATAAACTTCTGGTGTGTTTGAGCTTCTGTTAGAATATGTCGATCCGGTCTCCTTTTATGGTCAAACTTTTAGACTTGTAACAGTCCTGCTCAAAGGACTGAAGACATTTGTCTTTAAATGCTCTTGCCAGTAATGAAGTAAAATCACAAATATTCCCAAGTCTGTTTTATTTATAATTATTATTTATACCGATATATACAGAAACACAGACATATTTATAAACACAAACAAAATAATGATACTAAACAGAAAAATAAACAAAAACAAACAAACAAACAAAAGAAAACAAAAACACAATCAGACAAAAAGCACACTTCCAGCCTTTACTTTATGTTAAGTTAAGTTAAATAAAGACTCGACAAATGCCAATGAGCATCACTGTGCCACTATAATTGACAATACATTCACCAATTTTGAAAATAATACGACAAGTGGACTATTAATCAATGACATCAGTGACCACTTACCAATGTTTACAGTTTAAAACAGTAACTACAAGAGAAATCAGTGTTGTCGCAGTATTTTCTAGTGTCGCGCTGCCGATCCGCGTGTTTGTTGAATGTCTCAGGAGCTTTCGTTGTGTTTATTTTGACTTTGCACACAATCCACGATGGATCCACGAGCACCGTGCCTTATTGTTCACTATTGTCTGCGGTACCAAGTCCGCTGCCCAACGTGGTTGTTCTTGATACAAGTGGTCGTCTGCCCGTCACGGCAGCTCAGGTTGCAAGGCGGACGGTGTGGTTTAGAGGTGTGACGGCGTTTCCAAAAAAATATCGTTTTTGGGGGTTTACACAAATTCGGCCGGGCAGTGTTTTCAAAAAAATACACCCCGAGGAGCGTTTTCAAAAAAGGGTGGTTTCGGTCTCGCCGGCTTCGTCTAAACGTGAGGCAGAACCGCATATATACTTGTGGTTTCAAGTGAATCCCGTATTCGAGTAAACAGCCCCTCTATTGTGCAGCCTCCGAAGGTGTCAGCCTCTGCCTGTCTGCTGTCTTTTTCAAAGCTGGAGCAGGAGGTGTTGAGCTGGTCCGGGAGTGAAGTGTCGTGGGAGAGAGTGGAGTGGCATTGTCTTCAGTCTGCGATGTTCTGGATGCCTTTCCACATGGAGCGGGGGTGGTTTTCCCTGAATTTGGCCTCTATCTGCTCTCTGCATTTTGTTTCAGCAGCCTTGATCCCTCTGTTCAGGTCCGCTCGAGCCCTCCTGTAGGCCTCCCTGTCTCTTGACCTTAGTGCTGAGTCCCTGGCCTGGAGTAACGCTTGGATGTGGGTGTTGAACCAGGGTTTTTGATTGGGGAATGTTTTCACCAATTTCCTCGTTGTGACATTGTTCATACAGAAACTGACGTATGATAGCATGGAGGAGGTGTGGAGCTCAATGTCTGGCTCCTCAAAGAGCTCCCATGTGGTGTCCTCAAAGCAATCCTGCAGGGACAGTGTGGCCTCCCCATTCCAGCACTGCATGGTCTTGTACTGTGGCTTAGACCTGCAGAGGAGGGGCTGTAGGCTGGTGTAAGGGACAGGGAAAGATGATCTGAGTGTCCGAGGTGAGGGGAAGGGCGTGCTTTGTAGGCTCCAGGAATACAGGTGTAGACCTGGTCTAATGTTCTGCCCTTCCTGGTTTTAATGTCCACATTCTTGTAGAACGATGAAAAAGCCCTCTGGGTGTTTGTTCTGCTGCCTGCTGAAGCTGTCATGCAG
Organism: Nelusetta ayraudi; assembly: GCF_046127955.1. Classification (NCBI taxonomy): domain Eukaryota; kingdom Metazoa; phylum Chordata; class Actinopteri; order Tetraodontiformes; family Monacanthidae; genus Nelusetta; species Nelusetta ayraudi. Next base: position 5,315,132 of record NW_027466084.1, read on the forward strand.
CCTACTCATAGCTATGTTAGCATGAGCTCGTGGGCGGATGTACATAGCAGCTACAAACACCTGAGTGATTTTTCGGTGAAAAGGTCTGCATTTTAACAATAATAACTCCAGGTCTGGACAGCAGTGTCTCTCCATAACGGCAGTATCCGTGCACCCGCTGTTGTTAACGTAGACACCCACCCCCCCCCATCCCCACACCCTCTCTTCTTACCGGAGTCTGATGTGTGGTTTGCCCGGAAGATTGTGCGTCCAGCTAGTTCCACAGCTAGGTCCGGGATGTTTTCATGCAACCAGGTCTCCGTTATTACCATCATGCAGCTGTCTATCCGGTTGATGACGTCCCGTAGTTTCATCTCTTCCATCTTGTTGACTAGGGAGCGAACGTTGGTGAAAAAAATGCTTGGGACTTCTGGTTTGTGCGGCGTAGTGGTTAGCCTAGCTCGGATGCCAGCTCATTTGCCCCGCTTCCGGCGTCTTCCGCAGGACCGCTGTCACCTTGTCTCTGTCCGTTCTTGCCGGCGTATCCTCTCTGGAAACAAGTGGAGCCCCTCCAGGGTCCAGCAGGTCCAGTGTTGTCACAGTGTAAGTCCTTCTTAGTGTGTAGCTGCTAACTATAGAGGACCGCTGGGTCGCTGCATCTACACGCACCACCATCTTGGATTTTTCGATGAGTGCAAATCTTCACATTGTATGCGCAGCATCATGCCCTGCAGTCTTTTGGTGCACTCAGTAGGGGTTTTTGCACTATGGTTTCTAATGGCTTGTGATCACTTTAGACAGTGACTTTGTGACCATATGTGTATTGGTGGAATTTTTCCATGCTGAAAACCATAGCAAAAAATTCTTTTTCTATTTGGGCGTAGCGACCCTCCATTTATCTCAATACTCTGCTGGCAAAAGCGACTGGCTTCCCTCTCTAAATGAACGCTGCGCCCAAACCTGTGTCTGAAGCGTCACACTGTACCGTCAGCTCCTCGTCCGGGTTATAATATTTCAGTACTGGAGCGTTTACTATCGTCTCTTTAAAATTAAGGTATGCCTCCACATGCTCTGTTGTCCATTTCCACTCACTATCTTTGTGTGTCAGGTCTCTCAGCACCTTGCCGTACTTCTCCCACAAATGTCTCTCACTCATAATCGTGTTGTTGCCACCACACATAATCACGGATGAGTGAGTCTCTCAAAGTCCCAAAGTTTCATGTTTTTGCCAGCAGTCTCAGTTCGGTGACATAACTCTCTATATTTTCACTGGCGCCCTGGTGTCTTTTTTCCATGCATCCTTAGATGTGTCGTCCATCAGGGTATCTGAAATTTCTCCGCCACTTTTGCCAATAAGATAGCTGAACAGTTTTACCTTCGGTTTATCATCAGCCTTGGCCATTGCCAGATCCACATACAGAGCAAACTCGTCGAACTTGTCCAATTCTTCCACGTTTTAGAAAGGTTGCTGGAGTTCAAACACAGCGTCTGCGGCAGCTTCAGTCCCTCCATGGCGCCACACGGCAGTCTCACGCTAGCGACTACAACTAGCATCAGGCAACTCTCTTCCGACCAGGGAAAACGTACTCAGACCGAGACCTCTTCCGCTGCCACCATGTTAAAGTCTGTTGCGTCATCACAGGAAGCATACTCTCTGCTTATGTGGCAGGTGGGTCAACCCCCAACCTTTGCGTCATCAGTCACACCTGCGCTGCAGTGAAATGTTAGAGTCATTGATTACACCTGCGCCAGAGTGAGACTAGTCGTTTTAAAAACACACGCCAGGCTGGAATCAGCACTCTGTCGCCTGGCGTGTCCACGTTGAGAACTCTGTTTTCTGCAGCTCTTAGCCTTTCGGCTAGCAATCGTAACGGTAGGAAGTCATAGCTGAAGGTTTTCAAAAAAAAAAAGCTTATGGCGAATAGTGGGGTTCAAAGCGGGAACTGTTTTGTGCAGCGGGCTGGGCCATAAGCGCGGCTGGAGGAGGAACCCTGGCGGGTGCCCGTTCATCGGGAGGTGGTGCTGTGTGTGCGTGACCGTGTGCGTTCACCGCTTGGGTAAGCTTGCTCGACATAACACCTTGCCAGTTTGTTGCCGCTGCCTCAACGTTGTCCTCTCTTTCTTGTAGCTGTTAAAAGCCGCAGTGGTCTGAGCCTCTCCTCCTCTGGTGCCCGGTTTGGCCGCAGCTGTGCAGCTGAATACCGGTGCCCCGAGACGGGAGTTGGAAGGACGCTGGTTTCAACCCCCAGCCTGGGTGCAGTCGCTCCGTCTTCCTCTGCTTCTTCATACCTCTGTTGCGGCGGCGACATTCTCGCAACTAATTGCCGCATTGGTCGAGCCGGGTAACAGTTGGTGTCACCACCACAACGCTGATATTGTCGTTTGATTTTGGTTTAGACAATTGGGTTTGTCTGTTTCTTTTGTTAGTGTAAACATTTTTTCTTTGGTTGGTTTCTTTTCTTTGTTTTGTTGTTAAATTTTGGGGAAACTTTGGTTATTTATTAAATAGCGATTTTGTTATAGTTTGATTTCTTTTTTTAAGTTAACATTTTGTTTCCCCGTGCTCGTTAACTTCTGTTTAGTCTGTTCTGTCCTGTGTGTGTGTGTGTGTGTGCGTGTGTGCGAAGGCTAAATAAAAAGCGGCCTTTGTTTTAACTAAACGCCTGCCTGAGTGTCTAGGTATTATATTAATTTTGTTCTCTGTTCCTTTGGACAGGAGTTGGCGTAGCGTGCGGCAGACTGCGTCGGTGGTGGTTCCCCTTCACTTTGCTTTATTTCGCACAGCACGAGGTGAATTTTGGTTTGCAGTGAGTCCCTTAGTTTTGTTTATTCCCCTGTTTTCTTTGGTTTGTTTAGCCTGCCCGCTCGGCTACGTCCAGCCCTGGTCCCCTTAGTTTCTTATGTTTTAACAGTCTTTTTGGTATACTTAATTTCTTGACACTCAGGCAGCGAAACCTGGTCTTATTGTTCTTTTAAAAAAGTGTTTTCTGTGTTTAAAAAAAAAAGAGTATTTTAAAATTGTCAAATAAAGCTGTTTTTGGAAGTCCATCTTGTCCTCTTACATCCCAGAGTGTAACGAACCTGTGTAGCCCGAAGAATTGTCATTGTAGTTTATTTCCTGGGGTGCAACTCCCCAGGTGGCGTTGTCCGGCAATCCTCCCCCATTTTCCCTTACACACACTGTAAGAATTGTCCCCACCTCCGCCAGTTCCCCTCGCCACACTTGCAATGCAAAAACAGCCAGTCTAGAAAGAAGCATAATATTCTTATATTCAATCAAATTTTCCTATATCAAGCAAAAAAAATCTGCCAATGGGGTAAGCTTTTTTTGCATGACAAGATTTCTTAAAATAAGACCAAAATTCTTGGCTCTAAAACACTAAAATAACACTTTAAAATAGAGATAAAATCTTAAATTAGTCCAGATTCTTCTAAAACAAGCAATGAAAAACACTAATTTAAGGTTAAGTTTGTGACGGCCCTGAGGCCTTTGGGGTTGCCTGTCTGTCGGTGTCTGTGTGTGTGTTTCCCTCTGTTCCCTCCCTATCAGATACGTGAGGGGCGGAGCTCGCCAATCGGGAGCACCTGAGGCCATGGCTCTCAAGGCTATAAAGGAGGGCTGGCCTACTGGCTCTCTCTCTGCCGGCACCATTTTGAGCGCTTTGTTCTGTTTATGGCTTAATTTCCTGTATTCCTTGGTTTTGTAAATAAAAGTCACACTTGTCAATGCTACTCCGTCCTCCGTTCAGCTAATTCTGTTGCGGTTAGTGAGCCGGGCCGTAACAAGTTACTTAAAATTAGAATTGAAGTCTCTTCACTAAATTAAATTTAAGAAATTACACCTTAATCTGGGATTGATAGTGAACATAGAAGTAGTTAAAATAAAACATAAATTCTTAAAACAGCATAACAAATATAGGTGATCTTGTCTTATATCAAGACACCAAAACTTTTGAATTACTGACATGAATAAATTTTCCCCTGATATTCAAATCCGTCCCACTGCCCCATTTTAATCCAGGAAAAAAACAAGTGAACAATCTAAACCATTTCAATAAATAAACCAAGATGGAAAGGCAAGTTATAAGACACTTAAATTTTAAAATCTATACATCAACATTTTATCAAAATGTAACTCAAACATTTACCGATACGTTCAGAAATAACTTGTTAAAGGTGTAGGCTTTCATCTAGTGGATGGAACAATGAACTGCAGGTACAAATCAAAAACTGGGTTTGCTACAATGTCGGCGCAAAAAAAATCATATTCTGTGTGTAATCGGCATAATATGATTTTCTTTTCCTCACCTCCATTCAAAGTTTTAGGAGGATTCATGGACTTTTTCATCACTCCATAAAACTGGATCTTTTCCATCTGCTCTGCATCTTTCATATGTAGTGGGAGTTGGTCGTTTGGACGATTCGCTGCAGCTCATCCAGCACCTGAATAGTAGATTAAGATGGAGAAAAATAGAATACTGAAAAAGTGCATTCTGGTGACCTAAAAAATAAAATTGATAATATGTAAGACGTGTGTTTATGTCTTTCTAAAATGAGCCCATGGAATAGCTGAAAATGTGAACTATGTGGGGCCAACATTACTTACATGATCCAATTCTCTGAAACAAGGGTATGAAGAAGCAGTTATGGAAAATGGATGGATGGAGGCGATGAAGCGTCTTCAAGACTCAAATTCCAGGTTTATCAAATGAATTACTGCAGCTTTGTTTGGCTTTTTGGACTTGAACATTTTTTGGAAGGTCTTGTAATGTCTTGCTTGGATTTTCTGACTGTCCATGATGTCAGCTGAACAAGCTCTGGACATTACAGAAATGTTATGATGGAAAGGTGACATGAGATTTCCAAACTAACAATTAAAACTGACAAATTAAATTTAATACAATACATACATTCTTCAGCACTGTCCCGGTTTTGTGTTGGGGTGCTAGTCCTAGGTGACAGATCTATTGGGATGCCTTTGGGACTAACAGGTGACTGTTCCAGAATAATGGTGGATTCACTTGAATCTCCATCATAGTCGGTAGCTGAAATATCTGAACTGACTTCTTGTTGTGGTTCCTTGGACTTCTGACATTTGAGAGTCTCTTCCTGAGCTTTTTGGCAACATGTGTCGGCTTTCGCTTTGATGGTGTAGAAGACGACAGTGGTTCGCTTTACGCACGAACAAAAAAAGCTTCAAGGTCGGCGGACTTTGAAAAATCATGTTTTATTTTCTTCTTATTAGTTGTGCCCAAAACACTTTCAAAATTATAAGCAACTTAAGCTTCACGGATGTGGTCAAAAAACAGTTTTTAACCCCCGCTTCCAACTAAACATTTAGTATTTCCACACGGCTTCGCTGCGTAATCACCTGACCTAAATAGTCACCCGACGAACACAACACGCCCTCCCGACATAAACAAAAAACGATATAACAACAAAATATATTGGTAACAATAACAACGACAATAATAATAATAATGATAATAATAATAATAATAGTAATAATTGGGTTCAGTTCCGACTAATAAACATGTTCACATTTTTAATACTAAGCAAAAATGTATTTAACGTTATGCACTCGGCGTACGAATAACGGCTGCAACATTCCGGCCCCTATTTGTAACGATCAATGATCAATGATCAAACATTTTATCAGAAGCCGTTGTGACATAAAGCATAGCATTCTTTAATTTCATAAATGTTCTTGGTCCAGGATAGATGTATCAGTAAAAGTCTGTAATGCTTGTAGAAAAAAAGGAAAGGAAACTAGCAAGCCCAAGAGCTTACTAAAATGTCAAAGAAAAGCTGTCACGTGTCACACACACCTGTCAGTCATGCCTGCTGGTTTCAGTGTGCCCTCGGCTGGCATGCAGCTGAGGCACGTCTCCACCCAATTAGACACACCTGCATTCTCTCTGCCATTGCTGTGGCATATAAACCCTGGGGCCCGTTGCACAAAACTAGGGTAAGGGATTAAGCCGGGATATGGTGGTCATCCTGGATGAACTTAGCCATGAGCCGGTTGCACAAAAGTAGGATAGATGGAAGAGCAACATGTTATGGTATAAGTTACCATGGAGGTTTATTCTGTGGAGTGAACCTGCTCCAGACCAGGCTAAGTTCTAGGATCTATTTAATCTCACTCTGTATTTGAGTAAGCAGTCACCACCAACGGAAACCAATCGTTATTCCACTCAACACTGCACATTGTTATCACATTCAACTAGACTCACTGGCATTATTTCTAAAATTGGTATTGTTTGACGGTTCAGATAATGTTGCAATGTTTTGATAATTTCTAACATTTAGCGTTGGACTTTAGCGCGATCTGCACCCCACACCCCCCAAATCAAGAGAATTTCGCGGACGTTACCGCGAACTCAAACAACACTCTCCCTTCCCCCCGGCCCCCCCATTACGAGAATTTAACGGGACGTTACCGCAAATGCAACCCCCCCCCCCTCCGCCAGGGTTAGGCACGCACACACACGAGTAACATGAAAGCAGGTGAACCGTCATGTCCTTTTAAAAAATGAAGTCAGAGTGATTTTTGAAGCCGAAAAACATTTTATCGAGGCATTTTATAGAACACACATGTCTATACATCCCGTATGTCTGTATACTGAAATAAATGCAGAACAAATCCATACAACAAATTGACAAATTAACAAATGCAGTTGCCTCCTTGCAAACTTGTATAGACATATTTTATCAATTTAAATTGGATTAAAAGAAAACAAACTTTTCTGTCAATGCAGGACATATTTAACTTAAATTTATGTTGCATTAACTAAAATAATTTAACACATATTGGTCCCTGACCAGCCGACCACTCTCGTCGTCAGGGAAGATGGCTGGCTTATCCCAGTCCATTTCTGACAGAATTCTGGGGGTCCTCTCCTTTCTCAGGCAGGCCACATTGTGGCGGACAGCGCAGGCCACAGTGATGTCACAAAAGGGCTGACCCTCAACTCATGAAGGCAATGAAAGCGTGCCTTCAGGAGGCCAAAGGCCATTTCAATCCTGTCTCTGGTCCTGGCAAGGGTAATGATTGTAGGCCTGCTGAGCTTCCTGAGGGTCACTGAAAGGTGTCGGGAGAAAAGGCTGGCAGGCATAGCCCCTGTCTCCCAGCAATACACCAGAGATTTCCCAAAACCTCATCAGCACAACCTCATAAATGAGAGCAATATTCTTCACACAGACATAACAACATTTCAATGCCCCGTATAGGTTTACATATTTTGTAGTATTGACAATAAAGCTACCTTGTAAAAAGTGGCTAATAAAAGTTGTGACTCACCTTGTGATAGGCGCCGATATATTTCAGACGACCGAAAGACTCTGGAGTCATGGACTGACCCAGGCCATTTTGCCACAACATTAGTGAAAAGACTGTCAGCATTGCAGACCATCTGAAATTCTAAGATAACTATTAAATTATTACCACACATCAGAATTAATGTACATGTTCCTTTTTTTTTTTTTTTTTTTTTTAACAATATCTAAAAAAAAAAATCTTTTACCTGAACATTAATGCTGTGAAAGGATTTTCTATTTACAAAATCTGCCTCATCAGCACCTGAGGGGGCTTTGATCCTGATACGTGTGCAATCCAATGCACCAATGACATTTGGGAAACCTGTAACACCAAAAAAAATAAGTATCCTACTATGACTATTAACAGAAGTTCTGTAATTTGTAGTTTTTCTTACCTGCCATCTTATAAAACTCCTCTTTGATGTCAGACAGTCTCCTGTGGCCAGGAAAGCTGATGAAGACACCTGCCAGAGCTTTAATAGCCACACACACACGACGAATTGCGCGGCAAATTGTGGCCTTGTTCAGTTGCTCCGCATCCCCAACTGAGTACAAGAAGCCCCCACTTGCAAAAAAGCGCATGGCCACACAAACCATTTGCTCCATAGTCAGTGCATGTCATGGTTTGCTGTCATGTTGGTGCTTAATTTTCGTTTCTTCCCTGAAGGCATCACCACCCAGGTCAATCAGCACCAACTCTCTTCACCTGCTCTCCCTGCCTGACTATTTAGCCGCCCTGCTCCCTCTCCTCCCTGCCAGATTGGTCCACTGACATGCACGATGCTGCAGCACGGAACCCCGGACTGACTCCTCGGCTACTGACTTTGCCTGTCCTGGTTCTCGCCTCCAGCTTTTCCCCTGGGCTTCAGCGCTTGCGTGAGTTTTGTGTTTTTGACCTGTTTTTTCCCCAAGAAGAGGATTCCTTTTTTGCCGTTGGCCCCTTTTTGACCTGTTTGGAGCAGTTGATTCTTTTGGCCCTTTTCCCCCTCTTTTCGACTGACCAGCTGCCATCTCTCCAGAAATAAAGCTGTGCCTTTTTTTTTTTTTAACCTTTCAAACGTTGTCTGTGTGGTTGGGTGCATTTGGGTCCAGAATCAACAGTCTGCACAGATACTTGATGCCATCTGCAGAAAATCTGTACCTCTCGTACAGGTGGCCATCAGGAAAGGTCAGTGGATCCAACCGGTCCCGAAAAACCCTCTGTCTTCTCAAGGCTCTCTTGACCACAAGAGCTTCTTCGTCACGCCATTGTTGGAGCAGGAAGAAACTGACAAGTTGGGGCCTTTATATAGGCCATTGGTCCGTTTCACTTGACGTGAAACAACTTTACAACCGCAAGCCACAAAAGCTGCAACTGGTGTGTTTATTGAGGTACTTTTTTTTTTTTTTTTTTTTTTTTGCAATTTAATGTCATTATGATACAGACTACCTTCCAGAATAAATAATTAAACTACATTAAGCGACTTTCTATTAACCTTACTAATGATGCCAGTGTTTCAACTTCCAACCAATCTCAACACTAAGGTAATCTCTTTGTAGGCAAACAAACACACCATTATAGTTCAATTGCATTTTATTTCAGGGTCAAGGCCTGTCTTGTTCCTTGAGCTGGGGGAGGAAAGAAGAAAAATAATTATTACATTTGTGTCTCAAATGTAGTTGGCATACAGTGTGCATTGAAAGCATGACCCACCTCAAGTTCAAAGTTTTTTTTAAGGTTTTCCATTTTCCTTTTTTTATACTGTATGCCCACATTGGCCAGCTCAATTTGCCGCTTTAGATGTTGGGCATACAGTTTTCTGATGACTTGTGAGTTATGTAAACACATGACAGGGAATTTTGCATAAAAGGAATATCCTTCCATTGATACTCACTATATTGCCTGGATGACTCTGCATACACAGCATCTGGGTCCTGTTAGAAAAATGAAATTTTGTGTGGGTACCAAATAATGAGGTCTCACTGTTATTGACAGAAAATAACGTCAATAAGCTTGACAGGATACCTCCTCATTCCTTCTGGACCCTAGGGAGATGGTCTCTTCATCATCCAGGTCAGATGCTGCTTTGGCTGCTGCACTGGAGCCTTCACCCAATCGCATTTAACAGGATCAGTATTGAAGCTAGTAGACTAGACTTGCCAGGCCTAAATGCCAGTACTCACCGGAACAACGTCAGCTGGTGTTGATGATGCCGGTGACAGTGTGACACTGCTGCCGCAAACTGCAAGACAAGCCAAGACAGATAGTTTGAATCCATTTCATGTCAATGTGTCCCATGTAGAGATACAACATACCTTGTATGAAATGGTTGGCATCTTGGGAGGGACCTACACTAGTTTCTGTGCCCCCAGGTATTCCCTCCATCACAGGTTTGCCTCGGTTTAGATTTCAGATTTCAGATTTCAGATTTCTTTATTTGCCATTGTGTAAACACGTAGAAATTTGTTTTGGCAATGCATGTGTGCATTTCAGTTCTTTTCACATATATATCAACTAACAAACATACAACACAGTGCCATGCGGAAGTAAACAAAGACCATATATATAGTAATATATATATATATAGATAAAGTGCATGTTGGGATTAGTTAGTGCAAGGAATTTATGTACTGCTGGTGGTGAGTGCTGGTGTCACTGGTGTCACTGGAGGGGCAGAGGGAGGGAAGCCAGAGTCATTGAGCAGCCTGGCGGCTGAGGGGAAGAAGCTCAGTTTATGGCGAGTTGTAGTGGCCTTCAGCAGCCGCATCCTTCTCCCAGAGGGGAGCAAGGTGAGGAGTCCGTGACCAGGGTGGGAGGGGTCGGCCATGATCTTCCTCGCCCTCCTCAGTGCCCTGGAGTCGTGCAGGGACTTTAGGGAGGGCAGGGGACGGCCAATCACCCTCTCTGCAGAGCGAATCACCCGCTGCAGCTTGACAAGATCCTTAGCAGCTGCAGCGGGGAACCAGGTGATGATGGAGTGGGTGATGATGGACTCGATGATGGCCGTGTAGAACTGGGTCATCATATCCCTAGACAGTCTGAATTTCCTCAGCTGCCGAAGGAAGAACAGCCTCTGCTAGGCCTTTTTCAGAAGGGCCGTGATGTTACGTTCCCACTTTAGGTCCTGGGAGATGGTTATACCCAGGAACCTGTAGGACTCTACGGCCTTCACCTGGGTGCCTTCCAGCATGATGGGAGGGGGTGGGGCTGCGCTCCTCCGGAGGTCCACCACCATCTCCACTGTCTTTAGTGTATTTAGCTCCAAGTTGTTGTGGTTGCACCACCTCCGCAGCCGCTCGATCTCCCTCCTGTAGTCTGACTCGTCCCCCTTGGAGATGAGGCCGACCAGGGTGGTGTCGTCAGCAAACTTCAGGAGCTTGACCGAGGGGTGGATGGAAACACAGGTGTTGGTATACAGGGAGAACAGGAGGGGGGACAGGACGCAGCCCTGTGGGGAACCGGTGCTGGTGGACCTGGAGCTGGAGATGCTCTTCCCTAGCTTCACACGCTGAGACCTGTTGGTCAGAAAGTCCGTAATCCACCTGCAGGTGGAGGCAGGTACTTGCAGCAGGGACAGCTGGTGATCCAGGGTGGATGGTAGGATGGTGTTGAAGGCCGAACTGAAGTCGACAAACAAGATCCTGGCATAGTTGCCGGCAGTGTCCAGATGGTTTAGGGTGTGGTGCAGAGCCATGTTCACGGCGTCCTCCGTGGATCTATTTGCTCTGTACGCAAACTGCAACGGGTCCAGCTCAGGATCAGTGATGCGCTTCAGGTGAGCCAGGACAAGGCGCTCCAGGACCTTCATGACCACCGAGGTCAGGGCAACGGGTCTGTAGTCATTCAGGCCTGTGACCTTGGCCTTCTTGGGGACGGGGATGATGGTTGAAGCCTTGAAGCATGCTGGGACACGACACAGCTCCAGTGAGGTGTTGAAGATGTTGGTAAACACCAGGGCGAGCTGTTCAGCGCAGTGCTTCAAGACAGAGGGGGAGACAGAATCCGGGCCAGATGCCTTCCGGGGGTTCTGACTCCTGAGCAGCAGTTTCACCTCTCTCTCCGTAACAGAGAGGGAGGATGTGGGGTGGGAGGAGAGGGACACCCTAGTGTATGGGGGTAGTGGTTGTGGTTGTAGCTGGGGGGGTTGGATGGAGAGGGCGGGTGGGGAACTCTCTTTCTCAAACCTGCAGTAAAAGTCATTGAGCTCGTTCGCGAGGAGGAGGTTGTCAGCCGCCTGCGGGGACCTGGGCTTGTAGTTGGTGATGGTCTTCAGGCCTTTCTAGACCGAGGAGGAGTTCCCCTCAGAGAGCTGCTGGCGCAGTCTCTTGGAGAAGCGATGTTTTGCCTCCCTCACTGCTTTGGCAAACCTGTACTTGGCCTGCCTAAACAAAACCACGTCACCGCTACGCCTGGCCCCCTCCTTCTCCGACCTCAGCCTCCTGAGATGAGCTGAAAACCAGGGCTTGTCGTTGTTGTAGATCTTCCTGGAGCGGATAGGGACACACACCTCCTCGCCGAGGCTGATGAATGATGTCACAGTGTCCGTGTATTCATCCAGGTCGTTTCCAGCCTCAGGCCCCGCCCACCCGACAAAGTCCTGGTCACAGCCCGCATTTTCCAACCATGCACAGAGTCTCTCACTCGCTTCACTGGACCACACTCTGAAGCACCGCACCACAGGTTTTGATATTTTCAATCTCTGCCTGTAGCGAGGGATCAGATGGATGAGATGGTGATCTCCATTGCCCAGTGCAGCACGGGGGACAGAGTGGTATGCCTGGCGGATAGTGCAGTAGCAGTGATCCAGAATATTCGTACCCCTAGTGGCACAAGTGACCTGCTGTCTGTATTTGGGGAGAGCCCTGCTCAGATGAGCCTGGTTAAAGTCCCCGAGCACCACAGCCAAACTGTCCGGGTAAGTACGCTCCGCCCCCGACAGCTGTTCGGTCAGTGTGTCCACTGCTGCGGTGACGTCAGCATCCGGAGGAACGTAAACACACACGAGGATGAACACGTTAAACTCACGGGGGGAATAGAATGGGCGACAGAGTATGAAGAGAGTTTCAATGTCAATGGAACAGTGTTGTTGCAGCACTGTCACGTCGGAACACCAGCGATCGTTCACGAAGAACATTAATCCACCTCCACGCGACTTCGCCACTGCCTCGAAGTCTCTGTCGGCACGAAACGCGGAAAAACCCTCCAGCCGTACAGCCTCATCTGGGTCTGCCGGTTTCAGATGCGTCTCCACGAACGCAAAAACAGCCGTGGATTTGAAGTTGTTGTCCCGCGAAACCAGCAGCTGGAGTTCATCCATCTTATTGGGCAAGGAATTCACGTTACAGAGGAATATACCTGGGAGTGGTGGGCGCAAACTTCTCCTCCTTAGAGGAACCAGACAACCACCTCGCTTCCCCCGTTGTCTTCTGGTCCAGCGTACAGCACTGGCAAAGAACGCTGTCCCTCTCACCAGGATATCCAATATATCCAATATATCACTTGGCCTTATAGCCAAGGCCAAGTCCTCTGCTGGGGTGAGGTCAGTTTTTGGGGACGCCCCACCTGTACCCTTCTGTGCGCGCTCTTTTTAATTGCTAAAACCCAACAGACAATATGAGCAGGCAACTTCTGCATACAAAATTACACTTGTGTATCTTAAGCATTAGTTTGTCACTTACCATTCTGCAGGATATTCTTGTATTTTACCTTTATCTGCTGCCATGTTCTTTTTGGCCCAGTCATGTTTGATCTGTGTGTACACAGACAGACACGTCATTATTATTACAATTCGAATGAGAATCGTAATAATAATTTTAATAATTATTATCATTATAACTTGTGATCGCAATTGCGATGGTTTCGGCGGAGCGGTGAGTTCGTATTTGTGCACTACTTATGCATTCAGACGGTCTGCAATACTTTGCCACGCTTTTTCTCTCTGCTTAATCGCCGTGGCGGTGTTGCCTTTTTTTTTTTTTTTTTATTTGGTCCTTAACCTCCTCGTACGCCTCAATGAGGATTTCTTCCTCGGACGGGGAAAAGTAAGCCGCTCGTGTTGACATGGTGAATCGGTGAATCCGAGCTCGATAACGGGGGTCTATTTAAGGAAGCCGCGTGCGCGCACTTATCCAGGATAGGTTTCAGCTGGCTTGATGAATCCGTGTGCTCTCATCGTGGATGTGTTTCTGTGCAACCGATTAAGCCTGGACACATGTGTTGTAAATTGGTTGAGCGCGGCTTACTTACTCATCTCAGATGACGGAATCCTACTTTCGTGCAACGGGCCCCTGGTCTCACTCTCACTCTTGCCAGATTGTCTGCTAACTTTGTTATGACCTTTCAGCGTTTCCTGTTCTGCCTGCCTGCCTGCCTGCCCGATCTCGACCCATTTTCTCCCCTGACCTGCGCCCTGCGTTCATGTCCTGGTAACTCGACCTCGCTTCTGTGTAGGCTTTACACGATCACGATTTTTGGGCCGATCACCTATCAGGGAGTTTAAATAAACCAATAACCGATCACGTGAGGAGCAATATTTATGGGACAATCGCGTATTGTACAGGAGTAGACCACAGACGGAAATCAAATGAGGTTTTGTAATTTTCCCTAAAAACGGGACAAATTGTGTCCCGGGAGAGACTTTATTTTTCCCGGGACAGGTGGTGAAAAAAGAGAAAAATTCTGGGAAAAACGGGACGGGTGGAAACCCTATTAGTATCCGTTTCGGAGTTTGCTTTTCTTTTTCCACGCAGCGTTTCTTGAACTCGACATGCTCCTCCGTGTATATCTTTTCCAAGTACCTGATTAAATTTGTTGTGTTGAAATTGTTTGCCGATGTTCCCCGGTGAGGTACTGTAGCGTTGCATATATTGCAGATAGCTTGTGCTATGTCTGTTTCTCTCACTTTGAAAAACTTCCACACCTCCGACACGTTTGAATCTTCACGACAGCAACATCCATGGGCGACACAAACAAAGAAACTTTATTGTCCGTCACATAGTGACAGTACTCAAAACAGTTTTTTGAATCATGAATCTTTAGCTCTCGGATACAAACAAATAAACATGTCGATGCTGTGACTTTGCTGTACTTTGGAGTAAATGAGACGGATTAAAAAAAGTTTCAACACGACCATGACGTCATTGATCGGATCGGTGATTTATGACATGACGCCCGATCACGAACATTTCAAAAAATTCCAAATATCGGCCGATCCGATATAGCCGATATGATCGGTGTAAAGCCTACTTCTGTGTCCGACCACGAGCCTGCTTCTCCTGCCCCGTTACTGCCGACCTGGAAAGTCTTGGACCACAAGCTTTTGCCAACGCCTCCTGAACTACAGGCGCAGACGTCTAGCAGCGAGCCACCAGGCTGCTTGGCTGCCGCTCTCAGGCTCTAGCCGCCAGCGCGGCTCTCCTCTGATTGTTTGTCTGTCCAGGTCTGTCCTACGCCACGAGGTTCCTGCACCAGTTCCAGTTCCAGGTCGCCACCCGGCCTGCCTTCGCCGTCCGGGGTCTGCTTCTGGAACAACCGTTGTTAGCCTGCTGTTGCTAATGTAATGGGTGTTTTAATTAGTTAGTTTAGAAAATAATAATAATAAGATCAAAAGCCAAGATCGTCTGCTGGAGCTGGTGTAAGTAATTAAGACAACACAAAATGATTGTTTATCAAATACGTGTATTAAGTGATGAGTGGAAACTAATATTTACAACCCCCCCAAACAGCAAAAAACAGCAAAGGCAACAGCAAAAACAGCAAGAATATTATTAATAATAATGATAATAATAATAATAATAATACTAATAATAATGGCCAAAAAAAACCAATTCACTGCAGTACGGAAACCAAGTTACTGTAACCAATTAACTGTTCGAACTGGCTAAATTCAGTAGTTAATCAATACAAGAAAATAAAGGAAAAAAGAAACATGAAAAAGTTCGGGACCATGAGGAGATCGTTGAACAGCTGAGTGAAGGTGTGCGTGTGTGTGGGGAAAAATGTCCATGTAGTTATTGTTCAAATGAATTTACGTCCAAGAGCCAGAAGCTATGTTCGGCTCCAATTCTTCTCCCCAGTTCGGTTTAGCTCTTCCTCGCGACCATTCATTAGTCACCTGGCCTGGATTAAAAACAGGACCAGTAAACAACTAAAAATGAACGAGCACAAATCAAAATACATAACACATTAGCCGGCAACAAAAAAGACAATGCTAAAAAATGCTAACGTTACCCGATCAGAGCAGTTAAACACAGTTAGCATTCATGCTAAACAACAGTTTTCAAACTCATCAATTCCTTGCACAACCAACTTATGGCAGCGACATCGAGCGAAAATTGAGGCAGACCAATAACGGAGTGAACGAAATCCGCAGTGGTGCCGTTTCTCAGAGGCGGCGAGAGTGAACGAAATCCGCAGTGGTGCCATTTCTCAGAGACGGTGAGAGTGAACAGCTCACGGCTCCCTACTATTTTATCCCTACACTAATTTGCAAACGTGAAACACCTGTGGAGCAATCACGCAACATGGTGCTTATGGGTGGCGCAGCTACCGGAGCACATAAGGGACAAAAAGCATGTAAATATAAACAAATAATCGCATTTTTCACCCTAGGCTACACCAACCTTACCAGACACGTTACATCACGTGGCAGTTCAACGTTTTGTGTGTGTGCATACGTGTGTGTGAGTGAAGGGGGGGGGGGTTGTATTTTGCAAATCTCGAGCCTCTCCTGGCTGGCTCGCCAAATGTTGTACCAAAAGAAAGACCCGAGGCCAGTGCAATACTTTCCGGGTCCTCCTGGGCAACTGATGTTTCATAGCTTTCCATAGTTGCTGATCAGTCAGTTCAAGAGTTGAAATAAAGCAAAGTAGGCGAGGATCAGAGGCATTTCTTGCAGGTTTACTGACAGATGAAAAAGTGTACAAGAACCTGGGGTCATCCAGAATTACAAAAAAACAAGACGACTACATCCTAGGACACACCGGCGATGCACACACTGATGAACCCAATGATGAACCCATGATGATGCTGGAGTACATGCAGTTTTAAAGAGTCCAGCATGTCAAAAATAGTGTCTCCTGTCCTATGGACATCCCAAGAAGGTGTTGTTCTTGGACCAAACGCTACAGCTGCCCTCTTATAAGGAGTGACTATACCAACAGATCTCTAGCTGGTCTTGCAACCTCTGACCTGCTATGGCGTATTCTTGTCTTGTGGTCACTTGCCAGCTGCAGATGTCCATCACTGGACAGACTTTTTGGCGCTGGTCAGTGTCCTTGCTGCTCAAACCAAATATATTCCATTTTAAACCACCACAGGGGCATGTAAGTGTAGAGCCGTAGCAGACCAGACTCCAGGACAGTGGATTGTGGAAGCCTCACTCCGCCTCCAACAAGAGACACAGTTTGGTGACAGGTCACTCTAGAACGGACATCTTGGTCTGGGGATGAACATGGCGAACACGTCCTCTGGAATCTGTCATGGTCTCTTCTTCCCTTGAGCCAGGAGTTTCTTGGCGAGTTGTCCTCAACCACAAGTACAAGGTCCCCAACGGAGAAGTTTCTGCGAGGCTTGTGCCATTTTTGTCGTTCCTGCATCATTGCAAGATACTCCCTGACCCACCTTTTCCAGAACAGGTCAGCGATGTATTGCACCTGCCTCCATCGTCTGCGGGCATATAAGTCCTGCCTTCTGAACAAGCCAGGTGGTAGTGTTGGTTTACCTCTAAGCTGGAGCATATGGTTGGGTGTTAGAGTTTCTAAATCATTGGGGTCCTCACTGGATGGGGTGATAGGACGGTCGTTGAGTATAGCCTCTGCCTCACACATGGCTGTTTTCAGAGTGTCATCATCCAAAGTTTGCTGCTTCAGCACAGAGTAGAGAGTTCTCTTGACCTGCAGAATAAGATGCTCCCAAATTCCTCCATGATGCACTCCATGGGGGGGATTAAAGGTCCACTTGATTCCTTCTTGTAAAAGTGCCTTTTGTATCTTTTCCTGGTTGAGCTCAGCACAGCAGCAGCAGCAGCCCGGCAGCAGCAGCAACGACGAAGGAGCGAGGTACGCGGAGCTGAAGACCAAGACGACAGCGTCAGTAAGCAGCAGCCCAGCAGCGACGAAGGAGCAAGTTACGCAAATCCGAAGACCAAGACGGCAGCAGCAGCAGAAGCAGCGACGAAGGAGCGAGGTACGCGAAGCCGAAGACCAAGACGGCGGTGGCGGCGAAGACGGCCCGAAGTGGATGACCAAGCTGCGCCTCCGTGCTCCTGGACTTCTGGTTCACTCCTGGACTTCTGGTTCGCCATGAACACTGACTCATTTTATGGTCATTTTAGAGTGGCTTAGAGTTGCCAATTTTCTTAGCTTTCTTTAATATTAGTTTAGAGACCTTTTTTTTTAAAATCATTTTATTAAATAAATATTCTTTTAAAAAACTCATCTGCTGACTATTTTTTAACGGTGGAAATTTTACTGGTGTTCTAAAAGAACCTCACCACTGGGGGTCTCACATTGACCACCCCTCTGCGGTGTGTTACACACGCATCTGTGTCAAGACTGCACGCCACTTCCAGTGCCAAGCAGGTGAATAGGACACCATAGATGTGTCTCCATTCAGGGTCTGCATCCTTGAAGTACGCATTTTGAAAGGAAGTTGCGTCATAGCACTGTGCGAAGGCTTGTCCCAATTCCCAAAAGTCCTTAGGACGCTCCAAATGCGTACTCGGAATGCACCCTGGTTTTAGACGATTTCCAAGGATACACCGCACTATCCTTCGCGTACTTGTGTATCCCATGATGCTTTGCGTGCTGCTGCAAAGCATTGTGGGATCCTGGGAAGTCAGCTGAAATTAGCGGCATGTACTGGTAAAGATACGACATATAAATTTAAGTTTTGAAATTTCACATAAAGTATCCAGTTTTTAACGTAGGATTTTACTTATTTGATCATCCAACGGCATTGTTAGATGGCGAACCAATGGTTAGCTTGATACTATAAAAACATCACTTCCCGGGTTGGCCAGCCGGAGGGAACGGCGGTGACGCAACGAGGAAATACGCCGAAGGCTAGACCGTCCTGAGTGGTTACTGGGGAGGACACTCCGTTCGAAGGGTGCAGACCCTGAATTGAGACACAGCCCATATCTCTTAATCATTCCCCTACCCATTTTCACCTCAATGGGCCTGAAGTAGTCCATCCAGACATGTGTAAAGGGGGGAAGATCTGTTGAGACACGGTCGATGGGCAGGTCGGCCATTTTTTGGCCACTTTGTCTCTGAATTTTGAAAGTCATGCACTTCCTGATGACTGCTCTGGCTACTGCGTTAGCATGGAGTATCCAATATTTCAAACGAAGAGTTTAAAGCATGTGATTTCGCCCACCGTTGCCAATCTTTTCATGGATATGGCCCATAATCAACTGAGAGATGTGACTGGCCTTGCGCAGTATTGCTGGGTGCTTTTCTTCCTCTGGAAGAGCCACTCGATTTAACCTCCCACCCACTCGTAAGACACCATCCACTACCACAGTGTCGAACTTGACCAATAGGCTTGTCCTCTTCACTGTGCCTTTTCTTAATGAAGTAATTTCTTCCTGGAAACTTTGCCTTTGCACAAAACAGATGATGGCCTTTTCTGCATTATCCATGTCCTCAGTATTGAGTCTTCGTGCTTTCAGGTCGGCCTCAAATTGCTGCATGTGTTTTTCTACTGTATTGTCACTTTGCTAGCTTTGTTAGCGGTGGTGGCTAGCGGTTTATCGACACGATTCAGTGCCCTGCACGTTGCTACGTCACCCTTATGGTCTCAGCTCTGCTCGCTTTGAACCCCAAGGAGGCAGGTACCAACATTGTAACCCCTGGGATTACTGACCCGTACCGTACCGAGATGTTACCTAGCGAGCCTAAGGAAAAACGCCTTTGAAAAGTGTCCTCCTGCAGGAAGGTACTCTCGCTTGGATGGGTGGGAGTCATTCATTCCACAGCTGTTTGCAGTCTGAGATGCATCGCACTACTGCTTCTTTGAGTGCATTTTACAAAGACAACACTGCAGATAAGAAAAGACATTTTATACATTTAAGAAAAACATTTTAAATCTAACGCTTAAGGATGAGTAAAGTGTCATATCGCTGACTTTCTCGAAAACTTTGTATGCTTGTGACTCTGGCATGACCGTGGCTGGAGTGTGTGTGTCCCCATGTGCGTGTGTGTGTGTCTTAAAGACTGATGGGAAAGCTGTAAGAAACAGGGAAAATATGTCATTCTTAGTGTTTTTGCAGGAAATCAGCATGTCTGTTGTTATTTAATTTTTTATCCATTAAATGTGCCGTATACCTGTCATCTATAGTATAAAGTTTGATAACTAACGTTGTCGTAATGCAGTAGTTCATTAATGAATATGTACTTTTAAACTTAGAGCTTTATATTGGTGTTGACAAATCGAATTACCACAGCTTCCTACATGTTAAAAAAATGAAACTGTGCTGGTAGGTTTAGGCATCTTGGGACAGTCGACAGCCCCCCGCCCCCTTTTTTTCCCCTTGTCCTACCCCCTCCTTTTTCCTGAAAACGTCACCCTCCCCCCTCTTCAATCCAAAAATGTGAAGACCGCTTATGTGCACACACAAAACACTCAGGTCCTGTCCACACGGGAACGTTTTTTGGTGGAAACGGTAAAGTATTTAACCGTTACGGCGTTTCGTCCATATGGCAACGGTGTTTTGGGTCCCCCGAAATGGTATTTTTTTGACAACGGGTCCCAGAGTGGTGTTTCGTCGTTGTCACATCATTGCCATTTGGACAGTGAAAACGGCCTTTCCTTGTAAAACAATGACGTCATTGCACCGTCATTTTCATGTGATCCAGAAAAAACAAGGCATGCAATGCGGCAGCAGCGGCGGCACAACAATAACGATGGCGATGAGCGGATTTGTAATCCACTGTGACACGTAGTAGTAATTCCACCTCGTCGTCGGTCCACACAAGAGACTCAGTTTTTTTTTCCCCCTCCACTCGCCATTGTTTCTTTTTCGTGTTTGGCGTGTTGCGGAAATGGGCTTATTTTTATATTCTGGGTCCGTTGCCTGTGTCAGCGTCTGTTAACAGCGCCACGTTTCGGTGTGGCATACGCATTACATCGTTTTCACCCACCGTTCCGTTTCCATCTGCCAGCGTGTGGACATGACTTTTTTCGACCCCAGGAAATGGTAACGTTCCCGTGTGGACAGGGCCTCAAGCTCATGTAAGGGTCATGCTCAACCCTCCCTTGCACGCACACACGCGCACGCACACACACACAACCAAGGGGTCAAGACATGGTCATTTACAAGTAGACCATGTAAATATTGATAGATTTTTAAATCCTTTTTTGCCTCCTCTATCCTGAAATTGTCACCCTCCCCCGTCCTCAAGCCAAAGGTATGAAGCCCACGTACACGCCCACACAAAACAATCAAGGTCATGAAAGGGTCATGCTCAATCCTCCTGTAAACACACACACACACACACACACACACACACACATACATACTCACATATGTGGGTCTGTCAACATGCAGTTTCTGCTATACAATTATCAATTTGAGAATTTGAGAACTGGATTACAACTTCAATGTGCATGTAAGTGACAATTTTTAGGCCGCTTTGATGTTTGCATTTTGTCACTGTAGGAGCCGTGACTGCCTAATGGCTACATTTCTTTGACACCTGGGCATGGGCGTATGTGAGTGTGTGCGCGTCACTGCGGGGTGTAGCCAGGACTCTATTTAATGCAATTCACCTGTGCGTCTCGAGGGTTGATGTGGTGGGGTGAGCGTCGGAGGCGACATTTTCTGTTGACCGCTTTTGCTTGGATTATGATCACTTTGTTTTTCCCGTGTTTGTTTGTTTATTGGAGCTCGTATTAATAGCAATAAATAAAGCAAGACTGGATTCATTTTCTGCACGCGCGTCAGCTATCTACTCCTTCGTTTAGCAGCTATTTTGTTTTTGATCGCCAGTAAGCCGCAATATTAGTCAACAGAAATTGTGGCATCGATTTACGGAAAGTTTCATTGTTGTTGGATTTCTGGGATCGTTGTTTGGAGCGCTACAAATAAGGAGCCATTGGAGCGCGCGGTGACGCTATTGGAGCGCATCAGTTACTTGCGAGTTCATTCATTCATTCACACGTGCCGAGCTGTTGGAATCAAGGTATGCGCACACACACACGCACACGCACAGGCGAACGTAACAGGTCATTGTTGTGAAAGAAACGATTCCCCGGTTAGGCTTTAGCGGTATATCCACGTTAGGTGGCTGTACCGTTTTTTGTTTTGAAGCCGTTTGTTATTTTTGTGTCATCAAGCGGCTGGAGCCATTGGCTCGGGAGTGCCGCCGTAGTTCCCGTTTAAGACAAGTCATTCTTTTCCAGGACTATCGGTATACAGGCACATAAATACCCACCGCTAGTATGCACAGAAGACTAGGGTTAGTTGGTTAGCTTAGCTTTCTGTTAGGCAGTTTAGGGGGAATATGTTTGACCTATTGCCTGTTGTTGAATGCTATTATTTATTTATTTATTTATTTATTTAATTGCTAATGCGTGTGTGACCAATGCTCTTATGAACGTATTGCTATTAAAGTTCGTGTGAATTGATGATGACATTTGGCTGTGGATGAATTTTGCATGATTCTGTGTTGATTCTGAATATGGATTCAAATGAATTAAGGTTGTGTTCTAATGATGATGCGAAAGGTGAAACGAAAAGACAAGTAAAGCTTTTGGCAAAAGCACTGGAAAATAAACTTGAAAGCATTCAAGCAGAACGAAAAGCTAAAGTTAACAAGATTAAAAATACTGTGAGAACAATTAAAGGGCTTATGCAAACTGAAAACAATGCTCCAACAATTCATTCCCATCTTGATAGTATATCTGTGCTCCTTGAGGATGCAAGGCAACTTCATAACACTGTGATTCCAATGCTTCCTATTGATGAACAAAACAAACAAAATACTTAGTTTCGGAGTGTACAGTCACATAGTAGTGGGTTTATGGACGACGTTAAAAAATGGCTTTCTGATGCAAGTAGTCAAATTAATCAAAGTGTAACACAGTTGGCCACAGACGATTCAATCTTACCTCAATCACACATTCTTGGTGTTGAACATGAACCACTTGAAGTACAAACTAACGAGCAATGTTTGTGTGTTCAACAAGTTAAGGCACAAGCTAATGAACACTCTCCTTGTGCTGAACTGGTTAATACTCAAATGAATGATAATCGGTCTTGCGTCTCCAAATATTCTGAAAACGATGTGGGAAATCCTGCTACAGATGATGTTCAACCTAGCGACAGTATTTCTAATGCTGCAAGCGGGTCTTCCAAGAAAAGAAGTTCTGCAGGTACTAGGTCCAGCATCTCATCCACCTCGTCAGCGCGTATTAAAGCTGAGGCAGATGTCGCTGCACTCATGGCTCGTCAGGTGCTGTTGAAAGATAAACATGCTTTGGAAGAGCAAGAAGAACAACTTAGGAAAAGGAAAGAGCAGCTTGATTTGCAGATGGAAATAGCTGCGTCAATAGCCAAAGTAAATGTGTTAAAGGCCTCTGAAGGCTCAAGAGTTTCTAAAGCCAAATCAGATGGAATGAATTCATACTTGGAGAGAGAACAAAGAAAATATGTAACATTGAACGCTCATGCTAATACATTTGTGCCTGTGGCACAGGGACCGCCACCACAATGTATTCTAGAAAATGTTCAGTTACGTTCACATTTAGCGGCTGCTCGACTTAAGGAGATAAATGTAGGTCTGCTGCAACAAGCCACGTCTTTTGAACCAAAGGTTCAACAAAATAAAATATACAGAGAGCAAGTGTGTGACCAGTTTCAGTTATGCATGGAAGATCCTCTTCCTGTTGCGCAAAATGGGGCTGATCATAATCGCTTGATAACAGTCTTGGAGAAACAAAATGAAATTACATCGTTGAGTTGAGTTGGTTGAGCAGCAGTCTCTACTACTTCTTCCTAAGCGAGATGTTCAGATTTTTGATGGAGATCCCTTACAATTTCAAACTTTTATGATGGCCTTCGAACATAGCATTGAAGAAAAGACACACAGTGCTAAAGACTGCTTGTACTTTCTTGAGCAGTACACTAGAGGGCAGCCAAGGGAGTTGGTTAGAAGCTGTCAGCATATGCCCCATGAGTTGGGATATGCCAAAGCCAAATCGTTGTTGCGCGAACACTTTGGTGACTCGATAAAAATTGCTTCTGCCTACATGGACAAGGTTCTCACATGGCCTGTGGTGAGATCCGAGGAAAGCATTGCAGGCTTACAGTCTTTTATTACGGGCGTGCTGTAATGCAATGGGAGGTGTTGGGTCCATGCACGAGTTGGATGTCACTGCTAATATGCAGGCATTAATTAAAAAATTACCTTTTAAACTCAGAGACATGTGGAGAAGTGTTGCCTGCGATCTGCAGGATAAGTTTAATCGCAGAGTGAACTTTCGAGACATTGTTGAGTTTATTGAAAGGCAAGTAAAAATAGTAAGTGACCCAATATTTGGAGATATTCAGGAGTCTCCAGCAGTAGCAGCTGCAAGAAAGGATGGGAGGAACTCTAAACCTCAGCCTTACTCGAAAGCAAAAGGAAGTAGCTTTGCGACCACTATTGCTACAGCGGATAAGAGGGTTGAACCTAGCATTAAAAGAGAAAAGGAGTCAGCTATTTGTTTGTTTTGTGGGGCAGGACACATCTTGGACTTTTGTCGTTTGTTGCAAGGAAAACCACACACCGAAAAGATGTCCTTTTTGAAGGAAAATGGGGTTTGCTTTGGCTGTCTGTGCATTGGGCACAGGAGTAAAGACTGTCGAAGGCGTCTTTCGTGTAAAATATGCAACTTAAAACATCCGACTATGCTGCATATCCATTCAAGGCAAAAGGAAATCAATGTGAACCAAACAAAACCAGCGCCGGAGACAGCAAAGGCAAATGCGTCGATCTCCGTGCAATCCAGTGGTCTTACTGGGGCCGGTGAGCTTGTTTGTGCTCACTCTATCTTACCGGTGCGAGTAAAATCAAAGAAAGGGGACAAAACATTGCTGACTTATGCCTTCCTGGATCCTGGAAGCACAGCATCCTTTTGCACTGAATCCCTTATGAACAGGCTGAAGCTCATGGGAAGGAAACCAAGTATTCTTCTCAGGACAATGGGTCAGGAGAAAGTTGTCGGCAGTCACATTGTGTCTGATTTAGAGGTGGCTGGATTGGACACCACCGACTGTTTCTGTGAGCTACCGGACATATTCACGCAGAAGAGCATGCCTGTCCATCAAGGCAACATTCCCAGACGTCAAGATCTTCAAAGATGGCCACACCTTGAGGGGGTGAAAATAAATGAAATTGACTCTGGGGTAGACCTGTTGATAGGAACTAATATTCCTAAAGCCTTGGAACCATGGGAGGTTGTTCGGGGTGTTGAAGGGGGTCCCTATGCGGTCAGGACATTGTTGGGTTGGACCGTGAATGGTCCCCTGAGAATAGACTGTCATCGTGACACTGTTTGCATGCAGCAGCATGTCACTGTCAACAGGATTTCTGTCGCAAAACTTGACGAGTTGTGGGAACAACAGACAAAGGCTGATTTCCCTGAGTGTGCTCAGGACGAGCAACTTGGATTATCAACGGAAGATCATCATTTTATGGAGTCTGTCACTAAATCTACTATATTAGTGAACGGGCACTACAGCATTGGTTTACCTCTGAAGCAGGCTGATGTGAGAATGCCCAACAACAAGATGGTTGCCGAGCAACGCGCTCAGAGTCTCAAAAGGAAGTTCGAAAAGTGATGGCTTGTTCCACTCAGAATACGTTAACTCTGTGAACGATGTTATTTCTAAGGGCTACGCTGAGAGGGTGCCTGACGATGATCTGGGTCGCTGTGATGGCAGGGTGTGGTATGTACCTCACCATGGGGTGTATCACCCGCAGAAGAGGAAGTTGCGTGTTGTTTTTGACTGTGGGGCTACGTTCCAAGGTACATCCTTAAACGCTCAGCTTGTTCAGGGTCCGGATCTGACCAGCTCATTCGTCGGTGTCATTACTAGGTTCCGAAAGGAGCCTGTGGTGCTCATGGCGGACATTTCACCAGGTCAGAGTGCCAAGTTATGATGCAGACCTGTTGAGGTTTCTTTGGTGGCCGGATGGGGACTACAGTCAAGATCTGGTGGAGTATAGAATGGTTGCCCATCTGTTTGGTGCCACATCTTCTCCCAGTTGTGCAAATTTTGCGTTGAGGAAATGTGCAATTGACAACCAGAAGCACTTTAGTCCGGAGGCAGTTAACACAGTGTTGAACAATTTTTACGTCAATGATTGCTTGGTGTCTGTTGGCTCCAAAGAGAAGGCAGTCTCTTTGTATAGAGAACTTTCTGCTCTTTGCGCTAAAGGCGGTTTTCAGCTCACCAAATGGATCAGCAATAGACGTGCTGTCCTTTCTGCCGTACCCCAACGGGAAAGAGCCATGGAGGTGAAAGACTTGGATTTGGACAATGACACACTGCCCATGGAAAGAGCGCTGGGTGTTCAGTGGTGTGTCCAGTCTGACTCGTTAAAATTCAAGATCCTGCTTAGAGACAGACCTCTGACAAGGATGGGGATTTTGTCTACTGTCAACTCTATTTATGATCCACTTGGTCTCCTGGCGCCTGTTGTACTCTCTGCCAAAAGGATCCTTCAAAACTTGTGTAGACAACAGCTTGGATGGGATGACATTTTGCCAGTCAGTGTTGCTCATGAGTGGAAGGTCTGGTTGGAGGAGCTGCATCAGCTTGAAGATTTTAAGATCAGAAGGTGCTTGAAACCTCTTGACTTCGGAGAGTTGTCTTCTGCTCAGCTGCACCACTTTGCAGATGCAAGCGAGGATGGGTACGGGACAGTGACATATTTGTTATTGCACGACATCCACA
Source organism: Nelusetta ayraudi (assembly GCF_046127955.1). Lineage (NCBI taxonomy): Eukaryota > Metazoa > Chordata > Actinopteri > Tetraodontiformes > Monacanthidae > Nelusetta > Nelusetta ayraudi. The sequence continues at coordinate 5,341,357 of NW_027466084.1, forward strand.
AGCAGATGCACTGTGCTTTTATAATGGGGAAAGCACGAGTTGCTCCATTGAAGGCAATTACCATCCCTCGCAAGGAGTCAGTTTTCTGGACTGACAGTACTTCCGTTTTGAAGTACATCAGAAATAAAACGGCAAGGTTTAAGACATTTGTGGCGAATCGTGTCTCGGAGATACTTGCATCATCCGACTTATCTCAATGGAGATACGTAAATACATCAAGCAACCCTGCAGACTTGGCGTCAAGAGGAGTTAAAGTTGAGTCTTTCCTGAGGGCTGACTTCTGGGTGTCGGGTCCCGAATTTCTCGTTGAGCCTGAAGTCAACTGGCCCACAAACCCAGATGTCCATGCACAGGTTTCGGTGGACGATCCAGAGGTTAAACCTGTCATCTCAGTGAATGCGATTCAAGCCGATGAACAGGTGGACGCAATTATGCGATTCATCAGTTATTTTTCCTCTTGGATTCGGTTAAAACGAATGGTGAGCTGGCTTCTCAGGTTCAGGACTTTGCTACTGGAACTTGCTCGAAAGAGAAAGCAAATGAGTGTTGTTCTTGTTCAGCCTGGTCTGGACGACGAGCAGCTTAAAAGAAGGTTGTGCAACCAGATGCAGAGTGTTAAGGCTCAAGTGGCCCAAGGGCCTCTCTCTGTTGAAGACCTGGACAGGGCAGAATCTGCAATTGTACGCTTCTGTCAATGGAAACGGTTTGCAGATGAGATACACAGTCTGCAAAAAAGAGAAAGTGTGAAAAGAAATAGTCACCTTTACAAGCTTTATCCCACACTCGAAGAAGGCATCTTAAGAGTTGGAGGCAGGCTTGGTAGAGCGGCAATGCCAGATGACGCAAAGCATCCTGCTATACTGGCAACTTCACATTTCTAATCTCATTCTCCAGAACATACATCAGCAGACAGGTCATGGTGGTCGCAACCATATGCTTTCAGAGTTATGCCAGAGATTCTGGATTCCTGGCGCCAGCACTGCAATACGGAGAACTTTATCGAAATGCGTTGTCTGTCGGAGATTGAATGCTGCCCCAGGATATCAGCGAATGGCAGATCTTCCCCAGGACAGAGTTTTTCCCGATGAGCTTCCATTCACCCGAGTTGGAGTGGATTTTTTTGGGCCTTTCGAGGTTAAGAGAGGAAGGGCCGCAGTGAAGAGGTACGGTGTCATCTTCACCTGCCTAGCAGTGAGAGCCGTACATTTGGAAGTGGCTTCGTCATTGGATACAGATTCCTTTGTGAATGCCCTTAGACGTTTAATTGCGAGGCGTGGCCAGGTGTCGGAGTTGCGTTCCGATAATGGTACGAACTTTGTTGGAGCAGAACGTGAATTGAGAGAAGCAATTGGAAAATGGAATTAATGCAGAAATCAACGACACTCTCATTCAGAAGGGAATTCAGTGGATTTTCAATCCCCCGTCCGGGTCACATCATGGTGGAGTGTGGGAGAGACTAATAAGATCAGTGAGAAAGGTGCTGAATTCCATTCTAGAGACACAAAATTTGGACGAAGAAGGTCTCCACACTGTTCTTTGCGAGGTTGAGGCTATTATCAACAGCCGTCCTATAACGAAGGCATCCACTGATCCAAATGACTTAGAAGCATTGACCCCAAACCATCTGCTGCTTCTTAAGTCTAAACCTTCATTGCCACCAGGAGTGTTTCAGAAGGAGGACATGTATGTGCGTCGTCGTTGGAGACAAGTACAGTACATGTCCAACTTGTTTTGGAAGCGCTGGGTCAGGGAGTACTTGCCTCAACTTCAAGAGCGGCAGAAGTGGCAGAGTACCAGAAGAAACTTTGTTCCAGGAGATATCGTGGTCATTGTGGATGACTCTGCTCCTCGCAATTCGTGGCTCACAGGAAGGGTCGTGCAGGCAGTTTCTGACAAGGGAGGACTGGTGCGTCAAGTTCGGATTAAGACGAAGACCAACTATCTGGACAGACCCATCACTAAAGTGTGTCTTCTTCAAGAGGCAGAGGAACCATGAGGAACTTCTTCAACTCTTCACCCATTTGGAGATATGGACTGTTGATATTGATTTGGACATTTATATATGTGACGAATGTGGGCTCACACCTCTATCATACCTGACTGTTCTTGAATGATTGCAGGTTTAACGATAATGTTTTTACTGTGATGTTGCTATCTGCCTGATTGTCACAGTTGTCTCCTACATGTTTTTGGTTCAGTAATTATTGCATAGCATAATTAGGGGCTGGAATGTAGGAGCCGTGACTGCCTAATGGCTACATTTCTTTGACACCTGGGCATGGGCGTATGTGAGTGTGTGCGCGTCACTGCGGGGTGTAGCCAGGACTCTATTTAATGCAATTCACCTGTGCGTCTCGAGGGTTGATGTGGTGGGGTGAGCGTCGGAGGCGACATTTTCTGTTGACCGCTTTTGCTTGGATTATGATCACTTTGTTTTTCCCGTGTTTGTTTGTTTATTGGAGCTCGTATTAATAGCAATAAATTAGATACAAATGACATCGAAGCAAGACTGGATTCATTTTCTGCACGCGCGTCAGCTATCTACTCCTTCGTATAGCCCACCGCGGCTATTTTGTTTTTGATCGCCAGTTAGCCGCAATAGTCACCGTTTGGCCTTCACCCTCGCCGCCGGTTTTCGCCTCCGTTCTCTGTCCTTTCTCCATTCCTTAATAAATACAGGCCTATGCTGGAGTATTATGAACGGTACTATCAACTATGAAGTGATGACTGCCCATAAGAAGTGTTTTGGACCGCAAGAAAGGTTAGTGAACAGTGGCATCTAACGTGTTGCCTGTCTTATGATTCATCAATTTAATTTAGTGACTTTATGAGAGGTGGGAGTAGCAAGTTTATGGCCATTTGACTCCATACTAACACCAACATCTGCTCAGATTGTCGATGTTGAGTATAAGTTATTTTTTTTCTTCCATAGTTCCATCTGCTGTATTATCCGCTCCTTTGAGTGGCAGAACAGCTGAAGCTGAGGCATCTCCAGCTCATGGTAACAACACAGAAACCCATTTTGTGCAAATAAAATAAGTGTTTACTTGAGTGTATTATAATATTTTAGTCCTATTTAATTCTAATGTTGCTCCAGCCACTCCAGGAAGAACAACTGGTGATCTGCAGGCATCCTTGTCTCATGGTAAATACACCTAAATCCAGTCCACGTATACAAAACATTTACATTTCTTTGTAACTATACCCTTAGTGCTTTATAGACATATATGCAAATATTTCCATAGTAATATTTCAGTATAGGTTTTTCAAATCTTCCGTTGATCAACCTGCCATAACATTACAATTTGTCAAGGTTAGCCATCTTTGGCTTTTCTCTTCTCATACTTGATGAAAAAAGAAAATGCAATACTTGCAGCTCATGTGAATTTTCATTTTGAGATGAATGTGACTGTTGGTGTAACATATTTGTGCAAGCTATATGCAGAAAATGTTTCTCCTTAAAATGGTAGAATTCTCTTTTGTTCTCTTTAACAGATTCAAAGCTTTCGGAAAGGCATACTTTTGTTATCTTGAAAAATATTTTTTTCTTAAATTTTTTAACAGACATGTTAAATTTCCACAAATAGTCTTGAAATATGGCCAACAAATAACACAGTAAAATTGTGGTTATGTTACAGGGACGTGTCCAACGTATTACAGGGGAAGATGTGAGAGTGGCAGCATTACAAATGATGTCACAAGGCGTCGTTATGACACGCCATACAATGAAGACAGACAATATATGGGGAAGGATCTGTCTTTTACTAAATATTGGCAACTCCTACAACCACCGTAGGAGACTAAGTAACATTTACAAAAAGGTTGTAAAGGTAAATCATTATGTTATTGTCACACTGCGGTGAGGTTGCGTCTTGTCTTGGTGTTGTCTCGTCATTTCCTGTTTTATTTTGACACCTGTACTAACCTTCCTCTCGTTTCAGATCACTTCCCCCTCCTCATGTGCCACCTGTGTGTAACAGGTGTTTCAATTAGTTACTTTAGAAAAAAATAATGCTATGATCAAAAGCCAAGATCGTCTGCTGGAGCTGGTGTAAGTAATTAAGACAACACAAGATGATTGTTTTTCAAATACGTGTATTGAGTGATAAGTGGAAACCAAAATATTTACAACCCCCCAAAACAAAACCAATAATCAAGAGCATCAATAATAAACAGCAAGAATATTATTATTATTATTATTATTATTATTATTATTATTAATAATAATAATAATAATAATAATAATAATAATAATAATAATAATGGCCACAAAATAATTTACACTGTAGTACGGAAACCAGTTAGGATATGTAACAAAACAACTCTTAGAACTGGCTAAATTCAGTAGTTAATCAATATAATGAAATAAAGGAGAAAAGAAACATGAAAACAAAGTTCAGGACCAGGAGGAGATCGTTGAACAGCTGAGTGAAGGTGTGCGTATGTGTGGGGAAAATGTCCATGTAGTTATTGTTCAATGCGTTTACGTCCAAGAGCCAGAAGCTATGTTCGACTCCAAATTCTTCTCCCAGTTCTGTTAGCTCGTCATCGCGACCATTCATTATTCACCTGGCCCAGATTAAAAACAGGACCAGTAAACAACTAGAATGAACGAGCACAAATCAAAATACATAATACATTTGCCGGCAACAGAAAAAGACAATGCTAAAAATGCTAACGTTACCCAATCAGAGCAGTCAAACACAGTTAGCATTCATGCTGGACAACACATTTTTCAAACTCACCAATTCCTTGCACAACCAGCTCATGGCAGCGACATCGAACGAAGATTGAAGCAGACCAATAACGGAGTGGACGAAATTCGCAGTGGTGCTGTTTCTCAGAGGCGGTGAGAGTGAACGAAATTCGCAGTGGTGCCGTTTCTCAGAGGCGGTGAGAGTGGAAAGCTCACAGCTCCCTACTATGTTATCCCTACGGCTAATTTGCGAACGTGAAACACCTGCGCATAAGGCACATAAGGCACATAAAGCATGTAAATATAAACAAATAAATAATCGCATTTTTCACCCTAGGCTACATGTGCGTCTGACCCAATTACCCATTGTCTCCACCTGTGCCGCATCACCTCATGTGTTTAAATAGTCTGTGTCTCCCTTGTCTTGTGCCAGAGTGTCTTGTGTCGTCACGTCTAGCTCCCTGCCACAGCCCAAGAAAAACTCACAGTAAGCCGGTTCATCCTCGAAGACGAGTGATTTTTTGTTCTTAGTCAAAGTTTAATCGTTTCTGAGATTCTGTTATTTAGCCCCTCTTAGAGAGTGATTTTTCGTTTCTACTTTATTAGCCCTTTTTGCATTCCTCCCAGTGAGCGCTTTTGGTTTCGATCTGTTTTAGTCTATGTTTATCCTTTATTTATATGTAGCTTGCCCCGTTTTCCTCCTTTGGAGTGATTTTTAGTTTATCCTTTGTTTTTCCCCATCCTCTGCCCTTTTTCCCTCGAGCAATTTATATCTTGCCCTTTTGTTTCATAGATTAGGTACTCTAGGAGTTTCACAGCCGGGTTATTTTGATCACTTGGTCTAGAGGGGTATCGCGTGTTGGGTTCAATAAATATGTTCGCCTCTCACTACCCTCTGCGTCTGAGTCCTGCCTTGAGTCGCAGCCTGACAGTTATGCTGTATCTACACATAGCCTACTACATCATTTGAACCTACATCTATGTTTCGAGAGATTTTTTCCAACGAAACGTTTGGAAGGAGACTGGTGGTTGATGAAGTGCAGATTTCTAATCCTGACCTTTATCAGTGTACAGTATGTCCTCATGCATGCAATCTCAATAAATTTACAGTGCTCACCTCTGGATGACAGTCCCTCTCAAGAGCTGTCAGAGACCCACCAACAACATGAGCAGCCATCACATGCTCCTCTGGAACAAAAGGCTCTTCTCATAAGCTAAGATGATGAAGATGAGAAGACAGAGGCAGTCTCTCCAGGTCTACATGCAAGTAGTCCTCCAGCATCTGTGTTGTCATATGTTTCTTTTTGCCAACTCGGTCTACAATATGTTGCTCTGTATCAAATTACCAAAAAACTACCAACGAGGAGAAAAACTTTTGAAAGTCTGACATTATTTACATTGTATGAGACACAGTGGTAAGATGGTCGGTCCTTACTCATGTTACAAATGGCATGTAGGATTTGGGTTTATTATTTTTTTCGTCATGTTACTCAGTTAAAGCTTCATCAACGTGCACTAACAGAATTGTCTTTAGCTGTTTTGGTTTTGTGAAAAACTGCAGGGACTTCAAAGAAGACTTTTATGACTGGAATGTTTATTACCTTTCAATGACAGGATGTCTTTTTTTTTTTTTTTTAAACCTTTTTCAGTTGCAACCTGAGGATGCACCTCCACAGATAGAGGAGAAGGTGTACTGCCTGTGCCAGCAGCCCAACACAAATCAGCCTTATGCTGAATGTAGCAAATGCAAAGACTGGTTCCATCATCTTTGTGTTGGTGAGAGGAGCATAGAAGACATTCAGTTGATTTCACCATGGCTGTGCCCAAAATGTTCCAGTGAAATTCTCAAACAGTTAAAAAAAAAAAAAACACCTCGGCAGCTCTTTGCTTTCTTTTAACAAGAGCTGAATGGGAGGCAATTGGGCCAGCTGACACCAAAGGACACTGTGGTGGAAAACTCCGGAGCACGTGGTGTGACATATTTTCCTGAAAAATTGCCTCCATTTGCATTTGCGTTTTAATGTAAAAAAAAAAAAAAAAAAACCTGCACAAAAGCGGAAACCTCACGGAAGTGTACAGGTCCCTTTTGGAGAGGAGAGGCACACTGTAAATTTTCAGTGTGTCGGAGATTGGAAATGTCTATAAATGAGGATCAAGGACGCACTGGGGGACATAATTGTGAATATCCAGATCCATGGACACGAAAACCATACATCAGCAATTTCCCACCGTAGGCACACTCGCAGAAGCGAGAGGGAAACAATTAAACAACAGCTTGGTGAATTCACACCCACAAATGTAAACACAAAAAAGATGGCGGCTGCGAATGAAGGAAAACTCCCTAATGGCAATTTTGATGAAGTTGCATCTATTGCGGTCATTCAAAAAATGTCTAGCCAGAAAAATTTAAAGGACAGACTGGATTATAATCCATTTATTGATGTCTTTCTAATGCAACAGAAACAAGACACAAATAACCCACAAAGAACTTTAAAACACCACTATCTATAATTCATAGCAATGTCGCCATTTACCGTCCACATGTACTCCTCTGCCCAAGTCCAGTCTAAAAAAAAAATTTAGATGAAGGAAAATTCTACATTTACCTTGATGCAACTGGCACAGTAGTCTCGAAGCCACCCAACTCAAGAAATGTACTATATTATGCACTCTGTATGCCCATGGAGGGCCCAAGTCCAGCAGTCATCCCTGTTGCAGAGATGATAACCTCCGACCAGACATCAGTAAACATACAGAACTGGCTCAACTGCTTGTCCCATGACTGCATGGCAATGTTCAACAAAGAGCTGAAGCCCATCAAAGTAGAAACCGACTTCAGCTGGGCAATGATACATGCATTTCTGGCTTCTTTGTCAAAGTCAAACATCCATGACTACCTGCAGAAGTGTTCAGGTGTGCCAGATATCAGAGAAATGCAATTTCACAATAATACACATATGTGTAACAAGCATTAAAGGTAAAGTGCACAAAATGTACAAAGTCTTTTTTCCATGTATGGTTTTGCCTTGTTGCAAAACTCAAGAAACCTTGTAGCGGTTCAGATGCTGCTCATGTAACAGCATCAATGAGCTACAGGCTGATATTCACAACTCTGGCATAACAGATAAGGTCAAGGCAGCTCTTGACACAGCAAGGGTAGAGGAGTACACATGTGTGAAGATTACAGACAGCACCCCCAAAGGAATTGTACGGAATTCACCAGTCACACACCTGTTCAAAAACCTGATGACACAAACTGAAACAGCTCATGTGCAGACTGGACTACCAACAAATCCTCATTATTGCCCAGAACTTATTGCGATCCTCAAACCCTACCTTGGGACACTACCACTTTGGAGTGGGATCATGTTAGGACACATGGGGCGCACCCGAGACACAAATGCCTTTGTGGAAAACTGGTTCCGCACAACCTAGAAGGTGGTACTCAGGGGAGCACTCCATCTCCAACCAGGACAATTTGTTCAAATCATGGGAGATTTTGTTTTGGGGTTAAAAGGAAAAAAAATGTCTACTCTGTTCGTCAGGCGGTTGTGTCTCAAGGAGAGAAAAAAAAAAGGACCCAACATATCTGCCACTGAGCCAAGAGGAGACATGGAGGAAAGGGCCATTGAAAAAAAAGAAGAAAAGCAAATACTACAATCCTCCAGAAGTCCCCACAAACCAGGAGCAAAAAAAACACTTGCCAGGGAAGGGAACACTTGAAAATGAGAGTGTTACCTTGACAAATACATGTACAATAGACAACCCATTGTACATTCTACATCTAATTATGTCAAGGTAACCTGAGGTAGTGGTGCAAGTACGAGCTGCTTGTGAAGATTTATGGCTCCAGTCCTTGCTAGAGGTCCACCAACACTTCCGCAGAAGAGAGTGGACCCAGGGAAGGATAGCTTGGCTCAAGAACTTGCGCCAACTCAAAGACAAAAGACTGTGGAATTGCTTTGGGCATGAAAACCATTTTCTGGTTTCTCGTCTCCGCACATTGCAAGCTGGTCTAAGAAACCTCAACATGTCCTAAACAGGATTGTACATTCCCAGATCTTCCAAAAAAAATGAAAGCGCATTGGAAATAGTGCAAGTACTTTATCCAAAATTGGTGTGCATGTGTTTCTCATTGTCAAATATAATGTGAAATCATTTACAAAAATTTAATTCATCCAGGTGTCATGACTTTGGCGAACTTCAGAGAAGTCTGGATAAGTGGTTTTGTCCTCCTCCATACCATTGTGGGCTCTTAAAGTAAGACATTTATAAATGTATTCATGATGTTCACATTTTTAACCAAATGCAGAGAGTAACTTTATTTGTTTATTTATTTATTTTTTTTTAAATCTGCAGCCACAAAGGAGAAAAATGCAAGAGGAAGAGAGAAATTGTGCAGCGACATTTCTCAAATGGGACACCTACATTGCTGGTAGTGTGTTTACTTTCTGCGGGAACAACCAGCAAAAACATTAAGATTTGCCTTTCCACAAAGAGTCTCCATCCATGGAAAAAGGTGTTTTTCTTAAAGATGATTTTTGTAGAAATTTTTGAGAATCTTGAGGAACTGCTTTCTATATTAACAATAGAAATTAGCAAATTAAAACAATTGTTTGATAAAAACAAGTTATCAATACATTTAAATAAAACTAAATATATGATATTTGGAAATTACAATAAAAACTATTATTTTAAAATACAGATAGAAGACGTTAACTTGGAGAGAGTAAATGAAATAAAATTCCTCGGGGTCATAATTGATGACAAAATTAGCTGGAAATCCCACATTAAACACGTTGAAGTTAAAATATCCTGATGTATTGCAGTCCTCTCAAAGGTTAAATATTTCTAGAACGGTAAATCACTCCTTATCCTATACAACTAGTTACTGCTGCCATGCTTAAATTATTGTTCCAAAATATGGAGAAATACATATAGAAGCATGTTACAACCGCTGTGCATTTTGCAAAAGAGAGCTATAAGAATCATCCACAAGGCACACTTTCAAGAATCCACTAATCCGTTATTTATTCGGTCCAAAACTCTAAAATTCATTGATCTAGTTCAATATAAAACTATGCAGGTAGTGTACAGAGCAAGGAACAACATGTTACCTCATAATATTAAACTATTGTTTTCCGACAGATGTGAATTACGAGCTTAGGGGACAATTCAACCTAAAAGTTCGCACAATACGCTCAACTGGAAGAAGTTTCTGTATTACAATCATTGGAGTTAAATTATGGAATAATCCGAACCTGGACGTCAAAGAAAGTATAAACTTGGGGCTATTTAAGATAAAGTACAAAAATATAATATTTAGTAGGTACAATAATATAGTACACTAATTTGGTATTACTATTACTATTATAATTATTCTGGTTATTATTATTATTTTTGTTGTTTTATTATTATAATTACAATCATCATATACATATATATATATATATACACACACATAGGGCTGGGCAACAATTAAAATTTTTACTCCCCTGATGTCCCTGATTAATCCCGATTAATCACACTGTATACGCAAAACCCAATAATGAATTTAAAAGAAGTGTATATTCATTCATTCATCTTCTATACCCGCTTATTCCTATTCAGGGTCACGGGGGTCTGCTGGAGCCTATCCCAGCTATCTTAGGGCGAAGGCAGGGTGACACCCTGGACAAGTCGCCAGTTCATCGCAGGGCCAAAAGAAGTGTATAGTGCACTTTTATTTTAATTAATTTAATTTTTTTCTTTTCTGGTTCTGCAGCAGCCAGCAACACACTTTTACAAATTAAAAGCCCGTATTGTGGCAAACTGGCGATCGATAAATAAATATTTTCACTTTGCACACAATCCACGATGGATTCTCGAGCACGGTGGGTGCACTATCAGCCCCGTGCTTGTTATTGTGCGACACATGAGCTGCCAGCAGCAAGTGCGTTGCGCACGTAATTACGTCATCAACACGAGTTTCTTTATTACTGCGAGATGATATTCTTACCGCTGTGAATTTTTTGACGATATAACGCAAACGCCGATATATCGCCCATTCCTACTCATGGCTCCTACAGCACATGAGCAACATGTGTTAATGCGAGATAAAATAATTTTATAAATAAATGAGTTAACGAGATAACGTTTATATATATATATATATATATATATATATATATATATATATATATATATATATATATATATATACATATACACACACATACATATATATATACACATATATATACACACATACATACATACACATATATTGTGGCGGCCGGGGGAAGTGATTTGGGAGTTTGTTGTGTGTTATTGTTGATGTGGGCATATGCGAGTGTGTGTGGGAGTTCTTGGGGATGTTCTTTTTTACTTCTTAGCTGTGTCTCAATTCAGGGTCTGCACCCTTCGAAACGAGCGTCCTCAGTCTGAAGGAAGCGTTCTTCGAGGACCCGGTGTCAGGCCGGGACTTGAGGCAGGACTCAGACACAGAGGTTTACAGGAATCACGCAACTTTATTCCACAAGCAATCGATCTCTAGTCAGAGCGATCAAATAAACAGTCTGTGAAACTCCTAATCACTCAGGGCTATCAGGAAAACTAACTAAGAACAAAAAAAATCACTCCTTAGGACAAGGAACTCAAACCTAAATCTATTCTAAGATGATAACAAAATCAAAATCACTCGCAAGGAGGAAAAAGACTGACGAAGAAACAAACGCCTACTTTAATAACAAAACTTAGCATAAACAAAAAATCACTCGACCTCGAGGGAATAACTGTCTAACTGTGAAATCTTTAGGCTGTGGCTGTGAGTAGTGATGGTCCGCTGACACCCGAGGCTCCGACACATGCGCTGTTGCTCATGAAGCAAACGTATCGAAACGCTGTGCCGAGGCGCGGTTTGGTCATGTGACTTGGGACGTTCGAAGCAGTTGAGCGCTTCGGACGTCAAATGAATCACCTGGTTGGTTTGGTTTATCATGTGAATCAATTGTGTTTAGGGACAGGGCATCCCTATTTAATGGCGCTAATTTAATTTTTCTTTCGCAGAGTAGGTTGGTTTTGTTGCTCTTGGTTGTCGTTAGTTTTTTGATAGTAAGTTTGATAGATGGATAGAAATAGATAAGTTAGTTACAGTTACATATACATACATACACATATATAGACAAGACACACACACACACACACACACACACACACACACACACACACACACACACACACACGACCCCATTTTCACGACCCCATTTTCAAGCACCCTCTGCCTTGTTTTCAAGCACACCATCTTCACCCAAGCAGCTATTAACCTCTTTCAATGAACTCCAAAACATACTTGGTCAAAATCCATAATATAACTTGTACTTCCACTAGTTTCATGTAAAAAATACAGTCTGTATTTGTAGAGCACATCATCATCATCCTTCTTCTTCTTGTCATTATTATTATTATTATTATTATTATTATTATTATTATTATTATTATATCCACTGGAAACCATACAATCATCTAGTGCAGTCAAACAGAAAATTGCTATACAGTCCTATTTTTCTATGCCTCCATGATAGTCAGAAGTGCTGTTTTGGTTAGAAAGAATCACATGGTTGATGACGTATAAACCAGTGTACTGCTTCATGAAGTACGGAAACCCTATCACTGGTTTGGTTGTCTCGACTCAGAGCTGAGTTGAGCTTTCGAAGTCAATGGAGAATTGATCGACTAGGGTTTGGTTTGACGGTGTTGCATTCAGTACTAAATATTCTATAACATTTAAAATCAATTAAAACAGTTGACGTAAGCGCTGTAACATGCAAATTGGTGGGAGTTGATGAGGAATCACGGTGTGTAGACGTTAACGCTACTCAAACAGCTTAGATGAAAAAAAGGGAGTATGATTTGGGTTTGTGGTACATTATGACAATCTTGGACTTGCAAGACTGAGGCGACAGTTCGATTCCCATCAATGCGTATTATATATGTGTTATTTAGCTCTTCTATTCTACATTTTAAATAGATCACATTTGACATCTGACCCACTGAACACTTACTATTGAACATATTTTTAAACTATGGGCTATTTAGTCTTATTTTAGGATATAATATAAATTCATTACACAAACTGTCAGGCTAAGTACACCGTGTGCACAATTATTAGGCAAGTTGTATTTTTGAGGATTAATTTTGCTATTGTACATCTAGAGTGCTTTTGCTATATCCAAAATGTGAACAAACCATCAAACATGAACATTTAAGTAGTAAGAGTGAAGTTCTGGCTTTGATATGAGAATATCTTTATGTACACCATTATTCGGCAACTATTAGTGTGCACAATTATTATGCAACTAAATGAAAAACAAAGATTTTCCCATCTCACTTGTTTATTTTTACCTGTTAAAGTGAGAATAATAATAAAAAAAAAACCCTCAAAATTAACAACATTTCAGAAATTAAAATAAATGAATAAATAAATAATAATCATGAGAGCAGGCCTTCGCTGAGGCTCAGTCCCGAATAATAAAAAAACAAAACAAAACCCAGTCACCAGTATAGCCACCCTTCTTTTCAATAACATTAACAAGCCTTCCATTCGCGGAGTTAGTCAGTTTCTTGATCTGGTCAGAATCAACTTTTTGTGCAGCCGCCGAAACACTGTTCAGAGAGGTACACTGTTTACCTTTACTGTAAATTTCCTGCTTAAGTAGGGCCCAAAAGTTCTCAATAGGGTTAAAGTCAGGTGAAAAGGGGGGCCATGTCATTAGTTTTTCATCTTTAACGCCTTTACTGGCCAGCCACACAGTGGAATACTTTGATGCATGTGATGGAGCGTTGTCTTGCTTAAAAATCAAAGTCTTCTTGAAAGATGCAGACTTTTTCCTGTACCACTGCTTGAAGAAAGTGTCTTCTAAAAATTGCCAGTAGGTCTGAGAGTTGATTTTGAGTCCATTTTCAACCCAAAAAGGTCCAACTAGCTCATCTTTCACAATACCTGCCCATACCAGTACCCCAACCCCATCTTGCTGGCATCTGAGTCGAAGTGGAGCTCTGTAGCCATTACTGATCCAACCACGGGCCCATCCATCTGGTCCATCAAGAGTCACTCTCATCTCATCAGTCCACAAAACCTTTGAAGAATCTGTCTTCAGATATTTCTTGGCCCATTACAACGTGTGTGTCTTGTTCAGAGGTGGTCAGGTTTCAGCCTCTTTCCTTGGCCATGTCTCTGAGAACTAAATACCTTGTACTTCTTGACACTCCAGGTAGGTTGCAGTTGTGAAATATTGCAGAACTGGAGGATAATGGGTTCCTGGTGGCTTCAAGTTTGATTCTTCTCAATTTTTTGCGGTTAATTTGCATCTTTTCTTCTCGACACGTTTCTTGCAACCTTGTTTACCATTTGCTACAAAACGTTTGATGGTTCTGTGATCACGCCCCAATATCTTAGATATTTCAAGTGTGCTGCATCCCTCTGAAAGACTTTTTTTTTTTTTTTTTTACAATTTCTGACTTTTCAGAATCAGTCAAATCTCTTTTTTGGCCCATTTTTCCTGAGGAGAAGAATCTGCCTAATAATTATGCACACCTTGATATAGGGCGTTGATCTCCTTAGGCCACACCCTCCCTCGTTACACAAATACACATCATCTAATATGCATTATATCCTCTTAGCATTCAAGTTTATACAGCTTGGGGTTGGAAATTAAGGATAAAATGATGATATAGTTAAAATAGTCACTTGCATAATAATTGTGCACAATGTATAGAGCTATAGTCTACTACAATCAGTCGTGCCAAATAAGAAACATTGGCTTAATTTTTCATTTTTATTTTATTGTGTCAGCATTAAACCATACAAAAATGTAGTGTTGTCGAACAAGAATGCATGGCGAATCAAATCCCAAACAACCTATGGAACAATGAACACCTTTCCATTGCACTTCATTTTATTGACCACTAGATGACCTCCTCGAGCACTGTGTCATTGAAGCCTCGAGTAATGAACCATTTTTTGAATCAAGTGTCCAAGCTTCAACAAAGCCTCGATTGGGTAATTGGGTCAGACGCAGAGGTGGCACATGAGATGGGGGAAGTGATCTGAAACGAGAGGAAGGTTAGTAAAGGTGTCAAAATAAAACAGGAAATGACGAGACAACACCAAGACAAGACGCAACCTCACCGCAGTGTGACAATAACATAATGATTTACCTTTACAACCTTTTTGTAAATGTTACTTAGTCTCCTACGGTGGTTGTAGGAGTTGCCAATATTTAGACAGATCCTTCCCCATATATTGTTTGCCTTCATTGTGTGGCGTGTCATAACGACACCTTGTGACATCATTTGTAATGCTGCCACTCTCACATCCTCCCTTGTAATACGTTGGACACGTCCCTGTAACATAACCACAATTTTACTGTGTTATTTGTTGGCCATATTTCAAGACTATTTGTGGAAATTTAACATGTCTGTTAAAAAATTGAAGAAAAAATCTTTTTCAAGGTAACAAAAGTATACCTTTCCGAAAGCTTTGAATCTGTTAATCAATGAGAACAAACGAGATCTGCCATCACTAGCTTTGCGCGGGTTCAGGGCTAGACGTGACGGACGAAGACACTATGGCACAAGACAAGGGGAACGCAGACTATTTGAACACCCAAGGTAACAAGGCACAGCTGGAAACAATGGGTAATTGGGTCAGATGAACAGGTGGAACATGAGGAGAGGTTGTGATCTGAAACGAGAGGAAGTTGTCAAAATAAAACAGGAAATGACGAGACAAAACCTCACCACGGTGTGACACACCCGGCCCCTCTGCCGACCTGCTACAAGCCAGCCGACTTCGCTCACTCATGATGCTCAGGCAAGATTAAAAACGACAATAAACTAATGGTACAACTACAGAAGGTAAAGAAAGAGACATTGAGTGTGAAGGAGCCAAAGAGACTTTATCCACATAAATTCACAGTGCAACTAAAGTGTCTTGAACATATTCTGAGGTTAAATAATTTGTGAACTGATATTGACGATATTTTGTGGTGTTTGTCAAACGTGTCAATGGAGTAATAATTCATGTTTATGAAAGGGTCTAAAGGCTGAAGGTCTATAGTTACTAGTGTCTGCAGCACTCATTTATGGCAGCTTGCTGTTACTGTTTCCTGCTAAAAAAAAAAAAAATCCTTCTGAATATCCATAATCTGTGAATGCATGACATAGTGTTACTCTGTGGTGAAGATAACTACAGCTTATAAGTAAAGATTCAGGCATAGTCGAAAGTTGAACTAAAACAGTTGCAAGGCAAGAAAAATGTCACTCCCAACAGAAAAAATAGACAATCCTGTGGACACCCCACTCGAGTCTCGCTCACGTGAGAGAAAACGAACAGAGAAAGGTCAAGAAACGCATCACGAAAGTGCCAAAAAACGTGAAAAAACATTTCACAAGGCTTATAACTCTTGGAAAGTTACAGCAAGGGAGACAAGGACAAAACTTAAAAACCCTGTGCTTCTTAGAAGACCTAAATAAATGACAGCATATTGAAACAAGGCATGATACCGTAAGACAGCAATATGAACCAATTCTACGTAATGGCAACGCTACACCTGAGATTGTGAACAAAATGGACGCCTGTGTTATACTAACAAAGGAAATCTGTGACCTTGTAAGTAACTGCATAGAAACCATTGATAAAGAATATAATAATCAACTTGAAAAGGAAAGAGTTAGAGACATTTTTAAACAAAAGGGAATATGGGTTCCACAAATTAGAAAGTGAATGGAAACTTAAAGAAGCAAAAATGTTGTCAGAAATGAAACAGAGACCACATTCAGTGGCGAACCTTTAAGATTCACAGATTGGAAGATGTCATTCATTTCTCTTATTGACAGAAAACCCCTACCAGTGAGTGAGAAGATGTTTTATCTCAAAAATTATCTTGCCGGAGAGGCGCGCAAAGCTGTGGAAGGTTTCTTTTATCGAGATTCAGAGAATGCATACAACGGAGCGTGGAAAGTCCTACAGGACAGATATGGAAATCCGTTCATCATACAAAAGGCTTTCCGTGATAAGCTCATGAAATGGCCAAAGATCAGCACAAACGACCCACTAGCACTACGAGAGTTTTCTGATTTCCTCCGAAGCTGCACTTAAGCAATTCAACACGTTCAAGGACTGGCTATCCTTAATGATTGTGAGGAAAACCACAAGTTGCTCAAAAAACTGCCAGAATGGATTATGAGAAAGTGGAGTAGAGTTGTCGTAGATGAACTTGACGCATCAGGCAGCTATCCAGATTTTGCATGTTTCACAGAGTTCTTGAGTAGAGAAGCAAGGATAGCCTATAAGCCTTTCGCTTCTCCACTGATAAATTTTAAAACTATAGATGATAGAATCCCAAAGAGAGCTAAGGCCTTCAACACAAACACACAAACAAAGAGTTTCACTCAAGAAAGACAAGAAGCATTCAGCAGTAAACCAAAATGGCCTTGCTTCGTCTGTAAAAGTGAAACTCATGGCATCACAAGGTGTCCCACTTTCACAGCTAAGAGTGTTGAAGATAAGAAGGCATTCATTTATGAAAATCGTCTCTGCTTTGGATGCTTGAGAAAGGGTCACATGACCAAGGATTGTAGGAGACAACACACGTGCAGTACATGCAACCGTTGCCACCCAACCTGCTTGCACGAAGAGAGAAAACAAGGAAGGACCTGTGGAAACAATAACGAACAGCTCCATCTCCACTGAAGAACATAAAAGTCAGGAAACACAAGGTCACGTCTCATACATCAACGCTATGTGCTTCCACTACTTCAAGTATTGTCCCGGTTTTTGTGTCTTCAGTACAAGAACCACACAGAGAAGTACTCACATATGCAATACTAGACACACAAAGTGATTCAACATTTGTCTTAGAAGACGTACTTGAGAAATTAAATGTGGATGTCCAGCCAGTAAATCTGAAACTTAGTACTATGACATCAATTGACACAATCATATCGAGCAAGAATGTTCATGGTTTACAAGTACGAGGGCTCCACTCAAAGCATTCAGCTACAGCAAGCCTACAGCCGTGACTTTATTCCAGTGGATAAGTCTAACGTCCCAACGAAAGAAACAGCGTTAATGTGGCCTCACCTCAAAGATTTGGCAGACAAGTTACCACCCCTACAGGACTGTGATGTTGGCCTCTTAATAGGATATGACTGTCCAGCCGCACTAGCTCCTCGTGAAGTCATCTTAGGTGACGAAAACCAACCATTCGCACAGAGATCAGAACTAGGATGGAGTATAATAGGCTCATCAAACCCCCACCTAGACAGACAAGGAAGTCAGAGCTATGTGCACCGGCTCACCGTAAAGGAACTGCTAGTTCCATCGACGACAGATGTTCTGAAGACCTTGGAATCAGACTTTATTGAGAAAACGTATGACGATAAATATGTGTCTCAAGAAGATGTTCATTTCATACAGTCCCTCAGTAACCACGTCACACAGAATAAGGATGGACATTATGAGATGCCTCTCCCTTTCAAAGGCAACAGTCAGCCCAACTTACCAAAGAACAAAAGAATAGCGATAGTTCGTTTACAGTGTCTCAAGAAAAAATTAAAGGCCAACAAACGATTCTATGATCAATACAAAACATTCATGGAGGAAACTATCGACAAGGGTGATGCAGAGCCTGCCCCTACAACATCTGAGGGACAATCAGAGTGGTACCTGCCACATCACGGCGTCTATCATCCCAAAAAAATGGATAAGCTAAGAGTTGTTTTTGATGGCTCAGCAAAATTCCAAGGTGTTTCCCTAAATGACACTCTGCTAACCGGACCTGATCTTATTAATCCTCTGGTGGAAGGAAGCTGTAGCCATTATCTGTGACATCGAAAGAATGTTTTACCAATTCTCTGTCTCCCCTGAATCCAGAAACTATTTGAAATTCCTTTGGTGGGAAGGTGATGATCTGGAGAAGGAACCGCAGGAGTACAGAATGACGGTCCATCTCTTCGGAGCCGCTTCGTCTCCGGGATGCGCCAGTTTTGGTTTGAAGAGTCTAGCACGCAAACACAAGGTTAGCTATCCTCTGGCTTCAGCATTCGTGGAAAAGAATTTCTACGTTGATGACGGCTTAGCTAGCGTTTCATCAGTTAAGAGCTAAGAAACTGATCACTGAATCGCAAGAGTTGTGCAAAAGAGGAGTCTTGCGCCTTCATAAATTTAACTCTAACGAAGAAGCAGCGCTCTCTTGCTTAGAACCCTCTGAAAGAGCAGCAAATGTCGAACCTATCGGATTGGATCCAGCACCTTCAGAAAGGGCGCTTGGTATGCAGTGGTCGACCAAAGATGACACTTTCAGTTTTAACATCAGCTTGAAGGGTCAGCCTTCAACCCGCTGTGGTTGTTTATCTGTAACTGCCTCTCTCTACGATCCACTCGGATTCATTGCCCCATTCAGTCTAAGTGGAAAACGTATTCTTCAAGAGCTTTGTCATAGAGGTATTGGTTGGGATGACCCACTCCCAGAAGATATTATGCCGAGGTGGGAGGAATGGATAACTGGTCTTCTCACGTTGAAAGAAATCTCAATTCCGAGATGTTACCACCCACATGACTTCCATAACATCGTCAGAGTATAACTACACCACTTTTCAGATGCCAGCTGTGCAGGTTATGGTGCGTGTTCTTATCTCAGGTATAAAAATGACATGGATCAAGTCCATTGTTGTCTCATCATGGCAAAGGCAAGAGTTGCACCATCAAAGGTTACAAGTATCCCAAGACGTGAACTCTTAGCAGCCGTGGTTTCCGCCAAATTAAGTGTCATGTTAAAGAAGGAACTTGACATGGAAATTGATCAAGAATTTTTCTGGACTGATTCGCGAGTTGTGCTTGGATACATCAACAATGACACTCGTAGATTTCACATATTTGTTGCAAACCGCGTTCAACTGATAAGAAATAATAGTGATCCCAGTCAGTGGTATTATGTAGACACCTCAGAGAACCCAGCAGATCATGCATCCCGAGGTCTACATGCGTCAAACATTCACTCAACAAATTAGCTCCAAGGGCCAAAGTTTCTCTGGAAGCGTGAATTAAATCCAACACCCAGCGGCCCAGCTGAATTGCGCGTGGGAGACCCTGAAGTCAAGATAATTCAAGAGCTTGAAACCGAAGTCAATAACTGCAATGATATTCTCAAGCACTTTAATCACCTTTCCTCTTGGACAACATTGGTAAAGGTGGTTGCAAGAATCAAGAGATTGACGTCTAAACCAAAACAACATGGTCAACATGTCACTATTGAAGAACGTAAGAGGGCTGCAGAGGCAGTCATTAAAATCGCACAGCAGCAAGCCTTTCCCCATGAGATAAAGACGCTTCAAAGTGGAAAAAAACCTTCCAAACTCAAACTCTCTCTTCAACCTTGACCCCATATGGTCAGAAGACCTTCTCTCTGTTGGTGGGAGATTAAACCAGTCATCTCTCTGCCATAAAGTTAAGCTCCCAGTAATTTTACCAGGTAATAGTCACATTACTAAGCTGATTGTGTCCCACTACCATGCCAAGACGTGCCATCAAGGTCGAAGCCAGACACAAATGGAGCTTAGAACAAACGGATTCTGGGTCATTGGTGGGAGCAAATTGGTCGCTAAATTGATACACAACTGTGTGCTTTGCAGAAAACTTTGACGGCGGACAGAAAGCCAACGAATGGCTGAACTTCCCAAAGAACGTCTTGAAGCCTCAGCACCTTTTACATATAGCGGCATGGACTGCTTTGGTCCGTTCATTGCAAAGAAAGCCCGCAAGGAATACAAAAGATATGGTTTGATATTTACCTGTCTGTACTCTAGAGCTGTCCATATGGAAATGCTCAAAGATTTATCAACAGACTCATTCATCAACGCATTGAGATGCTTTATCAGCATCAGAGGAGCTGTCCGACAACTGCGCTGTGACCAAGGTTCTAACTTTGTTGGTGCCAGAAACGAGTTTAGGGAAGCACTTAAACAATGCGACACTCAGCTACTGGAGAATTTCCTGTCTGAAATGCAGTGTGAATTTGTCTTCAATGCCCCTTCTGCCAGTCACGCAGGTGGTGTTTGGGAACGGCAAATCAGAACTGTGAGAAACGTGTTGAATGCCACCTTCGCCCAGAGCTCAGGCCGACTTGATGACAGCTCTTTACGAACACTGTCATATGAGGCAATGGCAATCGTTAACAGCCGCCCGTTAACAGTAGATGGAATCGATGATCCACATGCACTAGAACCTTTAACACCGAATCACCTCATTATGATGAAATCGAAAGTTGCTCTTCCGCCCCCTGGGGTATTTGTCAATGAAGATGTATATGCTACAAAGAGATGGAGAGTCCAGTACCTGATTGAACAATTCTGGGGTCGCTGGAAAAAGGAGTATTTGCTCAACATATCGACAAGACAGAAATGGCACTTACCTCGGTGTAACCTCAGAGTCATTGTCATCATTAAAGATGATAACCTTCCGAGAAATCATTGGCAATTAGGACGAGTGGTGGAGGCTGTTCAAGACAGTGACGGCTTAGTCTGTCGAGTTAGAGTGCAAGTTGGAGAGCAAAGGTTTCAAGGGAAACAAAATCCTTCCTCCAAACCTTCCATTATCGAGAGACCAATTCAAAAATGAATGCTTCTTCTTGAAAATTGATTTAAACAAAGGGCCACAATAGTTAAATACACATTTCTTTACCGGTTATTATTATTTCACCTACACACTTTTGAGAGTTCAATGCAAAGTTATCCATGTATTATGTCAAGAAATTCTGTACAATTCATTTGCTCTTTGTGTATTTGTTCATTCATTGTAACAGAATTTGGTGGGAGTGTAAATGGCAGTGATTTTATTTTGAAGTGTTGTGTTACCTTTTTTCGTTTGTGCTTTTATTTTGAAAACCGCCAATTTCCTCTTTGCCGAAGAGAGTTTTGCGCCAAGGAGAAAATCTGAGGTGCTTTGAAGATGAATAAAAGCCAGCGACAGTGTCCTTTTACTTTGAAGCCTTAAAAATTGAAAAAAAACCTCCTTAATTCACCTTAATGTGAAAAATGTCCCGCCACTCAAATCAGACTTCACATAATTTCCGTCGTCAGTACACGTATAAAAACTGTACCTTCTGCTGCGTAGAGACTGTTGATCCTCATTCATCTGACTTCGAAGAATGAGATTTTATGTGAAATATCCCTGAGAAATCAACAAAGTGTCTGGAAATATTTTTTCTAGTTCAAAATCTGTTTTTTAATTGATTGGTGCAATAAAATGAATGGACAGAAAGTGGAAACACTCTAAACTGGACCAGAGGAAGTACGGTTTTATTAACTGGTAGAGAAAATAAATTAGTGGAAGATTATCAGGGGAATTCATTTTAAAATGGTATCTGACCGATGAAGTCAGCACCTAAGGCGCTCGCTTTTTCTCAGTCTGATTCCAGATTCCAGCTGTGTGGCATCATCGTCGGTGTCATGGCGAGGTCAGGACGTGACATCATCGACTTCCCGGCGTTGGAGAGGGAGCTGCAGGGGGTGCTAGAGGCAGAGAGACGGTACACCAGGGAGAACGATTCCAAGCTGAGGGCGGTTCACCAGCGGGTGGCGTCCTACAGCGAGTTCAGGTAAGCGACCAGGTCACGTGATCCAGTGAGTCCTGCTGTGCCTCAGTGTGTGTGTGTGTGTGTGTGTGTGTGTGTGTGTGTGTGTGTGTCCTCAGAGACCTGGTGGCCACGTCTCACCTGAAGCCCCTGGACACTGAGGATCGCCGTCCGTCTGGGCGGAAACAGCCCTGGAACCCGGTGGTTGGCGGCAGGAAGTCCTCCTAACCACCGAAGAAGGAGAAGTAGAAAAGGAAGAAAACGTTTTTTTGTTTTTTTTTTAATTATGCTGGTTTCATGTCCAATAAATGTTTGAAAACTCGACAAATGTTTTATGGTTTTCTCTCTGAGAGGTTGTGTGTTGTGAGTGACCAGCAGGTGGAGCAGTAACATCGTGATGAGACAATTCTATTATTTTTTCCAGAGATGATTTTATATTGTGTATCGGTTCCTGTCGCCGATGACTTGGAGGTGGTGGTTCTCACGTCTCGTCTCACTTCCTGTTGTGACTTCCTCTCTGCTGTGAAAGAGGAAGTGGTTTTTTCCTCTTAGCTCCACCACAGCATCAGAGGTCTCACTCTGACTCTTCCGCTCTCCGCCATCACCAGCCTGGGCCCAGGGCTTTTGCTTCCTCCTTCCTTCAAAGGTAATTGTGGCTCTTCAAAGGCCAGTTTTGGCCATTCAGACATTTAATAGATGATTTTTGATGTTTACTTTACACAACCAAGGTTTGTTTTCATTGGCGCTCTACTCCCCTCCCCTTCCTGGTTGGCCAGCTGCTTACTACTAATGCTAGCTAGCAGGAAAGAAGGCTACTGACTTGCAGTAAAGCTTTGCCCACTTAAGAAAAAAAAAAGGTTGGATGCATCGCTGTGGTCATCAGGTGGACCTGGGTCAAATCTGATAGGCTGGTGTCAGTGCAGAGCTCTTCCAGGGTGGTCTGAGAGAAGGTTGCAGGAGTGAGAGGTTCTTCTGCAGAGAAGATCTTTTGCCCCACTCAGCACCACTTAAAACTCCTCCTGCAGGGTGAGGAGAGTCAGAGAGGACGAGGACAGACAGGCAGGAGGATAGACAGACAGACTTCATTTTGGGGTGAGTTGTGCTTGATTCCTCTCCAGTCTAATTAGACTGGTTAGCTTGAATTGTCTAATTAGCCTGGTTAGCTGCTGGGACCTTGATCTGATCAGGAACAGGTGTGTGTGTATTTTTCCTCAGTAGAAGTTTAAAGTGGCTCCCCCTGGTGGTCTCCAGTGCACGGGCCAATCACAGAGCAGAGAAGTCACAGAGCCTTAGTTAACGTCCAGCAGAGTTGCACACTGTGTGCTGTTCATCAGCGGCCATGAAGCAGGAAGTCGTGCAAGAGGAGGTGCTGAAGATCCTGCAGGGGGCGCCGGCGGCCCGGAAGGCTCTGCTGGAGAACCACCAAAACCTGCTCAACTTGTCTGAGTACTGCACCAACAACTACCTGCAGGTACAGCGCCAGCACAGGGGCCAGGCCCGTGGAGCCAGTCCCTGTGGCTCCTCCAATGATTGTGCTGAGCTAAGCTAGCAGTTTGCAGCTCCTCCCTTGATTGTGCTAGGATAAGGTAGCAGTTTGCAACCCCTCCTGTGATTGTGCTATGCTAAGCTAACTCCTGTCAGTCAGGTGAGGATACCTTGAAGGCGCTGGAGGTAACCAAGAACTTCACCACCCAATCCCTGGCAAGTGTGGCGTACCAGATTAGCACGTTAGCCGCCAGTGTGCTAAGTCTGCTGGACGCTCAGACCAATCAGCTGCGTCACATGGAGTCCTCCATCAACCTGATTGGACAGGTGGGTCCCAATGATCGATGACAGGAGTGAGACATGTTCCTCCTTCACAGCGCCCCCATACAGAAGTGTGTGTGTGTGTGTGTGTGTGTGTGTGTGTGTGTGTGTGTGTGTGTGTGTGTGTGTGTGTGTGTGTGTGTGTCCGCTCAATGTTTTAGACGGTGGAGATGCACAAGGAGAAAGTGTCTCGGAGAGAAATCGGTGCCTTCACAGCTGTGAGACGGGTTTCACGTGGCCACAAGATACTCCCACCCACCCCCACCGGCACGCAGCCCCACCCAGCGTACAGCCGTCGGCCAATCAGCTACCAGCAGCTGGACAGCCTCGGTCACGGCATCAAGGCAAGTGACTGCAACGACAGCCTATCGAGAGAAACTAAAACCAGAACACCAACCGGAAGTGGTGTGGAGCGCCTCCACCTACAGCCAGGCAGTGAGAACTGTTACTGCTGCCGCCACAGCAGCAGCAACAGCAGCAACAGTAGCAGCAGAACCAGTAACAGCAGCAGCAGCAGGTGTAGAAGTATGAAAGCAGACTGACAAATGTAGAAACAATGTCAGCGTTCTGCTGTCTGAACCAAGTCACACACACTCACTCACTCCCTCACTCACGCACACACAGAAGCACACATGCGCGCACACACACATGCATGCACGCAGACACACACAAACACACACACACACACACACACACACACACACACACACACACACACACACTGGCTCTTTGTTGACCGTGGGAAAATGTTTGTACTCATTAGAGCTGTAAAGGCTGAATTGATGCTCCCCCCCTCTCCTCTCTCCCTCTCTCAAACCCCCCTCAACCCTTCCCTCCTCACACACACACACACAAACACACTCTTGCTCCCTTTCCTAGGTCTCTGGGAAACAGTTGGACCGAACAGGAACAATTCGTAAACATGGCACCTCCATCAGGTTCTTCTTTCAATCTACTATGTCTATTCACGGCCACTTCCTTTTTCACATCAACCCTGCTCACTGTGTGTGTGTGTGTGTGTGTGTGTGTGTGTGTGTGTGTGTGTTGCAGAGCTGCTAAAGCTCCAGATCCAGTCCACTGCCCAGTGGCGCCCCCTGGCAGTGGGTGAGTGTGTGCAGTGTGGTTCTGGTTCTAATCAGGTTCTCTGAATGACCGTATATGTGTGTGTGTGTGTGTGTGTGTGTGTGTGCCAGCTTTGGGAAACCTGTAGCTCCACCCACCATCCCATCGACCTGCCCAGCTCCACCTACCTGTGACATCATCAGTCCGCTGCTGGATGACGACGTGACTCCTCCCCTGGCAGTCAGTGATGATGTCACACCTCCCCCTGCTGGTCCTACTGATGTATCACAACCAAATGAGGCCCCGCCTCCTCCTCCACCACCTCCTCCTCCTCCCTCCTTTGATGATCTGTTAAATCCCAGCTTTTCACCGTTGACCCCGCCCCTTCATCTGCCAACAGGTGTGATGTTTTTGAATTGCTTGATTCGCATTGCAGGACCTCTGAGTGACCTCAAAGTGACCTGACTATGACCTAGCAGTGACTCCTCAGTGACCTATTGTGACATTGCAATGACCTCCCTTGACCTCTCACTCACCTCTCACTCACCTATCGTGATGTTGTAATGATCTCAGTGACCTCACATCACGTCTCAGGGACCTCAGTAATCTCTCAGTGATCTATTGTGACCTCTCAGTGACCCCACTCTGACCTATCGTGACCTTGCAGTAACCTCTGAGTGACCTGTGTGTGACCTCCCCTCTGTGTCTCAGTGGAGGAGGAGGGTGGTCTCCCCTCTCCGTCTCCGCCCCCTCCTCTTCCTGAGGATGACCTACTTCCTGCAATACCCAGCGAGGCCTCAGAACTTCCCGCTCCACCGCCCCCACCCCCGGCCAACCAGGAAGGAGATGGTAGCTGTCTGTCTGTCTGTCTGTCTGTCTGTCTATCTGTGTGACGGCTCTTCTACCAAACTGGCCAATATTACAAATATCACATGAATGGTAACCAGAAGGCATATTGTCTTCTTCTTCTTCGTCTTCGTCTTTTCTCTGGGGCTTTTCTGCAGTGACCCTCCTGTCTAGGAGGAGTCGCCACCGTTGCTCGCCCCCTGCCTCCCGCTCTGTCTCACTCAGGGTCCGCTCTGGCCCTGCCTCCCGCTCCCGCTACACTCGCTCCCTCTTCCTGCCTTCCATCCAACCGTGTAAGTCGCTGCCACTGGCGTCCAATCACAAGACGGCAGATTGAGTATGAGGAGTCAAAGTGCATGAGCTGCTTGTCCTGTTGCTCCGCTCACTTTTTGTCCGTCTGTCTGTCTGTCTGTCTGCCAGTGATGATCCCACCCCCTCCCGCCTATCCGCCCCCCAATGCTCCGCCCATCCCCCCCTCTGCTTCCTCTTCTCGGCTCTGCCTACCTGCTCGCCTGGAACACCTGGGTAAGAGCGCTGCATGGGGATTACCGTGGCACTACATCATTGCAACCTCACAACGCGATATTTGAATTGCACCCTGTTTCTAAGCCACGCCCACTCACGGCTGAATGGACACACACACACACACACACTCACACACACACACACACACACACACACACACACACACTCACACACTCACACACACTCACACACACACACACACTCACTACTGCCATTTACAAAAGATCTCTTCAGATCTCTTTTGCAATTATCAGATCTGGAGATCCCAGCCCCGCCCCCTCCACTCCCATTGGATTACGAGGGAGTTTGCGACGACAGGGTGGCACCCTTGCCCCCCCCTGTGGATGATGACATCATGGCCCCGCTCCACTACCTGGACAAAGGTACGTCAGTTCAAGGTACCTGCACAACTCATACCGGCACAGTGTGATTTTTACTTCCCTCTCCGTCCAGTGGTGGTGTTGTACGACTACCAGGCCTCCAGGCCCGACGACCTGACGCTTGCCGAGGGCGACTTGGTCTACCTGACCCGTCGCCATGATGACGGATGGTGCGAGGGGGTCCTCCGCGGCAACACAGGCTTCTTCCCCGAGAATTACGTCCAGTTATGTGACTAGACATTGGCCCTTGCCTCCTCCTCCTCCTGACTGTCAAGCTTGTTGTCACATTTGGAACATCGGATATTTCATGCATGACGGCAAAATATCAAACTACTTCTTTTTCCTTTGCTAATATAATTTTCATTGTCTGCTTGCTGAAAGCAATTACTTCTAACAGTCTTGATCTTTAGCTGGCCTGTAGTAACACGTCGTGCCTGTAGAGGCTGCTGTAGTCACAGCTGGTCAGCCGTTCTGCTGTTGCAAAAGTCATTTAATGTTGCACTGACAAAAAAAAATGTCACTCTTCTTGCTCCTTTCTGAACTGAATCACAGAAAACTCAGTTGTTTTGAATTGTTGGTTTTTGTTTGTTATTCTGGCCTGAGGACAGTGGCTGTAGAACAAAAACGGGGTTCTGCTTCTGATTCGAAAAAAAAGAGGCCAACAAGGAAGTATCAAAATCCTGCATTCTGTCATTAGTCAGCAGGCACTGCCAGAGTTAGGCAAAAAGCCTATAAATAACTAACTGTTAACAAAGGGTGGAACCTTAAAGGTCACCTATTATACTAATTTTTCAGGCCTTTGTATTTGATTTCTGGCCCCTCCAGAGCAGCGACACACGATTACCTGCACTGAAAGCTTTCTAGATCTGTGTATCTCGCTGCATCGCCACCTCGTATTTCCTGCATCCCCCGAAAACTGTTTTGCTTCACTCCACCCCCGGCCTCCTCCGTGCACACCTCCTGCCCAGCCCACTCCGCTGTGATTGGTCACACTCTTGGTCACTGCTGAGCCTCACTTCCTCAGTTTGCCTGTGCGGGTTGAGTGTAAACAGCAAACTTTAAGAAACCATCACAATTTAAACACTTACCGTCGGGAGGCTTCATCCTTCAGCAGCAGTTTACCGGCTAATCCAGCTTCGTACGGACCCAGCGCGGGCTGAGTTACAGCCACAAGGCGGACCGAAGGTCCCTGGATGTTTTTTGTGCCTTCCGTGTCCGCAGAACCATATTTTACTTTTTGTACTGACCGTGTTTTTGTTTTGTATTTTTTTTTGCAAGACATTTTAATAGGGCTTACAATGATTTTGTTTCATACTGTTGACTTGTATCAAAACACTGTCCTAGCAGAGAAAATATATACGCTGAAACGATCACTTGAGTCATAGAGTCGTTTATTATTAGACAAGAATATCTGCACAACTTACGTCCACACCAAGCACAAAGCAGGAAGAGCTCTATACAACCCATGTTACCATGCTGGCAGCGTGAACATCGCTATAAGGAGTGAAACTTGCGAGTCAGAATCACTGCCTCTTCAGTTTCGCTGCCAGCGAACACAACACACATGCAGAGCACGGAGTTAGCGGTGGTGGCTAACAGTTTGTCGACACGGTTAAGCAGCCGTACTTTGCAAATAGTCTTAAAACTAATGTTGCTTGAGGTCACAATACACTCACAGTCCTCATACATGTTTTACATGTGTTACTATTCTCTCGTCGTCCACTGGCTGAGTCGAGCCCGTCTCCCTCCTGTTGCCCACCAGGCCGGTGTTCCATCGCATCCGCATTAGGCTGAACAAACCTCCAACATTTTCTCTGCTTGTTCCACTCCGACGGTTGTGGTCCTTGGTGCTTTGGCAGTCACTCAGCAGTCGCTCGTTTTTTGTTTTGTTTTTTCATTTCCCTCACACCAAAAAAAAATCATTTTCTTGGAGCAGCACACAGCAACATCACTTCCGGGGCAGGGCGGAACCAGTCCAACAGTATGCCTGAGCTTGGCCATGAAAGGAAATCCGGCACGCATTGATGTCAATGTGATCCCATGTTTAAAAAAAACTATGAAACAGAGCGTTCAGAACCATGGCCAACAACTTGCAGGGCTTACGTCCAAACGCATGAACCTCATTATTTGACGCTTTGGCATCGTTTGACACTACTAGTATTCAACATTGTAACAGTATTTAGAACTCAGAAAAGTGGAAAAGCATCATAGGTCCCCTTTAAATTCACACTGTTAAAATGAGGTCACAATATTTCTGTTGGTCAAAATCAGCCCAAAAAAACATTAAGCCAACCAGCTCGCAGGCCCACGACTGACTGATTTGGAGTAGGAATGGCCATGACGTTGGGGGTGTGGCTAAAGTTTGATAGTCAACTGCAGTTAGCTTACTGGCAGGTGAGCGGCTACCTCCCACACTACCATGTGACCATGAAAGCAATGCTGATGTCTCCGTGACTCCGCCCATTTTTATGTACAGCCAGTAGTCAGAGCCACGCACAGTGGAAGCCTGGGTAAGAGTGCAGTGCTGGCCCTCTGTGGTGGGAGGATTGAGCCCATAATTATAAATAATAAATTACACATAATTTGTTCATTTCAACGTTGATAGAGTGAAATAAAAACAGAGTTGATGTACAACAAACAGCATGCATGATTTATGGTGTGCAGCTAAACAGAAAACCAGGACAGGTAGTTTTTCCAGATTTTCAACTTCACGATTCACATCTTGTTACTGTAAAATAAATATATTGTTCAGTTTTTTTAAAAGTTAAAAAAACAGCAAAGGCCAACAAAAAATGTTATTGTGATTATCCCCCCCAAAAAATAAATAAAAAGAAGACTGTGTGGGACAACAACATAAATAGTGAACCGGATCGACTCCCAGAATGCACTGCTGTCCCCCTCTAAACACACCCGACTGTCAGCAACCTGGGGCCCGTTGCACGACAGTAGGATTCCTTCATCCACGATCAGTAACCAAGGAGTGTTCAACCAATCCACAACACGTGTGTCCAGGTTCGATCAGTTGCACAAAAACACATCCAGGATGACCAGACACGGGCTGTATCTCAATTCATAATACAGCAGCACGCAAAGCATCCTGGGATACAGAAGGACGCAAAGGCTAGTAGCGGTGAATTTTAGTTAATTGGGTCAAGCCTTTGCGCAATGCTATGATGACTGGCCTTTAAATGCATCCTTCGTCAAACTTGTCTCCCCGGTAACCAAATGGGACGGTCTGGCCTTCAGCATATTTCCTGGTTGCTTCACCGCTGTTCCCTACGGCTGGCCAACACCGGACGTGACATTTTTATAGTATCAAGCTCACCATTACTTAACATTAACAGTCACATATTTTAACTGAATTTTGGGGTTTTGGTTTAACATACTCTGCCTGGCCAAAAAGAAGTCGCCACCAAAATTACAGGTCAAACACTCTAATATTTTGTTGGATCGCCTTCAGCTTTGATTACGGCACACATTCGCTGTTGCATTGTTTCGATAAGCTTCTGCAATGTCACGAGATGTATTTCCACCCAGTGTCGCATTAATTTTGCCTACAGTACAGGCTTGTACAGTAGGCACTAGGCATGGTGTCTGGTCTATTTTGTGCGCAAGCCGCGAGCAAAAAAGCCAGAGGACAATGAACAATTTTCAAGCGCTCATGGAATGTAATCGAACACAATCGAATACATACATATGTATGTATATATATGTGTATATATATATATATACATACATATATATACACATATAAAAAACATGAAACTTCATTCATACCAACAAAATCAAAGAAACAGAAATAAGAACTAATCAGGGGCTGCGGCCTAAAGGTGGACAAAGCTGGTGAGAGGAGGTTTGTCGTCAAACAAAAGTTAAACAAATCAAAATACACCAAAAGGATATGTGACAATCACACTCACACCTCGTGAACCCACGGCAACCCAGGGAAGACACTGTACACAGGGACAGGACCACCAGCCTGCAGCAACTGAAAGCAAAAGAACAAACAATTATCACAAAGGAATGAAATTCAAAATAAGCATGGGCAAACACAAAACTCAACAAAAATACCTTCCCCAAAATAACTACCCCAAGAAAGAGAACACTTGCCCCAAACCAATATTTAATTTACAAAAGAAAATAAATTATATAAGAAAACAAAGAAATTGAGGGACTGAAATTAAGAAAACAAAGGAGCTTCAAAAGAAATAAAACAAACAAACAAAAAAAAAAAAACTAATCATAATCCAGATAATGCCAATCGCACAGTTTAAAAGATTAATTTAAGAAAAATATTTAATCCTGTGCGGGGCCGAGTTGGATGTGGCCCGATGTGACAGGAACCTCGGCTGCCGTAGCCACACCAAGTCGGAAGCACCAGAGGGCTCGGCAATGAGCGCAGCGACGAGAGGGGCCACAGCCGGGCCAGCAGGAAGACAGCCCTAGAACAGGTGATCATGCACCTAAAACAGGCACTAATTCCCCAGGAGACAGAACAGCAGGGGCGACCACACGGCCGCAACATCAACAGACCCTGCCAGCCGATGGGTTCCCCTCACCAAAAAAAAAATAAAAAAAAATAATGAATATCATTAAATATATTATAGTAATAGCTAAAATAAAGAAGTGCGTACCTTTACGGGGTCGTACAGGCGCACTCGCGCTAGGGTGAGAAAGAGGAGCCCACACAGTCGCCGGGGTTCACCTATGACCACACTCTCGTTTATGGAGTGGGGGAAGGTTGGTTGATAAATGTAATTGATCAAACTCACAAAGGACTGGAAACGGACATAAAAAAGAAATGAATAATTTTAATATTTATAATATTTAATATGATTTGATCGGGGCACCACCTGCTTTTTGATTGTTGACGTCAGCAGGAAACGCCAGAATCAGTCTCAATACCGTCTCCTTAACGGGGAGTTCTTGACGATACGCTGGGATTTGAACCACACTTTAATAAGTCAGTCAAACAATGACATCAGGCTTAATGTGCATTTATTTGTGTAACAATAGATGGTTCACACAGAGCAGCATGACATGAGTGTGATCATGAAGACACAATCAGCAACGAACTGTGCGAGTGTTGGGTGTGCGTGCGTACGTGTGTATGTGTGTGTGTTTGTGTGTGTGTGTGTGTGTGTGTGAGAGAGAGAGTGAGAGAGAGAGAGAGAGAGAGTGTGGGCGAGAGAGAGAGAGAGAGAGAGAGAGAGAGAGAGTAAATAAAGAAAACCTAAACTTAAGCTAAAAGTAACAAAATAAAAGAAGAAATATAAAAGAGTTTTGTTTGTCTACTAGACTTGTTGTGGCTAAGTCTAGCAAAAATGATTTGGCAATTATTTGTTAAGCTGATGCGACACCAGACTCTTTGACAGTGAGTGAATGATGAGGGCTTACGTTGGATGAGCTTCTTCCAAGGTGGTCCTGGGTATTTGTACTGTACCGTTCGGGTCCGGTACCGCGCAGGGAGCTTGGATTAGCAACACCGACCGTCGAGGTGGAACTGCCCGTTCTGCTCTGTCCTGCAGGTGGCTTCACTGGCGTTTTGGCATCAGATTAGAGTCTTTCTTCATAACCAGTTGTAATTTTGGTGATCAAACGAAGGGAAGGAAGTTAAAATGAAAAATAATGGTCACTGGACGGGGCTGAGTTGTTTCTGCTTCTGTCTTAAATTGGCCTTTTGCCAGAAATTAGTTGACAAAAAATTAGAATCAAGAAAAATGACAAAGACACAAACACTAGACAAGACGACACTAAGAAAGACTAGACAACACTCAGGAAAACTAAAACTAACTCTGAGAGAAAGGAACTGAATTCACTGGTATAACTTGGAGAAGAGGCGGTCTTTTGAACTCCAAGAACCAATGAAAAGGCTGTTCCAACACTAAAACTGGATGGGTCATCTTACTCTATATGCATATGATGAATATGTATGTGGTGTCCGGTTCGTTGCTGATAAAGAAATGAAACAACAACCGAAAGTGAAATAGAATCCTTCGTATGGTGGATGCCTTACGAAAGTTAGGCAACAGTTGAGGAAGACAAAGCGTTCAAAGCACATTAAACCAACATATATTTATATCTAAATACCTATCAACCTATCTAAGCATGCATACAGAAGTAGGAGGAAGTTTGTTTATATTTAAAAGATAAAGGAAATATTTCACAGATTAAACATTCAGGCACTTATATGGGCATGTTTACAAATACATTTATATATATGAGTAGATATATGTATCTGTTGTCAATATTTAAAAAGGTGTATGTATGGATTGAGGTAACAGTTGCCTAAGTGTAATGTGGAAAACTGGTGGTGGTAATGATAGGGATTACGACAAGGCATTGTTGGATCGCCTTATTTTCTAGTGTCGTGCTGACGATCCGCGTGTTCGTTTAATGACGAGTCTTAGGAGAAGAATGCTGATTTTATCTTTAGTATGCAAATGAATTCAGAATACAAGTATACAGAGCAATTACATAACAAATACCGACAGTTACTAGAACATCTCTCCACCCAGCGTTGTGCATCGCAGTTTTTCTTTGTGCGTCATTGAAACAATAACCACAACCACATACGAGATACACACCCACACCCCACCCCCACCCCACACACACACACACACACACACACACACACACACACACCAGTACAACGATGTACAACCATCCTTGTGACCCATGCCTATGCACGCAACTGCCTACCTGTGCCTGAATTAAAGTCCTCAAACCGCATTCAACCTTTCATCATTGTGTCCTGACTGACGCCCCATGGGCGAGTGAAGCTGAAACACTGAATCTGCCTTACGTACTATCCTCCCACATAGCCTTTAGAACACACTCTCCCTCTCTCACACTCCCTCTTTTACTCTCTCCCTCTCTCTCTCTCGCTGTCAATTTCATTTTCCAAACAGGCAGCAGTGGTGCCACAGAAAGTCCTTAAGTTGCTCTTCAAAATTAGGTTTCTTTTCTTGTCTTTTTTTCTTCATTTCCACATGAAAACAAAAACAAAAAAAACAAGCCTGGATGAAGTCGCTCAGCGGCGTGTTGTGTTGCATTTTCTTGTTTTTGATAGCTTTTATTTTTTATTTAATTGAACCTTTATTTAACCAGGTCGGTCCCACTGAGACACAAAGACCTCTTTTTAAGGGGAAGCCTGGCCACGATGGCAACAGGGTATGAGTTGAAAGTTACAACAGTAAGACAATGCACCATGACAAGGACGGACAACAAAACATGGACATACAGTAAAATACAAGCAAGCTTCACTCTGACGTCATCATTTCCAGGCTCTTGCGTTGTGCTGGTTCCCCCCTGGAGGTGGCGTTGCTCTGCAGACATCAGCAGCAGGCAACAATTAACAAACTTCCCCGCTGTTTTGTGAGTTGTGTCGCTGTGTTGTGTGGTGTTGTTTCACAGCCCAACACGCTTCATATATTGATTCTGTTTTTCTATTTGTATTATTTTCGTGTTAATAAGTGTTTTTCCTGCTGGACTCCCCACCTTGTGATTGAATTCCTCGTGACGTCATGCCGCCTGCTGTGTTTCGATTGGTTTCCGTAGTAGGTCCCACCCCTCAGCGGAAGCGCGGCAAAGTGCGGAGGGAAACAAAAGCCGAGGAGGAACTTCACGGACCCGAAAACCACGACACGACACGCACGCACACACGCACACACTCTTTGAGTGTGTGCGTGTGTGTGCGCGCCCCCTCGCGCCATGCAGCCGGACGTCCTGGAGTTCCGTGTTCCGATGGAGAACAACAAGACGTTGCTGGTCTGGAACATCGAACCCGACAGGGACGCGCAGCACGTCCACGTCAGTGTGTGTGTGTGTGTGTGTGTGTGTGTGTGAGAGAGGGGGGAGCTGCTCTGTGTACGTGTATTAGGGTAGCTGCCTCGCACGAGAGGGAGAGAAATGTGTCTTTGTACTGGATTTTTAATTTTCACTCAATGATTCTACTGCAGGCTGGTAGTACGCCACCCTCGGGTGCTCCAAAAATAATTTTCAGAAAATTATGATGTCGTTTTTCCAAAGTAATGCTCTTTGAAAGATTTATACTGTAGTTGTACTGTACTGCTCCACTGCAGTCAAGGATATCAAACAATAAAATCACGATTTTTGGATGAGATTTATTTTGAAATGCTACATCAGAAGTTTCTGAAAATTGTCTGGAGCATCCTGGGGTGGTGTACCGTCAGCCGACAGTGGAATCATGGAGTGACTATGAGGAATTTCTTAGAAATAATAATCTGAATTCCAGTACAGGACAACTATGAAGTGCCAATTTTTGTATGAACTTTATTTTGAAATGCGACATCAGAATTTTCTGAAAATTAGTGTGGAGCATCCTGGGGTGGTGTACCGTCAGCCGACAGTGGAATCATGGAGTGACTATGAGGAATTTCTTAGAAATAATAATCTGAATTCCAGTACAGGACAACTATGAAGTGCCAATTTTTGTATGAACTTTATTTTGAAATGCGACATCAGAATTTTCTGAAAATTAGTGTGGAGCATCCTGGGGTGGTGTACTGCCAGCCTGGAATCATGGAGTGACTATGAGGAATCTTTCAAATATTAATCTGAAATCAAGGATATTAAACAATAAAATCACGATTTTTGAGTTATCTTTATTTTTGAAATGCTAGATCAGATCAGTTCTGAAATTGGGTATGGAGCATCCTGGGGTGCTGTACTGGAAGAATAAACTGACAAAAAAGGATTTTCCAAAAATATTAATCTGAAACCAAGTGCAGAGAAAAGCGTTTATTTGTCGTTTCCCCATTATGCTCAGTGATTACCGTAATACCTGGTGTACACGGAGCCAGTAAAAAGCGAGTGCCTGCTGGCTCGACCACTTTTGTCAAACTGTTGGTTGGTTTGACCGCAGTTGGAGGGAGAGGAGTGGGAGTTCGGGTTCCCATTGTAGCAGTATTATTTTTCAAATGCGTGTGAGTGAGTGCGTGCACGGGTTGAGTGAGTGAGAGAAAGATAAAAAAAAATAATAATAATGTTGAACTTGAAGAAATGACAAACAAAGAGATTTTATCTTGCTATGTTTCAATGTTATGATTTGTGTGTGTGAGAAAAATCCTGAAATCATTTTTGCTTCATAAAGCAGCAGCTTGGTCTTCAGTGTCTGTTATGGTCAGAGGTCACGCTAAGGTCACCCACTGAGTGAGTGTGTGTGTGTGTGTGTGTGTGTGTGTGTCCCAGGACATGCTGGCGGCCGTCTTCTCATCCTTCGGACTGCTCCACCTGCTGCAGCTCTGTCCTAACGCCCCGCTGGCTCCACCTGGTTTCTACGCCGTGGTCAAATTCTACTCAGCTGCTCAGGCAGCCGCCGCCCAGCGAGAGACAGATGGACGGACGCTGTTCCAGAGGTCACCGCTCAAGGTTTGTGCCACCACCACTGTTACTGCTGCTGCTGTTACTGTTACTACTACTGCTGCTGCTGTGACTGTTACTACTACTGCTGCTGCTGCTGTTACTGCCACTACGACTACTGCTACTGCTGTTACTGCCACTACTACTACTGCTACTGCTGTTACTGCAGTTGCTGTGACTGTTACTGCTGTTACTGCAGTTACTGTTACCCCCAATTTACACCAAAAGCGTCTGTGGCGGGTCCGCAGCAGAAGACGACCATTAAAGTCAGTGTGCGAGTTCATACCAGACATAATGCGGGCACGTTGCAGAAGCGTTGCAGAAGCGTGTAACCACGCCGCCCTGGTAAAGAACGCCACCGTTCACGCGTTGTGACCGCAAACGCGCAGCGGGTAGAATCGTTCAGGCGGAAAGTCAATGACTGGAAAACACTTTCATCACATTTTCATCATAATTTACAATGTGCTGGATTTTGTTTTACATGTGCTGGATTTCACTGTGAATCGTCAACGTGACGTATCATCTTAAAATTCTGATTGAGCAGCCCGCTCGGGAAAGCGTTTGGTGTGAGAGGGTACGGAGCAGTTTCCATGTGGCACCACAGATGCTTTTGGTCTAAATTGGGGGTTACTGCTCCTCTTGTTGCTGCTGCTGCGCTTGCTGCTGCTGCTGCTGCTGCTGCTGCTGCTGCTGCTGCTGCTGCTGCTTCTGCAGACACATGGACAGGTGACGTCTTTGTGTGAAGGTGAGGCTGAGTTCCAGAGACACGCCTCGCTTCCTGTCCAATCGCCCCAGGCTGCTTAGCCACACCCACTGCCTGCAGCTGGCCAATCACTACTTGGGATTCAACGGCTGGAACTCTGACATCATCACGGTGAGAGAGAGAGAGAGAGAGAGAGAGAGAGAGAGAGAGAGAGAGAGAGAGAGAGAGAGAGAGAGAGAGAGAGAGAGAGAGAGAGAATCTGCGGGTGAGTCTCTTGGTCACTTCCTGTGTCGTCTTGTCCACAGCTGAAGGAGCTGCCAGGTGGGGAGGAGCAAGGGGCAGAGCTGGAGGGGGCCGCAACTGGAGGCAGTAGGGGGCGGAGCCTGAGGTTCGGCTGCCTGCTGCGACTCTCTTTCCCTCGACACCAACGGACGAGCACGGCGTCAGCCGTGGTGGAGGACAGCTTCACCTGCACAGGTGAGTCTTTGACATTTGAGCTGCCTGCTGTCCGTTCCCCAGACTGAGTGTGTGTGTGTGTGTGTGTGTGTGTGTGTGTTTGTGTTTGTGTGTGTGTGTGTGTGTGTGTGTGTGTGTGTGTGTGTGTGTGTGTGTGCAGGCCCGGAAGACCTCCTCCGAAGGCGCTCTCGACTCCAACGGATGGCGAGGGAACAAGCCCTGGTCCGGGCCTTTAGCACCGTTCTGCTGGTGATCCTCGGTACTGATTCTGTAGCTGCTGCAGTATCCGGACCGCCCCCTGGGAATGCAGCACTGCCGATGTGTCAGTATAACTCTCTCTCTGCTAGGTGATGGCCGGACGATGGTGGAGGTCGCGCCCCCCCCGGATCACCACCTGCCTGAACACGACCAGCAGCTTATTCAGGTAACTCGCTTGCCAGCCTGCGATTGGTGGGAGCGTCTCTGATGTCACTGCCTGACTGCCTCCTCCTGCCCAGGTCAACCAGCTCACTGTTGACAGCAGTGGCAACGGTGATGGAGAGGCGGAGCTAGACCTGACGATGTGGCCGACGCCCAGCAGTGATGTCACGTGTTTTACCTAATAAAAGTGTTTTCTGTCTGACTGTGCTCTGATTGGTCTCTAGGACTGACCACTGGGATCACTGAGATTGACTACTAGAACACTGGGAGCACTGGGATCATTGGGATTGACCACTAGGTCGACTGGGGAATGCTGAGGCCTGATTGGTCAGCTGGAGTTTGTCCTCAGTCTGTGCGCCTGTCTCTGTGTGTGCGTTTGTCTGTCTGTTTGGGTGTGAATTTCTTTATAAAAAAAAAAAGAAATATATATATCCATGATAATTCTGGCTTGATGTAGAGGCTGAGGTATTAAATATGATATATGATACACTGCCTGGCCAAAAAAAAAGTCGCCACCAAAAATACAGGTCCCACACTCTAATACAGGGGTGTCCAAACTATGACCCGCGGGCTAACTGCGGCCCGCAGTCCATTTTTAATTGGCCCGCAAGACATTTTATAAATAAAATAGAATATGGCCCGCACTTCAACTTTTGCCTGAGTGTATTGCACTTCTTCGTTTTAACACCAGGGGGAGCTGCTCCCACTGAGTGCAATGCCGTTCCCAATTTAGGTGAGTAAAAAATGTATTCCACAGTACCCGTGTGTTAATAAGCATGCATGTGCAGGTACACATGGAACAAATATCAATAATGCGCATCAATTCTGTCACTACCCTGCTTTTGCGCACCACGTTCTTAGATGTGTTTTTCTTGTTAACACAGAGTGCACACCGCTGTGCACAGCGTACACACTGCACACGCAAAGTCAGCTGATCTCATCTGATGCGGATTTCCTCCTTGATCGAGTGACATTTGTTCGGATCTTTGGCCCGAGTGGCGTCGGATCAGCACCGCAGCTGGATGTCCCGGTTTACACACCCAGCGCAGCTGATACTCAGCAGAATAATGCAGCACTCCTGTTATTAAGTCCAGTTCAGTCTGCTAATGTTGACAACCGTTTCAAACGAACGTTAATAGCTGTGTCGCTAAGCCTAATAACTTAAATAACAAGCTTGAAATTTACCCGTCCCATTTTCCCCTTTATTGTTTTTTCTCTGTACTGTAAATCTTCTGTCTAAGAAGAAATCTGAGGCTGCTGTTCTGAGAATGAGCTACCAAAGCCTTTTCTGAATAAATCAATAAAGATCCATTTATGGAAAGCTGTGATGGAGGCAGTTTTGTCTTTAATTATATTCAACAGTATAACATATTTGACCACTTTTAATTGATTTTTCTAACTTTAATACACTAAAGTTAAGGCTATATACCTCATTTATGTATGTGGCCCTCAGTGAAAAAAGTTTGGACACCCCTGCTCTAATATTTTGTTGGTCTACTGTTAGCCTCCTGTCTTCATGACTCTGTTACCTCTGCCAGCTTGCTCAGCACCAGATCACGATACCACCTGTTGCGGCCTTAGGACAATGGTCTCTTTCCACTCCGAAAGGATGAGCTGGAGGCTTGCATTTATGGTACTGCAAAGAGGACAAGTCTCTTCAGCACCAAACCAATTTTCAACAACAACAAATCTAACTAAATCAGTCAATAAATCAATCAATCAATTAACTTTTCTTTTTTTTTATTTGTGGGTGTCTCCAGTCCTTGTCCCAAGACCACTGGAACAGGCTCCAGCAGTGCAGTGACAGAAAATGGAAGGACGCTTCTTCATGGTGGAGACTTGCAGACACTTACCATAAACCATGAGTGCCTTACTACACAAAGTGAAATCTTACAAAAGTAAAAGAAATTAATGTGATCACATTAAACTTGTTGAATTTCATTCACACTGAATTTCTTGAGGACAAGCAATATTTTACAATTGACATTTCTCTCAGTAAATCTCAAGAAAGCAAAAGCAAGAGATACCGCAAAGATGGCATTTAAACCCACATGTGCATAGCAGGATGGCTTAGGAGTCCATCTCTTTAACTACTCAGCCACCTTGACTTGAAAAAGCAGGAAAATACGGGCCATGTAGGGGTGATGCAACGTGTTGACGGCTGGAGACAATGACGTGTTTTTTTCAGTTCACAAATTTAGTTCTAGATTCTTCTGAAATCTTGTTGTAAAGGTGTTTAGGTTAAGCCGCTACAGCTAAATTGCCATTCAATGCAGAAAACCAACTGGGCCCCCAGAGCACGCAAGGTGCGGCAGTGGCCTGGGGAAACTCTGTATGTATATATGTAGCAACAAAGAATGTTCCAAAAATATTAATCTGAAACCAAGTACAGAGAAAAGCGATTCTATCTGGTTTCCCTCTTGTGCTCATTGATTACCGTAATGCCTGGTATGCACAGAGCAAGCGGAAAGCGAATGCCTACAGGCTCGACCGCTTTTGCCAAACTGTTGGTCGACTTGACAAGTGTGTGTGTGCGCACGCGCATGTGTGCTCATTCACGGGACAGAGATTAGTGAGTTTTTTTTCCCTTCCCTCCTTAATACACACATATTCCAAGTCATAAAATTACCTCTTTAAGTTTAGCCAGTATTTTTTTCATTAATGAAACATGCCCTAGCCGAATGTTATTATTATTATTATTTATTTTTTTTAAGGAAATGTATTAATAGAAATAAAGTATAATTGGAATGAAAGTAAATAAACAGGTTTCTGATTGGCCATCTTGCAGTGTTGTCGCAGCGGCACCCCTGGTCATCCATAGAAAAACACTGCTCTCTCATGGTTTTAGAGATAATGTGAGACTGCAGGCATCATCTCTAATAATCATCTCATCATCATTAATGAATTAAAAAAATATATATATATTTGAAGGCGCCTTTCTGGCACTCAAGGACACCACAGACATCATCAAAAATAATCACAAAAACACACAGGCTGTAAAAAGGGTTAAGAAAAAAAAATGCAAACAAGTAAAATCAAAGGTATCAAAATTTGCAAAACAAATAAAATCAAAGAGAAAATGCAGTCCTGAACAGATGGGTTTTAAGGGAGGATTTGAAGAGGGGAAGTGGGTCCATGTTTCTGAGCCGGGGTGGAAGAGATGGTGGTAAGACGGGCAGAAGGAACAGTGAATTGAAGAGTGGCAGAGGATCTGAGTGTACTGGAGGGGGTGGCGACATGGAGGAGGGCAGACAGGGTCAGGAGGGGCGAGGTTGTGAATGGCCTTAAAGGTTAGGAGGAGGATCTTGAAGTCAATACGGAATTTGATGGGGAGCCAGTGAAGCTGTATGAGGATGGGTGTAATGTGGTGGATGGAGGGGGTTCGGGTGATGATGCGGGCAGGTGAATTCTGGAGCAGTTGAAGCTTAAGGAGGGATTTATGAGGGAGACCAGAGAGGAGGGAATTTCAATAGTCCAGGCGAGAAGTGACAAGGCTGTGAACGAGAATGGCAGTGGTATGGGAGGGGAGGAGGCGATTGATATTGCGCAGATGGAAATAAGCAGACAGTAACGTTATTGATGTGAGATTAGAAAAACAGAGTACTATCGAGGATGACACCCAGACTCTTGAACCGAGGGGAGGGGGAAACATTGCAGTTGTCGATGATTAGAGGGAAGCTGTCAGTTTTGGATAATGTGGATTTGGTACCTACAAGAAGAACTTCTGTTTTGTTACTGTTGAGTTTGAGAAAATTTGCTGAAAACCAGGATTTGATTTCAGCCAGTCAGTTGGTGAGGGAGGAGGGTAGGAGGTAGTATATAGATTACTAGAGAGGTATATCTATCTATCTATCTATCTATCTATCTATCTATCTATCTATCTATCTATCTATCTGTAGATGTAGATGTTGATATATATATATATATATATATATATATATATATATATATATATATATATATATATATATATATATATATATATATATATGTATATATATATATATATATATATGTATATATATATATATATATATATATATATATATATATATATATATATATACATATATATATATATATATATATATATATATATATATATGTATATATATATACATATATATATATATATATATATATATATATATATACATATATATACATATATATATATATATATATATATATATATATATATATATATATATATATATATATATATATATATATACATATATATACATATATATAAAGTAAAAAAACAACAACAACCAAACAATTTTTTTTTTAAAAAAAACTTAATTTATCATTTTAAAGCAAAAAGGGACGACACTAGCGGGACATCCAAACGTTGCCGAACGTCGTTCACGAGGTCCAATAAGAAGTTGCCCCTACCGGAAGTACGTTTTCGTTTCGTTCGTCACGTCCTGAGTCTGCAGCGCGAAATTCTGTCACTCCGGGCGAGAACCACAACACTTCGGTGTGAGTTTAATACGATACGTGTGACTCGTGAATGTCTATAAGTCATTTGAGAGAGTCGGTGAACGTTGTTCATTCACGACACGGCAGTGGAAGCTAACAGGAAGGAGCCACTGTGATTGTGAGCTAGCTTTTAGCACCGCAAAGTTTAGCAGCTAGTTGTCTGGCAAGCTGTCAAGTCGTCCAAAGTCGCTTCGTTGTCACCTGCCGTCACCGTCTGCTGCTTGCCCGGTACAGCAAGTATGTTTTCCCCTCGCCTTTTTGTTTACTGAGATTTCAAGGTTTACCGTGATTTGTAACTGTGTAGTGTGATTTGTTTGTATCTGTGACAGCGCATTTCATCCGTAAGTATTGTGTGTAAGTTGACGAAATATTATGAGCAGCAGTTCTTCAATTAATTGTTTATATCAGTTGTACCGTTTAATATGCTGTTTCAATTTTTGGAATTAATGTGGCACCAACTGTTGTTATTTTGACAGGAGAGTTTGTCACGTTGTGTCAGGAGTGAACGTCACTAATGCTCATCAAAAGTAGAATTTCACTGACTTTGAACAGTATGGAGGCTGCAGGCCTGAAGTCAGCTGATGGCGTCAGTAGGGCCAGCAGAGTTTCTGCTGCCACTACTTGCTGCTGATTTTCAGGTCAAGCTGCTTTTGTCATGGATGCGGTTGAGTTAATGTTATTTTTCTTTGTTTCGCAGGGCAAAATGTCCAAAATAGAGAAGATGAGCATCCTGGGGGTGAGGAGCTTTGGAATAGAGGATAAAGATAAACAAGTCATCACCTTCTTCAGCCCGCTGACGGTGCTGGTCGGACCAAACGGCGCAGGAAAAACTGTACGTCTTGACAAGAGCAAGTGCTGGCTGGCATAATGCTAGCTGGTGGTGTGAACTCCAGCTTTTCTTCTGCTTTCAGACAATAATTGAGTGTCTTAAATATGCAACGTCTGGAGAACTTCCTCCTGGATCCAAAGGCGGCGCTTTTGTGCACGATCCAAAGGTGAGCTGACGGCGTCTGGAACCTTCCCGTTGTCCTTCAGTCTCTCTGTCCAGGACCGACTCCGTTCTTTGCAGCCTTTTCTGTGAATCCAAGTTATCAGGGGCGTCTTTGTTGAGTTAAACTGATGTAATTTTCTTCCCAGGACGCCCACGAGACAGACGTCCGAGCGCAGATCCGGCTGCTTTTCACCGACGTCAATGGAGACAAGACGACCATCCAGCGCTCCATGTCCTGCACTCAGAAGGCAAAGAACTACTCCTTTAAAAGCTTGGAGCAGGTCATCACCAGAACCAGGTAAGTCACAGAGACTTTTGTGAGACTTTTAAAAACGCATGGCCACACAGTGGTGCAGTGGTTAGTGCTGTCGTCTCACAGCAAGGAGGTTGTGGGTTTGATTTCGGGGGGCTATGTATATATATATATGTATATATATATATATATATATATATATATATATATATATATATATATATATATAT
The DNA here is from genome assembly GCF_046127955.1 of Nelusetta ayraudi. NCBI lineage: Eukaryota > Metazoa > Chordata > Actinopteri > Tetraodontiformes > Monacanthidae > Nelusetta > Nelusetta ayraudi. The sequence continues at coordinate 5,385,206 of NW_027466084.1, forward strand.
ATATATATATATACACACATATATATATACATATGTATGTATATATATATATATATATATATATATGTATATACGTATATGTATATATATGTATATATATATGTGTATATGTATATACGTATATGTGTATATATATATATATATATATATATATATATATATATATAAATATATATGTATATGTATATACGTATATGTATATGTATATACGTATATGTATATATATGTATATATATATGTGTATATGTATATACGTATATGTGTATATATATATATATATATATATATATATATATATATATATATATATATATATATATAAATATATATGTATATGTATATACGTATATGTATATGTATATACGTATATGTATATATATATACATACATATATATATATATATATGTGTATATATATATATATATATACATATATATATATATATATATTTATGTGAAACCTTCCGTTATGAGCATGAACCCCTCAGCCGTGCCTTCAAGGCCAGCCAGCCCTCTGTTCCCCCTGAACTTTTGTATATCACTCCTTTATATCGCAACCCGCTATATCTCGCTATATATGTTATTAAAGCTTGCCAAAAACCGCTATCTTTTTATGGTGGCATTATAAGAGTGTATCGTCAGTGTCTCACTCTTCTCCGCTGGCACCTGTTGTTCCCTCACCTCTGTGGCGGATGAGAAAAGCTTTTTTTTTTCTTGGATCTCCTGAGCATAGTCTTGAAAGAAGAAAATTCTCCCACCATCCCATCGCTTTTTCTTTCTTGCTGCCTATAAGCACGGCAGCCTTGGCTTTGTCGCGCAGGAACCGGACGATGATGTGTCTTGGTCTGGCGTCGTCACCGGGTCTGGGACCGATCCGATTGAATCCTGTCGACTTCGTACCAGTCGTCTGCGTTAATGTCCAATGCCTCCGAAAGTAGTGTTTTCATAAAGCCATCCCAGCCACCACCTTCTATTCCTTCTTTGACACCCACGATGCGTATGTTTTGGCGCTGTTATTTTCTCCTTCAGTACGTGGTTCTGCTTTACCAGCTCATTCACCACTGGGGCTCGTTTTTCTTCCTCATCCTCCAGTTTGGAAATTCTGCTTTCAGCCTTGGTTATTCTGCAGCGCAGACCTCTCGCTGTCTCATTCACTGACTCAATTCCACTTTTCACCCACAAAATATCTGTTGCTAGGCCCTGGAGGATAGCCTTGATACCCAGCAGTTCACTCATCACGGCTGTGGTGTCCTGGGGAGGTGGCATCGCCTCCGCCGCCTTCGTTGTGTCCGTATTCTCCCGCGTGTTTTCGTTACGTTGATTTTGAGAGAGGTTGCGGGTAAAATAATGACTTTTTACCGACATATTCCATTGCCGTTACTGTTTCGCCAGTAGAATACGTACTTTAGCGGTTTGTATTTATGAAATAACCGGGGAAATTGGTTAGGCTGGCTCCGCCCTCTTCTCCTAAGCAGCCATCTTGGGCGCGTCACACCGGAAGTCCGTGTCACTCTTCTTCTAAAGAAAATATACAAACACTGCACTTGAATAATCACCAGTGAATGACTGTACGTATTTGTAACCATCTACTGACTCTGTGGGTACAGGACCTGCAAGATCAGTGTGCACCATCTGTAAGGGAGCCTCTGCTCTTGTATCAGGGCCTCTATTCCTGGTTTGGGCAAACTTCCCTGAATACACACCTCACATTCTTGTTCAGGTTTGCATGCTTTGCCTGTTGTCTGCGTACCATCAACCACACTTTGCAACCTTAGGACATTGTCATAATTGCAGTGACCTAATATCTGATGCCATGTCTGTATGTCATGACATGCATTGCACTTATCTCTTGATTCATGTATGCAAATAATACAATTTGCCATATACATGAATGTTGAATCGGTTACCGATCTCTGGTTATCAGTGCAGCTTTTCCTTCTTCAAAAACGACTGTGGCCCCGCTGGCAGTCGCCGCCTTCACCGAAAAGATGTTCAGCGGGTACGATGGAATGATTAAAGCGTCTCTAGGTGTTGCCTTATGTCGCTGCCCTCAGGAAAAACTCTGCATTTCCCCTTCTCTGAGCGATCCTGTTGCATCTGGTGCCGTCTGCCAACTCCACGCTGTGCCCCTCGGGTCTGAACGTGCTGTCGAAGTCTTTGAATTTTTCTCACGTCGGTGATTATATGAGAGGTGGCCCCGGTGTCCACCATCAGCCCTTGCGGGTTCCGGTCTCTGGTCTTGAACGCGTACTCATCGGGGCGCTCTTCTACTTCTTCAAGATTCAAGAGTCAAGATTCCTTTATTCGTCCCACAAGTGGGGAATTTGTTTTGGGCCCCGCCGCCCGTGCTGCAGCCGCAAAATATCAAGCAGTACGTAGACGCAGAATATTGCACAGCACATCCAGAGTAAAGTGCCTGCATCATAAAACCTACATTATACAAAGTACTGGAACATAATACCAATAAAAAAAGAATGAGAGATAAAAAAATGACAAAGTAAAGTGCCATTGGTGGTCTATTTATTCTAAGTCTATTTAGTCTGCAGAGAGGGTTTCTAAACCTTCTCCCAGAAGGTAACATCTCAAACTCGCTGTGCAGAATGTGAGATGCGTCATTAATCATCTGATTGGCTTTCTGCAGAATGGCCTGTTCATAGATGTTCTTGCTGGAGAAGTGCTCTTTAACACCCATGATTTTTCCAGCAGCAAGCAGGAGCCGAGCCAGTGTGTCCCTCAGCTGAGCAGAGAGCTTTCCGAACCAAGCTGCAACGCTGTACCTAATTAGGCTCTCTAGGACAGCGTTATAAAAAAAAATCAACATACATTTTTGATCCACACCATGAATTCTGAGGCGGCGTAAAAAGTGCAACTGTTGTTGTAATCTACAGCAGAGGCTGTCAGCATGTGTGCTCCAGGAGAGTGCGTTGTCAATAAAGACACCGAGGTACTTAAAGGACTGTGCCTGGCAAATGGCCTGGTCGTGGATGACCACAGGCCTGTGGTCCCCCACCCCACGAGGATCAAACACCGTTTCCTGAGTCTTGTTGACATTCAAAACCAAATGCTTATCGTCACACCAACTGATAAAAGTCTGGGTTTCCAAAAAGTAGTCAGATAAATCAGTCTTTTTGTCAATAATGCCAAAATTGCAGTGTCGTCTGAGAACTTAATAATATGAGTGTTTGGATAAGAGCTTCTGCACACGTGAACAGAATGGGTGAGCTCATGCACCCTTGAGGTGCGCCTGTGCTCAAGGTTTTAGTTTCCGATAAGGTTCCATTCACACTAACCTGCTGTTTACGATTGGTTAAAAATGACAGATACCATTTAATGATAGCAGGATGGACTTTGAGATCATTTAATCTGTTAATTAAAATATGTGGCTGCGACGTATTAAAAGCTGAACTAAAATCAACAAATAAAAGACGTGCAAATGAACCAGGGTCTGCTCATTAATAGAGTGAGTCGCAGCTATAATGGCGTCCTCTGTCTTCCTGTTGCTCTTATAAGCAAACTGAAAGGGATCTAGAGAACTGCTAACTTCTCATTTCAACAAGTTAGTCCTAATTTTCTCGAAGCATTTCATAATCAACGAGGTTAATGCAACAGGACGGTAGTCATTGTTCTCTTTGCGGCTAGCTTTTTTTAGGCACAGGGACGATAATAGAGCTTTTCCACATGGAAGGAACAGAGTGAGTGTCTTTGGATTTCTGAAAGATGGGGCGCCAGGCTTCTGCCAGTTCACTGCTGCAGGACTTCAGTAAGCGCCCGGAGATGCCATCAGGTCCGGAGGCCTTCCTGGGGCCGATGTGTGAAAATAGTCTCTCCACAGCATGCTGGTCGATGGTGATTGCTCCAGAGTCTGACCAAGGCACGCTATCCATAGCTGTTCCCAGTGCTTGAGAGAAGTCTCTTAGATCGAAGCAGCAAAAGAAATTATTCAGCTCATTTGCTTTTTCCTCCTCATTTATCACATTAATACATCTCTTAACTGTGGTCATGGTCCGCATAGAGTCCCATAGTTTTTTGGTGTCCATGCCTGAGCAGTGGGATTCGAATTTCTCCCTCTCCTTCTTCCTAGCAGTCCATAATTTATGGTTAAGTTCTTTCTGTAGGTTTTTCATACGTAGTAGAGCCCCATTCTTAAATGCTGCTTTACTGTACTATGCACTCTTTAATTTCTTTAGAAATGCAAGCTTTATTATTTGGGTACATTATCTTTGCAGAACTTAATGTACTCTGTAATAGTATCTGTGGCCTCTTTAGTTGCAGGCCATGGAAGAGGTCCCAGTTTGTGCAGGAGAAGCAGCCTTTCAGATTTCCACACTGTCATTGTCCCAAATATAAACCGTTTTCACCTGTGGTTTGTTACTTTTGAGCAGGGACTTGTACGTTGGGATTAAATGGACAGTGTTGTGATCAGAGGACCCTAAAGGAGGTTTAACTTTCGCAGTATAGGCGTTTTTAATGTTACCACAGCATTTGTCCAGTATGTTTTTCCCTCGAGTGCTACAGTTAACATATTGACTGAACCCAGGAAGCGTGGCCTCAAGTTTACAGTGGTTAAAATCACCTAAAATAAAGCACGGTGCTTCGGGAGTTTGTTTCAGTTGACTGTGGACGCAGTCTGCTATGATATTAGCCGCCTTAGCGGCGTTTCCTCCCGGTGGAATATAAGCAGTACATAATAAAATGTTCCCAAATTCACGTGGCAGGCAAAAGGGTCTCAGGCTTAGACATACCAGTTCGATGTCGGGATTACAGACGGACTCTCTCGTTGTGCAACTGCAAGCACCACCGGTTGTTAACATAGACGCAGGTCCCGCCCCCTTTGCTCACGCCAGGGTTGTTATTCCTATCAGAGCGCACCAGCGAGAAGCCATCCAGGGAGACCAGCGAGTCAGGCATGTTCTCCTGCAGCCATGTTTCAGTAAACACGAGCAGGCATGACTCCCGGTGCTCGTGGAGAAACCTGCCGTTGGCCCTGAGCTCCTCGACCTTGTTCTTCAGGGAGCGGGCATTGCAGAGTAGTGTGGAGGGCAGTGGTGGCCTGTTAGCTGTTAGCTCATCTTCTTAGCCTCTGTCGTACTCCTCTCGCGCGTCCGTCTCCTGCAGCCTCCTTCCGGACGTCTGGCCAGCAACTCACTCGGTAGCTGGGGGACGGGTGTGTAGCTGGGATGGAGTAGCAGGAGCTGGGTCTGGGTGTAGCTCAGCAGCGTGGTCGGTATAACGCCAACACCTTCTGGCGAGAGGTGGCATGTTGCAAGCCAGACGATAAAAAACCCACCAGCGATCCTCTTTGTAAAAACAGCATGCTTCCGCACAGTCAGGCACCGTGTTGGATAAAAAAAACATTCCCAGTTAAACATTAAAACGTTAAAAACAGCAACATAGAACGCCAAGCGTTAAATAAAACGCCAAACGTTAAATAAAACCCTAAACCAAACACATAGAACGCCAGGCAGCAGCACGAGGTGGCCCGGGTCGCAGCAGAGCAGCGCCACCGGAAGAGGATAATTGTTGATGCGCCGTCCTGTTTGTCTTTACTGTCCTTATCCTTGCGCCTACATGTTTCACTTTTGCGTCGAGTGCACCACGTCTTCTGTCGACATTCTTTCGCTCGGTGTCCTTTGATGCCACACTTGAAGCACACCGTATGTCTGTCATCTCGGTTCCGGTCGCGTGTGTTTGTTTTGGCTGCTCGTCGACCCGTCGGCCGGTTCTGCCTTGAGATTTCATTACAGCGTCGCTCGACTCAGTTGTATTGATTCCGTTTTCCGTTTCTTCAAAACTTCGTAGCTTAGTCTTGGATTCCGCAAAACGCGATTGTATCGTCTGCATGTGGCACGTGTATTGCGAATGCTTTATAATTCCCACGCAGTCCTTTTAAGACCATGGCTACAAGCAAACCGTCTCCCAACGTCTCACCTGCATTTCGCAGTGCTGTGATGGCGGTTTCCGCTCGGAGGATGTAGCCCGTAACACTTTCGCCGTCCGCGTTCTGGAGCGATGTGAGCGTGGTATACAGGTTGATAATTCGGGGTTTCCCTTTCCCGGCATTGTAGTCTCTTAATATCTTCAGAGCTTTTCTTCCGTCGTCAGGTGCATCCCTCATAATTAATGAGAGGCTCTTGTCGTCCAAAAGTTGAATCATCTCGGCATATGCGTCCGCATTTTTCTTCTTGTCTGCCACTCTTTATTTTTCAGTCCTCGGTTCTTCTCGCACTGTGTCTTTTAGTCCCAATACATGGAAGCGTCCCAACATCTTTGTCTCCCAGAGCTCATACTTTGTCTCGTCTCCGTCAAATGCCAGTCGAGGCAACCTGCTTGTCCCTCGTTGATCCATGATGCTAGCTTGCTCTTCTTGCTAGTTAGCAACCCGTTAGCACTCTTCGCTGCGACTGCACGTGGGAAACTGGCCTACTCTTCTTCCGAATGACTCCTGGGCCCATAACCTGTTGAGACTTATGGTCGAACCTTTGCAGCTAACGTTTCACTCGGAAAAAGATTGGAGAATGAGGTTAGCTCATTTTAGCCAAGCACGGCGTATTTAATTACAGCTGGACACACAAGTCTTATTATGGACAGAAGAACTGACTCAACGCACGTGGAGCTCCTTCCATCCTGCCAACAAGTGCTCCCCCATGTGGTCAATCACAAAACCGCACACAAAACTACTGAGGACACTGTATCATGTCAATTCTTAACAATTGCAATTCGGCATATTTTGTTGCGAAAACGTGGAACAACTGCCCTCTAACACCAGATATTACAATTGAATTTTTCTAGTGGCTGAGATGGAGGCATCTGACGTAGTTGGAGGCAGCTGATGTCACAAAACGTCAGGAACTGCCGTATTTAACGGTCATGTTCGCCCTGCCCTTCCTTTAAAAGCAGCGGTCTGTCAATTCTGCAATCTGTAGCGAGTAGGTTGGATTAAGAGAATTGCAGATAGCGAGGTATAGTGAGGTTTCGGTAGTCCGCATAGCACAAATTAATGTATTTTTCGGCTCGGATCTTGGGTCCATTCACAAGAAGTGAGTTCAGATCCGGCTCGTAAATGTCCTTTTTTCTTGGCACTCGGGCGTCATGTCATAAATCACAGATCCGATCAATGACGTCATGGTCATGTTGAAACATTTTTCATCTGTCTCATTTACTCCAAAGTAGTTTCACGGCATCAACATGTTTATTTGTTTGTATCCGAGAGCTAATGATTCATGATTCAAAAAACTTCATTTTCGTCTTCGTGCCTCTTCCTGTTTTGAATACTGTCGCTTATGTGACGGACGATAAAGTTTATTTTAATCTTCACGACAGCGACCTCCATGGGTAACACAAACAAACATGTCGGAGGTGTGGAAGCTATCTGCAACATATGCAACGCTACAGTACCTCGTGGGGGAACATCGGCAAAACATTTCAACACGACAAATTTAATCAAGCACTTGGAAAAGATACACACGGAGGAGCATGTCGAGTTCAAGAAACGCAGCGCGTAGAAAGAAAAGCAAACTCCCAAACGGACGCTAATAGGGTTGCCACCCGTCCCGTTTTTCCCAGAATTGTTCTCTTTTTTCACCACCTGTCCCCGGAAAAATCTCTCCCCGGAAACAATTAGTCCCGTTTTTTAGGGAAAATGACAAAACCTCATTTGATTTCCGTCTGTGGTCTACTCCCGTAAAATACGCGATTGTCCCATATTTGGCAACTAAAAAACCTGTCCCGTAATAAACTGATACGGGACGCGCTTCACTTTGTCCTGTATATTTCGGGGACGCCTCTCCACCTCCGCCCCCCCACCCCCGTCGACATAAACAAGTAATTTAAATATTGCTCCTCACGTGATCGGATCGGTGATCGGTGATCGGTTTATTTAAACTCACTGATCGGTGATCGGCCCAAAAATCGTGATCGTGTAAAGCCTACTACATTGGCGGTCACAGCTGTCAATCACCCCAGCCCTTACCATTTCTCTTCCTCCGCCCAATCTGAGGCCGCGAGCTGCTTGCGTAATTTGCATCACGTGACTTTAGTAAAGGAAGTGAACGCACTAACCGTAGCCAACATTCAACTAACATCAAAGATACCCTGAACCGTTCAAAGACTTGAAAAGAGAACTGCGTGACGGAGAGTGCCATGAGGAGCAGGCAAAGGGGAACAGTTGCTTGTCCTCGTTGCAGCAGATGTTAAAACCAGGGTGTGATTTTGCATGTTCCCCTTGCGACTGCCTGTTAGTAAATTTTTTTTTCTTTAATTTCTTCAAAGTTACGTAATACATGCACTTGTCCTGTTTTTGTAGCATATTTAACGAGAAATGTCACGTAACGAGGTTGTCCGTGGATGTCACAGTTCTATTCGGGGCCTTCTCCGACATCTCTCGGTGCTGGTTGGTGCCGGAAATCATATCTATGATAATGGCTCGGAACCAGTCGGCTCCGGTTTCAAATTTCACTGAACCATGTTGGTTTCGAGCTCAAATCTATGACAATGCATCGGGGCCAGTCGGAACAATATTCACCGGGTCATTTTGGTTCGGAGCTCAGATTTTAAATAAGGGCTCAGACCCAGTTGAGTCCGGGAACAATATTCACCCATTGCACTGGGAGACTCTGTAGGATGCAAGTCTTCCTCCTCATAGGAACTCTCTGTTGCGAAGGTGTCTGCGCTACTCTCCGAGTCGCTCATCATTAGCTTGTTAGTTTAGCTCGTACAGTATTGCTGCGCTGCGCTCCCTGCCACTGAAGATTTTTTTTTCACTCGTGTGTGTAGCGGGGAGGGCAAAATGGAGGCAGGGATAGAGGGCGGGGTGGTGGCTTAGCGCTGGACTGGAGCCCCGCCCATAATCAGGACATTGTTCAAATTTACAGATGGGAAATTTTCCCCCTAAGGCCACCGTAAGCAAGTTAGGTTGAACAGAAGTCCAAAATAAGTTGTGAAAATAAAGAAGATAATCGTGACTAGCCGAAAAATGAATTGATAGATTTGTCGACTACAAAAAGAATCGTTGGTTGCAGCCGTACATTAAAGTAAAACTCTCAACTCAACTCACATGTATAGCATATGACATATATGACATGTGCTGTTTCTTTGCCTTAGGGGTGGTGAGAAAAAGAGCTTGTCGTCCAAGTGTGTGGTCGTGGATCAGGAGATGATCTCTGCCCTGGGGGTGTCCAAGCCGGTGCTCAATCACGTCATCTTTTGCCACCAAGAGGAGTCCAACTGGCCGCTCAGCGAGGGCAAAGCACTCAAGGAGAAGTTCGACGCCATCTTTGCAGCGACCAAGTAAATACAACTAGAAACCCTCCCGGTCTCTCTTCAACCTCCCCAGGCGGCTTCAACCCGTTTTACTCTTGTCCCTGCGTCTCCTCCAGGTACATCAAGGCCCTGGAGACCATGCGTCAGCTGCGTCTTAAGCAGAGTCAGACGGTCAGGGAGTGCCAGGTGGAGCTGCGCTACCTGAAGCAGAACAAGGAGAAGGCCCAGAAGATCAGAGAGACGGTGGACACCAAGGAGGCTCAGCTCATGTCCTCCAGGGACAGCGTCCAGAAGATCGAGCAGCAGATGGAGCCGCTCGAGGTTTGCACCTCAAGATAATCAAGAAGCCCTCACCGGTATTGTGTGTGTCTGTGGTTAGTGTGTATTTTTGTTCGTGAGACACCTTTTTTGATCTGCATAATTTACAGAGTCAAATCACTGATGTTGATAACAAACTGGAGAAAGTAATGAAACTGGACAGCGACATCAAGGCTCTGGAGAGCAGGAGGACGCAGGTGGAGGAGGACAACAGGAACCTGGAGGAGACCATGGAACAGGTAAACGTCCATCTGCTGCTCTAAGTCACACATGACATCAGTCAGTCAGAGCGTCTGTGTGTGCGTGTGTGTTTGTGCGCGCGCATGCATGTGTGCACAACAGGTGTTCCAGGGCTCCGATCAGGAGCTGCAGGACTTCTACCACAACCACCAGCGGAGCGTCAGGGAGAAGGAGCGGAGGCTCACCGACTGCCAGAGAGAGCTGGAGAAGGCTGGACGGGAGTGCCAGAGACTCAACAGAGTAAAGGCCGACCTCCTGGTGGAGCAAGGTGCTTGTTTTTATATCATTATCATCATTATTGTTATTGTTATTGAGAACAAAGATTTATAACGACAGAAGGATTTACAGAAATATTAAGATGAGCTACAAATCAGCACAAACATGGAATATACAGATACATGCATACAAAAATACATGCTACCATATCAAATCAGCCTTAAGGACGTAAGAAGGACAACAACATGAAGAGGATTCATCTAATTTATCTTATCAAATAAATTTTAAAGATCTCAGAAACGTTCTAAATTCCAAAGAAAAGTGTAAAGTTTGGGGTGACTTTGAACATTTTTGTTTGTGGACTCATAGAGTGTACATAAATACTAAGGACACACAGAAGCCAGTGGGGACACGTGTGACATTTTTTTCTTGTTTCCTTATCAGCGCTAAAACCAACATGAAAATGTGAATGATGCAAAATATTTGTTGTTTTTTGTTCAAATAAACATTTGTCATCATTGAGGCTGAATTTCCGCTGGTCCTCAGGTCGTCTGCAGCTGGAGGCCGACCGTCACACACAGCACATCAGGAGCCGTGACACTCAGGCAAGAGACGGCAGCCTGAGCGTCTCAGAGTTCCTCTACTCCAACTATCAGCTTCCCCTTACTTCACATTCTGTTTGACACACACACACACACGCACACCACGTGCAGGTTCGCGCTCTGTCGTCCTTCCTGGACATGGAGGGATTCGACCGTCCACCGTTCTCCGCTCTCCAGCTGCAGAGCTTCCATTCTCACGTGCAGGAGCAGCTGGATCAGGAGAGAGACGCCGTCGACCGGCTGATGGTGAGGAGACGCTGCTGAGCCACTGCTGAGACTTTGTCCACATTGGTTTTTTCGTTCCTGTTGTGTTCCCCTTGAGTTTCTCACGGCCCATCTGGACGGCAGGAGGAGCTGCGGCAGAAGGAACAGCAGAAGCAGCAGTCCATGGACGAGATGAGGGACAAGAAGACGGGCCTGGAGAGGACGGTGGAACTGAAGAGAGACCTGCAGACCAAGAAGCAGCAGGAGCTGCGGAGCGTCCAGGCGGAGCTGCAGAGGCTGGAAGGTTCAGGGGGCCGCCTGCAGGAGCTGGACGGCGAGCTGGCCAGAGCTGTAGGTGTTAGAGGAGCTCAGAGTTGCTGCTACTGCTGCTGCTGCTGCTGCTGCTGCTGCTCACCTGCTCTCCTCCTGCACCTCCTCCAGGAGCGAGAGCTGCAGGCCGCCGTGCAGGCCTCCACGGTGGAGCAGCTGAGGGCGGAGGTGTCTGCGCTCCAGGCGGAGAAGGTGGAGCTGGACCTTCAGCAGAGGCGGCTGGACAAGGAGATGGAGACGCTCAACACACACACCAGCGCACGCACGCAGGTGGACATGCTGAAGAAGGAGAAGGTGAGTGACAAAGATCATCTGTTCCTCTAGCCTGGACAGACTGGAGCGTTGAGTCTTCTTCAGCTGCTCATCTTTCTCTTCCTCCGCCTCCCCTCCCCTTCCCACACACCCACTCACTCACACACACACACACACACACACACACACACACACACACACACACACACGCGCGCGCGGCATGTTCAGTGTTTTCTTTTATTGTATTGTTTGTCTGTGCATTCAGTGCACGCATGCTTCGGCACGACACCGCTACACCCACCAGGAACTTTTGGACATCGGCTACCGACATAAAGTCACAGGGGTAGATCCTCTAAAAAGGGCCCACAGCGCTAAAATGCGGCGCATTTTGCGGCGGGATTGCGCCCGCAATTTGCGCCACAGATGCGGGTATCCACAAAGGTTTTTGCGCTAATGACATGCAGGCGCAAACACGCCCACGAATGCGGCACCTGAAACAGGTGCGAATGTTGCGGTCTGGCAACCTGAGAGCAGTTTGCGCCAACGGTTGTTTGTGTGTGCGTGTGTTTGACAGTGAAACTGCTACGATAAACGCGCTCCTGTGCGCGCCTGGCATTACGATGCAAGACGCGTTAGTCACCAACACCTGAGTACCATTTGTATTTTTCATAGCCGATCTAAAATATTGGCGTATTTACTGTAGTCTATAGACTATGCCTATCTATATATAAGATTTTAAGATTTTTTAGTGTCCTAATTTTATATATTAAAAAATCTTAAAATCTTATATATAGATAGGCGTAGCTATGCCTATCTATATATAAGATTTGGGGAGCCATATATATATGTTTCAGGCTTTTCAGAGAGGAAAGTTTCACTCAGAAGCCAGAAACACTTTGACAGACTGAAGCTGTGCCTGGTTTTGGCCGGCGTTGTATGCGTCTGTCAAACTGCGCGCGGACACCAGCGTTTGAATGAGGCATATTTGCATAGAAGGGGGTGTCATTTTGCGCGCAATGACTCATTTAAATACATTCAAATGAATCTGGTGCAACCCTGCCGCTATCGGCGCATTTTGCGCCGATTTTCACGTTTGCGTCCCCTCTGTGGATCGGAATCACAGTTTTTGGCGCTATTTACACGGATTTTCAGGCGCAAAAGCCGCGCAATCGCTTTGTGGATCTACCCCACAGTTTCAACGGACTTTCATAATAACCACAACATCCCAGATGAACCAGTGAGGCTGCCGGACTCGCCGTGGATTGTTGTCCGATCTGGGAAGTGGCGCAGGCGGAGGCGGAGGAGGGAGGGAGAGCAGAAGCCAGGCCGCAGGTCTGACCTATTGCTAAGGCTAAAGAGCAACCCACACAAGCCACCTCTTCCGAGCCAGTACCTCACCAACGCCACATCCATCCCCAACAGAACGGACGATCTGGATCTACAACTCACTGGAAATCGCTCTGCTCGAGACTGCTGCGTCCTCACCATTACAGAGACCTGGCTCCCCCCGAAGATTCCCGATGCTAGCATGCAGCTAACAGGCCGCTCTCTGCACCGCTGGGATCAGACCGAGGACTCCGGTAAAAGCAGAGGTGGGGGGGGCTCTGTATGTACGTGCATGAGGACTGGTGGAAGAACAGCCTGATTATAGAGAGACACTGTTCACCTGACATCGAGTACTCCTGAGAGAGCTAACCGTTGCGATTGTCACCACTGTTTACATCCCACCGGATGCTAACGCTAGCACAGTGCTCTGTCTCTTGCCGAACACCATTAATGAACAGCAGCGGGCTCGCCCTGATGGCGTTGACGTTATTATATATTGGTATTGGAGACTTTAACAAGACACATTTAAAGACTGTACTCGCCAGGTTCCACCAACATGTCAAGTGCCCAAGGAGAAGAGAAAACACTCTGGACCGTGTGTACTCCAACATTAAGAACAGCTACCCCTCCCCCATCTTGGCAAGTCAGACCATCTCTTCTTGCTGCTCATCCCAGTTTATACCCCCCTCAGACGCAGATCTATACCCACCACAGGGACCTCAGACTGCACTCAGTGAACTTCAGTACTGCTTCCAACACATACTGGGATCTATTCGAACATCAGGACCTGGACGCATACACAGGGACAGTACTGGACTACATCAAGTTCTGTATGAATACTGGGTCTGTTTCCAGAAACATCTGGGTTTTCCCAAACCAGAAACCTTGGATGCCCAGCCCGGTCCGCTCACTCTTCAAGGCCCGCGGCACTGCCTTCAGGTCAGGCGACAGAGCTCTTTACAGCGCGGCTCGAGCTGACCTGACAAAAGGAATTAAAAAAGCCAAAGCGGACTATAAGAGGAGGATAGAGTCCCACCTCACCAGCAATAGACCCCGGGAGGTCTGGCAGGGTCTACAGAGCATCACCAACTTCAGGGGATGCGATGTGACACCAGGAGACCTGAGCGAGTCGCTGGCAGAGGAGCTGAACAGCTTCTTTGCTTGCTTTGACTCACCACAGCGACTGTCATCTGCTGCAGCCGTGCCCCCGCTCCCGACGGGCTCCAACAACCCCCCACTCACTGTGAAAGGAGCACGACGTGAGGTGTGTGCTCCTGGCGGTGGTGAACCCCAGGAAGGCTGCTGGCCCAGACGGAATACCAGGCAAGGTGCTCAGAGCACGTGCCCAGAGGACGCCATCGCCACAGCTCTGCACGTTGTGCTGAGTCACCTGCAACAGCAGCAGAGCTATGCCAGGATGCTCTTTGTGGATCACAGCACCACTATCATCCCAGACATCCTGATCAACAAACTGGACACCCTGGGCCTCCCCCGTCTCACATACACCTGGATCAAGGACTTTCTGACCAACAGACCCCAGCCTGTGATGTGATGTTGACCCCCACCTTTCCTCCACCCGCACACTAAGCACCGGCTCACCACAAGGCTGCGTGCTGAGCCCCCTCCTGTACTGTCGCTATACCTGCGACTGCAGCCCAGCCCACGAGAGCAACTGATCACAAAGGGAGACGAGGCAGCCTACAGAGAGAAGGTCCAGAAACTCACAACCTGGTGTTCAGACAACAACCTGGCACTGAACACCACAAAGACATATGCGATCATCGTGGACTTCAGGAGGAACAGAACTGACCTGCCCCCTCTCCACATCAACGGCGAATGTGTGGAGAGAGTCCACACATTCAGGTTCCTGGGAGTGCAGATCTCCGACGACCTCTCCTGGACAGGCGACATCTCAGCTGTCAAAGAAGGCTCAGCAGGAAGAACAACCTGGACAGGAAGCTGCTGTTGGCCTTCTACCGCTCGTCCATCGAGAGCCCTCTCACGTACTGTGTTTCCACCTGGTACGAGAGCTGCACCGAGGCAGACAGAGCAAGACTTCACAGGACGGTGAAAGCAGCACAGAAGATCGTTGGCTGCCCATTCCCCTCACGGGAGTAGACATCTACTCCCGGAGCCTCAGCAGAGCGCGGAGCATCATTAAGGACACCTCACATCCTGGTTCTCAGCTTTTCGAGCTGCTGCTATCTGGAAGGCGTTACCGATGCATTAAAACAAGGACAGACAGGCTGAGAAACAGTTTCTTTCCGAGAGCCTTCACCACCTTGAATGCTCAGATGTAAAAAAAAAATAAAAATAAGAAAATACTCCAGCTACATTACTACCTCGTATTCCTCACCCGTGCAATAAATTGTGTGACTGTATGGAAATATTCTGTTGCAACACCCTGTGCAATACACTTTCTATTTGTACATATTCTACAGCGCATATTTATTTCTTTTTTTACTTATTCTTGTTTTTTTGTGCTGAGCATTTTTGCACTATTTTATTTATTTTATTTTATTGACTGGTTTGCACTGAAAACATGAGAAGCTCCAATTTTGTTGTGCTATGTATAATGATAATAAAGGCACTATATCTATCTCTCTATCTCTATCTCTATCTCTATCTCTGTCTCTGTCTCTCTCTCTCTCTCTCTCTCTCTACACACACCTCACCCCACTCCCCACCAGGTGGAGAAGGAGGATCAGGTGCGCCGGATCAAGTCTCGACACAGCGAAGACCTGCACTCGCTGCTGGGCCACTTCCCCAACAAGAGGGAGCTCGAGGACTGGATCTATGCAAAGTCCAAGGAGGTGAACGGCACCAGGGACAGACTCGCCAAGCTCAAGTCAGTTTTTCTCTGCTCCGCCGAAGATACGTCATTTTTGTTGTCTCATGCGTATGAAACAGACAGTCGTGCCACATTGTGAGGTGAAGTTCACGTTCGGCCCATTGGCCCTTGATTGCATTAAAGGAGAAAAAGTAAGAAATGGAAGACGTTTTAGCTCCCATGTTGACTGGGAAATAGCCCATAGGAAATAAGTAAAAAATGTAAACCAAGAAATAAAAAATAGCATTCACATCCAAAGGAAAAAAACGTATTTATACATGATAGAAAATGAGTAAAAACACATTTTGAATTTCTATCCTTTAATGTTGTTTCTCATCGGTCCTATAAAAATATGTTCTGCTTTAATGTCTATGCAAATATATTATACATTTGTACACAGAAAAACATATCATCCATGTAAATATGTGGGTAAATATATACTTACATATTATATATTGGTATTATATATTATATATTATAGTAAGCAGTATCAATATAGACATGATATATATGTACTACTTTGACATCAATATAAAGGCTGTCATACTTCCTGGTTTATCCGTAAAGGAAGCTGAGAGCCTTTTCTTTTCCAAGAGAAATCTGTAAACTAATCCCCTTGCTGTTTGTCACGACGACTCCTGGCAGCAAAGACCTGGCGTCGAGCGAGCAGAACAAGAACCACGTTGCTGCCGAGCTCCGCAAGAAGGAGCAGCAGCTTGCCGACGACAAGGAAAAGTTGTTCAACGCGTGCGGCAGCCAGGAGCTGGAGCAGGACCTGAGCAGGCTGCAGGAGGACCTGGAGAAGGTCTCCAAGCAGAGAGGTGAGCACTGGCCAGGTGCACAGCGAAGGGATGTCCCTGGTGTCCCGGGCACAAATTCACTCACGACACAGCCCTCATATTTCAGGCTGGAATAGTGATACGCTCCTCATCCAATATTTTTTATTATTACTTTTTTTAATGGTGAGAAATGTTAGAAAAGCCTTGGTCAAATTATATTACTGACACAGAGAACAATAGTAAGCAGCAGGAGGATCTGAGAAAAAGTGACTGATTTAATATGAACCAATGGCTCACCAAGAACCTTAAAGCAGCTCGAGGTAACTTGGACTCATTACTACTCCCTGCTGGTTGAGAACCGCAAATACTCTTTGCCGGTGTCGTAAAGCGGAAAAATACCAGGATTTGTTGACACAGCCGGCATACTGAACAATCGCTTGAACATATGTCCACCGACAAGATAAAGTAACATGCATTACATGTTTGTTTGTTTGAAATATTGTTATATTGTTCTTTTGAACGTGACACAACTTCAACCACACAAACAAGGACAGTGTATTGCTTAGACAGATGGCAGTGTTTTGCGCTTGGTTCGCATCGTTCTCGTCGATGAAAATTGCTTGGAAATGATGTGGTGAATAATGGCTATAATATTACAACAGGTTATAAACTTGTGTAGCTGTAATGCCTACAACAGCTGTTCAGACGTCGCGACGTCGCATTGTAGTAGACACGCTGCTTTGATAGTTTATTGATGTGGGAAAATACAAATAGTCGCCTCGCTGGAGCGCTCGTATGTGTTCAGGAAAAACACCAATATGAAATGCATCCGGGATGTCGAAAGATGTTGTATCTGTCCCCCATCGGCAGGTCGACCCACTGTGTGTAGAAGTGTGAGTGTATGTGTGTGTATGAGCACTTGTGTGTGTATTTAACTAAGGTGCGATTAAAATGGAGGGGGGGTAGTAAGGAACTGGGGCAACCACGCTGCTGCTAAGCCCCAAGTGTCTATAATGCGATTAAAATTGGAGAGGGTCTCAGATGGAATGGTGTAGCAGGCCGATGGAGACCCATCCAAAGCCCGAATGATAATGTCAGTGGGTCATAACTGCGAGGGAGCCAGACCATCGCCAACAAGGGTGCAGTTGGCACCCCAGGACAAGGGTTAGGCAATCAGACTGGGGGGGGGGGCCCACCGGGGACCCGGCCGCCGCGCAGATCGATCCCCCCCACGGCACCCGGCAAGAAGGCCAGGCAGCGACCACCCAAGACACTAACCCCTCCCCCCCGCCCACAAACAAAAACAAAACAAAAAAAACCCACCTGTTATGTGTCCAAGGGGGCCTCCCCCCACCGCCCAAGGGCCCACAGGCAGCGGCGGCGACCAGGGGGACGGAGGGCGAAGGTGGGGCAGAAGGCACCACCCGGGCCCACAGGGCCCCCCCCCCCCCCCCCCCCCCCCCCCAGGCTGCACCCGCCCCGAAGCAGCGCCGGGATGGCTACTCGCATCAACCAGCAGCCTCAGCTATTTATTGTTTGCCGATTGGTTATAGGATGAAGCAGACATTCCTACCAAGGAGGTGTGGTCTAAGAGTAAGTTGCTATATTGTGCAATGTGCAGGTGTTGTTTTGTTTTCCAGGTTGTGAGGATTGTTTTCTTGGCGATAGATAAGGAGGTGATCAGCATGTGAGATTCTGCCTTATCTGAGGTGATATCACTGAGGTCCCCTAAGAGACAGAGAGAAGGAGTGGCTGTGATGGTGTAACCAACCTGTGCTGAAAGATCATTGCATACCATGCGCCAGAATATGTATATATGTATATATATGTAAATACAAATATATATATATATATATATATATATACATATATATGTATATGTATATATGTATATATGTATATGTATATATGCATATATATTATGTATATGTATCTATGTATACATGTATATGTATATATATATATGTATATGTATATGTATACATGTATATGTATATGTGTGTATATATATATATATATATATATATATATACATGTATACATACATATATCTGTCTATATCTACCTGTCTATCTTTTCACCTCCTCCTCCACTTTCTCCATCTCCTCCATCCTCCTTTTTCTCTTCCTCCCTCGTCATCTTCCTCCACCTCCTCCTTCTCCTCACTTCTCCTTCTCCTCACTTCTCCCCCTCCTCCTCCTCCCCTAAACCTCCTCCTTCTCCTCTTCCATTCTTCTCCTCCCCTTCCTCTATCTCCTCCGTCCTCCTTTTCCTTCTCCTCTTTCTTCTCCTCCTCCTCCTGCTCCCCGGCCCCACCTCCTCTTCCTCCTCCTCCTTCCTGTGTGCTGCACCCCAGCCATGCTGGCCGGAGCCACAGCCGTCTACACCCAGTTCATTGGCCAGCTGACGGAGGAACGGGAGCCCTGCTGCCCTGTGTGCCAGCGCACCTTCCCCACAGAGTTGGAGCTGCAGGAAGTGATCAGCGACATGCAGTCCAAGCTGCGGCTGGTGCCCGACAAGCTGAAGAACACAGAGCAGGAGCTGAGGAGGAAGCAGAGCAGGAAGGACGACATGATGGCGCTCAAGCCAGTCAGGTGAGCTCCACGTCGGGGGACAGGAAGGAGCAAGGGCTTGTATTGGCTACCAGGTGGAGCTAGAGTACCACATTTGGGGTGACCAGCGAGCTGAGTCGAACTCCCCTGGTCAGAGTGATGCAGTGTTGCCGACTGCATCAGTGAGAAAATTGACCATTGGCTGTCCCAAAAGTTACTAGAATTGGCTAAATGACATCATCACTTAATTTGCATAATTGTTCATGCTGATGTCAGAGTTGTGGACATTGTAGAGCTGAATGAGACAAATAATGTGGTTAGAGAGAGAAATGATTATGTTGAATATGTTTAGAACTACAAATTAACACATGTATATGTGTATGTGTATATATGTATGTGTGTATATATATATATATATATGTATATATATACATATTTACATATATATAAAACAAATGAACATTAACTATAGGCAACTTGGGCTTCCAACTCTCACACACACACACTTGTTGCCCTCCAGGTTGGCTGTGGTGCAGCTGCAGGAGAAGGACCTGCCCGAGCTGAGGAACCGGCTGCAGACATTGAACCGGGAGATGGAGAAGCTGAAGGGCGACGTGGAGGAGCAGGAGAGCCTGCTGGCTACGCTTATTTCCCAGGAGGAGACGGCCAAGGCCTGCTTGCAGGACGTCTCCCTTATGGACCGATACCTGGTAGGGTCCCACTGTAGCTCCAGCTCTCTCTCCCTCTGTCACTACCCCCTCCCTCGCCCCCAACCTGACCTTGTTGTTCCTCAGATGGACCTGAAGGAGGTGGAGAGGAAGATGGCTCAGCATGCTGCCAGGCTGCAGGGAGTGGACCTGAGCAGAACCTTACAGCAAGTCAGCCAGGAGAAGCAGGAGACGCAGCACAGGCTCGACACCAGTGAGCTGCCAGGGTGGGGAGGGCGGGGGGCGGGTTGATATAGTTGATATATCAATCAAATAATGGCTAAATAATAATCAAAAAAGCAATTTGTAGATTAACCAGTTAATTGAAAAGTAATCTGTAGATTGACAGAGTCAAAAATAATCTATGTATTGCTTAATTAATCCTAAAATAATTGGTAGATGAATGATTCAAACAATAATGGTTTTGCCCTAGAGACCCCGACAGGTTCGCCTTCGGACTATGGAATCACAGGAATGCCTAAATTAAAAATGAATAGGAATTCAAGATGGCGGCGTAGAGAGTGGTTGGCTTTTTCTGAGCTCCGCACCACCGCATTGATATTTCATACATAGCTCCGCCCAGCTCAACATTTGCAACGACTTCCACGTCGTGTATTTTAATATGAATATTGATGAGTACTTTCTTAGATCCCGTGACAAGATACCACCAAAAGAAAATCTGACCTAGACGAGCGGGCCAGAAGCTACTGTTAGCATGCCTGATTCTCCCCCAGAGGGTGAAGAGCAGCAACGGGTACAAGCTAGCACCGAGTTTGTCCTTGACGCCGCTTTTCGTCAAACTATTCAAGAAATAACGGCAAACCTAACGAGGGTGACTGATGAAAAGCTTGGGCCGTTATCTCAAATCGAGGAGAGAACCGCTGAGGCAGAGAACAGGATTGCTGCGGCTGGACACACCAGACGCGGGTTAGTGGGCTCAAAAAACAAATACGAAGCATGGCTGAGCATATTGACGACCTCGAGAATAGAAGCAGGAGAAAAAAATGTCCGGATTATTGGTTTACCAGAAGACAAAGTTTTTCGTGAGCTGGACACCCGACCTGCCCGGGATGGAGACGAAAGCTGGCCGCGTCAAAACTGAAAGAGCTTACCACACCCTAGCGCCCAAGCCGGGACAGAACCAGCGACCACGACCCAGTGCTGGTGTCACTGAAGGGGCAGGGGCAGGGGAAGGGAAGCCAGAGTCAAGAAACGCCTGCGGGACATGGCTGCCAAATACATGTCGCTCTACCCAGCTACACTGAAAATAATCCACCGCGGGGAGGTTTGAAGGTTCGACTCCCCCACTGAAGCAGTGGCTTTTGTTGACACTCTGACCCCTATTTCACACCAGAAGCGTCAGCAGAAGCGTCAGCGTTGACGCAGTAAAACGCGGCCGCTTAATTCAAGGAGCAGGTTCGCACCAGGCGCAGAGCGGCCGCGTTACAGAAGCAGTGAAAGTCAACACGCTGGAAAAGAATGCCGCTGTTTATTTTTTGACGCGTCCCCACTGCATTGTTCAGACAGGAAGTCAATGGTCTAAAAACACGGTGCATCCGGTTGATTTTCATCATAACACACAATGTGCTGGATTTTGTATTATATATGTGCTGCACTTTACTGTGAAACATCAACGTGACGCATCGGCTTCAACGCTGTCCAGATCGGCCGTCAAACAATGAAATAGAGTTCACATTGAATCTGAAACTATGATGAACAAAATGCATCTATACTTCAAATACCTGTATTTTGTATGATGCCAGCAGTACACGCATTAGGCATGGCATGTACTGCTGGTGGTGTGGGCTTGGGTGAAGAGGTAGGTTTTAAGGCGGGACTTGAATACAGGGAGTGTGGGAGAGTCACGAATGGACTGCGGGAGGGAGTTCTGGAGTCGGGGTGCTGCGGGGGACGGGAAAAGGCTCCGTCGCCTCAGGTTTCCAGCTTGGACGGTGGAAGGGAGAGGGTGAGAGTGGAGGAGGATCGGAGGGCTCGGGAGGGACGGTGGCGGATCAGGAGGTCCGACAGGGGGGGTTGGGGGGGGGGGGGCAGCTTTGAAGGTGAGGAGGAGTATTTTGAAGCAGAAGCGATGTTTGATGGGGAGCCAGTGAAGGGACTGCAGAATAGGAGTGATGTGTTCACGGGACCTGGTGTGAGTGAGGAGGTGGGCAACAGAGTTCTGAACCATTTGGAGTTTATGGAGGGATTGGGAGGAGATGTCATAGAGAAGGGAGTTGCAATAGTCAAGGCGGGAGGAGTATTATTCTAATTTTTTTTTTTTTATGGCGGCCAGGGACCTTTTTCTTTCTTTCTTTAACTTTTTCTTTTCTTCTATTGGTCTGCCCATTCTTGTCTAAGGGTGGATGTTATCACTCAGGTGGTGTTATTTGAGTTCAGAGCTATGGGAGAAGTTACCAAGTTAGAGTTGAGTAATGGAGAAGGTCATGGTAATCCCCTGGTTACCACGTGGGGAAGGTTCCTCCGACAGTGCCGTTTGCACGTCTGTTATTTGTAATATGTGTTGTTGTTGTTTTTGTGTTTGAGCTGGGTTATGGTCAGGTGCAGGATCTACATGTAGATTGTAATGCATTTGGAAGCTTAAATATTTTCAGTAAAAAAAATGCCATGACCTGTGACATATTGCACTGTGCACTTGGAATATTAAGGGGAACCACTCTCCCATCACAAGGAAAAGACATTGTCATCTTTAAAGAACAAAATGGTCGATATCGCTATGTTGCAAGAAACGCACCTGAATAATGAAGAGCATTTAAAGCTGCAGCAGTGCGGCTTTCATCAAGTCTATTTCTCATCATTCAACACCAAAAGCAGAGGGGTGACAATACTCACGAGGAAGAATTTCCCAGTCAAAGTGTCAAAATGTATTAAATATAGACATGGATGGTTTGTACTTATTTCGGCCTACTTACATGCGTAGGACTTTGCCCTCTTAGATGTCTACTGCCCTCCATGTCATCCACTTAACTTTATGACGGAATTATCTGATCTTGCAGTGGGAAATGCTGTTGTAGGAGGTGACTTAAATTGCCTTTTGAATCCTTTGGTGGACAGGTTTCCTCTGGGTGCTTTTGCCCTATCAAAACAATCAAAACAAATCACTGGTCTCTGTGAGGATTTGGGATATGTGGATGTTGATAGGACACTTCACCCCGTGGCTAAAGAATCCACCTTTTTCTCAAGTCCTCACAAGTGTTTCACAAGAATAGATTTTTTTTTTTGCCCCACAGCAGCTTATACAATCTGTTGTCTCCTGTTCAATTGGAAACATCATAACATCAGATCATGCTGCAGTGTACATGAGTGTTACAGTTAAAAAAAAACTCTCTAAGAAACTCATGGGTTGGAGAATGGATACCTCAATTCTAAAAGATCACAAATTCATATCATATTTCTCTGCAGATTTCCGGCATTTTCTTGCCATCACCTCTCCCTCGGCTACCAATTCATTCAGCAGCTAAACTGAAGGAAATTACTGCTATTCGCTCCACATTAGACTCCTTGCTTAATAAAAAGGCAGGGGAGAACTTAGGATGTGCAAAACAAAGACTATTTGAACAAAGGGACAAACCAGGAAGATATTTAGCCAATTTAACAAAAAAGCTTGAGCCTCTCAAATGATTGAGTCATCTAAAATAATTAAATTTCTGTACTAAATTTTATCAGTCGGAACAAGCTAACAATGCTCGGAGTCTAATGGAAGCTATTATCTCTGAACTTGATCTCCCAACTGTATCACAAGATCAGAAATCTCATTCAAATGAAAATAAAAATGAAACGTCCCAATCTCAGCGGCTGAACTGAGTGAGGCTATTCAACTTCTCCGATCAGGCAAAGCACCAGGCAGTGAGGGTCTCGGTAGCAAGTTCTATAAAGAATTTCAAAATATCTTATTAGAGCCTATGATGAATGTGTTTAATAATTCTTTTGCATGTGGCACTCTTCCACCATCACTAATATTTCACTGATTCTCAAAAAAGGAGAATGCCCTGAGAATTGTGCCTCATATAGACCCATCTGGCTGCTGAATGTGGATTTAAAAATCCTCTCCAAAGTCTTGGCAAGACGCTGAGAAGGCCTTCTACCAATTATAGTGAAGGAGGATCAAACTGGCTTTATTAAGGGCCGTAATTCTTACAACAACATTATAAGATTGCTAAATATTATCCAGTTATCTGAACAGCAGGAAATAGACGGTCTTGTGATATTCCTAGATGCTGCAAAAGCTTTCGGCCGCCTTGAATGTCTTTTTTAGACATGATCAGTTCGGCCGAGGTGATTTGCTTTGTTAGATCAGTGAAGGTCCTAAATACGGATCCAATGGCTGCAGTTCTAACCAATGGACTTAGGTCCACAAATTTTGTCGTCCAGAGGGGCAGCAGATAGGGCTGTCATCTGTCCCCACTTTTATTTGCAGTGGCTATTGAGCCTTTAGCGGAAGCTATCAGACGAGACCCTTTAATGGCTGGACTAGATGTGGGAGAAAAAGCTCATAAAATTTCATTATAGGCAGATGATGTGTTGCTATTTATGTTAAACCCCTCTGTATCAGTCCCTTGCCTTCTCCAGATTATTGTTCAGTATGCTGCATTTTCTGGATATAAAGTTAACTTTCCCAAATCAGTTGCAATGCCTCTAGGTAATTTAAAACATCCGCCAGATCATCTTAATCCTCTTCCATTCAAGTTGTCCTCTACTTGTTTCATATACTTAGGTATATATATTACACCTAAATTGAATCAGTTGTTTCAAGCTAACCCTAACCCACTATTTGATAAAAATAAAACAAGATTTGAAGAGATGGAACGATCTTCCCGTATCATGGTTGGGCCAAATCTCCCTTCTGAAAATAAATGTCCTTCCACGCCTGCTCTATCCAATGCAAATGATTCCCATCTTATTCAGTCATAAAATAGTGAAAAAACTCTGCTGGTTGCTGTATTTTAATTTGATGCAACCAAAGCACACTGTGAAACCTGCAACACAATAAAAGGTTCGATGAGTGCTTGCAACAATAAAATTCTTATTCAAATACATTAATAAATAATGATAAATCACAAGTATAATTCACATAGTAATTCAATAACAATACAAGAATAATTAATAGTGTAAAATTCAAATAGCAAGATCAATTACAACTTATTTAAAGCAACATAAACAACCGCAGCGTCTCAAGCAGCGCAATCAGTGCTCACACAAGTCAGGTGCACAGGCAGGACAACGGCGTAAACAAGCAGAAGAACGCGAGTGCACGTGTTGCTAACAAGAAAGGGAAAAATACAGGGCAAAGAAAAGAACATACCGTGTGCGCCCTTGATGTTCTGTTTTCTGTTTCCCGTCACACTGTCTCTATCCCTCTCGCGCTCTCTTCGTCGCTCTATTTGAGCGTTGCCGCGGCAAACTGTTTCCGGTTAGTGGATGTCAACATCCGGATGCCAAATTAAAAGTACCCGGGAAACGCATTACATGATCATTTACAGTTGCTTTAGCTCATTTATTTGGAGTAAACGAAGACCACGGATCAGGATAGCAGTGTTGCAGTCATCCAGCGCTAGGGGCGGACTGGACCTCCCAGATATGAAGAGGTAGCAATTGAGTGCCCACTTAAGATACACTATATTGCCAAAAGTATTCACTCACCGATCCAAATAATCAGAATACGGTGTTCATCACTTCCATGGCCACAGGTGTATGAAATCAGACACCTAGGCATGCTGACTGCTTTTACAAACATTTGTGAAAGAATGGGTCGCTCTCAGTAGCTCAGTGAATTCCAGCGTGGAACTGTCATAGGATGCCACCTGTGCAACAAAACCAGTTGTGAAATGTTCTCCCTCCTAAATATTCCACAGTCAACTGTCAGCTGTATTATAAGAACGTGGAAATGTTTGGGAACAGCAACCCATGAAGTGGTAGGCCACGTAAACTGACGCATCGTCTGGGTCAGCTGATGCTGAGGCGCATGGTGCAAAGAGGTCGCCAACCTTCTGCAGAGTCAATTGCTGCAGACCTCCAAACTTCATGTGCTCAAGAATTGTGCACAGAGAGCTTCGTGGAATGGGTTTCCATGGCCAAGCAGCTGCATCCAAGCCGTACATCACCAAGTGCAATGCAAAGCGTCGGATGCAGTGGTGTAAAGCAAGCCGCCACTGGACTATAGAGCAGTGGAGACGCGTTCTCTGGAGTGACGAATCGTGCTTCTCCATTTGGTAATCTGATGGACGGCAGTATTTTACGTCACCGACACACCGTACGGCAAGCCAAGGCACGCTGCGGTGTTGTCAACTTGCCGAATTTCCCGCTAAGTCTGGCGACTTTCCAACTCCCCGTGGCAACTTTTTTTTTTGTCAAAAGCGACTAGCGGCAAATTTAGCAACTTTTCCTGGTGTTATTGGAGACTTTTCTGGTATTTTGGAGACCGACATAAAAGCATGTATCATTCGTCCGCAGTTCCTGTTCTTTGCGAGCAGCGGGGGCTGCTGCAAGCGCCTGCCCCGCCTCAAAGTAGTCAAAAACGGTCACAGCCTCGAGAGTCGAGGCAGTCTTGGGCAGCTACAGTCAGGAGAGGAGCAGAGGCGACCCTCAGAGAGGAGACCCTCACCAGTGCGCGTCCAGGCAGCAAATGAGTCGTGCACGCTGATCCCAGCCTCTTGACAGAACGGGATGTAAATGTAAATGTTTATTCATTGTCACACTAAAATATGTCACTGCATTTGACTCCCAAAGCCTCAGTCACCCTTAATTTGAAGAACTTATGGTCCAACAACAATCCTCTTAAATAAGGTGGTTAAAACTAAAAGCTAAAGATATGTGACTCTCATAAAAGCAGCTGGGAGCCAAACCTCTTCACTAATTAACGAGCCAATGATACTGCGCATTGAAACGCAACTGAACCTCTTTTAGTCGCGATTCCAGAAAAGGTCAATCATATACAACAATACTATGTTCATAAAATAATATGGGGTAGATTTCAGTCAATGTATTTAATATTTTATTTATTTATATAATATAAAAAACAGCCTATTTAGGGTGTTAGTTTAATTTACCAAAAATGTGCTATATCGTGATCTATATCGTATCGGGATGTAAAATGAGCTATATCGGGAAAGGTAATTTTAGTCATATCGCCCAGCCCTTGTGCTGGTGGAGGGGGGATTATGGTGTGGGGTTGTTTTTCAGGAGTTGTCCTTGGCCCCTTAGTTCCAGTGAAAGGAAATCTGAATTGTTCAGCATAGAAAGACATTTTGGACAATTCCGTGCTCCCAACTTTTGGGGAACACTACTAAAATGTTTTGAAAAAAAAACAAACAAAAAACAAAAAGTAAAATATGTTAATCCGGGACATAGAAGGCATGACAAACGCCAAAGTAGCTTTGGGCCGCCTTGCTGTGGTAAACCACAGTTGCAGTGGAAACGCACTTGGACTGAGCTGTACCGTGAAGCCAAGAAGCACTGGTGAAAATGCGCCCAAGGAACTAGCTATGCAGGCCATGGAATAATCAGGTATCAACTACTAAACCTGGCTGGCAAGCCCCACCCACGGCATTTCCAAATGGCAAAGGCAAAAAGTTTTATCATTGTTTTTTCCATTTGTCTTTCACAATGACAAAATGGAAAAGACAAAATGTACCATTATATTTATATTTATTTATTTATTCCTCTTTACATTTGTATGTCTTTATATTTATCCGTCTTTATTTATTTATTCATTTGTTTTTAATTTTGGCACTCCTATGATTCCATATCAGACAACATCCTGCTGCTTTATCCTGTCGCTCACTAACATTTTGTTGGCAGTGCGCCAGCATAAGGTTGACCACTCTCAACCTTGTTTTCCATCACAGACAGATGCAGTGGAACCTCTTCCCACCACCAACCCCCCCCCCCCCCCCCCAAAAAAAAAAACCTCTCTAAAGGTCTAGAAAAGCAATGAAATTAGCCCTGTGTTTCCAGCCTCCTGTTAAAACTCATGCTCTGTCAGAAACTTTGCATGTTTGGAGTCTCTCAGAGGAGCCCCCACTTGGCAGGGTTAGGGTTGCGTTGAGCTTTTCAAAAGTAATAGATGTTGTTCCAGAGTGGAACAGTGATCTGTGGGTTTGAATTCAATAAAGTACGAATACATTTCATATTGTTCATCTCATGCTTGACATGCAGCCTCCAGCAAGATGGAGCTGAAGCGCAAGCTGATCCAGGACCAGCAGGACCAGATTCAGATGCTGAAGAGCCTCGTCAACGAGACCAAGGAGGAGAAGCTGCGGCTGAGCAGCGACGTGCAGAAGCGGCAGCAGCTGGAGGACCAGAGTGTGGAGTTCACAGCCGAGCTGCAAACCCTCACAAGAGACATCAGGGTGGGTGGAGGAGACGGAGGAGGAGGTCTCCAGCCCTGGGGCAGAACTTCATTCTCTGTTCCTTTCCTCTGTCACAGGAGGCCAAGGAGCAGCTGGCCCCTTTGTCCGCTGCTCTGGAGAAGCTCCAGCAGGAGAAGCAAGAGCTGGCCGATCGCAAGACGCAGAAGAGGGAGGAAGGTCGGGAGAAGGTAGAGACGACGTGGATGTGTCACAATGGGATTCACTTAAATATGCAGGAAAACTGTCAAGGAAACAACCCCAACCCGAACAACCCTAACTACCAAACCCTAACCACCCACACTACCCAAAACACCCTAACTACCCCAACTCTAACCACCCTTACTACTCCAAGCCTAACCATCCTAACTGCCCTAACTACCCAAACTACCATAACTCTAACTCTTGACCCTAGAGTGTTTGGGGGTGTTTCCACTGGCTCTACTCGAGGCCTGTCCATAGTCTGGCCCGCGGGCCAAATTCGTCTCATTTTAAGTGGTCCACGGCTTGTCTCTCAAAACATGTTCATTGTGGCCCGCCACTCGGTATTTAATCAAAGAAGAACTGACCGAAGGTCCCTGGACGTTTGTTGTGCCTTCCATGTCCCCCGAATCATAGGTTTTACTTTTTGCATTGACCAAGCAGAACACAGAGTTAGCGGTGGTGGCTAACAGTTTATTGACACGATTCAGCAGCTGTACTTGCAAACGGCCTTAAAGCTAAAGTTGCTTGAGGTCACAATACACTCACATTCCTCATACAGGTTTCCAAATGTTGCCGTGGCTGACTGTTCTCTCATCGTCCACCAGCCGAGTCAAGGCCGTCTCCTACCCGTTCAATGGTTGGTGGTTGTTCCACTCCGACGGTTTTGGTACCTACCCCGTTGGGGTTCGAAGCGAGCAGAGCTGAGACCGTAAGGGTGACGTAGCAACGTGCAGGGCACTGATTGGGTAAGAGATTTGACGAAAGCCAAAGGCAGTCTTTCACGAAAGACCAAAACCGCCATTTTTTAAATGCCCCGCGTGTGGATTTTTACAGTTTCACGTCTTAAAAACTGAAAAGCTTATGAAACTGTACCATGGGCGAACGTAGAACTACAGACGTTTCTGTTCTCCGTGGCCGAAGGAAAAGCTAAAAGAGAGCTGGACGGACGGAGCGACACGCAATGAAAAGCCTTCCTGGTTTCGCAGCCGGTGGCCGTCGCTGTACAGCGAAACAGTGTCCTGAGAAACAAAAAAATAAAAATGCCGAGCGACTACCGAAGCACCAAGGACTACAACAGTCGGAGTGGAAGGAATAGAGAAAATGTTGGAGTTTTGTTCAGCCTAATGCGGATGCGATGGAACACCGACGCGGTGGCCAACAGGAGTGAGACGGGCTCGAGTCTGCCCCCTGGTGGACGACGAAAGAATAGTCGGCCACGACGATATTTGAAAACATGCTTGAGGACTGTAAATGTGTTTTGAAATATCAAGCAACTTTAGTTTGAAGGCTATTTGCAAAGTACGGCCGCTGAATCGTGTCGATAACCCGCTAGCCACCACCACTAGCCACCTCCGCTAGCCACCACCGCTAGCCACCTCCGCTAGCCACCACCGCTAACTCCGTGCTCTGCTTGTGTTGTGTTCGCTGGCAGCGAAACTTAAGAGGCTGCGATTTTGGCTTGCAAGTTTCGTAAGTTTCACTCCCTATAGCGATTTTTAAACGCTGCTCGCTTGTTAACACCGGTGCAATAGAGTTGTTGCTGTTTTGTGCTTTGTGTGGACTTAAGTTGTGCGGATATTCTTGTCTAATAATAAACAACTGTGAGACTCAGGTGATCGTTTCCACATCTGCATTTTCTCTTCTAGGACAGTGTTTTGATACAAGTCAACAGTATGAAACAAAATCATTCTAAGCCCTACGAAAATGTCTCGCACAAAACAAAACCACGGTTAATACAAAAAGTGAATCCTATGGTTTCGGGGCCACGGGAGGCACAAAAAACCTTTGCCTTGCAACCGTGACTCCGCCCACGCTCAGGTACTGGTCAGGCTTACGGAAATACCTTTCAACCGAGCTGTCCCGTACCGTGAACAGCTGGCACTAACCGCTCAGGGCTAGTGGGTAAACGGCCTTAGAACCCCAAGGCACCCCAACAGTTGGAACTGTGTTGGGAAAGCCGAAGTGAGCTGACACCAAGCGAGCTATTGGAAACAGGCCCTTTGTCGCCAGGAGCTCCAAACACTTAGAAGACGACAGCTAAATTTCAAAAATGCTCATTCTAAATGTTAATAATCATAAAGATTTTAATGTTATTAGTTAATAGTTATTTCCACGTTGTGGTTTTCAGTTCTTTTAACCCTTCCTCCCATACAGATCAACGGCATCAAGGAGAGGATGCGAGAGATCGCCGCCTTAGAGGCAGAAATCACCAAGTACGTGGACAACGGAAAGGACGAATACAGAGAGGTGTGTGTGTGTGTGTGTGTGCGTGCGTGCAACTTGGAGCTGCTTTGTTTGGGCAGACAAGCTTCAGTGAGTCTCTTTGTGGTTGTGGGAGCAGCAAAAAGAGACGGAGCTCCGCGAGACCAGCACGCAGCTGCACGAGGCCGAGAAACACAAGGACAAGATCAACAAGGACATGGGGAATGTCCGCCAGGACATCGACACCCAAAAGGTGGTTTGCCTCCCCCTTCCCCCACCCGCTTATTTTCTGTCTTGTTGTTTTTCCACCTAAAATTCGAACTGTGCGCATTTGTTTGTGCCACCGGGTGTTTGTGGTGGCCGTGCAGGTGCAGGAGCGCTGGCTGCAGGACAACTTGACCTTGAGGAGGCGAGTGGAGGAGCTTAAGGAGGTGGTGGAGAAGCGAGAGGCTCTGCTGGAGGAAATGGGCAACATGAAAGTCCTTCAGCTGCGCCAGTAAGAGCTCTGACCACATGTTTAGCCCTGTGTTTACAGCCTGCTGCTGAGACAGATGCTTTGTTGGTCCTCTGGAAGTCATGCATGCATTTTAAGAACCTGATGTGGTGCCTGTGCTGAGCCGCTGCTCCTCAACATCGAGAGGAGCCAGCTGAGTTGGCTCGGGCATCTTTTTCAAATTCCTCCTGAACGCCTCCCCGGAGGGGTGTGCTATGTCCCACTGGGAGGAGGCCTAAAGGAAGACCGAGGACACGCTGGAGGGACTACGTCTCTTTGCTGGCCTGGGAACGCCTTGGGGTCCTGCTGGATAAGCTGGAGGAGGTGACCTGGGGCCAGGGAGATCTGGGTCTCTACTGAGACTGCTGCACCACGACCCGACTTTGGGGGAGGAAGAGGAAAAGGAAGAGGAAGAAGAAGAAGAAGATTTGATTGATTTTGAAAAACAACACTTAATTGCCGCTCTTATTCACATTCATCAATCAAAATAAATAAATAAATAAATAAATGAAGAAGATTTGATTTTGAAAAATTACATTTAATTGGCACTCTTATTCACAATTGTCAATCAAAATAAATACATAAATAAATAAATGAATAAAACTTTTACATAAGCAAGTCACTGATAAATAATTCCCCCTCTGTCACCGCACACATCGCACCGTTAAAAGTCCACATTTCACTAAAAAAAAATCCAAGTCCCCTGCTCTCTTGTAATATATGAAATCAACATGTAGACTGAATCAATTTCTTGCAGATGACTGAGTGATCAACCTCTCTACCTTCTCCCCATCATTCACCTTCCCCTTACGGCTCAACCGCACCCCCAGCTTAGCCTGGCTTAAAACAAAGTTTAAAACCTGGCCTTTCCTCTTGCTCTGGCGACTGTAGTTATAACCAAATATAAAAGATTGTTTGTTAAAAACCTCCTGGCACTCTATCTAAAAAAACTAAATGCACACAACAGACGCTCACACTGATAAAAACAATGAAAAACAGTCTCTTTGTCCACAGAAGGGACAGGTGTCCAACAGCCAGGTCTATCACGGAGATAAAAGAGTTCACGGCTACGATCCACCATTGAATGGCACCATGCCATTTTACAACACAGGCTTTGTAAAGAGTCCTCCGTGCAGGCTTTACAAGCCAGCTCCATGCAGCTGGCCTCCAGCAGAGGGCCGCTGCAGTCGCCCATGTGTGGAAGCAGGCTGACATGGGGGAAGCTGTCCTCTGGTTTAGGGGTTAGGGAACCACTGCCATGCAAACTGAGGAGGGAGTGCTCGTGTCCAGATAATCTTCTCCTCCAGTGGTACAGCAGCTGTTTGACGACCCTCTCGGATTTTATTCCCAACATGGAGGCCAACGGGGCGGGGTCTTCTAGGCCAGGACCAGTCAGCTCCACCATCTTGCCCAGCGTTGTGATCCCTGCATCTTGGAGGGCCTTGGACAGAGTCACTCCCCCCCAGCTAGGGTAGTCCAGTAGGGTTCCCTGAAGGACAGGCTCCCGCAAGAGCCATTACAATGAGTCGGCCTGCTCTGCCCCCTGCTTCCTCAGGAGGTTCCAAACTTTAAAAACACTCTGATAAAAACAAGGCAGAGAAGCTGTGCTCATGGGAGTCATGTCCATTAAAAACAATCTAAAATCCAGGCCAAAAAAATTAAAGCGCTGCAGGATGCACTGGGCTAATGGTCTCCACAGAACATCCTTGGGGCCAGTCAGGAGCCTTTGTATAAACTGGATTCTGAAGGCAGAGCCCCTGCTGGCCAGATGTTCCAAGCCCTGTCCTCCCTCTTCTTTAGGGATAAAAAGGATGCTCTGTGGATCCCAGTGCTTCCTGCCCCCCCCCCCCCCCCCCGAAAAAAAAGTAAATTAAAATCTGCTCAAAATCTCCCAACAACTTGCAGGGCCAAATGACACTAGTATTCAACATTGTAACAGTATTTAGAGCTCAGAAAAGTGGAAAAGC
Organism: Nelusetta ayraudi; assembly: GCF_046127955.1. NCBI lineage: Eukaryota > Metazoa > Chordata > Actinopteri > Tetraodontiformes > Monacanthidae > Nelusetta > Nelusetta ayraudi. The sequence continues at coordinate 5,418,049 of NW_027466084.1, forward strand.
ATCATAGTGCTAAAGTGCTGTGCTTTAAGTGCTGAATATAAATACTGGAGTATTGCACAAAAGAAAAAAAGAATCCAAGAAAACGGTTATCGCACATTAAAGAGTTTCAAATTATATATTTGTGTTTGGCTTATAAAATTAAGTCAAATAGCAATCATCAAAAAGCATACAAATTACAAATATGAGGCTAAACTAAAGTGAAACCAAAGTGCTGGGGTGCTTAAGTGCTGAATATAAATTGTCAAGTCCTTCCCTAGTTCAACCCCAAAGGACACGAGGACAACTCAGATGTGCCAACTTAATCACTTTTTATTCCCTTCCAACTTTTGATTTCTGGTTGGTTGGTTACATCAGTTGATTAGTTGGATAGTTCATCAGGTTGTAAACCTTTAAACACAAAGAAATCAAGTTAACATCTTAACTCAAATGTGATCAATTAACTGAATTGCACAAACATGATTAAATTACATCAGTTGTATCAAATTAAATTTTAGCAGGGTTTAAATGTTTAACAGAATCTTAGAAGATAACGTAACTATCTCTGCTTAGGCAATAATATAATCAGTCAACATAAATGTATCACACCTTAAGGGTAAACAAAAATGTTTCACCGACCATTGGCGTCTTTGGAACGAACATTTTGGTGAACTTGTTGGGCTTGAATTTTTTCCTCCTGGTCCTCTCTGACGGCTGCTCTTAGACTGAACTAACCCTCCTGTTCCTCAGGTGCTTTCAATCAGTGGGTGATCAGGAAATGCAGTTGGTTTGCTGCTGCTGGTGCACTCTGGGAAGTGTAGTTATTCTCAGTGCACTCCCATTCCTGTGCTTTAGCTCAACATAAATATTGAAGGTAGAAGGATTGAATTAGGGCAACTGGACTTGTTTTGTGATCTTGAAGACGTTTCGCCTCTCATCCAAGGGGCTTCTTCAGTTCTAAATAACTGGTTGGTTCATCTACATCTACAGGAGAAAGGCCACTCTTTCCAGGACTCAAACGTACATATTTTCGACAGGGAAGACAGATGGTTTGAGAGAGGGGTAAAAGAAGCCATCTATGGGCGTGTTGTGGGCGTGCTCTGTGATGACGAGACCGTGGGCGGAGTCGACGCGGTAAAACGGGACAATGTTTTCGACGGCATTATATCTGCGCAGCAGTGGACAAAGTAGAGGTTGATCATTTATGCTGGCAACATTTAGAATTTATTGTTTCGTTTTCTGGGAGAGTAAAGTTGTAGTTCAACCTTTATATTTTCACCAACAGTAAACACGCCTACTTATTTGAAATAGCTGCCCTAGCAAGCCAAGGATGTGGTGTTCGAGGCCTCCTCGTGGCGGCGAAGAGCCACGTCCTCTCGTCGAATCAGTATTTCCTCTTGCCTCAAGAGTCCTCGGATTCCCGAGCTTACCGCGCCTCACGCAGGAGCAACTCGATTTGTTCCGAGCGCTTCGCCATTTGCCGCTCGTCGTTTTCGCGAATATGGTTGAACACACTCGCGACGTTGAGGGCATTCCTGGTTCGCCAGCCTCTCCCCAAAAGAAAAAATAAACATGTATTGAAATAGCTGTTTTCAAAAAATGTATACACATATAAATATATTTGTACAGCATCAATAGTAGACATTTAGTAATAAATGTACCTGACACAGAAGTTCCGTGTCGAAGGAGTTGGCGTCGATGTCCGCTCCGACAGGGAACATCGACGAGGACACTGAGCCAATCCAGTGCCCTGCTCGTCGCTACGTCGCCAATAAACTTGCTTTGTCTCGCTTGGACCCTGAGTGATTGAGGTACCAAAACAGCACCCCCTACAACTGTGTAGCGGCCAGTGCGAACGCCCTACAACCGTACCGTGGCGAGGCGAGGCAATGAGAATGCCCCCTTTGTTCACCTGGAACAACCCTCTCTGAACAGAGGGGGTGGTCTCAGACACCATCTCTCAGCCACATACACAGCAGCGTTGAGGACTCTCCCCAGAAGATTTCTTCACCACCGTTCACACCTTCCCACAAAGGAGCCTAACGAGTCGCATGAGGACGAGTCAGAAGTAGGAGGCACACAATAGCGGGTCGCCAGGTTGCTATATATAGACTGCTATAAGGCCCTCTTGGCCTTTTAACACCTCGTTGGTAATCAACACCTATTGTTGAAAATCAGCACCTTGCCAATAGTAGCATCAGCCCAAGCCCCTCCCACACCTTTGGGTGGTTAAATACGTTGGACTCTCCAACCAGTTATTTAGAACTGAAGAAGCCCCTTGGATGAGAGGCAAAACGTCTTCAAGATCGCAAAACAAGTCCAGTTGCCCTAACTCAACCCTTGTACCTCAAGATGACCTGGATGACTGAGCACCTTCACAGACATAAATATTGTAGTATTGCATAAAAGAAAGAAAAAACTAGCAAACAGTTATTGCACATTAAAGAGTTTCATGGCAGCTGGAAGGAAATGCTTTTTGTAACTTGGATTTTGGTGGAATCAGCCTACCACTGAAGCTGCTCTACTGAATCACCTCCAGGGCATGAAGTGGGTGAATGTCATTGTTCATGATATTGTTAATCTTTCTGGGCATCCTCACTCCAACCACTCAACCCAGTCCTGAGAGATGCCAATGGTGGTGCTCGCCTTCTTCTTCTTCTTTTTTTTTATTTTTTTTTTTATCAGTTTATGGAGTCTGTTTCTGTTTGCAGTGCGAGTCCCCACCCCTGAGCACATAACACCAAAAAACAGTGCTCTGGCCACAACAGTCTTGTAAAACGAGCACAACAATGGTTTGCAGATAATAAAAGAATGCCACCTTCTTAGAAAGTGCAGCCTGCTCTGACCCCTTTTAGAGTATAGACTGCCTCCATGTGGCTGGACCAGTCCAGTTTGTTGTCCAGCTGTACACCCTAAGTACTTGTAGTGTGAAACAAACGCCGCCTCAGTTCCCTGAATAGAGCAGGTGTTCAATCTCGCGAGAGGAACAAGGGTATCTGAGACGAGTGTGTGTCCGACACAGTTGTTCCCCCGAACATCATGAGTACAAGTCTTTTATACCACGGAATTAACATGAGCATACAATGAGCAGATACATATGTAATTTGTTGAACACCTCCCCACACTCCTCAGCCTCCCCGGTAAAGTCTATTCCAGGGTGCTGGAGAGGAGGATACGGCCGATAGTCGAACCTCGGATCCAGGAGGAACAGTGCGGGTTCTGTCCGGGTCGTGGAAAACTGGATCAGCTCCATACTCTCCGCCGGGTGCTCGAGGGTTCATGGGAGTTCGCCCAACCGGTCTACATGTGCTTTGTGGATCTGGAGAAGGCGTTCGACTGTGTCCCTCGACGCATCCTGTGGGGGGTGCTCCAGGAGTATGGGGTCCGGGGCCCTCTGTTAAGGGCCGTGCGGTCCCTGTATGATCGGAGCAGGAGTCTGGTTCGCATTGCCGGCAGTAAGTCAGACTTGTTCCCAGTGCGTGTTGGACTCCGGCAGGGCTGCCCTTTGTCACCGGTTCTGTTCATTGTTTTTATGGACAGAATTTCTAGGCGCAGCCAGGGGCCGGAGGGAGTCTGATAGGGGACCACATGATTGCGTCTCGTCATGTTGGCTTCATCGAGAGTTGTCCTCTCCGGGTCGGTGGGGGGATCCTGCCTCAGGTGGAGGAGTTCAAGTATCTCGGGGTCTTGTTCACGAGTGAGTGGAAGATGGAGCGTGAGATCGACAGGCGGATCGGTGCAGCGGCTGCAGTGATGCGGTCGCTGTTCCGGTCCGTCGTGGTGAAGAAGGAGCTAAGCCGAAAGGCGAAGCTCTCGATTTACTGGTCGATCTACGTTCCCACCCTCACCTATGGTCACAATCTTTGGGTAGTGACCGAAAGAACAAGATCGCGAATACAAGCGGCCGAAATGAGTTTCCTCCGCAGGGTGGCTGGGCGCACCCTGAGGGATAGGGTGAGAAGCTCAGCCACCCGGGAAGAGCTCGGAGTGGAGCCGCTGCTCCTCCACATCGAGAGGGGCCAGCTGAGGTGGCTCGGGCATCTGTTCCGGATGCCTCCTGGACGCCTCCCTGGGCAGGTGTTCCGGGCATGTCCCACCGGGAGGAGGCCTCGGGGAAGACCCAGGACACGCTGGAGGGACTATGTCTCCCGGCTGGCCTGGGAACGCCTTGGGGTCCCACCGGATGAGCTGGAGGAGGTGACTGGGGCCAGGGAGGTCTGGGCATCTCTGCTGAGGCTGCTGCCCCCGCGACCCGACCCCGGATGAAGCGGTAGAAGAAGAAGAAGAAGACCTCCCCAACAATATCTGGATTTGCTGGGATGATGAGAGGGATAGTGAGAGAGGGATAAGAGGAGGCAACTGGCAACAATATACAACTTTTGTGTGGGGAAAAAAAGAGAACAAAAACAGATAGTAAATTTGCATTTATTTTATTTATCTATTTTGGTCAACCTGACCTAACCTTGGTGTTGAAAGCTTGCATGCACTGAACTGTCTCTAAAAGTCCAATTGTAACGAACCACATGATTCAACAATAATTTTTCCACCACACAGGCTCAGGTTGAATAAGTAGCTGAGTGGAGCAGGATTTTAAAATCTGGAGCTTATCCCATGAGGCCCAGCCGCATGACCCTCATGGGATAAGCCCCAGACTTTTAAAATCATCATCATCATCCTAACTGTCTCTCTGCCTTTCTACCACCAGGGAGCGCCGTGAGACCGAGCGCAAGTTGGAAGAGCTGAAACGGAGCCGCAGTCACGCGTTGGGTCGGCAGAAGGGCTTTGAGGAGGAGATCCTGCATCACAAGTGAGATTAGAGGAGCAGCTGCTGCTGCTGCTGCTGCTGCTGCTGCTGCTTCTGCCGCCGCCGCCGCCCAAGGTTGTCCTCCTGCTTCACCTCCTGTTCTTCTATTTGGTGTTTCTCTGCAGGAAAGAGCTGCGTGAAGACCAGTATGACAAAGCAGACGAGTACTACAAGAACAAGATGATCATCATGAGGACCACAGAGCTGCTCATCAATGACCTGGACCTCTACTACAAAGCCTTGGACCAGTGAGTGTGTGTGTGTGTGTGTGTGTGTGTGTGTGTGTGTGTGTGTGTGTGTGTGTGTGTGTGTGTGTGTGTGTGTGTGTGTGTGTGTGTGTGTGTGTGTGTGTGTTCACTCCTGATCAAAATCGTAAGACTAGTTAAGAAATTGCAAGAATTTGCATTTCGCACTGCTGGATCTAAAGATCGTCCTAAGTAGAGCTTCAAAATGCAAAAAAGAAGAAATGGAAGCAAGAGACCAAAAATTTTGAGCAGGCAATTTGTTGAAAACAACAATTCAACTGAAATAGGCTGTTCAACTGATCAAAACTTTAAGACCACAGCCTTTAAAAGCCAAAATCTGCACCCAAAAATTGGATTCCGTGTCATTTTCTGTCACGCTGTCAAGAGCTCATGAGGGCAAAGGCAAAAAGCTCACTGTCTTTGAACGTGGTAGGAGTGTTGAGCTGCATAAGCAAGGCCTCTCACAACGTGCCATCGCTGCTGAGGTTGGACCGATCCTGAAGGTTATGGAACAAAAAAAGTCAAGTGGTAGACCCAATAAAAATTCATCGGCGCTGAGCCGGAGGATCAGAATTACTGTCCGTCAAGACACGGGACGATCCTCGACCCAAATTAAGGCCATTACTGGTGCTGACTGCAGACCAATAACCATCAGATGGCAGATGACTATGTGGAGATGTTGCAGTAGGCATTCCTCAAGACTGAGGGCCCTCGCCTGTGTGGTGATGACTGTGTTTGACATTTGACTGTCTTTCGTGTTCCTCTGATCTAAATCCAATTGAGAACATTTGGGGATGGATGGCAAAGGAAGTTTACAAAATGAGACATCAGTTCCAGACAGTGGATGGATGCCCTCCGTGAAGCCATCTTTACCACTTGAAGCAACCTTCCCACTAGCCTTCCAGACACATTTGTATCAAGCATGGCAAAACAAATTTTTGAAGTGATCAACAGGAATGGTGGAGCTACTCATTATACTGAGGGGTAGATCCACAAAGCGTTTGCGCGGCTTTTGCGGCAGAAAATCTGTGTAAATAGCGGCAAAAACGGTGATTCCGATCCACAGAGGGGACGCAAACATGAAAATCGGAGCAAGTAGCGGCAGGGTTGCGTTTAAATGAGTCATTACGCGCTGTCTGTTAAAGTGTTTCCGGCTTCTGAGTGAAACTTTCCTCTCTGAAAAGCCTGAACTATATATATGGCTCCCCAAATCTTATATATAGATCGGCAGAGACTACAGCATATATGCCAATATTTATATATATTATATATATATATAAATAGTATATATATATTATATATCCTTCTTTGAGGATCTACTCCTGAGTGTTTTCTTTTTCTTAACCCTATAATTTCTGTTTTGAGAGTTTTAGTTTTTTTTAATGCTGTGGTCTTAAACTTTTGGTCAACTGATGAACAGCCTATCTCAGTTATGTAAAGTTTCAATAAGTAGCCTGCTCAAAACTTTTGGTCTCTTGATTTTGTGAAACATTTTAAAAAAATACATCCTTATCTTTCGGAGAGATCAGGAGTATCGGGAAGTGGCCATCTCAGAATTTACTGGGGCTTTCGTTACATTATTTGTCTGACCTTTTGCAGAACGTTTTGTGTCTTCCGCCCATTGTCGTCTCTCTTTGTCGTTTGTTGCACTTTGTAAGTCAGACAGACACTTTAAATAATCCTTCTGTTACGGCAACTGGTGGAGTCCAGGGTTTGACACGAGTGACAATATTAACTGTACTGAGGAATGAAAGGGGAAAAATAAATATGTTGAGCAAAAACAATTAGAATTTTATTCAATTTGTCTATCAACCCCCCAAACCTAAGCATCAAAAATGGTTCAACACAAACTTTCCCAACAGAAGCCAGTCACAAATCAAAATGCACTTATAACAACCCCAAAATTTGTGAAACAAGTGAGCAAAGAGCTTTGAGATTTTTTTTGGATGTGAATTAGAGCCATAATACAAATACAAGTTGATCGATTGATTGAGACAGTATCCACCGATGAAAAGCACCGCTGGCTAACCTGAAGAGGAGCGGCCCTTGAATGCACCTCAGCTCGTCGTCTGTAGGCAGGCAGTGACCATGTTTGCTTCATGTTGTGTGCAGGACCATCATGAAGTTCCACAGCATGAAGATGGATGAGATCAACAAGATTGTCAGGGACCTGTGGCGCAACACCTACCGGGGTCAAGGTGGTTTTTAATGGCTGACTTGTTACATTCTCCAGGTCCAGGGACCAAGAAGAGCCTCAACATTCCAATGTTGGTTTAGTTCCTCTTTTTGTTTCTGCCAGTGATTGCAAATCAATATCGCATAAACAGGAGTGTTTCGGGAGGCTGATGATTGAGAGGAAGAGGAGGAGGAGAGGAAGGTGAAGAAGAGGGGGAGGAAAAGGAGGAGGGTCTAGGGCAGGGGTGGGCAAACTTTTTGACTTGTGGGCCACAACGGGTTCTAAAATTTGACAGTGGTGACGGAGCAGGAGCAGACGGATGGAGCTGGTTGAATGGGGACCCACCTCATAGAGAAAATATATCATGGATTAAACAACAAAATCAGTGTCTTTGAAGCCCAACTGTATTTCGCTCTTTCTTGAAATGACTCTTGAAATACTGAAAACATGGATAAAATACAGCTATTTTATGACTTATTTACGATTAATTTAATTTTTCCAAGTTCGGCGGGCCGCATCGAAATGCTTAACGGGCCACATACGGCCCCCGGGCCGTAGTTTGCCCATGCCTGGTCTAGGGGGAGGGGGACGAGGGAAAGGAAAGGGAGGAAGTGGAGGAATAAGAGGAGGAGGAGTGGTTGGAGGTGGAGGAGCAAAAGGAGGAGTAAGGGGGAGGTGAACGAAGAGGAGAGGGAAGGGAAGAAGATGAGGAGGGTCGAGGAGAGGAGGAGGAGGAGGAGGAGGAGGTGGGGGAGTAGGAAGAGGAGGTCCGATGAGTGTTGGAGTCTGATTGTTTTGGCTTTTCTTATTGGTTTTGTTGGTTTTTCAGTGGACTTGAACTTTTTTTTTGGACTGAAAACCAAGCACTCAGCTCAAACCAATCAACCCCAACCACTCTCCCTCGGTGCCCCCCCCCCCTCCGCAGACATCGAGTACGTGGAGATCCGCTCCGACCTGGACGAGGGCTCGTCTGCCTCCAACAGGCGCCGCGTCTACAACTACCGGGTGGTGATGGTGAAGGGAGACACGGCACTGGACATGAGGGGGCGCTGCAGCGCCGGCCAGAAGGTATCCACACCGTCGTCCGTCCGTCCGTCCGTCCATCTGCGGGCCCACCCGCTGACTGCCACCCTGCCACCCTGCTCAGGTCCTGGCCTCCCTGATCATCCGCCTGGCGCTGGCCGAGACCTTCTGCTTGAACTGCGGCATCCTGGCCCTCGACGAGCCCACCACCAACCTGGACCGCGACAACATTGAGTCACTGGCTCATGCCCTGGTGGAGTGAGTACAGCCGTAAAAAACACTTATGGAAAACCTTACCTTCAAAACGTTTTTATCCTCGTGATTTTTTTTCACGTGTGCACAAAAAAAAAATCTCAAAAAAGGAATTTAGACTCCAGGCCAAAGGGGCAAACTGGAGGTTTTGAGGAGGATTTGAGGTATGCGGTTATTGTCTTCTGCAAGCAATTAGCATCTAATAGTAAAAAATAAAAAAAATACATGTTTAAAGAAGTATTTTGCTACATTTATTTTATAGGTTCTATTACATATAGAACCTATATGAGAGAATTATCTGTTCGATTTAGCTCCGGAAGGCATGTACACTAGAGACCAAAAGCACTTGCTACATATACTCCTGATGACTGCTAGGAAAATGATCACCATGAAATGGATGAATCCACAGCCACCTACAGTGGCACGGTGGAAACAGAAGCTGAGGGAAATGTGTGGGATGGAGGCTTTAACTGCTCAACTACAACTAAGGTCTGATGTCTTTGGGAGGAGGTGGCTACCTATAGCAAGATACCTCCCTAGCTGAGGGGAACCTCACACTGGGCTGGATCATCCTAGGTGTCCACGCGTTTGTTTGTTGTTTCTCAATGGCTGGTTCTGTTCAGCTGTCTGGACCCTATTGAATTTTGTTTTGTTTTGTTTTCTTATCATGTCAGCTGCAGTCATGCATGGCTTGTGACGTCATCAAGGTCAACTGTTGTATTGTCTGTGACGTGTTTCTATAAATAAAAATAAAAATAAAGTAAAAGAAAAAACAAACAACAAAATAGACCAGACAATGACAACGACTCACCGGCCGCGGAGGTGTGCGCTGCTTCGCGTCTGCTCTGAACAACGACGTAGGCTCCATTCTGTGGCCTTTCACTGCACTTGAAATGCGATTGAAAAAAATATTTACGCTATAAACTTTGTGTGTGTGTGTGTGTGTGCAGGATCATCAAGAGTCGCTCCCGCCAGCGCAACTTCCAGCTGCTGGTCATCACCCACGACGAGGACTTTGTGGAGCTGCTGGGCCGCTCCAGCTACATCGAGAACTTCTACCGCATCCGCAAGAACCAGGAGCAGAACTCTGAAATCCGGAAGTGCAGCATCTCCTCCCTCTCCTCCTACCTGCACTGAGCCCACCACGCCTCCAGACGGCGGGGGGTTGGGCAGCGTAGGGACTCGGCGTCCTGGGGGTCTCGCCTCTGTGGGAAATATGTTAAAGTTGGTGTTGGCTCCGAGTCTAAATAGCAACAACAACACATGAACCATTTCACATCAACCTGCTTCATTAAAAGTCCAAACACTGTTCAGTCAAGAGTCTTGCCATTGGTCTCACTTTCTTACGCAACCTGTAAAACAAAAAACAAAAACCCTCCACATATCTCCAAAAGACATTCACGATATCTTGCAAAAAAAAAAAAAACAAACAAAAGGAAAAAAACACACACAACCCCTTTGGACTTCACAACGTGCATTGCACCATTTCCAAAAACTCTCTGTTGCATCAGCATCTCAGGGTTGGCCGAGTATACCTGCTCTCTTTGCGGTCCAAATGAGCTCTGTCGGTACTGAAAGTGCAGTGCAGTGCAGTGACGGGCTGTGCAGCCCATGCTGAGGCCTTCAGTGACGTCACTGCTTAGCCATACCTGAATTAATATGCCTCATAACACCGTCAATATAACAGCACTCAAGAATACAGAAGCACATTTACACATTACGTCACCTCAATTTGGGCCGGCTGAGCAACACTTTGTTTCTGGCACATTTAAAATCAACCAGTGCGTTTACGTGACACTCGAGAAAATCCCATTCTTACCTTAGTCCGACTTTGATTGGACAACCGAAGTGCATGTGAACGTGTCATTTCGTCTAAGATCGGAGTTTTGAGAACTCTGATTGGAATCTGGGCACTCTAATCGAGACAGATAATGCGATTGGAATTCTAATTTCTCCCTGATGAATACGCCTTAGTTGGAGTTTAACTGGACAATGCGTATGCGCATGCGCCACACCCCCCGCGCCAGCGTCTGCCCCCCCGGAAAAAAAACATTGAAGACACGAGCTCCTTCAATGAGGACACAACCGAGAACCTTTTTTTTTTAGTTCATTTGCGTTCTCCCAAAAAAAAAGGGTTGCAACAACGCGGTGCTCCGTGCAACTCGCCAGTTCAAACGGAACAATGGCACTTCTCGCCTGGAGTGCAATTGTCGTTCGTAGTTACCTCCTGGAGGTTCTGAGCAGCTTCACAAGTCCACAAAGTTTCTCAAGTGACCTGCGTATTATTCAGAAATGTGTTCAAAACTCTTTCAGTACATCACAGCACGTCTGTAGCTGTTCGGTGAGGAAACTCGTTCAATTGAAGCCCAGTGCAGACATTACATCAGTGTTGTATCACGCTCCAGTTGTTTTGTTATTGTGCACCAAAGGAGGTTAACTGGAAGTTAAACCCGCTGAAAAGACACATCGCCCCCTACTATGGGGGAGGAGGACGCGTTCCCGTCAATAAGTCCATTTTTCAGCTGCATGAATATGGGGACAAGGAGAGAAGTCTGATTAGACGAGAAAACCAGATTATGAGCTTAGTCCTATTAAGATCTGCATGTAAACGCACTCAATGAGTTCGCATTCACGCTCCAGAGTATGAAACGACTGATAAGATCACTGATGCTGTCAAAACGTACAAATAAAAGGACATTTTAAGACACTAGTCAACAAAGTTTGAATATGTTTGTCAAAGTTCACAATGTGAACCTTAGGTTTGTTAAATAAACTGCGTATTGTCGCCATTTCACGTAAGACACCGAGACGACAACGAAACAAATTACTGATTGAAAATGAAATTGAAAGTGATTTGCATTTTTTGATGAATTGCAACTTGAAAACAACCGGCATGTTGGCACAATGGCTGCTCCGATGTGCCACATTTCCGCATTTTTTTTTTTACTTTGCAGATTATTGAGCAACTGAATCTTGACTTTCTCCATCAGTCATCGTGTGTTTGTCGTGCCAGCTAACGGATCCCGAGGCTTACGTTAGTCTTATAAGGCTCTCAGTGCTTATCCAATCACAGGACGCATACACGTGTGAAGTGCAGCACAAGACCCTCTCGCTGGCCTTGGTGTTACAAACTCGAGATTTGATTGGCTATTGCAAGTGACTTTGTCCATTTTACAACACGACTAACCGTTGTCCATAATATGCAACAGTGACAGCAGCGGATGAGACAGGATGAGACGTTATCTTCCATGTCCGTTGCTGATCTCTGGGACTGTGTTATTGATGTGCTGACACAATGATAACTCACAGTGACATCAAGATTCATTTTAGGGAATGACTCATTGATCCTAACAGAGGAATGTGGAGCTGCACATTTACACCTTCACATTACTGACTACACTCTTGCCAGCGCACTGTGACAGTTATGGTGCAGTCTATGTTAGAGACGTTGACCTGAGGTGACCGTGGCTTCTTTTGGAAGGTGTAGCTGACGATGCCACAGATTGACCCACAGACTTGTGACTCACATGAGATTTCCCAGAAATACCCGTGTTGTCTCCGAGTATATATTATATATGGTGTAAAAAAAAGATAGGCCCCTTGCGATTTGTAATTGCCCACTCGAAACTTGCTCACGCCTGTAGTGTTTTGTTGCTACGCCAATGAAGACCACTTGTGAGAATGCAATCTGAGGTTTCATGAATGCGTTTTATTGCAATATTTGACATGGCTTCTTTGACATATTGCAGTCATACAGTGTTCATTTGTTACTGACTGACCTAATAGACTTGCAGTACTCTTTGAGTTGTAGCCCTGCACATGCTCAGTAAGGTGTCTGTGACTCCACGTCTTGACTGTGTTGTACTCCATGCCCCAACCTGCTAGTAAAGCTGTTACGCTGTCACGCAGAGAAACCAAAGGATAAACATTTTCAGCAGATTGTGGACGTCATGAAAGCAACAAGTCGGCTTCTCAGTTTGCTGCGGAACTACAGCAGCTGCAAAACGCGACTTCGGAGACCTGCTGGATGGGGCCCTGTGTGATTGTTGATTGTCAGTTGGATTAACAACCAAAGTTTGCCAGTGGAAGCTGCTCTCAGATGCGAACTGACTTTTGCAAAAGCTCTGGAACTCCGCCTCCCCTTCTCACTGTCTCCCCCAGGAGGACACGGCGGCCACGCGGGAGAGCGAGCGGGAGAGATGCTGTTTTACGCACGCACGCGCACACACACACGAAGTGGCACACACAGGGTTGTGTAGTGGATGTTTATTGTATTTAATACTGTTCTGGTGCCCTGCTGTGCTTTGGGGCGGAGGAACGTGTGGCGTGAGCAGGCTGTCGGCGTCGGGAGCGCGGAGCACCGCGACTCCCATTCTTTCCCAACAATAGTTTGTGCACTGGTCGATCATCTCTCACCATCATCTGTTCCACGCTAGTCACCATGTTGCTCACACACACACCTCACCTGCATCCGTTTTGTCCCGGTCGGCTCCGCTACTCCTGGGCTGCAGGGGTGGGGTTTTATGGAGCGCCGGGCTAAGTGGAGTAGCCCATTGCCGTAAGGGGGTGGGGGGGTGGGGTTGGTTTTTGTTTGAAATTAAGGGGGAAATGCGGGGTTTATTTGTATTTAAGGGTTTGTATGTTTAGGGGGGGTTGTGTTCTGTTTATTGAAGTGTATATTTCTTTGTGTGATTGGTTTTGTGGGAACATTCTGTATTTTCAAGGTCCCCAACGGTTAGTGGGGCGGCCCAATTGGCCACAGGATGCTGCCCATTATAAAGGGGGCTCATTTTTGTATGGGGAGTGGAGCTGGCTAGTCTGATGTGAGACTAGAGGACCGTGAAACTGTCTCCTGTTGCTTTATTTATGTTTTTTTGGGGGGGGGGATTGAAAGAATAAAGTTTTTCCCTCCTGCACTTGACGCTGCCTGCCTCCTCCTTCGACTCCACAACCTCAATCCGGTCGGCCCAGATCCCCTTTTTTCGTGGGGAAGCCACTTTGCCCCTCCACACATGGTAAAAGTAAAACAGAGACACTCTCCGCCAGCACAGAAAGAATGCTATAGATGCAAAGGCAAAAATCATAGTGCCAGTGACTGAAACTTTAAGGACAGGAGTCATAAATGTAATAAAGCGGGGCATATACAGAAGGCATGCAGGGCCAGCTGCAATGTTCCCTCTAAGCTGCGTGCATGGACAATCGCACGCTGCTCTCGCCCCCTCTCATGTGCACAGCAAATCTAGGCAGCGCATTACAAAAAAAAAAATCCAACTTAACTGTCCTGGCCCCTATGTTTTTCTTTGTTCTGTTCTGTTGTTCTTTTAATACTTACTTATCATTTGAGCTCCATGCCTTTGTTTTTAGCAGTCCTCCTAAACTTTGCATCACTGTTTACAGACCACCCCGGCTCTCTACTTCTTTTATCGGTGAATTTTCTGAGCTTTTATCAGTCATACACACAACCTATAACACAATTTTAATAACTGGTGATTTTAATCTGCACATTGATACCATCTCCGACTCATTGTCGAGAGAATTTTTAAACCTTTTAAACTACATGGATTTGAACCAGCATGTCACACAGTCAACTCAAAACAGAGGACACACCCTGGACCTGGTCATAACATATGGCCTGTCCACTAGCATGTCCTCTGTTGTTGACCTGGCTGTATCTGACCACTACTGCGTGTATTTTAACTTCACCAGTTTTAATCATCAGGAAGCCCCAGTGAGAACGGTGAGGAAACGCTACCTTACTTCTGAAGTGGCTGCAAATTTTTATCAACATTTTAAAGAGCACTCCTGAAATTTTACCTACACCTGTGATTTTATTGTCGACAATTTTAACAGAAAATTGAAATCAACACTGGACTTTGCGGCTCCGCTTCTAATTAAAATTATAAAAAGTAAACCTATACCCCCATGGAGAAGTGGTGATGAAATCACAGAATCAAAATGCCAGAAAAGAAAAGAAAATACAGGAGTGAGAGAAGGTGGAAAAAATAGCCCCGATTCCACTGCCCAAAATACATGTTTTTTTTTTGAAAATAATCGGCATTTGGTGGCGGTGGAATCTGCTCACCGAGCCGCGCTGTCCCGCGACTAAACAGGTCAAACGACCCGGGTCAAAATCGGCTCCGATCGGCTCCGCACTAATTGGCATGCGGTGGAATCTGTAAACCCGGGACAGCACCACCTTTTTTACCTGCCGCACGGGGTGACGTTGAGCGTAACGTGCGCTAAATCATAATATCGCGCCAGTCGCGGCGTATATCAAGCACTGATGCAAAAGTTTTCGATCACGTTCCATCAGTAACACTAAGTCGCTGCACTGGCTCCCCATCCGCTTGAGGATCGATTTTAAGGTTCTCTTATTAGTTTTTAAATGTCTTAACGGTCTTGGGCCATCTTATCTTATCTAATCTGCTTTTATTATATCAACCCTCGCAAACCCTGACATCCTCTGGCACCGGTCTTTTAAACATACTGCGAGTCAAAACAATAACCCACGGTAAGGCTGCATTCAGCCATTATGGCCCTTATTGGTGGAAGAGGCTGCCAGAGAACCTCAGGCCTGCAGAGACTGTTGATATTTTTAAAAGGAAGCTCAAGACACACCTTTTTAATCTGTTTTTTTTTTTTAGCTGATTTCTTTTACTCTTATTTTACTGTTCTTATGCCTTTTATTGCCTTTGATGATTCTTAGTCATTTTAATTATTGCCTGTTTTTTCTATTTATTTCATCTTTTAACTGATTTATTTTCCTCTCTTAAGAAGAAGAAGAAGAAGAAGACCTTTATTGATCTGACCCATGATGGGGAAATTTGCTAAATTATAGCAACAATCAAAAAAGAAAAAAATTGTCTACAGTGCAAAAGGTCAAGAATTATATTAACTGAAGATATAGACAAAAATAAAATATTTGTAAGTATGTACAGAAAAAAAGCGAGATAAAAAAGCAAGATATTTACATATTAAACATTTGAATGTACATGTGCTACATGCTCTGCTAAATAGTTTCTATTGCAATCTACTTGAGAAATTTACAGTTATTGTAGGTTTTTTTTGTATCCTAGTGGATGGGATTTTACATAGTGCAGTTGTACAGCCTGATTGCTGTAGGCAGGAATGACCTGCGGTAGCGCTCCTTCTTGCACTGAGGGTGCAGCAGCCTCGAGCTGAAGGAGCTGCTCAGGCTCTCCACAGTGTGGTGCAGGGGTTGGGAGGTGTTGTCCATGATGGACGTCAGCTTGGCCAACATCCTTCTGTCCGCCACCTCCTGGATGGAGTCCAACGGACAGTCCAGGACGGAGCTGGCTCTCCTCACCAGTTTGTCCAGTTTCCTCCTGTCCCTGTCCGTGACTCCACTCCCCCAGCACACGATGGCATAGCACATTACAGAGGCCACCATAGTGTCATAGAATGTCCGGAGAAGGATCCTACTGACCCCGAAGGACCTCAGTCTCCTCAGCAGATGGAGGCGACTCTGGCCCTTCTTGTAGATCCCTGTGGTGTTTGTGGACCAGTCCAGTTTATTGTTCATATGAACACCCAGGTACTTGAATGAGTCCACTATCTCAATGTCCGAGCCCTGGATGTTCACAGATGTGTGTGTTTGGGTGGTTCGGCGGAAATCCACCACAATCTCCTTCGTCTTGTTCATGTTGAGCAGCAGGTGGTTCTGCTCACACCAGTCCACGAATTCCAAGACGACTCCTCTGTGCTCCTGCTCGTCCCCCTCTGATATACAGCCAACAATGGCTGAGTCGTCGGAGAACTTCTGCAGGTGACAGAGGTTGGGGTTGTAGCTGAAGTCTGCCGTGTAAAGGGTGAAGAGGAACGGAGAGAGCACCGTCCCCTGCGGGACTCCAGTGCTGCAGGTCACTACATCTGACATGCAGCCGTTCGTCCTCACGTACTGTGGTCTGTCAGAGAGATAGTTAATGGTTCAAGCAACCAGGTGTTGGTCCGCGCCGGCCTCCTCCATCTTTCCAAAAAACATGACCCTCACAGTGCTCCCAGGGGACTCCAGGTAAGACAAGGCCCGATGCAGCAGGTAGATGATGGCGTCATCCACACCCACGCCAGGACGATAGGTGAACTGCAGCGGGTCCAGCGTGGAGCTCACCAGAGTGCGGAGGTGGCCAAGGACTATCCTCTCCAAGGTCTTCATCAGGTGGGAGGTCAGGGCAACAGGTCTATAGTGGTTCAGTTCACTAGGGTGGGATACCTTAGGAACTGGCACCACACAGGAGGTCTTCCACAGGACCGGCACTGTGTCCAGGGTAAGGCTCAAGTTGAACATGTACTGAACTACCTCACTGAGCTGGTCTGCACACTCCCTGAGCAACCTGGAGCTGATGGCATCGGGGCCTGTGGCTTTCCTCGCCTCAATCCTCCTGAGCTCCCTCCTCACTTGGACCTTGGTGATCCTCAGTTGGGAGGGGGGTGACTTGGGTGAGTCCAAGGGTTGAGTTGGGTGTTGTACAAAAGAGGTATGCGGGCGGTGGTAGTGTACGGGGAGCTGAGGTGTGAAAGGCTGCAGTTGCAGCTGAGGGGAGAAGGAGGAGGAGGAGAGGTGTGAAGAAGCAGGGCAGTTGGTGGGGGATGGTGGGGGGACAGAGTCAAACCTATTAAAAAACTGGTTCAACTGGTTTGCCCAGTCCTGATCCCCTGTGGTGACGACATGTCGTTCCACACCCTTGCCGTGACCTGAGATGTGATTCAGGCCTCTCCACACCTCTCTGGCATTGTTCATCTCCAGGTGTTTCTCCAGCCTCTCTTTAGCCCCAATTCCACTGCCCAAAATACGTGGGGTTTTTTGAAAATAATCGGCATTTGGTGGCAGTGGAATCTGCTCACCGAGCCGCGCGACAAAACGGATCAAACGACCCAAATCGGCTCCGCACTAATCGGCTTGCGATGGAATCGGGAAACCCGGGTCAACACCACCTTTTTTACCTGCCACACGGGGTGACATTGAGCGTAACATGCGTTAATTCATAATATCGCGCCAGTCGCTGCGTTTATCAAGCACTGATGCTAAAGATTTCGATCACGTTCCATCAGCGCTCGATAATTGTTCATTGTCCTCTGGCTGTTTCGCCCGCTGCTCGGGCACAAAATGTACTGTCTTTAGCTCCCCTTTGTCTCCTGAAAAGAAGGCCCTCTTCTTCTTATTTATCAGAGTCTTCAGATCGGGAGTTACCCACGGTTTGTTGTTCTGGAAAAACCGTACCCTTTTGGATGGTACGGTATTTTCCACACAGAAATTAATATAATCACTGATGCAGTGGGTCAGACTGTTGATGTCCTCACCATGTGACTTGCATAAAATGTCCCAGTCCGTTGACTCAAAGCAGTCCCTCAGCTGTTCACAGGCCTCATCAGACCAGATCTGTACAGTCTTCTTTTGTACGGTCTGCTGCTGCAACACCGGGGTGTAAACAGGCTGCAGACGGATGAGGTTTTGGTCTTAGCAGCTGAGAGGGGGTAGGGGTGTGGAGGTGTATGCATTTTTGATGTTTGCATACATTAAGTCCAGAGTTTTATTGTCCCTTGTGTAGCAGCTCACGTACTGTGTGAAGTTTGGGAGAGTAGCAGAGAGAGAGGCATGATTGATATCAGAGCTATTTTTAATGATATCGGATTAGTTGGTATGACGTCATAATTCCTGATATCGCTCCGATATATATCGTGCACCCTTAATTTTTGGTTTAATGAATTATGGATAATAGAGTTTTTGTTCTTTTTTTTTTTTTTACATTACAAGTTGAAGGTGAATCAGGAAGTGCTCCTCTTGCTTTACAACAACAGAGGCTTTTGATTAAATAAACAGCTGCAGCAAAAACTTGCACTAAAGAATATCCCACATGTTGTCAGCAGTTTGTGCCAGTGTTTTTGTCATTTTTCAATTTGATTTCACCAAATGTAAAAGATAAATATGTGTAATGCATTACATTTTCACTGACAATGTTTTGATTTGTTGAGATTGGGGTCAATGTTTGGTCCAAAATGATTAAGATTTGATTACTTTTTTGTATCACAATTACAATGTATGTAAGTAATGCTATCCAGTGGATAACATTATTAATTACACACATTGCATTGAATTTGTACTACTGAATTTGGATTCAGTAGTCTGATTACATGGCAAAAAGAATCTGACTCAAACCAAACACATAATTGCAAATTAGTTTAAATTTACCTAGTTAACTATGTATTTCTTACCAAGCATATAAATCTCCACTGTTCGTCCTCCTTTTCAGTTTCATATCCCATCCATCCATCCATCTTCTATACCCCCTTATTCCTATTCAGGTTCACGGGGGTCTGCTGGAGCCTCTCCCAGCTGTCTTAGGGCGAAGGCAGGGTGACACCCTGGACAAGTCGCCAGTTCATCGCAGGGCCACATAGAGACAAACAACCATTCACACTCACATGCACACCTATGGACAATTTAGAATATTCAATTAACCTCACATGAATGTTTTTGGGCAATGCACTGAAAAAAAGAATCCTTTGGATTTACTTGATTTTTATGTGTACATCGGTCCCACATGATAAGAATGTGTATGACTGATCTAACTTCCTTCTTTATCTCAATGAATTATTACTTTTTAAACCAAAATATTTCAATCATGTTCAGGTATTTAAAATAATCAAGTGGAGTCAACCTATTTCTTAAGCTACTGCTACACCAATCAATTATATAGTATGAAAGTGATTTTATCATGTTCGGCATACCTGATTTTCACATATAATAAACTTGATTTGTTAATGTTAGTATTATTTAAATGTATTATGTAACTTAGAAACAAATTTTATTATTTCCTTGCAACCCAGGTTAGGTCTTTAATTACACACACACATATATATATATATATACACATACATACATACATACGTACGTACGTACATATATATATATATATATATATATATATATATATATATATATATATATATATATATATATATATATATATATATGTATATATGTGTGTGTATTTTATTTTTATTTTTACTGTAAAAAAAAAAAAAAAAAAAAGCCAAAATCTTAACTAGGCAAGTTAGAGAAAAAAGGGGTGCAGTGATATCTGTGAGCAGTTCACTGAGAGAGCCTGTTTTTCAAAGCAAGTGCTTTGTTGGAAAGCTTACCTCCATCCTGTTCCATCCAAATCTTTTGGATAACCTCAAAAGTGTAGCGGAGATCAGGAGGGTAGCTAAGGTTGAGTACATACATCAGTCCGAACAGCATGGCAACAGCTAATGCTACATTGTCAAGATCTTGTACCACCTTGATTCCTTCAAGGACAATGCCAATGTCCTCTACTTCATCACTTGAAGCATGTTCTTTGACAACACAGATCCCAACTGTGTTGTCTTCAATGGCTTCATTGATGGTGTTGTTGCTCTGGCTCTGTAAAAAACAGACAAAAGTTAAGTAAACCAAAGTTTGCCAAATCAAAACCTCACAAAGCTCCATCAAGAAAATTACAAACATAAAACAGTGAAACTATAGATCTAAGTAAGGTGAAAGTTAGAATCAAGGCAAATATAAACATTTAATAAACATAAAAATATTATCTGTTTCACGAGAAACCATTTTAATGCAGTCTGAACCACTTGGTTGCACATTTACAGATCCATGACTGTAATGATTCTCTTTCAGCACATACACAGATGAGACAGCTGCGGGCCAAGGGATATTTGCTGGATTTGACAAAAAGTCTTGAGAACCAAATGTTAACTTTAAGTTCATTTAGCATTCACCAAAAACACTGTATAGTTTTTTTGTATGAAACAGTAAACCATTGATGATGAAATTCTAAAAAATATTATTTTAATTGATGAATAATTTCTGCGAAAGTGATCAAGAATGAGAAAAAGAGAAGTGGGAAAGAAGAGTGCAAGAACCAGTTCATATACATACCACATATTCCTGTAGAAGGTTATCTGGATCTTCTCCCTTGTAGACACAGACTCCTTTAATTATCCACTCTCGCCCAGCATCGACATCATCACACTGAAAGGATATTTCCTAGATTAGTGTCTCAATTCAGCTCACGTGCCTTAACTTAGCAACAATGATTGGTATAAACTCTGCGTTACTTGCATTAGCTATTTGTGCAGTAATTATTTTGAGCTTTTCCCCTAGCTGTCCTCCTGTCTTTTGGAACAGACACGGTTGTCAGAGCGGAGGTCTAGCTGAGACAGGAACTTGGACTGAAGTGGAACGGTCGTGATTCTCTTGAGGAGAGAGCAGAGGAATCAGGGAGAATGTCCCCATCACACATAAAGGCAGGACAGTCAAGTAGGGAGCTGAAGCACAGACACATGATGTGCTATTAGGTACAATAGCAATTTGCCAGTGTGCACAAGACATTCCTTACAACAGCTAATCCAAGATAATAATAATAAAAAAAAATAGCGTGAGATCAGCCTTACCTCACTGACTTCAAACAAAGCAGGCCATCTTGCCATGAAATCAGCCACCATTGGTGCATTGTGAACAACCTCATGCCGTCTATATGCAAAAGTCTTTTCCATCTTGAACTTCAAAGCCTCTCGGTTGTTCCTCTTCTTTGCGTCCAAAAATAAAGCTTTCCGCATGGCTTCAAGACTCTCTTCAGTTTCATCTGATGGGTGTGTGTGGCAGAAATGAACTTCTGCTCTTTTAGCCTTTTTGATGGCAAAGGCTGCGCTGCGCTTTCCAACAGGTTTGTTTTTTAAAGAGTTCACCGTCACTTCTGGGCATCCCAGTTTTCTCAGTTGTGTGCGGTAGTTAGCTAGTTTATATTTTAAACTCATCTTCCATCCACCATATCCTGTACCAGACCCCTTTTCAGTTAAACAAGGATGTTTCTTGATGAGACTCTGGGCTACCTGTTCCATCTCTTTATCAGTGACATAGACTTTATACCGCACAATTTCCTGCACTATTCCATCCAAGATGGCTGACTTCAATTTTGGTTCTGGAATCAGTA
Organism: Nelusetta ayraudi; assembly: GCF_046127955.1. Lineage (NCBI taxonomy): Eukaryota > Metazoa > Chordata > Actinopteri > Tetraodontiformes > Monacanthidae > Nelusetta > Nelusetta ayraudi. Next base: position 5,439,514 of record NW_027466084.1, read on the forward strand.
CAGTGCCATTTTGAATGTACACTATACGTGCCTGCTGAAGTTTTAACTCTGCATCATAAGAGAACTTCGGTATATGGAACACAGCTGGCCAGGAGGACCGTGAGCTTGTTGACTCATTTGAGCTTGTTGTGTCATTTGATGACAGTACATCTGTGTCCACAAGTTCACTTGACAGTGAAGAGTCAATGGGACTTCATGCTCGGAGGGGGAGGACTAGAGAGCTCTCATGTTGCATTGTGGGCATTGACAAATCAATTACTCTCAGAGTCCCTCTGTCCTCCACCTCTGAAACTGAAGTTAGGTTCATAAACTCATTCCCAAACAATGAGTCCATAAACTGAAGTTTGATATTTCCCTGAAGGTTACACTGTTTTTTGACTTCAGCGACAAGGTCTTCAAGGGACTCAGGTACTCCATGTGCAAGATTCAGCCTCTGAGAGCTGCCATCAGTCAGTAAGATCTTCACGATCACAGGCGTGGCCATCTTCAAACCCCTTTATTCTGCAGAAACACAAAGAATATTTATCAGATATTAATATAATTTGAAATGTCAAATCCAGTATAAAATATATTTGTATGGTAGGAAAGAATAAGAATAGTCAACGAGTATTTATTTCATTGAATTTCAGACATTTTAGCACTTCAACGACCTGAGGACACCCTGCCCTGAATTTTGAAGCTAGGTTCGAATAGATGAAGACCCCATGAATTTAAAGCCAAGACTTTTTAATTGCTAACATTTTAACTGACATAACCCCATGAATTCTAATTTAAAGTTTTTTTTTAAGGACTACATATCACAATGAATGACACACACAGATAAACACATAAATTACAAATTACATAGACCCTCCCCTCAATTATTGCACATCACCTTTTATTTCAATGTGTCTTTTCAATGTCACCATGCGAACTGATCCAATCTTGTAGTCAGCTAGTGGATAAGTATCAAGCAGTTCACTGAGTGTCACAAGTGTGAATGTTCTTGTGGGTGATGGACTGAGTTCAAAGGCTCTATAATGCTCTCTATACCAACCACAGAGCTCACTGACAATGTAGAACACACTGTCATGCAAAATCTCAGATTTGGTCAATTTCACTGAATTCAGGCAATCCACCTGTTGCTCTGTGAGCCAGTATCATTCCCTTCCTGTAGGTTATGCCCTTGGTTGTCACACACTGTGCAAGGTGAAGCTCAGGTGTGTCTGGGAACTTCAGTCTGATGACTTGTGCTATCTCCTCTCTGAGTAAGTCTACTGGTAGAGTGGATACAGCTGAAACCTCAAGGTCTGACTTACTTAGACATGGAGAGCTCAGATGGTTGGCAATCATCATTTGATGCTTTGAGGCTAAGGACAGAGGCACATTTTTGAAACAGCTTGTATGCCTGATGACCTGCTTAAAAAAGCTGTGCTTAGCCTCAAAGCGCATTGTCCACTGTCCAATAACTGGACCAAACAGCTTAATTATTTGGGGGTAGTGCTCCAAATAGTGTTGTTTTGGGATGAGCTTGATATGGGGGAACAGTGTTTGGTACCGCTGCCTGTGCTCCAGGATTTTGCCTTCCAAAAATGCTAGTGAGTCATCACTATGTATGGGGGCAACAATAAGCTCAGTGATATCCTTTAGATCCATGAGGATGAGCCATGCAGGTTCATCCTCAGGTACAAGTGATCCCACCAGAAAAGGCAAAAACTTGACCAAACTCCAATTCTCATGGGCATTTCCGCCCACAGTGTTTCTGCTAGAAAAACTCTGTGACACAACATGAGGTTTGTTTGTCCTGTCGGCCCATTTGTAGGGAAACTTCAAAATAGCAGTGTTCAGATCAGCTAATGTGAAGTGTTTTTTTGAAATGAGTACTGTCAAGCAACGAGCAAGCTCTACTGGGATTATACCTTTAAATAAATCATGGGCAAGATCAGGAGGATAACCAAAGATGACATGAAAATGAGACAGATTTTTTGTGAAGACACATTCTTTTTTCACTCCGAAACAACTTGAACCTGTATCTTTGACTTGTCCGACATGGGTCTGATGTAGCTCCTTGGATCTCAGACTAAAAGCACCAGATGCAACAGAATGTAGTTGAATAACACTGCTGCTTCCTGTGCAAAATCTGCAATAGTATTGCACTGAAAAACACTGCAAAAATCCTGCAACACTATGAGCTCCCAGGTTGTCAGCCACTACACTGAATACTGTACCTTGAAGTGACTCACCTAACAGTGGGACATAAACACCAAGGTCCTCAAGAGTTTTTAGGTCCTGTAGAAGAGGCTGAAAGATTTTTATCATAACCATAGGTGTTCACATCATCAGTTTTGCACAATACTGACAAGTAGATTGATGACAAAGCAGAATGAGACCCTGGGGGCAAGTTAGCCAATACCCAATAAACGGCACAAAGCTTATGCTTCTTTCATGAGGTACCAAGTGGGTTGCATGTTTCAAAGTCATCAACATATAAATTTAGGATGATCCTTGGCCTTTCTCCAGCAAAGAAGCAATTTTCTTGAAATAGAGAGCCGTCCTTTGCGGATCTGTACTGATTTGTGATACCAAAATTTGTGCTTTCCTGTCTTTGATGACCCTCAACAACTTTTGTAATGATATCCTCTCTACTTAACAGCTGATGTAAGGACTTCAATATCGGGACATATTGGAAACTGCGTTTGTTTTTAGCATCAAGAATGTATTCAACTGGCTCTATAACCCCAAAGTTATCCTTGTAATACTGCTTACGCAGATAGGCTGTACTTAGAGAGCCACCTTTTTGTATGGACCTTTGCACTGGATTGCCAGAACAAATCGCATCAACAGTTTCTCTAATTACAAGTTCATCAACAGAGACGTTTCTCTGATGAAAGATGCCACTCACAATGTCACAAGATAATGGCACAGGGGCAGAACAAATCAAATGATGGAGTTCCCCGAGAAAATCATCTACAGCTGAAGTGGGCACATGGACCAAATGCTCTAACTTCAGCAAAGCAGCTGCAAATCTATGCTCAATTACCTCCTGCAAGTTTTCAGTATGAGAATGAGTGTTTAAATGAATGGCAGTATCTGACTGCTCAACATACTCCTCACTGTTTTCTTCTAATTCATTCACAGACGATACCCTTGTAGTTGTAACTACTTCTCGTTTAAAATCAACCAACGTGTGATTGCAGTGTTTTCGGTTTTTGTGTGATTTAAAAGTGCAATAAATGTTTGTCTTAAAGTCACATCCTAAAAACATACAAATGACTGTCTCGTTTCGTTTGAGATGTGCATTTATATGAGAAAAATAATCCTTCTCTGATGTTAAATCAGTACTGCAAATGTGACAACTGAATATAGCTGATTTTTTGTGAGGGCCAGCTGTGGTGTGGATTTTACTTTGGTGGACAATAAGGGCATTCCAAGTCTTAAATGTGCATGGACAGTGTTGGTATGTACATGGATAGCGAGAACTACGTCCAAAATGTGTATGCTTTAACTTGTAGTGATGTAAAAGTTTGGACCTACTTGACACAGTTTCTGTGCACCCCTTACAACTCCACATTCCCTGGACTTAATCCTGCAACATACATCAAGATCATCATTAGCCATATCATTCATACAAAATGCAATTCAGAACAAAAAGGATCACTGTGCTACTAAAATTCTATAAAATATAGAAATATGCCATCATTTATCATCATCATCACAAAATAAATTCATAGGACTTTAAACACAGGGACCAACGCTTACATTTGGCAGATAGATGCAAGTAAATATTTTCGATAATAATCAAATAAGGGGAAAAAAAATAATTTTTAAATCAATATCTCAGATTCTTTTAAAATGGATCTGAAGACACAAATTTAGGGCTTGAATAAGAGTGACACTACCTACCCATTATAGAGCCTTCGAATGCATGTTGTGCAAATGGTACAATGAACCTGTAAAAGAAAATATTAAGCATGCATCAGTCAGGTGTCTCAGAAAAAAAGGAACACACACACACGCACACACAATCCGAGACATGTCGTAACTACATACAAGTTCTTACTCCCCCACCGCCCCCCATGCTTTTTAACAAACAGCGCTTCAACGCATCTCATCTCTGTCACCTGCTCCACCTGTTGTCTCTCACAAGCGAGCGCAGCGCACTTGAGCAAGGGAACACACACAAGCACACACGGGTGCAGACACGACGGGCGTGTGCAAGATTCAGTTCACTGATACACTGTAACGTTAAATGCGCTAACTCGAGCCAATTGTACAGCGTTTACATTCCCGCAATACCACTCCCCCTCCACCCACAACGACTGCCGCCATGGTCTCCTGAAATTCTGTGGGAAAACACTGCAGTCTTTTGCAGAAGTTCCATTTAACTAACTCAACACATAAACACAGCCAGCTAACGGCTGCTCTCCAACGGCTGCGCTTCCTGTCTACAGTAAATTAACGTTAAAGTCTGGGTGTTAGCTAAAGCTACCCAACATGTAGGCTAATGAAAATAGCCTACAATTACACAGAGTTAACAGGCTTGTTATATTACGTTACAGTTGAAAATAGCGCTCAAGTCGACAGTCCGCCAACTTACTTTAATTACTTAAGAACATAACACAACTTACTTTTTCTAATAGTGGGTCGTGACCTCGTGCTGCAAAGATTGGAGACGTTTTTCTCACCGATCCATTCGCATATGGATCTGTTGTTTCGCGGTCTTTCACTTGGCTTTTCTTCTTTTGGTCAATGTTTAGCATTGAACTACCGGCGCATGAGCGCCACCCTCTGTTCCGGAGGGATAACGACAATAAAACTTTAATAAAACTTTATTTGTACAGCGCTAAATCACAATCAAGGGATTACAGACAATAAACTCGATTACAATGAGTTTTTTTTTTTTTTTAATTTGATCAATTTCAATCAACTTGCAAGAAACTAGTTAATTCAACATTCTTCATTAACAACTTAAGTGTACTTGATTAAAACATGTTCACAAACGGAATATAAATTAATTGTGTTGGATTTACTAACTTCACTTTTGTAAATCCAAAGACCCAACATTTCCCTTTTTTCAGTGTGGGAGGAAGCCGGAGAACCTGGAGAGAACCCACGCAGACACAGGGAGAACATGCAAACTCCACACAGAAAGGTTCCAGGCCCTGGAATCGAACCCACAACCTTCTTGCTGTGAGGTGGCAGTGCTAACCACTGCGCCACCGTGTCGCAGTGGTTTTTTTTTTTTTTTTTTTTTTTTTTAGCAGTTTCCTCTTCTGAAGCAACTTTATCAGCTTCAGGGCATTTCCTTTCGAGTTTTCCTGATAAATAAGGTTCTTCAGCCGGGTGAATCTGCTCATTGTTTATACAAAACAAACAAAAATTGCATTAAACTGCGTTATTACAATCTGATCCACTTGAGTAGCCACAAGCCCGCTTTCAACACGTCATCAAGGTGAGACAAAGGACTTGCCCGTATTGCGTGCCCTACGTCATCAACGTGACGGTGGGAGGGAGAAACCTGCCGGCAACATTGAACGTGGAGCTGCTCTATGCAGAGAAGACGTTGCGCTGAGTGCAGCTAAGATTATTGAGAACTCCGATCAAACTCGAAGAGTTAGAAGGACGCAAGCTCAAGGGAAAGCCGGCGTGGGGGTGGATACATCGTCGGCCGCCAGCGACACTCGTGGTAAGTTTGTTTGGTGAAACACATTATGGATGAGAGCTAGCTTGTTAGTAGCCGATGGGCCCAAGGCACATAATAAATACATTTTAGACACTGTGGAGGGGCAAAGTGGCCTCCCCACGAAAAAGGGGATCTGGGCCGACCGGATTGAGGTTGTGGAGTCGAAGGAGGAGGCAGGCAGGGTCAAGTACAGGAGGGAAAAAAAAACTTTATTCTTCTGTCCACAAAAAAAAACAACCATAAATGAAACAGCGTGAAACAGTTTCCGGGTGTTCTTGTCTCGCATCAGACTAGCCAGCTTCACTCCCCATACAAAAATGAGCCCCCTTTATAATGGGCAGCATCCTGTGGCCAATTGGGTCACCCCACTAACCGTGGGGGACCTTGAAAATACAGAATGTTCCCACAAAACCAATCACACAAAGAAATATACACTTCAATAAACAGAACACAATCCCCCCTAAACATACAAACCCTTAAATACAAATAAACCCCGCATTTTCAACTTAATTTCAAACAAAAACCACCCCCCCTTACGGCAATGGGCTACTCCATTTAGCCCGGCGCTCCATAAAACCCCACCCCTGCAGCGGCGCGCGCTTCCGCCCAGGAGCAGCGGAGCCGACCGGGACCAAGCGGATGCAGGTGAGGTGTGGGTGAGCAACATGGTGACGAGTGTGGAACAGTGGATGATGAGAGATGATCGACCAGTGCACTGAACTGTTACAGGTTGGTAAATGGGACAGAATGGGAGTCGCGGTGCTCTGCGCTCCCATGCCGACACCCTGCTCACGCCACACGTCACCCCCCCCGCCCCCCCCCAAAGCACGGCAGGGCACAAGAACTCGCTCACCTCCTCACAGACACACTTTATCTTTCAACATAAAGGAATGTATTGGTTCTAACATGCTAGCTGAGTCCATCAGACCCCTTTGTAAAGTGTCCATTTTAATGAAGGCATGCACTCTTGTGTAGCTGCAGGGGCCCAGGTTTATCTTTAGTTTGTGTTTTAATATGAAATAAATCTACTTTATTTCTGTTAACAGCCTTCTGTCTTGGTTGTTCTGGACACTTACCTGTCTGTAGTGATGTAAATGGTTGACTTTTAACGACAGCTTTAGCACAATGTTAATCCCACTATCAAGTTACAAGTTAGAAAAAAAAGAAAAGAAAATATTTGATAGACGTTTTAATAATAATGATTGTAATTATGATAAATGCATCCCAAATGCTTTACTCCATACAATACATTGCATTCCATTTATAATTACATCAGTGCGTCACACAAAGTAGAAAGAAAGTAGTGTTAACTATTTGCATTTATATACGTTAGACAAAAAAAAAAACGGATAGGACATACACACAGTGACAAATCATTGTATTTGACCATAAACTGAATAGAAATAAATGAATTTCACTTGAGAACCAACTTAAAGTCACTTAAATGTCAAGCCATGACAAAATAACCAGTGTCTGAAAATATATCCAGTTGGTATATCATTTTCTTGGAGGTCTATGGCCCCTACTGCACAGCTGGCAGACAGAAGAAAATCCCATGAACTGGAAATGTGTCGGCTGAAGTTAGAGTTGCTGTTACGTCCTGGACTGACTTGGGGTAACCAGGACTGACATAGTAAATTAAGAACGGGTTATACAAATAAAGTATATTTTTAATAAGGCTAAAACAACACAAGGTGATTCTGGCAAAAACCAAGAACGAGGTAAATACCTTAATGAAAGCAAAACAATCCTTCACCTACAAGGACGGCTACTAATAACAAACACAAGTCCAAAAGTAAACTAAACAGCTCACCACTGGGCATTCATAAGACAAACTAAATGCTAAACACCAAAATAGAGCACACAAAGCAAAACACTGCTGGCTGATCAGGCTGTGGCTGTGGCTGTTGCTGGGCCGGGTTGGAGACAGATGCTGTGTCTCAATTCAGGGTCTGCGTCCTTGAAGTGCACATTTTGAAAGGAAGTTGCGTCATAGCACTGCGCGAAGCCTTGTCCCAATTCCCAAGGGTGCCTAGGACGCTCCAAATGTGTACTCGGAAATACGCACTCATTTAGCCGATTCCAAGGCTGCACCGCTACTATCCTTCGCGTACTTATGTATCCCATGATGCTTTGCGTGTTGCTGCAAGGCATCGTGAGATCTTAGGAAGTCAGCTGAAATTAGCGGCATGTACTGGCAAAGACACTTCATATAAATTTAAGTATTAAATTTCACATACAATATGCAGTTTTAACATCGGGTTTTTATTTATTTGAATATCGAACAACATCGTTAGATGGCTAACCAATGGTTAGCTTGATGCTATAAAAACGTCACTTCGGGGAGGCGAGGTTTGGTCCGTCCTTCTAGGCCGGGTCCTTGAAGGACGCTTCCTTCAGACGGAGGACACTCGGTCTGAAGGGTGCAGACCCTGAATTGAGACACAGCAAGAGAGTGAGTTGCAGATCCTGCCTCCTTTTATACTCCAAGCTCTCTCCAGGTGATGTTGATCCTGCAATTAGACACGTCACACACAGCACACACGCAGCACACTCCACACAGACACATGGACGCACCCACTCACACACAGCACACTCTGACAACTCAGCCCACCATCACTCTTACAAGACACGTACACGTGACACCCCCTCCCACAAGAATTAACCCCTACCAGCCCGGTTTAGGAGGAAAATTAGACAGAAAAGAGAAGAAATGAGTTGGTCTCACCCACGGGACAAGGTGTCCGCCACCACATTATCAGCTCCCCTCTTGTGTTGGATGACCAGGTTGTAACTCTGGGCTAGGAGGGCCCAACGCATCAAGCGTTGATTGCTACTGTACATCTGGTTCAGGAAAACAAGCGGGTTATGGTCTGTAAACACGAAGACTGGGACTGAGCTCGAACCAACATAGACCTCGAAGTGCTGGAGGGCAAGGCTAACATCCTCATTCCCATCCTGCAATAACACTGCACCAGCTCCAGTGGCACTTGGCATCTACCTCCAACTTAAAGGGTGAAGAAAAGATTGGCGCTGGAAGCACTGCACAGGATTGATTTAACCGCGCTAAAAGCCTGCTCACACTCATCACTCCACTCGAATGGGACTGCAGGACTGCACAACCTAGTAAGGGGGGGTCACAACAAAAGAGAAGTTTTTGCAAAAACAACGATAGTATCCCACCATTCCGAGGAAACGCCAAAGTTCACGGCGGGTGGTCGGAACAGGGAAAGAGACGACGGCACTGACTTTGGCCTCTACTGGCCTAACCTGCCCATGACCCCCCTGCTTCCCCAGATATGTAACCATAGCTTTACCAAATTCACACTTGGCCAAGTTTAGAGTGAGAGAGGTATCGGTTAGACACTGGAAAACTGTCTTTAAACTGGTCATGTGGCTATCCCAATTGTTGGAATGAACTACCACATCTTCGAGGTACACGTTGCAGTTTGGAACATCACCCAGGACAGACTGCATTAGGCGTTGGAAAGTGGCAGGTGCATTTTTTAAGCCAAAGGGCATCACGGTGTACTGCATAAATGCATCGGGGGTTTCAAATGTGGCGATATCCGATGCATGGGGGGTCAAAGGAACTTGCCAGTAACCCTTTAGTAGATCAAGTTTAGAGATGCACGTTGCGGGGCCGACTCTGTCTATCAAGGTCATCCATCCGGGGAAGAGGAAAAGAATCAGTCACTGTGACCACATTCACTTTTCGAAAGTCTGTACAGAACCTAGGGGCTTCGTCAGACTTCGGCACCACTACACAAGGTGAACTCCAAGGACTACAGCTGGGCTTAGCAAGGCCGTTGGCAACAAGGTAATCCACTTCCCTCTTCACGATTTCCCTTTTAGCTGGGGGACAGCGGTACGCATGCTGCTTTATTGGCCTTGCATTACCTACATCGATCTCATGCACCAAAACCGTAGTACGAGTTGGCACATCACCCAGCACTTCCGGATAACTGTGGAGCAAATCAATGACATCTTGCTTCTGGGGTGCTGGCAGATAAGACATCATTAACTGCGGCCAGAAATTCTGAATTTCTACCACACTGGTGACCCTCACAAGGTGCCTTCAAGTCTGTCTCCCCTTCTCGCTGCACATCCATCAGGGAGGAAACCCCCACCACAGCAGTCTCAGATGGCTGTGGTTCTCCATCCGCTGCTTTTCTGGAATAATATGGTTTTAGCATATTAATGTGACACTCGTTTTTTTTCTACGTTCAGGGGTACGAATAATATAGTCGGTGTCAGAAACCCTTTGGTCGACCACATAAGGACCTGCAAACCGGGCAGAGAGAGCAGCACCGAGCCAAGGCAGCAACATCAACGCTGTCACCAGGATGTAACTGCCGCTCCTTTGCTTTTTTATCAAAGCGGGTTTTCATGACTGTCTGAGATGAGGCGAGCGACTCTTTAGCATATTTGACTGCACGTTTCAGCCTCTCTCTACACCGCAACACAAAGGTTGGCACATCCACCTTTTTTGAAGAGCTGCACATCAGCTGTTCTTGTAACACCTTAAGTGGGCCACATACATTATGGCCAAAAACCAGCTCTGCTGGGCTAAAACCCAATGACTCTTGCTTAGCGTCTCGGATAGCAAACAGAACGAATGGTACCCCCTCATCCCACTCTTTGCCGGTCTCATAACAAAACTTCCTCAACATTGACTTCAAGGTTTGATGCCAGCTTTCAAGGGCACCCTGGGATTCTGGATGTTAGGCGCTGGACACAGAGTGGGTAACACCCAGTGCACTTAGAGTTTGTTTAAAGATTCTGGAAATTATGGGCGGCGACCGGGTCCCCGGTGGGCCTCCCCCCGGTGCGGTCTCCTCGCCCTTGCATGGGGCACCGACTGCACCCTCGTTGGCGAGGACCTGGCCCCCACGCAGCCAACGACCCACTGACATTATCACTAGGGCTTTGGATGAGGGTCTCCATCGGCCGGCCACCGCTCCATCCGAGACCCTCTCCAATTTTAATAGCATTATAGACACTTAGGGCCTGGGGGGGGGGGTTCATGCACTGCAGCCGCCGCCCTGCTCAGCAGCAGTGTGGTTGCCCCAGGGCCTTACCACCCTTCCATTTTAAACGCACCATAGTCCAACACACCAGCAAGTGCACATATACACACACTGACACCCCTACACACAGTGGGGTCGGCCTGCTAGTGGGGGCTGGACCCGACATCTTTCCCACCCTGGATGGGCCCTGTGCAGTCCGGTGCCCCCGAGGTGCGAGACCGGCTGGGCTTATGGGGACCTTGCCACTTGTGGCGGGGGCCGGGGGGGCTGTCCCCTGGCGCCGGGGGGTCCTGGGGCGGTGGGGGTGGCTGGGGGGTATGGGGGGTGGAGGGGGCCGGTTGATGCGCCATACTGGGTCCGTAGGGGGGGGCCTCTGGGTGCCCGGGCCTGCCTTGGGTACCGATCCTCCCGGTGGGTGAAGGGGCTGGGTCCTGTCATGGGGATGAGTCTGGTCTCGCTTGCCCTGGGGGGCCCCCGTCCGGGGGCCGGGCTCTGCTGCCTGTCCGCCCTGGGTGGTGTCCCTTCTCCTTGGGGTATCTGCCTCCCTGTCATCCTGCCCTGGCTCCTCGTGGGGTGGGTGCCCTCCGGCCCGGGGGCCTGCTGCTCCGGGCCTCTTCCTGGCCGGCTTTGCGGTGGGTATGCCGTGTCCGGGCACCCCCCCCCCCCCGGCTCGTCACTGGCGTGGGGCGGTTGCGGCCTCGGGGACCTCACTAATTGGCAGCCTACTTCCAGTGACGTACTTAAACACACCCACTCCCACATTCAGGTACACACACCACCACATCCATACACGCACACACACATACACACACACACGCACACACACGCACACACACACGTATACACAGATGCAAACATGCACACACACACAAGTATACACACATGCAAATATACACACACACCCGCACACACACACACAAATATACACAAACGCGGGTACACTGTTGTACACTATTGCATAGCTTATTGATCCATGAGTAGATTATTATCATCATTATTATTACTATCAACATTATTATTATTATTATTATTATTATTATTATTATTATTATTATTATTATAACTATTATTATTATTATTACTATTAACGTTGCTATTATTATCATCGCTATTATTATTAACATCACTGAATGAACTCGCATGTATGTTTGTATGGGTATATATGCACTATCTGACAATTAGCTATGCATATTTACGATCTGTTTTGTTCTCTTTTAACACAATTGTATATTGTTGCCAGTTGCCTCCTCTACTCCTCTCTCTCTATCCCTCTCATCATCTCATCACCCCCCCCCCCCCCCCACTCATTTCCCCTCTCTACTCACCCCCCTATCTGTCCCCCTCAGTCCGGTCATGGCCAGAATGTCACCAAGAACATTATAATAAAACCACTGAAGAGGTAGCTCCTGAAACCACCCACGTGGCTCACACTCTCAAGATCTACCTCTGAGAATAAAATCTGTCAGCCATCATAGACATTCAGAGACACTTCTGCTTGTCATTATGGCCAGACCGGACAAGGAAAAAAAAACCAAACATTTGTTTTGAAGCTTTTTCCGTGGTAGTCGTACTAATGAAACCCATTTGTTACGACCTCGGCGGTGAGACGTGATTTCCAAGCAAGCATCCATTTGTGCATTTGCGACTGAGCCGGTGTCCTCCCAGCCAAGGCCGCAGCAAGAGGCCGGAAGGCGCAGATAAATACCTGGTATCTCCACTCCCCAGACATTACCAAATGAGCAAACTAGCAATTTACAGTTCCCCCCCCCCTCCCAATGTACTCGCATGTTTTATAGATGAGAAGACTGATTGTCAGAGAGTGAAAGCACCTCTCAGTATGATGCCATAATGGCCTCTCAGGAAAGGCAGCCTGGGCATTACGGCGGGTTTATCATTGTGCTTTTTACCAACTTTCCTTCACAGTGTGAATGGAAGCGGCAGCTGAACTTGAGAGACTTGGAAGCTTTTATTTTGCGTGGCAATGGGCCAGATTGATGAGCATGCATGAGGTATGTTTTCCGGTGCTTTATTATTCAGACAGCAATTAACACAAAAGCAACACAGTAAAAAAAGAAAAAAAGAAAATCAATCAAATGCAATCAAATACCTACTGGTGTCTAGTTGCTCCTTTGTTCCCTGAAGGTCTTTTAATGCCACACTTGTTTTGCTGCTGTTCACGTGTACATAATAGTACGCCGCAGCAGCAGCTTCATGTTTACCTTGTTTATTGACCCGTCACTTTTATCTTGACTTGCCTCAGTTTGCAATTTAAGTGCACGTATGCGGCATTGTTTTGTGGTCTAGTGTTGACAGTAAAGTAATGCAAAAGTGCTTTCCTTTCCAAATGTGTATTCCTAAACAACACATTTGTATTTTGAATTTTAAAATTTAAAGCTCTGACTTTGTCTTTTTCTATGTGTCAGTTCAAAGTATTCATTATATATTTTCTTCTTGAAAAAAAAAAAAAAAAAAAAAAAAGAAAGATTCTGGAAATTAAATTGGTTCCCTGGTCGGTCTGCACTACGTTTGGGAGACCAAATGTCGTAAAAAAAAACTTTGTCAGAGTCTTTGTGACTGCTGCGGCAGTTATTTTTCAGAGGGGAAATTCTTCAGGAAACTGGGTGGTAATGCACATTATAGTGAGAATGCGATTGTAGGTTTTGGTTATGCCTAGGTGACCTGCCCAAAGGTGCTCATGCCCCAGCGCTAATGCGTGCTGGCGGCAGCAAACGAGTACCACTACCTGATACACCACTCCAGGACACTCCTCCAACTTACCAGGAACACGTTGGGAAGGCGCGACCCACTGTCTCATCAACACACCATTCTCAACAAAAAAATGGCTGCTTTTCACTACACTGAGACCTTTTGACAATTAAGCTCACACCTTGTCAGTGACGGGTCACCTCTCTGAGCTGTAATGAAGGCCTCATGTGTAGGTGGGACTGCTAAGCTGGTCTCAGGTGGCATCTCAGGCTCCGTGTCCCCACTAACCACGACTTCATCACTGGAAGGCGGATCATCTCCTGGAAACAGAGAAGCTAAAAATGAGTCAGCTAGGTTAACTTCCTGTGACTGCTTATGAGTCTGAGCTCGAGTAAGTGCACTAGCAACCAACAGCTTTGGGTGACAAGCAACTTCATCTGGAGACTCAGAGTGGACACTGACCACTTGAGGAACAGGATTGACTGTACCCCCTGCAATGTCATTGCCCATAATAAAGTCAACCCCATTAATCGGGAAGCCTGGGCGCACACCCACAGTGAAAAAAAAAACAGTTGCAATGCTGGAGGCTACATGAATACAATGTAGGGGTGCAGGCACAAATCCCATTTCAATACCCCGTACAACGGCACTTACATCTGAGTGAAGGCCGGAGGGTAAGTCGGAGAGGATAAGCGACTGTGAGCACGCAGTATCCCTTAAAATCGTAACTGGACGTTGATCTACAGTTTTACCCGTAAAAGACACAAAACCATTAAACGTAAAAGGCTTAAAACTGTCAGGGACTTCAGGGGCTAAGAATACAAGAGATTTAGGAGGAGAAGCGTCAATTAGCCCCACCCCTTTCGGTTGCTGAGGAACAGATTTTTGTTTTTGGCTCCATGCTTCGCAATCAGCAATAAGGTGGCCAGTCTTACGGCAGTCGAAGCATGTTCTGTCCTGTCTGACCCGCTGAGTAGAAGCGAATGAGTGGCTGTTCACTGGGGTTGTGTCTTACAAACACTGTTTTATGGGTGAGTGTGAACTCTTCAGCAAGGGTTGAGGCCTGCTGCAGGGTGGTTACCTTTTGTGCGCTGAAATAAATTGCTGCGTGCTCAGTGAGACAATTTTTAAACTCTTCCAGCAGCACAAGTTCGCGTACTGACGCCCAAACATTCGCTTTGCAGGATATACACCACCGAGCGAAAAATAATCTCCTTTTCTCTGGCAAAGTCGATATATGACTGGCTCGGCAATTTCCTAAGGCTGCGAAAACGTTGTCAGTATGCCTCGGGCACCAGCTCGTACTCACGAAGGATGGCGGTTTTCACTTTATCATAGTCGAGGCCATCCTCTACCGACAGAGCAGAGCAGGCTTCCTGAGCCTTGCCGGACAGCTTGCATTGCAGCAAGATTTGCCCACACATTCACAGGCCAGTTCAAGGCAGCTGCAATCCTTTCAAATGCGCCAAAGTAAGCTTCAACCTCAGTCTCACGGAACACGGGGACTAATAAAATATGTTGACTTATATCAAACGTGAGAGAGGCCGCAGGGCCATCTAACCCACTAGAGGGAGCAATATCGATGGCTCTTTGTAACCCTCTGTGGCGTAGCTGTCACGCCTCCGACTCAAGTTCCAGCTTTTTTTAGTTCCACTTCCCTTCTGAGCTGAAACTCTCGCTCTTCCCTCCTTTCCTCTCGCTCCACCTTGAGACGAGCCAGTCGCCACTTTAACCGAGCGTCTAACTTGGAGCTCGCTGAGGACTCAGCCGAAAGAGGGTCAAAACGAGGGAGTGTGAGCACCGGTTTTCCCTCCCCACCAGAGTGCCAGAGGGGTAGCATCACCACCCACCACCTCTGCATCGGCAAGGGCAGAGGGACCGGCCACTGACGACACATGCAAGGGGCTCACACCTGCGGACACAGCTTTACCGTCTTGCACAGCATCCACTGCTGATGCACCGAATACGCCCAAAATACATAACTCACACATCACTGATGCTTTCAATTCCACTTTTTTTAAGGGAGGAAGCAACAGCGATACCATAGTTCGCAGCAACAGCCAATAAATCAGCCTTCCTACACTCGTGTAGACTGCTAAGCTCAGGCTTAGCCACAAAATAGTCTAACACAAACACCATTGTCACTGTGGTGAACAAACAAACAAACAACAATATACACAAGATTACTCAGTAAACAGACTTCCTCAACACCTGCCTATTTTAAAACTCACCTATCTGTCTTCTGGGGCCGTGCCGGGCGCGAGGCGACTTACAGGCAACACATCAGTGGCCGGAGCCCTGAAACACCAGCCCCCTTTGGAGAGCGTGGTCTAAATACTCGATGGAAGAGCTAATACAGTCAGCTGAGCACTCCCATATCTATGTTGAGGAAGCTGTTTATCAAGCATATTTAAAAATAAAACTAGTGCTGCGCTATCAGCGCACACAACCAACCAAAAAGCTCTAAAACA
This sequence comes from Nelusetta ayraudi, assembly GCF_046127955.1. NCBI lineage: Eukaryota > Metazoa > Chordata > Actinopteri > Tetraodontiformes > Monacanthidae > Nelusetta > Nelusetta ayraudi. The sequence goes on from NW_027466084.1 coordinate 5,455,383, forward strand.
AATATCCCGGACGAGCCCCCAAATGTTACATCCTGGACTGACTAGGGGTAACCAGGACTGACATAGTAAATTAAGAACGGGTTATAGAAAGAAATAGAGCGTGGCAGGTATATACAAATAAAGTATATTTTTAATAAAGCTAAAACAACACAAGGTGATTCTGGCAAAAACCAAGAACGAGGTAAATACCTTAATGAAAGCAAAACAATCCTTCACCTACAAGGACGGCTACTAGTGATGGGTCCGGCAACACCGGTGCGTCGGCGCATGCGTCGAGCTCATAGAGCAAAACCCCGTGTCGGTGCGCGTATCGCTTTAAGAAAGTCACGTGACCGACACAGAAACTGTTTCGAACTGACACTGACGCGCCAAACTGTGTTTATAAGGAAGCGCATCTGTCAATGGGATGTATCGGCCGAAATAATCTCTGAACTAATCTGATCATCGTTCACTTCGTCGAGAATTATGGCGCAGCCTCAAGCAAAGAGAAAGATTTCCGCCGCGTGGGACCATTTTGATCTCATGTCCGAAAATAAGGTATTTGTTTTAATATCCTTGTTGATTCATCCTGTTCCTCTCAGAGTTTCCACTTGATCTATCTGAATTCAAATTCATTTCAAAGTGACTCTTAGTTTACAATTCATATTATTTTCTGAAGGTTAAATGTCGCATTTGTTCGACAGAACTATCATATTTAAATAAAAGCACCTCTTCAATGCTGAGGCATTATAGGGCCAGGCATGAGAATGAAGTCCCAGATGCACCCAGGATAAATTCAGGTATACAGCCACTCTACAACTTACTCACAGTTGCTTTATTGATAATTAATTCCTATTCATTTATTATTTACTTCATTTTTAACCATCAAGCTTCCAGGAAGCAGGTGCTGGATGAGGCTCTGCTGAATTTCATCCTGAAGGACTGCCAGCCCCTCAGCATTGTTGAGAGTGAAGGGTTCAGGGAACTGGTTCAGGTTCTTGAGCCCTCATATGTTTTGCCAACCAGAAAGGTTTGTGTGGAAATCATCTAAAGTATTATCTAAAAGTAAAAGTATCTAAATTTTATTTCATCTTTAATTTAAATATATGGATTTGCTTTTGGTTTGACTTGGTGTAATTTTCAGACCATCAAACAAATGGTGGCCAAAAAGTATGAGGAGGAACGGGAACGAGTGAAAATGGAAGTACAGCAAGCTGTGGCAGTGAGTATAACAGCTGACATGTGGACATTTGTGAACATGGAGGCTTACTTGGCTCTTACCTGTCACTACATTAATGAGAATTTGCAGTTGTGTACATCTGTGTTGGGAGTACAATACTTTCCACAAAGTCACACTGCTGACAATTTGGCCCAAGTCAAAAGGGGCACGATGGGAGGACTGGGCCATAACCAATAAAGTAAAGTGTTTTGTGACTGACGCAGCACCAAACATGATTGCATCCACTAGACAGCTCCAAATTCGGCACTCAATTTGCATTGCACATAGTCTCAATTTATTAGTTAGAAAATCATGTGATCAGATCCCCACACTTCCATCCATCAGACACAAAGCCAGGCACATTGTCACATACTTCAGATCAAGCACTACAGCCAAGGAGAAGCTTGCTCAAGTGCAGCAACAGATGGGACGACCAACCCTGAAACTTATCAATGAGGTGCCAACACGCTGGAACAGCACATATCAAATGCTGTCAAGGCTATATGATGAGAGGGAACCAGTGTGGGTATCTCTGGCCTCTCTAAAAACAGATTTGACTCCACTGACAGCTGATGAGTATACCATCATAGGAGAAACACTTCTTGTGCTTGCTCCTTTCCATCAAGCTACAGTGGAGTTGTCTGAAGAGAGGCGAGTGTCGGGGTCTAAGGTCATCCCGATGATGAAGATGCTCTATCATGCACTAGAGCGTAATGCTTCAACCTTGCACACACAGGCAGCCATACACCTACATGAACACCTGAAGCGTCGAGTCACAGACACTGCTTCCAATCTGGAGTCATTAAGTGTGTTGACCCTAGCAACACTTCTAGACCCCAGATTTAAGTCACTCGGGTTCCGCAGTTCCTCCAAGTGCAACGAGGCCATCAAAAGACTGCGGTCAGAATGTGCGTCTGTAATTGGACGCACAAATGAGCCCCAGCCGGGACCGTCTTCACAACAGCTGTCTGCACCCACTTCAGGCATGTTATTCAACATTATTGTTTTGTTGTTGTTTGGAAATCATGTACTAAAATGCCATTTTGTTGTTTTTTAGATGACCTTTGGCAACATTTCGACATTGAAGTGGACAGGCAGACCAAAAGTGCCACAGCTGATGCCATCCAGGAGGTGCAGAGATACCTGGCAGAGGGCAATATTGCCGGGTCCCAGGATCCTCTGAGATACTGGGACAACCAAAAGACAGTCTATCCAAACCTCTACCAGCTTGCCTTACAGTTTCTCTGCACTCCAGCCTCATCTGTGCCGTGTGAGCGGGTGTTTTCTACAGCTGGAGAAGTTGTCTCAAAAAAGCGGAACAGACTGAATTTTAAAACGTTGGAAAAACTTATTTTTTGGAAAAAAATTTTGTAAAGAAAAACCAAAACAAAATCAGTCCACAAGCATCCTCATCCACAACATGTTCACTTAGATTTTCACGTTATGATACATGTTCACATTATTTATTGACCGTATCTAAAAATATCCAAGATATTTTAAATTTAAATGAAGATATGAAATAATACAATATAAAATACAATGACTTCAATTATATTATTGTATATACACTAGGTCATCAAATCAGTTGAGTCTGTCAACTAGGTTGCCTGTAGGGATTTCTAAGGTCCAGCAGGTGTCAGTATTCAGTGACACAGTATCAACACAGTATCGATACAGTTTGGCAATGTGTCGAAACGCGTCATGACGCCTCATCTACCCATCGCTAACGGCTGCTAATAACAAACACAAGTCCAAAAGTAAACTAAACAGCTCACCACTGGGCATTCATAAGAAAAAAAAACTAAATGCTGAACACCAAAACAGAGCACACAAAGCAAACCACTGCTGGCTGGCCAAGCTGGTCACGCTGTGGCTGTGGCTGGGCCGGGTTGGAGACAGAGAGTGAGTTGCAGATCCTGCCTCCTTTTATACTCCAAGCTCTCTCCAGGTGATGTTGATCCTGCAATTAGACACAGCACACACACAGCACACTCCACACAGACACACCCACTCACACACAGCACACTCTGACAACTCAGCCCACCATCACTCTTACAAGACACGTACACGTAACAGTTGCAAAAGGAGAAAATAGATGAGCTCATCAAGGAGAGAGACTATCTAAAACAACAGCTGGCATCAGGCAAGTCTCCCTACACACAGTATGAAGAGAAATTGTAGTGCAGTTGGGTCTTATTATATTTGATTCTAGAGTATGCATGTGTCTCTTTGTGCCATGCCAGCCTAATGTTTGTATTTGAATCTATTTTAACAGCTCTTAAAAAAGAGGACACAGTTTCCACACAGGCAATCTGCTTGTCTTCATCTTCCTCTTATGAGAGCTCAGAGGAAGAGTCTGACTCCTCCTTTAATACATCAGAGGATGACAAGAAGAAGAGTAAGAAAAGGAAGAAGAAGACGAAAGGGAAAAAGTCTAAGAAGTCAAAGAAAATGGAACGAAAGATTCGTAAGAGAGGTAAAAATGCTACATGTACTTTCACCCCTTGCTATTTATTGGGGTTTTGAATTGGTTCTGCTTAGCTCTGCTGTACAATTGTCCACTAACTGGCACTAACTAACTCAATGTACCACAACAAATCCCTTTCTGGATAGACATATAAGATAAGATAAAACCTTGCGAAAGATCTACATATAAGTCTCTTATTTTATTTGCACTTGCTCTGATCTGAAGTTTTATATTGAAGGTTGAAAGAGTGAGTAAAAGCAAATGTTTGCAAATGTGCTTCTGTGGATAACACAAATTCTTTATCCTCTGAATTGCAGCCCCAAAATCCGGATCAGGTGGTGTCCCGATACAAAAAAGTTCTCAGGCTGTTCAGTTGAGGTGGGACCATGTCTGCTGCTTATAGGGCACCTATGCTTTTCCACTTTTCTGAGCTTTAAAAACTGTTATAATGTTGAACCCTATCGTCAAACGATCTCGATATCGACAAATAATGACGTTCATGCGTTTGGACGTGAGCCCTGCAAATTGTTGGGCATGGTTCTAAACGCTCTGTTCATGGAGATTTTTTCAACACTGGGCATGGGATGACGCCATTGTGTGCCGGATCTCCTTTCATGGCCAAGCTCCGGCACACTCTCGGACTGGTTCCGCCCTCCCCCGCTCTTTCCCGGATGTGATTCCGCAATGCGCTGCTCCAAGAAAATGTTTTTTTCGGTGTCAGGGAAATTAAAAAATATAAAATAAAAAATACCGAGCGACTACCCCACAACCGTCGGAGTGGAACGAACAGAGAAAATGTTGGAGGTTTGTTCAGCCTAATGCGGATGCGGTGGAACACCGATCTGCAGCCAGACCCCTCTCGTCCGGTCGGCAACGGCAGGGAGACGGGCTCGACTCGGCCCCCTGGTGGCCGACGAGAGAATAGTCAGCCACGGCAATATTTGAAAACATGTATGATGTTTGCTGTGGACTTCAGTTGTGCAGATATTTTTGTCTAATAATAAACGACTCTATGACTGAAGTGATCGTTTCAGCGTACATGTTTTCTCTGCTAGGACAGTGTTTTGATACAAGTCAACAGTATGAAACCAAATCATTCTAAGCCCTATTAAGATGTCTCGCAAAAATACAAAACAAAAACACGGTCAGTACACAAAGTAAAATATATTTCCGGGGACACGGAAGGCACAAAAAACGTCCAGGGACCTTCGGTCTGCCTTGCGGCCGTAACTCGGCCCGCGCTGGGTCCGTACGAAGCTGGATTAGCCGGTAAACAGCTGCTAAAGGGTGAAGCCTTCACGACGGTAAGTGTTTAAATTGTGCCTGTTTCGTAAAGTTTGCCGTTTACTCTTCACTCCCGCACGGCAAACTGAGGAAGTGAGGCTCAGCAGCGACCAAGAGTGTGACCCCGGGCGGGGGCGTACACCGGCAAGGCTGGGGGTGGAGTGAAGTGCAACAGAGCGTTTTCGCGGGACGCAGTAAATATGAGGAAACGAGCCGCGAGATACGCAAATCTATAAAAGCTTTCAGCGCGGAAAATCGTGCGTTGCTGCTCTGGAGGGGCCAGATATCAAATACAAAAGCCCGAAAATCAGTATAATAGGTGACCTTTAAGCGTGTTGGGGTGGACCGGAACACTATTGTTGTTACTGCTCCAATTGCGGAGCTGTTCATTGCGGAGTGCGGAGCTGCACCCAACAAATATGAGGAACTCCTTAAAAACAAGACCAGTCAGTTGAAACTCAGTGTGTTGTCCACACAGTGTGCCACATCAATTCAGGAGAATCCAAAAATTGTGGACACAGTTAAAGCCTATAAAGCTTCTGGAAAGAAGAAGCAAGCTATAGTGCCAGATAAACACAGTTATTCCTAAATGTTTGGTGGAAAAAGATGGAAGACAGAAAAGTTTATTGTTGAATTTTGATATAGAAGATTTTTCCTACAATTTTTCATGAAGTGTGTATCATTATTTTATCATGTGTTTAGTATATTCATTTCATCTGTCTGTTTTGAAAATGTTCTTTGAGATAATATTTCATATTTATTTTGAATTATGACACCAATTTTATTTTTTGATATTGATTTTGAGCAGTTGAAAAGTTAACAAATGTTGAGAAGTTGCAATAAAATAAGTGCAATATGTTCTTTATTCCTTTATTTTGTGTCTTTTCTTTGTCTGTGAAGACAACTGAGACTTGACACAGTTTAATTGAGTACTGGGCCCTTTTTGCCTGTTTGAAAAGCTGAAAAGAAAGGCAACTTTGAGGCTTAATATCTCCAAAATGGTACAGTAAATGTCTTAGAATGATTGAAGATATATTCAAGGTTGTCCTGAGGTCAACTGTACCAACCATTGACAGAGCTTATGGAGCAATTTGACGTTATTGTACAGTAAAAATGGCATATTGGAGCTGTCGCAAAACAATAAAAAGCCACTTTTAATATATCCAAAATGATACAGTCATCAATCACATTTAGAAACATTTGATTTCTAAATGTGATTGTGATCAAGTCAGTGCTTCACATGTCGTCAGCAGGCGTCGGCGTCAGTCATGGGGCATCGGCGGGTTTCGGGCGGGATCGGCAGGCGATGGGGAGCATTGGCGGTTGTCGGGAGCTCGTGGCCAGGTGGCGAACGTCATGGCAGACGGTGGCCAGGTGGGCTCAGTCCCGAAAACGCTGCTTGCCGCTTTGATTTATCTTTATTTTTGTAAATGTTCAATTTGCAGATGTTTACTGATTTCAAAAAGATTCATTGCTCTTTTATCAGTAATGGTTTAGAAGTCTAGAGTTAAGTACACAAGTAGGCCAAATGCATTACCGTAGTACATTTCAGGTGGTTCGTCAAAGATCTAGACAACAACATAGTCTGATATGATTGAATAGTTTAAATAACTATTTATCTTTTTTTTTTTAATGATAAATAAGTGCTGTGTGCAGAACAGTTGTGTTGTGCAGTTTTTTTCTTCCAATTTCATCCGGTCAGAGTCTAGTTTACTCATTAATAAATACATAATAAACCATTTATTGGCCATAATAAGGCATTGTTCTTGCTATAGATGTGATAGCTGCAAAAAGCAAAATTAACTGTTAACAAGTGCATAGTTATCTCATATTTACTACATTAAATTGTTGTTATTAACGCTTATTATTAATTTTGTAGGGTACTTATTACCTATTAACTAATGCATATAACAAGGACTGTAATATAAAGCATTTTCAATCACCTTCTTGTCCTTAAAGAAGTGATGGGGTTGGTCTGTTGTTCTAGATTTGTTACCTATTGCACCGTTTAGAATGTTCTGTGTACCCTTAATGTTTTTTATTTTCTAGGAGAATTGTAATATAATATTCCTGCTTTGCCTGTCTCACTATATTAGTTAATTAAATTTTTGTACACCTTATATTTGTAGTAGGAGGAGGTTGATTGATTAATTTAATCGATCAAACTCACGAAGGAATGGAAACAGGAAATCCAATAGATATGGATGGGTTTGCATGCAGTTCTTAACGGCCACCAGAGGGAGTCTGTGGTAGGTAGGAAGGACATGTAAAGAAAATAATATTTTTAATATTTATAAAATTTAATATGATTTAATCGGGGCACCACCTGTTTTTTGGTTGTTGACGTCAACAGGAAACGCCGGGGAAATCAGTCTCAATACCGTTTCACCTTAGCGGGGAGTTCTTGATGATACGCAGGGATTTGAACCACACTTTAATAAGTCAGTCAAAGCACAACATCAGACTTAATGTGCATTTATTTGTGTAACAATAGATGGTTCACACAGAGCAGTATGACATAATTGTGATCATAAAGACACAATCAGCAACGAACTCTGCGTGTGTTGGGCGTGTGTGAAAAGAAAGAAAAAGAAAACCTAAACTTAAGCTAAAAGTAACAAAATAAAAGAAGAAATATAAAAAGTTTTCCGTTTGTCTATTACACTTGTTATGGCTAAGTCTAGCAAAAATGATTTGGCGCAGTTATTGATGCGACACCAGAATCATGAGACAGCGAGCGAGTGATGAGGGCTTACGTTGGATGAGCTTCTTCTTCCATGGTGGTCCGGGGAGTTTGTACTGTACCGTTCGGGTCCGGTACCGCGCAGGGAGCTTGGATTAGCACACCGACCGTTGAGGTAGAACTGCCCGTTCTGCTCTGTCCTACAGGTGGCTTCACTGGCGTTTTGGCATCTGAGTGGAGTTTTTCTTCGTAACCGGTTGCAATTTCAGTGATCAAATGAATTACACGGTTACTTGGAAGGAAAAACTGCTTGGCTGGTCCAAAAAGAAAAGTTGCAAAAATCACAATCTGGCTGAGGATTAGCAAATTGAGATTGGGCAACATTTATAATGGAAAATAATGGTCACTGGACGAGGCTGAGTTGTCTCTGCTACTATCTTAAGTGATTAAAAATTGCCATTTTGCCAGACATTGAAAAAAAAGATGTTTCGGAAAAATAGAATAAAGAAAAATGATGGGAGACAAAAACTAAAATGAAGGCAAAGACTGAAAAACTAGAGACGAGAACTAAAGACTAAAACAAGACAAGACAGAAAAACCAAGTTAAAAACAGATTGCAAAAAAGACAAAAACTAAACTGAGCAAAGGAACTGAATTCACTAGTCTAAACTTGGAAGAGGGTGGTCTTTTGAACTCCAAAAACCAATGAAAAGGCGGTTGTTCCAATACTAGAACTGATGGATTGTCTATGAATCTAATATGTATGTGGTGTTGGATTCGTTTCTGATAAAGAAATGAAACAACATCCAACAATGAAATAACAGGACAACACGGAGAAATAAAAATGGTGTAGTCTTCTGTATGGTGGGATACCTTAAGAAAGTTAGAGAACCGTTGGGTTTATATCAACCTATTGAAGCATGCATACAGAAGCAGGAGGAAGTTTATTTATATTTAAAAGAAACATAGATTAAGCATTCAGGCACTTATATGGGCATGTATAAAATATAATTATACATATACTGTATATGAATAGACATGTATACGTGGTTGTCAATATATAAAGGATATGTGTATAAATTGAGGTAGCAGTCGCCTACGTGTAACGTGGAAAACTCGAATGGACGAAAGGTCGTCTGAGAATGTTTCAAAGTTGACTCTCAACTGTGATCTATGGGTGAAAGTGTTTTTTCATGTTTTATGGCCTCAAGATCTCAAGTGAGATCTTGTCATCGAAAAAGGAGCATCACAGCCAATCAGGTACCACCTCTCGTTCCCCCCAAACGTGGTTCACCGGAGGGCTGTGCTGCAATAAATTACAAGTGTGCTACGATAACAACATTAGGTCCAGCTGTGGCACTACATTCTCAGCAGTGGTTAAATGTTTTTTTTGTTTTTTTTGTTTTTTTTTTAATGATATATTTGCATTGTTTCATTATTTTATCTTTTTTTTAAAAAAAATCCTCATGTTGGTGGTACAATTGGTAGAGCCATGGTCTCACATATATAGTGTCGTTCACCAGTACAAATGACGTCATCCCATGAATTTGTCCAGGTCCCAGCAGCCTCAATGGTAACACAATCCTGTCCTGTCTTTTTTTCCTGGTCCCATAATGCAATGTGGTTGTTAGGCTCATTTTCTCTCCAGTATGTGTCCTGTACATCCTCAGCGTTTACCCAAACAAACTTGTCTTCCGTAATCATGTCACTCAGTCCGATCCAAGCAGCCTTGAGCTTAACGACAGTGGCATTTTGCACGAGATGGGTCAAAAACTTCTGGTCTTTTTCACTGGAAACAATAGCCAGGTCTCCGCCCATACGAATACAGTCAGCACGAGCTTTAGCCCAAGACTTTTCATCAGTCGAGAAAAAAGAGCAGCGTGACGAATGCTCCGTCCAGTTCGGCATGCAGTGAGCACATTTGAGCGTTTCATTGTTACAGTAGTCCCAGATAGAGGAGAACTTTTGGTTGAAAACTATTTCTCGGAGACCCTGTAATGTCTTTGCGCAAATACTCATTTCACTCACCATGTTGGTGTAGTTGTCCGCAACCTTCCTCAGCGCCTGATTTTCTGTGCTCAGTCGGTTAATTTCAGTCTTCAGTGTGGTGTAATTTTGGATATTAACTTGCAGGTTCTGATGATCTGTCCTAGTGTCATTCCACTTAGTTGTTGTGCAGTTGTCCGCAATCACTTTCAATTGTTCCATTTCAGTCTTCAATGTGGTGTAGTTATTGGCAATAACTTGCAGGTTCTGATTACTTGTCCTCAGTTGGTTTACTTCAACGAACAGGGTGGCGTAGCTGTTGCTAATGCTTTGCAACTTCAGATTGCCTTCTATCAGTTGTTCATTAGTGTCATTCAACTGACTAGTGCAGTTTCCGACAAACCCCCTCAGTCGGTTAATTTCAGTCTTCAGTGTGGTGTAATTTTGGATATTAACTTGCAGGTTCTGATGATCTGTCCTCAGCTGGTTTACTTCATTGACCAGGGTGGCGTAGCTGTTGTTAATGTTTTGCAACTTCAGATTTTCTTCCTTCAGTTGTTTAGTGTCACTCAACTGATTAGTGCAGTCATCTTCAACCTTCCTCAGTATGAGATTTTCAATGTTAAGTCGTTTCCTTTCAGTCTCCACGTTGGCATAGCTGTTGTAAACTTCTGTTAGATCTCGGATTGCTTCCCTCAACAGACTCGTATAGTTGTGTGTTGTTATGTTCAGATACCGTATCAGACTTAATTTTTCCTTCAAATCCACTGTGATCTTTCCGTACTCTTCAACAATCTTCCTCACGTCGTTCATTTCATTTATTGCAGCGATGAGATTCAACATGGCATTCCTGAGTTGCTGCTTGAGGTCTGACCTCTCTTCAGAACACCCCGTCAGTACTTTGGTAAAATCAGAATTGGTCATAATGACACACACCGCAAGCTCTGAGATTTGCTTTGTGCATTCTATGAAGCCATGAATTCCCAGGGTGGCCATAATGACGAGAGTGACCAGCACGGATGCCACACACACCACGACTGCAGAGGGAAATACCTTGCGGAAGTTCTGCCACTTCAGGAGCTTTTGCTCCCTTGTGGTAATGACTGGCAGGTCAGCTTCTGCAGTAGCTTGTGGTCGCTCTTGGGAAGGGGAAGAAGCGGCAGAAGGGCTGTGGAGCCAAAGCAGCAACACTTAAAACAAGATGTTATGAATGTGGAGGACAAGCAAACATTTAACTTTGAGCCTAAAAATAAAAAAAAAACAAATGTGAAATGTGTCATATTTGAAAATAATACCTTCACTTACACTGACAATTTGTAGTTCTCCAATTTGCCTAAAGTGCATGTTTTCTCGACTGCTGGAGAACCCAGAAAGAACAATGGTATAGGGGAATTATTGTAGCAAAACTATTGGCAAACGCATATCTGAAATCTGTGCGTATTCACATTTGTATGTGTAATTAAGATCTCTGTGTGCGCATTCACATCTGTGTGTGCGTATTTAAAATCTGTGCATGTGTTAAAGATCTGTGTGTGCGTACTCACATCTGTATGTGTGAAATACAGATAGGTAAATGTCTGTCGGGAGCCCTCAATTCGCTGTCTTTCCGCACGTGACTTTTGCTACACTTCTGTCGTGGCAGATTTAGTTGTCTGTAACTTCCTTTGCCCTGAGCGCAGGCTCACAGGCTCAATGCAGCAACAACAATACAGCCTTCTTTACACCACTACACACCTTGTTTTAATCTGTGTATATGAAAGTTTGTCCCCTGTACCGTTGTTAGCTCACTATGTTTAAACATGTTTACTTTGCAGCCCTCACCCCTTTCACTCAGGCCATTGTAGTAAATAATAATTTGTTCTTAAAGGGCACCTATGATGCTTTTCCACTTTTCTGAGCTTTAAAAACTGTTACAATGTTGAACCCTATCGTCAAACGATCTCAATATAGTTAAATAATGACGTTCATGCGTTTGGACGTGAGCCCTGCAAATTGTTGGGCATGGTTCTAAACGCTCTGTTCACAGAGATTTTTTCAGCACTGGGAACGCAATGACGCCATTGTGTGCCGGAGCTCCTTTCATGGCCAAGCTCCGGCACACTCTCGGACTGGTTCCGCCCTCCCCCGCTCTGCTCAGGAAGTGAGGTCGCAATGCGCTGCTCCAAGAAAATGTTTTTTCGGTGTCAAGGAAATTAAAAAATATAAAATGAAAAATACAGAGCGACTACCGAAGCACCAAGGACCACAACCGTCGGAGTGGAACGAACAGAGAAAATGTTAGAGGTTTGTTCAGCCTAATGCGGATGCGATGGAATACCGGTCCGGTCGGCAACGGCAGGGAGACGGGCTCGACTCGGCCCCCTAGTGGACGGCGAGAGAATAGTCAGCCACGGCAATATTTGAAAACATGTATGAGGACTGTGAGTGTATTGTGACCTCAAGCAACATTAGAGTTAAGACTATTTGCAACATACAACCGCTGAATGGTGTTGATGAACTGTTAGCCACCACCGCTAACTCCGTGCTCTGCTTGTTATGTGTGTTGTGTTCGCTGGCAGCGAAACTGAAGAGGCAGCGATTTTGACTCGCAAGTTTCACTCCTTATAGTGATGTTCACGCTGCCAGCATGGTAACATGGGTTGTATAGAGCTCTTCCTGTTTGTGCTTGGTGTGGACGTAAGTTGTGCAGATATTCTTGTCTAATAATAAACGACTCTATGACTGAAGTGATGGTTTCAGCGTACATATTTTTTCTGCTAGGACAGTGTTTTTGATCAACAGCATGAAACCAAATCATTCTAAGCCCTATTAAAATGTCTCGCAAAAATACAAAACAAAAACACGGTCAGTACACAAAGTAAAATATATTTCCGGGGACACGGAAGGCACAAAAAACGTCCAGGGACCTTCGGTCCGCCTTGCGGCCGTAACTCAGCCCGCGCTGGGTCCGTACGAAGCTGGATTAGCCGCTAAACAGCTGCTAAAGGGTGAAGCCTTCACGACGGTAAGTGTTTAAATTGTGCCTGTTTCGTAAAGTTTGCCGTTTACTCTTCACTCCCACACCGGCAAACTGAGGAAGTGAGGCTCAGCAGCGATGAAGAGTGTGACCAATCACAGCAGAGTGGCCCGGGCGGGGGTGTACACCGGCAAGGCTGGGGGTGGAGTGAAGTGAAACAGAGCGTTTTCGCGGGACGCAGTAAATACGAGGAATGGAGCCGCGAAATCCGAAAATCTAAAAAGCTTTCAGCGCGGAAAATCGTGTGTTGCTGCTCTGGAGGGGCCAGACATCAAATACAAAAGCCCGGAAATTAGTATAATAGGGGACCTTTAATAACTTCCCTGATTAAATAAAGGTTAAATAAAACTAGTTGGCGCGGAGCACTCAGTGATGTAACGCTGCTGTTGTGGGAGTACCAGAGTCCTACATGCTCTGCTTCGAAAGTGGTATGAACCTTTAATGTTTTAGGTATTGTATTAGGTATGAACTACGGTAGTCAGTTGGGATTGCAATCTGCCGTAAAACATGAAGAAGAAGGAGAAGAAGTTTGGCGCTGTGCTTGTTGACGACAATTGCGACAACAACTGAGCTAAACGGGTCAGATGGCTACTGTTAATGAGACAGACCCATCTTCCAACAACCCGTGGGACTGCGGTCATGCCACCTACACTTTAAAATCAAGTGCGCGCGTCGAGGCTTTTTTATTATTATTTAAAAAAACAAAATCAAAATGTTTTCTACAAACTCCACAGATTCTTGCTGTACGTCAGTGGTCCCCAACCCCTGGGCCGTGGACCGGTGCCGGTCCGTTGGTCATTTGGTACCGGGCCGGACAGAAAGAATAATTAACTTCCGTTAAATTAATCCCGTTTCATTCTCTGAAAAAATTTATTTTGAAAAATTCCCGGATTCTCTCCGTTACGTCCATTTAACGCTCAACTCTTCACGCATGTCAAGGCGCTTGTCGCCATGTGAAGAGGACGCTGCTAATAAAGTTCCAAACGTGTGCACAGTGGATTCACGTTTATTATGATATTTACAAAATACCACAGTTTTCATGCCGGTCTGTGAAAATATTGTCTCACATTAAACCGGGCCGTGGTGCTAAAAAGGTTGGGGGCCGCTGCTGTACATGACCCCAACTACTTCTGGGGTGATTTTCAAATTGTTTCACTGTATCATTTTGGGAAATGCAGGTTTGAGCCTGTGCGCCTGCACTCAGGGCAAAGGAAGTTATAGACAACTAAATCGCTCTACACGCTTGCAGATCTGCCGCAAGTGTAGCAAACGTCACGTGCGTAAAGACAGCGGATTGAGGGTTCCTGCCGGAGTTGTAAGGGGTGACAGACATTGATCTATCTCTATTTCACACATAAAAAATGTGGGTACGCACACACAGATCTTTAGTACACGCACAGGATTTTAAATACTCACACACAGATGTGGATGCGCACACACAGATCTTGATTACATGTACAAATGTGAATACGCACAAACAGATTTCAGATATGCGTTTGCAAATAGTTTTGCTACAATAATTCCCCCATACAACGGGGAGAATATACAGACTCCTCACAGGAAGACCACAGGATTGGGATTGAGCCTGTGTCCTTCCTGCTGTTCTGACCATTTTACCACTGTTTCGTCCTCATAATGACCAAAACGAGTGGATGATTTATCTGTAATCTGATCAATGAATGCGTCACATTGATCAAAAAGGGGGGGAAAAAAAAGTACACAACTGCTTAAAGAATGTACCTTTGAGTTCCCTCCATGGCACTCAGAATTCCCCCTTGTATAAAGGCATTTTGCAACCAATCCATGCAACAGTCGTTGAGAGCATTTAAAGGTTGTGTTGTTGCTTTGAAAGCAAAGATCAAAGGCGGGGCTTTGTGCTGTCCAATAGCTGAAATCATTTCAGAAATCATTTCGCAAAAATCATTTCAGCTAGTGCAATGATTTGACTAGCTGAAATCGTTCCACTAGCTGCGACGGTGAGATGAAGCCTCATGAGGCATTGAATCACTTGAGCCAATTGGTTCGAGAAAGGGTTCCTTTTTTCTAAACTTCATGTGCACATGAAACCACCTACTGGCCAAGTGTACAATCACACTCAGCTTTGTCTGAACCACATAATGTGTGATGCATTGAATTTTTGTGTCTGTTATGTCTGTTGGGAATGACTATGAATTGCAAATACAAAATGTATGACCAAATAATTTCTGTACATAAATTATCATATGTGTATAATGATTTTATTTTTCTAATGTATTCTGTGTGAATTTTCCCAAAATGGTCATATCAATATGGCAGATTGTGCAATATTTTTCTGAAAATGGCATGCGTGTAATCAGGCAGAGAACAGTGAAAGTGCTTGTGTAACTTGGACAATGATGTATAGGACAGGGAAAATTGTATTCATTTTTATTCCGAAACAAGACTTTCTCAACGATTTTTTTTTTTTTTGGCACAACCTCTTTTGGCCTTGGAGAAGACCCTTCCACAAGGCACAGAAGATGCCAGCATGCACAAATAGGCAAGTGCAAGTTTGTGTAAGTTTGTGTGAGGAGTTCTTGCCTCTCCCAGTACTCCAGAGGGTTTTCCAGTCTTTCTATATTTGGCTCTGAAAGGTACCGCTGGACCTCCACAGTGGCATCTGCAGTGACATTTTGAGACCTCCTTGCCTCAATGATGCTGGTGTCTAAACGACACCACAGTTTGCAACCTAAGAGGAAACAGCAGATCATGTTAGTAAGCGTGATCATAGGATTGACAAAATGTAAAATAATAGATTACCTCCAGTGACATCATGAGAGTTAGAAGCCCTTATGATGGTAGCAAACGCTGAGGTCAGTCGCTTTATAGCTTCAGTGGCTTTTGTTTGACTGAAAAATCCAATAACTTTAAATTGGCGGTCCAGGAGTGCAGCAGTGGGCCTGATGCTCATCGACTGCAAAGTATGAAGCTTCTCCCGTAGTTGCCTGATGAGCTGGTCTTCCATTTCCAAAGCCACTGCAGGTGCCAGCTTTGCTATTTCCTCCTGAAGGTTCTGCTCCAGTATTTTTATTGGGGGGACAACTTTGAAGGCAGACGTATTTTCCTCAGCCGAAAGCTGTACTGTGGCATCATAAAAGGCCACAGTACAGCCGCACAGAGCAATGTTGAACTCATTGTAGTGCCACATCTGGACCAGTGTTAATTTTGACAGCAAATTCTAATTTAGTCTTAGTCTTAGTCTTTTGAATAACACACCATTTAGTTTTAGTCATATTTTAGTCATCTGAAATCTTTCAGTCTTAGTCTAGTTTTAGTCGACTAAATATCATAAGAGTTTTAGTCTTAGTCTTTTAGTCTTAATCTAATTTCCGGACTATAAACCGCTACTTTTTTCCCATGCTTTGAACCCTGCGGTTTATACAACGGTGCGGCTAATCTATGTTTTTAGTTTTTTTTTTTAGTTTTTTTTAGTTTTTTACAGCTAACGGCCAATAGGGGACCTTCTCAACTATGGATTTTTGGGTGGGCTCGGGAAAGAGTGAGACAGGCAGTTCGGGCGAACAACGAAAGCGAAAGTGGAACCAAATACAGAACGAGAGCAAGACAGTTTGCGCAAAGGAAGTTTTCATGCACAAACCCTCATTATGGAAAACAAACGAAGAATTGCATACGATGCAGCTTTTAAGTTAAAGGCAGTCGATCTGGCGGTCAAAGAAGGAAATGGAGAAATACTGATCATTACATCTATATCACAAGAAAAGGGCGAACACAGAACAAGTCAATCAAATAATGTTTCTGAGCACGGCGCGCTCCCGCTCTCGTCGGTATGTTCTCTTGTCTTTATGCGCTCTGTCTTTGCGAGCTCCGGTGCGTTTTTTTAATTGGCTCTGCTGCTTCCGCATAAATCAACCTACCCTCAAAATGAGATTCGCTCTGATTGGATATCTTCCCAACTTGTCCCACAAAAGAGTAGTCCTGATTGGATCTCTTTTCCATTCGTCCTGCCAACATTTTCGTCTCGTTTTTATTTGTTGACTAAAGTTGACTAAAAAGTTATATTTCGTCAAAGTCTTTGTCGTCTATCCGACTTTTTATCTAGTTTTTATTTAGTTTTCGTCCGTGAAAAAGGTTCGTTGACAAATATTTTTCGTCATAGTCTTCGTCAACGAAATTAACACTGATCTGGACCTAATGTTGTTCACCAGGACAACTGGAATTTATTGCAGCACGGCCTTCCGGTGAACCAAGTTTGGAGGAACTAAAGGTGGTACCTGATTGGCTGTGATGCTACTCTTTCGGTGACCAGGTCTCACTTGAGATCTTGAGACCGTAAAATACCCGCTCTAGGAAGAACACTTTCACCCACAAATCACAGTTGGGGGTGAACTTCGAAACATTCTCAGATGACCTGGTTCCAGGCAAGGACTGGTACCACTGGTGGCCAGCGCTAGTTTTACAACCGCTATCTCTCTGCAGAACATTCCAAGGGCCATCCTCAACACAGATGTTCTTGAACATCTCAATATCAGACGATGTTAAACACTCTATTTTCCCTTTTACAGAGAAATCTGGAAGTCATATTTCTGTGATCACCATCAAAAATAAAGTATTAATGGACTTTGAATCACTCTTCTAACCTCAAAATTAACAGATTTAGGATTTCCTCCTTGCATGATCGCTCCCACAAGATGGCGCCGTCCATGGCTGCTATGGCACTGACGTGTGTTGTGTTGTGTTCAGTTTTGTTTACGTGTCCTGTGAGCCTTCTTACACTAAAGAAGAGTTGCTGGACTTAAGGGGTTTTACCCCACCGGACCTTTTTCCAACATTACTCACCCGTTCCACGGATATATTGGATATCCTGAGAGGGACAGCATTCTTTGCCAGTGCTGTACTGGCTGTGGTGCTCGGGGACTTTAACCAGGCTCATCTGAGCAGGACTCTCCCTAAATACAGACAGCAGGTCACTTATGCCACTAGGGGTATGAATATTCTGGATCACTACTACTGCACTATCCGCCAGGCATACCACTCTGTCCCCCGTGCTGCACTGGGCAATGGAGATCACCATCTCATCCATCTGATCCCTCGCTACAGGCAGAGATTAAAAATATCGAAACCTGTGGTGCAGTGCTTCAGAGTGTGGTCCAGTGAGGCAAATGAGAGACTCTGTGCATGGTTGGAAAATGCGGGCTGTGACCAGGACTTTGTCGGGTGGGTGGGGCCTGAGGCTGGAAACGACCTGGATGAAGACACGGACACTGTGACATCATTAATCAGCCTCGGCGAGGAGGTGTGTGTCCCTATCCGCTCCAGGAAGATTTACAACAACGACAAGCCCTGCTTTTCAGCTCATCTCAGTAGGCTGAGGTCGGAGAAGGAGGGGGCCAGGCGTAGCGGTGACGTGGTTTTGTTTAGGCAGGCCAAGTACAGGTTTGCCAAAGCAGTAAGGGAGGCAAAACATCGCTTCTCCGAGAGACTGCGCCAGCAGCTCTCTGAGGGGAACTCCTCCTCGGTCTGGAAAGGCCTTAAGACCATCACCAATTACAAGCCCAGATCCCTGCAGGCGGCTGACAACCTCCTCTTCGCGAACGAGCTCAATGACTTTTACTGCAGGTTTGAGAAAGAGAGTTTCCCACCCGCCCTCTCCCTCCAAGCCCCCCAGCTACAACCACTACCCCCATACACTAGGGTGCCCCTCTCCTCCCACCCCACATCCTCCCTCTCTGTTACGGAGAGAGAGGTGAAACTGCTACTCAGGAGTCAGAACCCCCGTAAGGCGTCTGGCCCGGATTCTGTCTCCCCCTCTGTCTTGAAGCACTGCGCTGAACAGCTCGACCCGGTGTTTACCAACATCTTCAAAACCTCACTGGAGCTGTGTCATGTCCCAGCATGTTTCAAGGCCTCAACCATCATCCCCGTCCCCAAGAAGGCCAAGGTCACAGGCCTGAATGACTACAGACCCGTTGCCCTGACCTCGGTGGTCATGAAGGTCCTGGAGCGCCTTGTCCTGGCTCACCGGAAGCGCATCACTGATCCTGAACTGGACCCGTTGCAGTTTGCGTACAGAGCAAATAGATCCCCGGTGGACGCCGTGAACATTGCTCTGCACTACACCCTAAACCATCTGGACACTGCCGGCAACTATGCCAGGATCTTGTTTGTCGACTTCAGTTCGGCCTTCAACACCATCCAACCATCCACCCTGGAGCACCAGCTGTCCTTGCTGCAAGTACCTGCCGCCACCTGCAGGTGGATTATGGACTTTCTGACCAACAGGCCTCAGCGTGTGAAGCTAGGGAAGAGCATCTCCAGCTCCAGGTCCACCAGCACCAGTTCCCTGCAGGGCTGTGTCCTGTCCCCCCTCCTGTTCTCCCTGTATACCAACACCTGTGTTTCCATCCACCCCTCGGTCAAGCTCCTCAAGTTCGCTGACAACACCACCCTGGTTGGCCTCATCTCCAAGGGGGACGAGTCAGACTACAGGAGGGAGATTGAGCGGCTGCGGAGGTGGTGCAACTACAACAACTTGGAGCTAAATACACTAAAGACAGTGTAGATGGTGGTGGACTTCCTGAGGAGCGCAGCTCCACCCCCTCCCATCATGCTGGAAGGCACCCAGGTGAAGGCCGTAGAGTCCTACAAGTTCCTGGGCATAACCATCTCCCGGGACCTAAAGTGGGAACGTAACATCACGGCCCTCCTGAAAAAGGCCCAGCAGAGGCTGTTCTTCCTTCGGCAGCTGAGGAAATACAGACTGTCGAGGGCCATGATGACCCAGTTCTATACGGCCATCATCGAGTCCATCATCACCTGGTTCCCCGCTGCAGCTGCTAAAGATCTTGTCAAGCTGCAGCGGGTGATTTGTTCTGCAGAGAGGGTGATTGGCCGTCCCCTGCCTTCCCTAAAGTCCCTGCACGACTCCAGGGCACTGAGGAGGGCGAGGAAGATCATGGCCGACCCCTCCCACCCTGGTCACGGACTCGTCACCTTGCTCCCCTCTGGGAGAAGGATGCAGCTGCTGAAGGCCACTACAGCTCGCCATAAACTGAGCTTCTTCCCCTCAGCTGCCAGGCTGCTCAATGACTCTGGCTTCCCTCCCTCTGCCCCTCCAGTGACACCTGCACTTATCACCAGCAATATATAAATACCTTGCACTACTGATCCCAACATGCACTTTATATGTATATATATATATTATTATATATATGGTATTTGTTTATTTCCTCATTGCACTGTGTATGTCTGTCAGTTGATATATATGTGAAAAAAGAACTGAAATGCACACATGCCATTGCCAAAACAAATTCCTATGTGTTTTACACAATGGCAAATAAAGAAATTTGAATCTGAATCTGAATCTGAGGAAGCCTGTATGCTCTCAAGCTTCAGATGGAGCAAGAGTGTCCCCTCAGGGATCGATCAAAAGTTGAATAAACTTTGCACGGCGGTTTTCCTCATATCAATGTTACATGCTTTGCCATAATCCCTATCATTACCATCACCAGTTTTCCACATTACAATTAGGCGACTGTTATTCCATCTGTAATTTGTCTGATCACCAAAATAACAACTGGTTACGAAGAAAGACTCTACTCTGATGCCAAAACGCCTCCCTGCGCGGTACCGGACCCGAACAGTACAGTACAACCTCCCAGGACCTCCTTGGAAGAAGCTCATCCAACGTAAGCCCTCATCACTCACTCACTGTCTGGTGTCGCATCAGTGTAACCTATAACTGCCAAATCATTTTTGCTAGACTTAGCCACAACAAGTCTAGTAGACAAACAAAACTCTTTTTATATTTCTTCTTTTATTTTGTTACTTTTAGCTCAAGTTTAGGTTTTCTTTACTTACTCTCTCTCTCTCTCTCTCTCTCTCTCTCTCTCTCTCTCTCTCTCTCTCTCTCTCTCTCTCTCTCTCTCCCTCTCACACACACACATGCACAGTCTGTTGCTGACTGTGTCTCCATGATCACATTCATGTCATACTGTTCTGTGTGAACCATCTATTGTTACACAAATAAATGCACATTAAGCCTGATCTCATTGTTTGACTGATTTATTAAGGTGTGGTTCAAATCCCAGCGTATCGTCAAGAACTCCCCGTTAAGGAGACGGTATTGAGACTGATTCTGGCGTTTCCTGCTGACATCAACAACCAAAAAGCAGGTGGTGCCCCGATCAAATCATATTAAATATTAAAATTATTCATTTCTTTTTGATGTCCGTTTCCACTCCTTTGTGAGTTTGATCGATTAAGACAGCTGAGATAGGCTCCAGCAGACCCCCGTGACCCTAAATAGGAATAAGCGGGTATAGAAGATGAATGAATGAATGAAATTAATCGATCAACCTTACCCCACTACATATCTGACGTGATCATGGACATGACATGTTGAGCCCAGCTAACGCTGCACCGACTTGCTCCCTTAGCTCCACCAAATGTTGTAGCATCAAATATGTGCTGTTCCATCTGGTCTCCACTTCTTGCGTTAGCTTAATTTTTGCCATCCCCACATGAAGCTGCACTTGTGTAAGCTTCTCCTTTAAAGATACAGATGAGTACGCCATTAAATCACTGCAGCAGGAACACAGACAAACTATTAGTGTTATTATAAATTGTAATAAAGGGAATGACCGTACCTCAGCAGTGGTGCTGCTTCTAAAGAAGCCAACCAGCTTCCTTGCTTTGGCCTGGATGCCAGAGGGCACAGGGTTCTGGTCAAGTGCCTTCTTCACTGTCAGATTTATTGTGTGTGCAATGCAAATATGGTTCCGAAGCTTCAGCTCTCTCACACACGCAACCATATTGGGAGCACCACCAGTGACCATACATGTCACCTTATTAGTGATTCCCCATTCTTCATTAGGGAGGCTTTCACACAAGCTATATTTTCAGCAGTGTGTGATTGGGGGAATACCTGCACTCCCAACAGCATTAATTACTATTGGTAAAAATATATAGGCCCAGTGACTCAGAGGCAGAATGTAACACTGGTATCCAATAGGTGTTCCATATCTGTTTTATAAGAGATTAGGATATGTTGGTTTGGTTCCTTTATCTAATATCCTGCTACCAAACCGCGTGTTCGTTTAATGAAGAATAGAAGACAAGTAAATCTTAACAAGTTTTAGTGAAAAGAAGAACAAGACATTTGGTACAGAGATCTGATGGAGAGATCTCTGGAGTCGAGTCCTGGCCGTCGCCGGAGTCAGACTGACTCCTTTCTGCCAAGAAAAGATGACATGCGGCTAAACATTTCATTGTTCCTAACATTTGGCAAGGGGCCAGAGAAAACTACTTCGTCCGACATGGTCCGAGCAAATGCGCAAACTGAAGCTACGTTTAACTTAGTGACCTCGGACGATTTCAGGTGTGCATCATTGAAACCACAGTGAATTACAGTCCGCCTAATTCTCCGTTTATTCTTAGCCATTAACTTTAAATGCCCTTCAATATCGCCTGCCCTGGCCCCGGGGATGCACTTCACTGTGGCCGATGGCTGTCCTAGGTTAACATGCCTCACTATAGACGAGCCAATCACCAGAGTGTCAATCTCAGTCGGCGTGCTGCTGAGTGGAGCAAACTTATTCGAGACATGGACGGAGGGGGCCTGGTGCTGAGAATGGTGGTGGTGCCCGGCAGGCTTGTTAAGGCTACGCTTCCTCCTGACAGTCACCCAACCGACCTTTCCCGGCTGCTTGGGAGCCGCGAAGGGAGGGGAACTAGTGGGACCTAGAGACTCCGACGCTACGCTAGCGAATGAACGCCCCACTCCAGCTAAGCTAACCCTACTAGCTACAGGACTACTATGCTCGAAGGAGCGAAGTCGTTCCTCAAGCTGGCTAAGTCTCGCCTCAAGCGCTAACATAGCACTACATTTAATACACATTGACTCTGTAATTGAGGACGAGCTGAAGCTAAGCATCTGGCAGTGTGAACAAGAAAAGACGGGAGGGGAGAGAGGAGGGACAGGGGAGAGGTGAGAGGGAGAAGCCATGGCTTCGACTGTGCTTATGCAAACGGATAGAAATAGATGTATTGAGGAAAGACTAAATAGTTTGGAGAACGATATGTGTTTGGACGTATAATGTGATACACTATAATTAAGACGGCTCAATATGCTTGTGTGACAGTGGCGGTCCTGTCACTATGCCTCCAATTGATCATGCGCCCTGGCTACTTGGCCAAGAGGATATCCCTTTGGCCGAATGGTTAAGCGTGCATGGCTATTACCCGGGAGTCTGGGGTTCGAAGCCCGCCCGGGCCTTCTGCACCTTGCCACACTTGCAAATGTAATGTAGTTACTAGCGGCTTAGCTGTTTCGTTTTTGTTCTTTCTGTTCCTTAATGTTGTCCTAGTTCGTGTTGGATCAGAGAATTTCCTTGTGTCGTGCTGCTGATCCGCGTGTTTGTTGAATGAAGAGTCTCAGGAGAAGAATGCCAATTTAAATATATCTTTAGTAAATAAACAATTCAGGATACAAATATACAGAGCTCTGGGCCAAGTTCAAAACCTTGGCAACAACAAAGTATTGTCAGGGCATGAAGTCTGACTCCTATCTGTCCCTTGACCCAGTCCTTTTATACATAAAGAACACATGCAGACGCTCCCAGATTTTGTCCTCCTCTGACTCTGGGGTCTCCAGACCCCAGCCTCATTTGATATTGAGGCAGCCTTTGTTCCAAGTCTCTCCAAGTCGCAAGATGCGACAGTGGCTGGGAAAAACTCCCCTGTGGGAAGAAACCTAGGGCAGAACCAGACTCCAGAGGGCCATCATCTGCCTATGAGTAGTTGGGGTGAAGTAGAAGAAGATAGAGGAGAGACAGAGAAAGAGAGAAAGGAGCAGAGTGAGCCAGGGTGGCAGACAGGCAAGAGCCTAGCTCGATGGACAATCTGCCGATAGGACAAGTCCAGGTCTTAAGCGTGGTGGTGGGATGAAGCGATGACAGCAAGACCCCCAGGACAGCACAATCCAGCTCCTGGTGCAGTGGTCATCACCTGCCGGGGACACAGAGACTGCGGCAGTATCATGCATATCGAGCATACTGTACAAAGCATAATGAGAGCTTGGACAGAGTGGATAGAGTAAAAGATTGATTGGGTGAGGAGAGTGATAAAGGCTCCGCCTGCACAGAGCAACGATCCCTGTAACGGGAGCGAAAGATCTCCCTCCACGGCGTAAGCCTACAGCAGCTTAGCAGCTGGATCTTCTCAAGGATCCGGTGGCCACTTCCTGTGGACACAGCTACTGCAGGAAGTGTGTCCAACACCACTGGGATGCAGAGGAGGAGAGGAGAGTCTACAACTGCCCTCAGTGTAGGAGGACCTTCACACCAAGGCCTGTCGTGGAGAAGAACCCCCTGTTAGCAGCTCTAGTGGAGACCCTGGAGAAGACTGGACTCCAAGATGCTCCTGCTGATCACTGCTATGCTGGAGCTGGAGATGTGGCCTGTGATGTCTGCACTGGGAGGAAACTGAAGGCCCTCAAGTCTTGTCTGGACTGTCGGGCCTCCTACTGTGACTCTCACCTCCAGACTCATCGTCAGTCTTCAACATTTAAGAAGCACAAGCTGGTGGAACCCAGCCAGCAGCTCCAGGAGAACATCTGCCCTCGTCATGATGAGGTGATGAAGATGTTCTGCCGCACTGATCAGAAGATCATCTGTGGTTTATGCTGTGTAGATGAACATCAAGGTCACGACACAGTGTCAGCAGCAGCAGAGAGGACTGAGAGGCAGAGAGAGCTGGAGGAGACCAGGCAGAAGATCCAGCAGAAGATCCAGCACACAGAGGAAGACCTGAAGGTGCTTCAGAAGGAGGTGGAGTCCATCAACGGCTCTGCTGATAAAGCAGTGAAGGACAGCGAGAAGATCCTCACCCAGATGATCCGTCTGCTGGAGAAAAGACGCTCTGAGGTGCAGCAGCAGGTCAGATCCACACAGGGGGCAGCAGTGAGTGGAGTCAAAGAGCTTGAGAAGAAGCTGGAGCAGGAGATGATGGAGCTGAAGAGGAGAGATGCTGAGCTCGAGAAGATCTCACACGCACTGGACCACAGCCAGTTTCTCCACAGGTTCTCCTCACTGCCAGCACTCGGTCCATCTCCAGACTCCTCCAGCCTGGAGATCCGTCCTCTGAGATACTTTGAGGACGTGGCAGCAGCTGTGACCAAGCTGAGAGATGAAATACAGCAAGTTCTGATGGAGACTTAGACAAACATCTCATGGACAGTGAGCAATGTTGATGTTCTACTGAAGGTACCAGAACCCAGGAGCAGAGAGGACTTCCTCAGATGTTCACTTCAAATCACTCTGGATCCAAACACAGTGAACAAACATCTGTTATTATCTGAGGAGAACAGAAAAGTGACAGGCATGGAGGAAGTTCAGTCTTATTGTGATCATCCAGACAGATTCACTGACTGGAAGCAGGTCCTGAGTAGAGAAGGTCTGACTGGACGATGTTACTGGGAGGTGGAGTGGAGAGGGAGGTGGGTTGGTGTAGCAGTGGCCTACAGGAACATCAGCAGAGCAGGAACGTCAGAGGAAAGTATATTTGGATCCAATGACAAATCCTGCCGTTTATTTTGTTACCCAGGTGGATATGGGTTTTGTCACAACAGCATCAGCACTGATGTCTCAGGTCCTCGGTCCTCCAGAGTGGGAGTGTACCTGGACCACAGAGCAGGTCTTCTGTCCTTCTACAGCGTCTCTGGAACCATGGAGCTCCTCCACAGAGTCCAGACCTCCTTCACTCAGCCGCTACATGTTGGACTTGCTGTTGTTCCAGGTTCTTCAGCTGAGTTGATGAAAGTGTGACTGAAGTCGTCACAGAGACTCTGAGCTGAATTCTCACCTTTGATTCTTCTTCTGTCTTCACGTTTGTTGCCCAGTGTCTCTGGCTGTCAATCACAGGGTGGGCGGGGCCTGGACACCACTTCCTGTCTGTGCTCCTGGTGACTGTTGTCCACCTGATGTTTGTCTCCACGGCTGCTGGATGTTTGTGCCACGTTGTTTCTCTTCCTCTGCAGCCCATTCAACCCACAGATTAATAACGTGTCATTAGTCCACATGACAACTTTATTACTGTGGAAACACAGCTGAGGTCTGTTTCCACTCTGGACCTTTCCACCCTGACCTTTGACCTTTCAACAACTCATCCATCTGATCAACCTTCTGACTGTTGATCCGTTTGTCAACAATCAGATGAATGCATGTAAATATTGTGAGAGAATTTGGTCTTTTGATTCTGCTTGTTGGCTCAACACACCACTATTTTACAGAACAAGTCGAGAATGGATACATTACTGACTCACATTGTATTTACTTTATTGCATCATAACACCCATGATCATGTGAATTCATATATAGTGATTATATAATGCTATATTAATAAATAATATCAAATATAATATACTGTTATATTCTATTATATTATATTATGTTATATGCATTTCTAGCCTAGGCCTTTAGCGACGTCATATTTCATCAACCCTAAATTAACACAAAGTGAGCTTCAACTCTTGTCCAAACTGCACCAATAAACTGAACATTGTCTCCAATTCAATGCACCACGGTTTATATATTTGAAATTGCAGATGGTTCAGCAACTAAATCTTTACATACTTCTTCACGTATTACGGCTTCACCGTGGTGGCAACTGGATCTCCAGGTTGAGTTCAGTCTTCGAGGTTCTCAGGGCAAAATATGCGAGGTTTGCGCAATTTTATAATCCCCCCATTTTTTGTTTACTTCACTTCACTTAACTTCAAGCACAACCATTTTCCTCCCATTCCTTTGAGAACGTTATTGAAAAAAAGCAAAGAAGACGAGGAAGAAAAAGAAGACGAAGAAGAAAAACAACAACCAATCAAAACTTCAAAGCCTTGGTCTTCCTTTACCACTGTCGCAATGCCTGCACGCGTGGATTTATGAGACGGTTTCTGACGGGTTCCCGATGTGTGTCGCGCATGCGATTATGAACCAAGACTTTTTCGATATTTCCCGACTTATGACATGAGATTAATATGCGTCGTGCATGCACCATTTCAACTGGCAAACATTTCACGTCCGTCACAGATGGAATCTACTGCGATTTAAAGCATATTAGTAGGTAGAGCTGAAATGTGCCGTCATTTCTAAAAATAATATAATATAATATAATCTGAATGAAAAATAAAAACAACATTTCATCACTCTGTGATTGAAATGTCATATTAACTTATGTTAATATTAATATATATGTATAAATATTAATAGTAGTTATTAATTAATAACTACTGTTTATATATATATATATATATTTATATATATGTATAAATAATAACAGTAGTTATTATTAACAGTAGTTAATAATTAATAACTTAATAACAGTTTGCGCCCCCCCTCCCTCTACACACAAACACACAGCAACTATTTTATTTTATAATTTGCGTCAAAACTCCCCGCAGACCGCGCAATAAGTTTCTTGTTTGCTCCATTGTTTTGTAAGTATGAGACATCTCTAAGGTCTGAAATAAAAGATGAGAACTTGATTATTCTCAGCACTTCCTGTGATTTAGTATTCTTAATAATCATAGGAGTAGTGATGGCCGATCGAGGCTTTGTTGAAGCTTCGACACTTGATTCAAAAAATGGTTCATTACTCGAGGCTTCAATGACACGGTGCTCGAGGAGGTCATCAAGTGGTCAATAAAATGAAGTGCAATGGAAACGTGTTCATTGTTTCATAGGTTGTTTGGGATTTGATTCGCCATGCATTCTTGTTGGACAACACTGCATGGTTGTATGGTTCAATGCTGACACAATAAAATAAAAATGAACAATAAAGACAATGTTTCTTATTTGGCACGACTGATTGTAGCAGACTATAGCTCTTATACTTAGCCTGACAGTTTGTGCAATGAATTATATTATATCCTAAAACAAGACTAAACAGCCCATAGTTTAAAAATATGTTAAATAGTAAGTGTTCAGTAGGTCAGATGTCAAATGTGATCTATTTAAAATGTAGAATAGATGAGCTAAATAACACATATATAATACGCATTGATGGGAATCGAACTGTCGCCTCAGTCTTGCAAGTCCAAGATTGTCATAATGTACCACAAACCCAAATCATACTCCCTTTTTTCATCTAAGCTGTTTGAGTAGCGTTAACATCTACACACCGTGATTCCTCATTCACTCCCACCAATTTGCATGTTACGGCACTTACGTCAACTGTTTTAATTGATTTTAAATGTTATAGAATATTTAGTACTGAATGCAACACCGTCAAACCAAACCCCAGTCGGTCAATTCTCAATTGACTTCGAAAGCTCAACTCAGCTCTGAGTCGAGACAACCAAACCAATGGTTTCGATACTTCATGAAGCAGCACACTGGTTTGTACGTCATCAACCATGTGATTCTTTCTAACCAAAACAGCACTTCTGACTATCATGGAGGCATAGAAAAATAGGACTGTATAGCAATTTTCTGTTTGACTGCACTGGATGATTGTATGGTTTCCAGTGGATATAATAATAATAATAATAATAATAATAATAATAATAATAATAATAATAATAATAATAATAATAACAATAATAATAATAATAAGAAGAAGAAGAAGAAGAAGAAGGATGATGATGATGATGATGATGATGATGTGCTCTACAAATACAGACTGTATTTTTTACATGAAACTGGTGGAAATACATTTGGAGTTCATTGAAAGAGGTTAATAGCTGCATGGGTGAATATGGTGTGCTTGAAAACAGGGCAGAGGGTGCTAGAAAATGGGTGTGCTTGTGTATTGTAACGTTCTTGAAGTGTGTTTATGTCATTTGGGTCTGTGTAAGGTGCCTTTAAGGAGGTGCAGGGGGGTTCCTGGGAAAAGGGGCGGGCACACGGGTGGGAGGGAGTTTTCTAGAGGAAGTTGTGCGGAAAACATCTTCTTGTCTCCGGTTCGGGTTGTTGGATCCATCAAGTTCGGAGCTACAATAAAGCAGCTGTTAAACCGACAACAACGCTTGGTTCTTGACAAATACTAAAACGTCACATTGGTGTCAGAAGTGACTTGCTCGAACCAGCACCGGAGGTGAGGCTGACGACTGCTATCGCTGGTATCGCTGACAACTGCGGGGATGGACGTGAAAATCAAGAGAGAGAAGGAGGAATCGGAGGTGGATCCAGGCTTGGCGGAAGATGGGGCTAAGCATTCCCGCCCCGGTCCCAGTTCTGGCTCATCAGTAGCACCGCGTCATGTCGGCGAGAGTGCCGCCGCTGCGTGTCAGGTGACTGCGGTGAGCGTAAAGACGCCGAAATTCAATGGCAAAACAGCGTGGGAGGTTTTCACCGCCCAGTTTGAACTGTTCGCAGATGCTGCGGGTTGGGATGCTAAACACAGAGCACTCCAACTCGCCCTGTGCCTGACCGAGGATGCTGCTTCATGTCTGCTGCTGCTGAGTCGGGAGGAGAGGGGTGACTACGGCGCCCTGGTGGGGGCGCTCCAGAGACGTTTTGGACAGTACGGGCAGTCTGCGTTACTGCGTTCTGAATTCCACAACAGGCGCAGGCGACCTGGCGAGCCTCTTCCTGTTCTCGCAAATGACATTGAGTACATGTGCAAGCGAGCCTATAACACCATGCCACCAGCAGTGCAGGTGGAGCTTGCGAGGGATCAGTTCCTGCAGGCACTCAACCCCGCAGAGCTCCGGATTCACCCGCTGCTTGCCCGCCCTACCACGATGAACGAAGCCCTGGAGCTGGCGGTGTGACTGAGGATCCGCCTGTTGTGAGAGTGGTGTCGGTGCCTGGTGGTCAGGCTGGGGGCCCAGGAGGACGACGAGAGTCAGGACAAGTGGCTGCCCTGCCGATGGGGCCGATGGGGCCGTCACACACACGTCCCCGACGCCGCACGCAGAACTGTTGGGGGTGTGGACAACCCGGACACCTGCTCCTACAGTGCCCAAGGTTTGCAACACAGCAGGGAAACGACCAGGGGCCCATGTAGGTGAGAGTACACGGGCCCTGACATCAACTGCTCGTGCGCCGTTATCATCTCCCCCAAACCAAGTCATTGCCGTGGGCTGACACAAGTAGGTGACTTTTGCCATGTTCCAGTGACTGTGGAGGGGACATTGTGCACGGCCCTGGTGGACACGGGGTCCAATGCTACGCTTGTCCGGCCTGACATGGTTCCCGAGGGGGCTTCTATGGAAGCGACAACTGTGCACCTGAAGACAGTGACTGGTGACCTGGCACCGATGTTGGGGAGGTGTGTGCTCTGGTTCAGGGTGGGGGCCCAGACTGTTCTTTTTGCTGCATGGGTCGCGGATGTACGGGACAAGTGCATCCTCGGCCTGGACTTCCTACGCACTGTGGGCTGCATCCTGGACTTGGGGAAGGGCACATTGACCCTTCCGGGGGGAAAATGCGCGCATTTGACTTCCAGCTCTGAGCGTGTGGGACCAGCCGTGGCCGTAGCCAACACCACCGATGCCACCGCTCAGTTGGGAAACGAGTCGCCTGGGGAGGGGGGAGAAGAAGGGCGCATCTCTGCGGTGAGGGGCATTTGGGCTAAGAACTGTGAGGGGTTAACCCAAGAGCAGCAGGACAATCTCTGGGAGGTACTGCTCGAGTTCAAAGACATCTTCGCCCTTAATGAATCTGAGGTGGGGTTGACGCACATGGTGGAACACCATATTGACACTGGGGGTGCTCACCCCGTCAAGGTGCGACCACGGCGCCTTCCGTTGGCCCATCAGGAGGCGGCCGACAGAGAGCTAGAGGGGATG
Organism: Nelusetta ayraudi; assembly: GCF_046127955.1. NCBI lineage: Eukaryota > Metazoa > Chordata > Actinopteri > Tetraodontiformes > Monacanthidae > Nelusetta > Nelusetta ayraudi. Next base: position 5,485,781 of record NW_027466084.1, read on the forward strand.
CTAAATGCCGGTATTATCGAACCTTCTAACAGTCCATGGGCATCTGCGGTGGTGATGGTTCCCAAGAAGAACAACACACGGATGCGGTTTTGTGTGGACTACAGGCCGCTAAACAAGGTCACCAGAAAGGACTCCTATCCTCTCCCTAGAATTGACGAGTCCCTGGACTTGGTAGCGGGGTCCTCCTGGTTCTCCACTCTGGATCTTCGGAGTGGGTACTGGCAGGTCCCGCTGTTGCTGGACTCGAGGCCAAAGACAGCGTTCTGCACCAACAGAGGGTTGTGGCAGTTCAAGGTCCTTAGTTTTGGGCTTTGTAATGCTCCAGCCACTTTTGAAAGGTTGATGGACAGTGTCCTAGATGGAGTCCCACGTCAGCAGTGCCTTGTCTACTTAGATGATCTCCTCGTCCACGGGGGATCGTGTGAGGAGGCCCTGGATTCCCTTCGACTGGTACTGGGAAGGGTGGCAGCTGCAGGCTTGAAGCTGCACCCTGACAAGTGCCACTTCCTGCGGAGAGAGGTTGAGTTCCTCGGCCACAAGCTGGGCCTTGACGGCATTGGCACACTAGAGGAGAAGACCAGTGCCATTACAGATTGGCCCACCCCGGCAGACCAGACCCAACTGAAGAGCTTCCTGGGTCTGGCCTCCTATTACAGAAGGTTTGTCCGGGGGTTCTCATCTATTGCGGCACCACTTTTCCAACTGCTGCAGAAAGGCTGCGTGTTCAGCTGGGGACCAGAGTGTCAGCAGGCGTTTGACGCCCTCCGGAGGGCCCTAACTGAACCCCCTGTTCTCTCTCCACCCGACTCCAAACTGCCTTTTGTCCTGGACACGGACGCCAGTAATGTGGGGATTGGGGCTGTGTTGTCGCAGGCAGGTCCGGAGGGGGAGAAGGTGGTGGCCTACTTTAGTCGGGTCCTCAACAAAAGTGAGTGGCGCTACTGCGTCACTCGGCGGGAGCTCCTGGCTGTAGTGAGGGCTGTCAGACACTTTATGTATTACCTGTGTGGAGCATCCTTTGTTGTAAGATCTGATCATGCTGCCCTTCAGTGGCTGATGTCATTCAAAGAGCCGGAGGGGCAGGTGGCCCGGTGGTTGGAGGAACTGCAGTCCTTCGACTTCACTGTGGCGCACAGGGCAGGCACGCAGCACACTAATGCAGATGCGCCGTCTCGTCGGCCGTGTGCTGAGTAGGGCTGCCGCTACTGCGAGAGGAGGGAGCAGAAGGAAAAGGAGCTCACACAGCTCGAGAACCCAACCCAGCCCTCATGCAGACTGCTGCAGGTGATGGAGGTACCCAACTGGATAATGCATCAGGAGAATGACCCTGATCTGCAGCCGGTGCTACAGTGGCTCGAATGTGGGGAGAGGCCGCCGTGGGACAACATCACGGGGCTCTCCATCGCAACGAAGGGACTGTGGGCCAAATTCGAGTTGCTACGGCTGAAGGAGGGGGTGCTGCGGTGAGCATGGAGAGACCCATCTACGGGGGAGGACCGGTGGCAAGTTGTGGTTCCTACGGGACTGAGGACAGCGGTGCTGGAGGCTTGCCATGGGAGCGTTGGATCGGGACACTTCGGCATTACTAAGACTCTCCGGCGTCTGCGCCAGAGTTTCTACTGGGGCCTGCAGCGAAGGGATGTGGAGGACTTCTGCCGCAGTTGCGATGCCTGTTACTCTCACAAAGGGCCTCTGGACCGGTCACGTGCACAGCTCCAGCAGCAGCCTGCAGGTGCACCAATGGAAAAGGTGGCTGTAGACATCATGGGCCCCTTTCCTCGCACAGAGCGGGGGAACCGCTATGTTCTGGCAGTAATGGACTATTTTACGAAGTGGCCGGAGGCATTTGCCATTCCAGACCAGGAGGCTGCAGGACCGAATGGAATCTGCACACACCTTCGCTAGGGACCAACTGGCGAAGGCAGCCATGCGCCAAAAGAGAAACTACGACACTACCACAAGGGAGGCATTTCGATGATGAGCTGGTGTGGGTGTTCAGTCCAAAAAGGAAAAAAGGACGGTGTCCGAAGTTAGACAGCAACTGGGTGGGGCCTTGCAGGGTGTTGGAGAGCGTGGGGGAGGTTGTTTATCGGGTGCAGTTACCACCAAGGGGCAGAAGAGTGGTCCTGCACAGGGACAGGCTCGCTCCATATCGTGGACGCTCCCTGCCATCCTTTGTGGAGGAACACCCTCAGCCCCATCCTGTGCCTGTGGACGTGGGACCACTGAATGGACTGTCATGCCCAGCAGGGGGACCAGTTGAACAGCTGGTGGGGCCCATGTCTCCTTCTGGCAACCTTGTGCGGCCTAGGAGGCGCCGCCAGTTGCCTCCCCGTTTCAGAGACTTTGTTGTTCCCTCGGGGGCGAGGAACTGACTGTGGGGGGGGGGCAGTGTAACGTTCTTGAAGTGTGTTTATGTCATTTGGGTCTGTGTAAGGTGCCTTTAAGGAGGTGCAGGGGGGTTCCTGGGAAAAGGGGCGGGCACACGGGTTGGAGGGAGTTTTCTAGAGGAAGTTGTGCGGAAAACATCTTCTTGTCTCCGGTTCGGGTTGTTGGATCCATCAAGTTCGGAGCTACAATAAAGCAGCTGTTAAACCCACAACAACGCTTGGTTCTTGACAAATACTAAAACGTCACAGTATTCTTTATTTAGAAATAACAATTTCTCTACAGTTTTTGTGTTAAACGGTTTCTTTTTTTGGAAACAATTTCCCCAGCCTTTGAAAAAACTTGTTCACATGGAACTGATGAGGCTGGGGTACAAAGGAAGTGTTTTGCCACTTTGGGGTACAAAGGAAGTGTTTTGCCACTTTGTAGAGATTTGGGTAGCGGGGGAACCGCTACCCAGGAGGCAGAGACCATAGCAGATGTCTTGGTGGAGGGGGTGTTTAGCCGGTTTGGCGCTGCTGTCACAGTCATCAGTAGCTGTCCTTTGTGAGTAAAGGATTGTTTTGCTTTCATCAACTTATCTAAATCGTTGTTGTTTTTTGCCAGAATCGCCTTGTGTTGTTTTAGCCTTATTAAAAATATACTTTATTTGCATGTACGTACCACACTCTGTTTTTTTCCATCACCCATTTTTAATTCACTATGTTAGTCCTGGTTACCCCTAGTTAGTTCAGGACGTAACATTTCTAACTAGAAGAAAATCAATAATTCACTAAATAAACATACAAACTACTACAGTATATTCTTCTAAATAACCATGTTGCTCTTAGGTTAGGAAGGCACCAGGACCAGACACTGTGTCCCCCTCCTGCCAAAGGCCTGCGCTGAACAACTGGCTCCCACCTTTACATGGATCTTCAACCGTTCCCTGGAGCTGAGACGAGCGCCATCAAAGGATTAAATGACTACAGACCCGTCGCCCTGACATCTGTGGTCATGAAGTCCTTAGAGAGGCTGGTGTTGAGCCATCAATCAATCAATCAACCAATCAATCAACTTTTATTTGTACAGCACTAAATCACATTCAGAAACGTCTCAAAGTGCTTTGTACAATCAGAGAGAATGGAACCAACTGGGCCCAGAGAGCAAGCAAAGTGTGACAGTGGCCAGGAAAAACTCCTCTGTGGGAAGAAACCTAGAGCAGATCCAGACTCCAGAGGGCCATCATCTGCCTATGACCAGCTGGGGTGAAAAGGAAATACAAAAAAATATAGAGAGAGACAGAGAGAGAGATAGAAGTAGCCAGAGTGGCAGACAGGCCAGAGTGAGTTGCAGGGTTAAAGCTCTCACAATAAACAGTAGATGCAGATATATAAGAATAAATAATTCAAATATGTATATAAGTGGATGTTTTTCTAACATATACATCAAAACATTATAGAATCTAGATAGGCCCAAATGTTGAGTGGTGGGGTGGTACAGCCGCCGTCCATGTAGGGTGTGTTAGTCTGTGTTTGCTGTCCACGTAGAATATGTTGGTCTGTGTTTGCTGTCCATGTAGAGAATGCGTTTGTTGATGTTTGGGAGGGCAAGAGTCCATAATGGCCCATGATCTGCTGTTAAATCCGATCCTCGTCCTGATCCTGGTGGCAAAGTTGAAGTGGTAGTGCCGAGTGTGGAAAATCCCTGACCTCCTCCTTGCACCTTCATACTTCCCCCTCCTCTACCTGCATCCATCATGGCCAAGGAGGGCGGAGCTTAAGCTATATAGGAAGCCAGCTCTACAATGTCACACCCCTTTTCCCTGAGAACAAAGGAGCTGGCTGGCCGCATGTCAGGAGCCACAGCGTAGTTGTCTGTACTGAGTCCGTGAAATGTGAGTTTATGTTATATTTCTGTATTTAGAAACTGATTATGTGCGGCCTGTTTATGTTCAGAGAGTTATTCCTTATTTCAAGAATGTTTGTTTAGAATAGAGGCCCCATTTAGCGCTGTACAAATAAAGTTTTATTCTTATTATTATTATTAATATCGCCTGTCCTGGCCCCGGGGATGCACTTCACTGTGGCCGATGGCTGTCCTAGGTTAACATGCCTCACTATAGATAAGCCAATTACCAGAGTGTCTATGTCAGCCGGCGTGCTGTTGAGCTGGACAAACTTGTTAGAGACATGGGTGGAGTAGGCCTGGTGCTGAGAGTAGCGGCGGTGTCCGACAAACGTTCTGGAGCTATGCTTCCTCCTGATAGTCACCCAGCCGCCCTTTCCCGGCTGCTCGGCAGCCACTGAGCTAAGCTAACCCTACTAGCTACGAGACTACTATGCTCAAAGGAGCAAAGTCGTTCCTCACGCTGGCTCAGTCTGGCCTCAAGAGCTAACATAGGGGGCGTTCTCATAGCCTCGCCTCGGTATGGTTGTAGAGCGTCCACACTGGCCGCTACACGGTTGTAGGGGGCGCCGTTTGAGGGGTACCTCAAGCGCTCAGGGTCAAAGCGAGACGAGGCGAGTTTAGTGGTGACGTAGCGACGAGCAGGGCAGTGGATTGGCTCAGTGTTTTCGTCGATTTTCCCTTTCGGAGCGGACACTGACGCCAACTCCTTCCACACGGAACTTCCGTGTTCGCGAGTGTGTTCAACCAAATGACGAACGGCAAATGGCGAAGCACTCAGAACAAACCGAGTTGCTCCTGCGTGAGGCGCGTTAAGTTAGGGAATCCGAGGAGTCTTGAGACGAGAGGAAATCCGGATTCGTCGAGAGGAGGTGGCTCTTCGCCGCGAGGAAGCCTCGAACACTGCGGCATAAAGTCGTCCTTGGCTCGCTAGGGCAGCTATTTCAAATAAGGAGGCTGTAACATGTCAGGTAAGGATCCAAATGCAACAACAGATGGTCAAGAAAAGAGGATTTATTTATGACGGTTAGCAACCGTAGGCTAACACTCGTGGTCGGCGACGAAAGGCGGGTCGATCCTCCGGGACGGCGGCGAAGCAAGCTGGTCGGGGACGGAAGGCAGGTCAGATGTCCGGGGCGGAGATCGAGGGTTTGTTTCCAGGGCGTTCCAGGTCGGCAGGAGCAGGGCAGGAGAAACAGGCTAGTGGTCGGAAACAGTGGCGAGGTCGGTTTACCGGGACAGGAATGCAGGACGCAGGTCAGAGGCAGAAACAGGTCAAGATCAGGCGGGCAGAAACAGGTCAAGATCAGGCAGGCAGAACAGGACCCGCTGGAAGGTCATAACAGGGGTTAGTGGACAATCTGGCAATGAATGTGTGTGTGACCAGGGCTTTTATGCAGCAGTGATGGCGGAGGGAAAACAGGTGTGTGAATCAGTGAAACGTGCCTCAGCTGCGCGCCAGCCAAGGGCACACTGAACCCAGCAGGCACGACTGACAGGCATGTGACAGAGGCATGTTTTTAAATAAATGCTATTTCCCGTTGTATCTGTCTCGTGTTTACTTTTGGTGAAGATATAAAGGTTGAATTACACCTTTACTCTCCCAGAAAACGAAACCAGAAATTATAAATGTTGCCTGCATAAATGATCAACTGTGACTTCAGTGAGGAAAACTGTTCTTTCTTTAACAGAAAAGCAACCACAGACCGAGCAGCAGGTATGAAACAACTTCTACTTTGTCCATCGCTGCACTGTCGTGTATCACACAGAAATAATGCCGTCAAAAACATTGTCCCGCTTTACCGCGTCGACTCCGCCCACGGTCTCGTGGACCTGGGGCGTTGAGGACACAATTGAACTGTGGCGAGGCGAGGCGAGGCTATGAGAACACGCCCTTATACAGCCCACTGCTTATGGTAAACACATGACTATAAACTGTTTTATTATATTAAACAAAAATCAGTTATTGTTTATTTTGTTTTTTATGGAAGTAAGTGCTGTAATTTCCTTCATACAAATTTTGTTTCTTTTTTTGGGGAGCTATTATTTTGTTAAATTTTTTTTTATTGCTTTAATTTATTTTGTTAACTTTTGACACAGTAGCCGCGTCATTTCCTGTACATTTTGCGGTTTTCTCCTCACTTGGCTTTAGCCCTGCTGAAGAGAGGTAAGATGTGATGGTGCTCACGCATATGGCGTCGTGAAATGTGGAAAAAAGAATGTTAATCATAGCATTGGATATGTCCATGTTTATTGCGTTGTTTTACGTGCTTTTCTTTTAAATGTGTACGTAGCAGAGACGGTCGGTGGGGGTGTGCTGTACCGGACTTATTTTCATTTTTTTTATTTTCTTTGTACAGAAAATAAATTCAGCCAACAAGTCGACTTGGATATGTCTGCGCCTCGTTGTTCATAACCAAAGACACAACGCAAAATTTGTAGCGGAGGCAGTGTCAAGCCGAACCGGCTACATAAATATGATTGATTTGATGCTGATGATCTTCTATTATTCATCACTGATGAGGAAATGAGTTGAAGAATCTTTGGTTTTGGTAACGCATTGTCCTTTGATGTGTGTCTGTGTCGCTGCTCGATGTTTGTCAGTGTGTGTGTGTCAGTGTGTGTCAGGTGAAGCACTGAGGCCTCTAGTTCTTTGCTTTCTCTTCACCTGTTGCACTCCAACTGCTCCTGGGAGCCACAGCCACACTTGATGCACCCTGGCAGAGAGGGGCGTGGCTGCATTTCAACTCAACACAGCGTCATGTGATTTCAGAGAAGTGTCAGCAGAAACACTGATCAGAGAATCTAAGAAACAGAAAATATCACAAAGTCCAAGTGCTTCTCCGTCAGGCTGCATGTTGGCTGGAGGCAGCAGCAGCAGCAGTAACAGCAGCTGCAGTGAGCGGTGCAGCAGGGTGAGTCCTCACTGACTCAATGATCCACATTAAATCTGATGTCAGTCAACAGAGTCAGTGAGAGGTGGACTAGTGTCTGCTTCATTCACACAGGAGTTGAACTGATTTCAATCAATCAATCAAACCTTATTGATCCCTCACGGGAAATTCATTTCAGGCTGCCAGACATCTGCCGCCAATTTGGAAAAAAAAAACAGGTGTGTGTGTGCGTGTGTGTGTGTGTGGTGGGGGGGAGAAAAAAGAAGGGGAACACAAGAGGAGAGGAGAGGGATGAAAACCAACTTTCAGTATATGACTCACTCCGACTCTGCTCCACTAGGGAGGACAGTGTGGGACCAGAACAGAGTGTGCATGTGTGTGTTGTCCTTGAATGGATGTGTGTGTGTGTGTGTGTGTGTGTGTGTGTGTGTGTGTGTGTGTGTGTGTGTGTGTGTGTGTGTGTGTGTGTGTCGGCCTGAGAAGGCCTGGTCCACAGTCTCTCTCCCGTTTGGCCGGACGTGAAATAACGGTCACATTCTCCAAAAGAATCCACATCAAATAAATGACCAAGCAATATGGAAATGTAAATAATATTTACAGGTTTATGTGCGTGCTCGCACGTGGTTTAGTGTATTTCAAATAAAACTGTTACCCAACTATTTTGATTGCCAATGCATTATCAATTGCATTGAGAGGAACGTGTGCGGCCAGGACGGCGCAGTTTGCCGTCTTTGGACCTCTATGAGTGTCTATGAGCGACCGTGGAAGGCGCAAAATGACGTCGCTGGCATCCAAAGAAGGCACTATGTACCGTCGTGGGTTTCTGACAAAACGTCAATATGTGCTGTCTACGGAGTGAGACTGTGTTGACCTCAGAGACTGCTAACAGATCAGGGGACAGAGTTCAAAAATAAGGTCAGAACCAAACTGTTCATTGCGATATTCCTGTGCTTTATATAATTCACCTGTTTCTGTTCATTTGATCAACAGCTAAATTAATAAATTAAGCGGAGCTTTTGCTCTCTGTACCATCCCCAAACAAATGGTTTGGTGGAAAAACTTAATGGCACCATTCAGAGGTGAGTTACTTACTTTTAACACATTTTATACGTTGAAACAAGTGATTTTATGAAACATTCTTTTCAGATCTTTAAACATTCTCTGTAAATCCAAGCCAACATCCTGGGACAAATTTTTGGACTCAACAATGTTTGGACTGAGAACAAAAAAAACAACTCACAACCAAACACAGTCCCTTTTTTTAATGTTTGGTTGAGAGGACAAATACCTTCGCCCCAGGGCATCCTGGTGCCAAGTGCACCGGTGGACACCCCTGTGCTCGAACATGGTGTTTGTCACGGAAAAACTGACTAGCACAGAAGTCCAGCAACAAAACACCGTTCGGGTTCAGATCAGGGAGGCCGTTCCTCCCAATCACGCCTCTCCAGGTCACACTGTCGCTGCCCACATGTGCGTTGAAGTCCCCCAGCAGAACAACAGAGTCCCCAGTCGGAGCACCATCCAGCACCCCTCCCAAGGACTCCAAGAAGGCCGGGTACTCTGCACTGCCATTCGGGCCATAGGCCGAAATGACAGGGAGCGACCTGTCCCCAACCCGAAGGTGCAGGGACGCGACCCTCTCGTTCACCGGGGTGAACTCCAACACGTGGCGCCTAAGCTGTGGGGCAATAAGCACGCCACACCAGCCCGCCGCCGCTCACCACAGGCAACGCCAGAAAAATGGAGAGTCCAGCCCCTCTCGAGGAGCTGGGTTCCAGAGCCCATGCTGTGCGTGGAGGTGAGCCCGACTATATCTAGCCGGTACCTCTCAACCTCCTGCACAAGCTCGAGCTCCTTCCCCCCCAGCGAGGTGACATTCCATGTCCCTACAGCCAGAGGCTGCTTCCGAGGCCCGGGCTGTCAAGGCCCTCCACCTCGACCGCCACCCGAACCACACTGCACCCGACCCCTACGACTTCCTCTGCGGGTGGTGAGCCCACAGGAGGTAGGACCCACGTCGCTCATTCGGGCTGGGCCCGGCCACCAGGCGCTCGCATGCGAGCCCCAACCCCGGTTTGTTTGTTGTTGAACTGGTTTGTTCGCGAACGACCCATCACTGTTCCCCATTAAATTCAGTAGACGCTCAGCGTCTCCACGGTCTCAGCACTGTGACGCTGCGGGGATGAATGAGAAGGAAGTCGTTTGACTGTCAGTTACCTGCAATAAGTTGCTGATTGTGAACAAAAGATGAACGCCTTCTATCACATATTTAGTCAATGAAATGTACACACAACAGTACATATTTGAACACTTATTTTCTGACATTTTAGGGGAAGCTGAGCTTCCCTTGCAGTCTGAGAGCAATCGCCTCTGGTTGAGGGATGTGACACTTCCTGTCAGCTCCTGAGGACAACAAGGAGGCCGAGCCTCTAATGCCCCCTTACTGGCTGCACTCTGGAAGAGCCCTCCCCCATCCTCCTGACCAAGTGATCCTCCCTCAACATGAACACATCACTTCCATATGAGGAGAGAAAAAGAGACGGCAGAAGTCAGCACTCACACTTCAGTCCTTGAATGCATCATCAGAGACATTCACTGCTGTGGAGTAGAGATGATGGATTCACTGCTGATGAGAAGCAGACTCTCCATCACATATGGTCTCAATGTCAACACACAGTGCATGCTGCATAGCTGCATGCTAGCTGCGTTGTCGAAAGCGGTGCAGTTCAATGCTGAAAAGATGAAGGATTGCAAAGCAAGAGTGAAGGAGTTAGAAAAGCTACACGAACACCTCAAAACTGAAAATGCCGACCAGAGGGAGAAGATCAAGGAACAGGAAAGATACAAGATGTGGTGGTGTCTCAAACTTAATGGTTTGACGGAAAAGAGTGGTGAAAACGTTGTAGCAGACGCCATGCAACTCTTTAGAAAGGTTGCTCCTAATTTGGAAGTGTGTCAGCTGGAAGATGCTGTGGACATCGTGCACAGGATCCGGCGGAAGGAGGACAATCGGAGCAGACCGGTGATGGTGATGTTTGTGCGGAGGCTGATTAAGGAGGAGATCTGGCGCAGCAGCAAGGAATCCCCGGTCTGTAAGGAGAGGGGCATCCGCTTCTCGGAGATGTTGCCGCTGGAGGACAGGGAGGCGAGGAAGAAGCTGTGGCCGCAGATGGGGCAGGCCCTACGTGAAGGAAAACGAGCCTACTTCCGTGGGCCACATGGATAAGTGGAGGGTCGGAAGATTGGTTAGGAATGATCAGGTTTTGATACGACACTTTGTGAAGTGAGTAAATGACTGCTAGCGGGACACTTTTATTCTTAGGAGTAAACAAGTTTATTTTGGATATGTTTGATCGTTCTGAGTTCTATTGTTTCATTTGTTGATTTTATTTTAAAGTGTATGTTTCATTGCACTATTTCCTTTTTGTGGTTAAATGTGAGGGGCCCTAAGGACATTGTTAAAAGAAAAGCATTATTTCTGTTTTGCAAAGGACAAAAAGTACACTGTTGGTTTTGGCAGGAAACTCATTCTTCTGATGAAGATGTGAACTTTTGGACAAATATGTGGGGTGATAAAATATTGTTCAGCCATGGGAGCAATAGGTCTGCTGGTGCTGCTGTTTGTTTGAATAAATGTCCTGGTGATGTCATCTCATACAAAGCAGATGCAGAAGGTCATTGGCTAATTGCAGTTTTGAAAGTAGAAAGCTACTTTTTGATTTTGGTCCATGTTTATGGTTACAGTTTTGTTGCCCAGAAAAGACAACTTTTAAGAAAAGTTACTGAAAATATAGCTGAGCTTAAAGTGCTCCATCCCACTGACTTTGTTCTACTGGGGGGTGACTGGAATATGGTGCCTGACGAATGGGAAGACAGATGGCCGTCTAAATTTGTAACTCACTCAGTATAGCTCCCTTATGACAGACTTTAGAGACAATAGTTTGGTCGACATCTGGAGAAATCAAAATGTAGGGAAGAAGCAATACTCAACTAATGGTACCACCAAATCTACAATCGACTACTGGCTTTCAGCTGCCTCGCTTGAAGATCTGATTTCTGATTGTTTGTTACCAGAGCTCCTTTAACTGACCACTGTTTAATAGGAATTACTTTAAATGCGTCTTATGCAAGAACGAAAAACCAAGGGTGCTGGAAATTTAACGCTAACCTTCTGCAGAATGAAAAATACTGTGTGGAAATAAGAAAATTATTACTAAATATAGAAAATGATGTCTGCATGGATAATTCAATTAATAAATGGGAATATGCCCAATACAAAATTAGATAATTCTCCATTCGATTTAGCAAGGAATTAAACAGGGAAAGGAGAAGTGAAGAAAATAACTTGTTCTGCGAGGGTTAGGGTTAGCAGATGTTGTAGCAAACCTAATCTATCTTCTGAAGAAAAGGAAAATCAAATGCTTTTACAGTCCAAACTTGATATTTTTCTGAAGAGAGATGAAGGTGCTTCTATAAAATCGCGAACAAAATGGATAGAAGACGGTGAAAAAAACAGCTCTTACTTCAGCAGCCTTGAAAAGAAAAGCAAAGACAACAAGGCAATATCGCGCCTGTTAATCAATGGAAGTGAATTCAAAGATGAAAAAAATATTTAAAAAGAAGTCTTGAGGTTTTACAGCAACCTTTACTCCTCTGAGTTCTCTCCAGCTGACTCAATGAGCTTCTTTGCCCAGACTGAGAATTTTAAAGCTGTCTTGGATGAAACATTCAGAGAACTTTGTGATTCAGACTTGTTATTAGAAGAGTTGGATGCTGTCTGTCTTGGGTTGTCGTTGAACAAGGCTCCTGGTACGGACGGGCTCACTGATAATTTCTATCGTTTGTTCTGGGATGAAGTAAGATCTTTATTGTTCAGGGCGATTCAGGAATGTATTGAAAAGAAGGAGCTGATGCCCAGCATGAAACAAGGACTAATAACGCTCATTGCTAAACTTAATAAAGACAAGAGAGTCTGAGATAACTTTACCCTTCTAAACACTTATTATAAATTGCTCTCCGGGTGTATAGCTGCTAGAATGAAAGTAGGTTTGTCACATCTCGTCGATAATACACAATCTGGTTTTCTAGGTGGCCCATCGATCCACAATAATATTCGCCTTGTTATGGATCTGGTGGATTATAGTCATGTGTTATCACTGGAGGGGTTCATTCTCTTTTTAGACTTCTATAAAGCTTTCCATTCTGCTGAGCACTCTTTTATACTAAATACCCTAAATTAATTTGCTTTTGGTCAAAAATTCATTATTTGATTGGGTTGTTGTGCAATGATATCAACAGCTCTGTGACTTTAGAACACGGTACGGAGTCAACAGGGGTATCAGACAGGGTTGCAACACCTCTCCTTTATTATTTATTCCGGTGGCAGAATTATTAGCAATTAGGATAAAAATCACTGATGTTAAAGGAATTAAAATTCGGCAGAAGAATCTTCTCATAAGTCAATTTGCAGACGATACGACATTGTTTTTGAAAGATGCGATACAAATTCCAATAGTGGTTGATTACATCCATGCATTCTCCAAAGCATCTGCACTGTAAAAAATGTCAGTGAAATTAACATTAGTATCCTGTAAAATCTTGACATAAAAAAACTGTAGCAAGAAAAACATTGAAACTTTGTATATTTTAAAACAATGTATTGTAAACAACAGACCAATACATAATTGTCAATTTTACAGTCAGCATATGTTAAAAAGAGGGTATTTCTTTGTAGAATTAATATGTTGCTGTATTATAATCATAGAAAAATTGTTATTCTTGGACCAACATAATACAGTTAAAATTTCAATATGGCTTGGTTTATAGAACTTTAAAAAAATGTAAAATTCTTAACAATTAAAAATGTTAAAATTATAGAAAATATGTTGTAATTTCTAGATAAATACTGGAACTTAGATTAAATGGATTACCAAATCCAGACGAATGCAAACAGATTTAGCAATGGCTAGTCTCACATAAACAATTAATGGTAGAGTTAGTTTGTATAGATCTATTTGATTCTACTTAAACACTCATTTGTTCAAATGTATGCTTTAAAATTAATTCTAATCTGCATAATTTCATCAGTTTGAAATGAGTTGATACTAGTTTGGTTTTAAAAGTTGCAAAACAGTTGTTATTATTGCCGCCTCACAGTACGAAAGTTGTGAGTTCGATTCCAGGTCTGGGATCATTCTATGCGGAGTTTGCCTGGTCTGCGTGGCTTCTTTCGGGGTTCTCTAGCTTCCTCCCAAAGTCCAAAAACATGCATGCGAGGTCAATTGAAACTCTAAATTGTCCGTAGGTTTGAAGGTGAGTGCAAATGATTGTGTCTCTACATAACAGCAAGAATTAGTCCTAGCATACCCCCATGACCCTGAGTTTGGGAAAAAAAAAACTGGTATGGAAAATTAATGGAAAGATGGTTTTCATAGAAGTTATGAGAGGTAGGGTGTACCAAGGCGATGGTACAGACTAATGTTCAAAAACCTCTATGGCACACAACTTCACAAAGATGGTGACATTGCCCGGTATGGTGTAGCTAGGGCCCCACCCTGGAGACAGGCCTGGGGTTGGGGCTCATATCCGAAGACCTGATGGCTGGGTCTAAGCCCACTGGGCCCAGCCCGATGGAGCGACATGGGTCCAGCCTCCTGTGGGCTCGCCAACCTCAGAGGAAGCTGCAGGGGTCAGATTGTTCGGTGGACCATTGAGGTCCAGGGCCTGGATGACCTCGTAACTGCTTGAAAGCAGACTCTCCATTTCTCTCTTGTTGCCTGCGGTGAGCGATGGCAGGCTTATTTCCAGAAAGACTCGGCAGGCCCAAGCGCATCATGAGGGTCTGTTGGGAACATCTGGTTGAGCTATAATTGGACTTATATGCTAGAATAATATCATGCAATTCAAACAAATGTATTTAATTTAAGTAGATATACTCATTGTTATTAATTTAAAGTAATAATTGTATTATATTATAATGTTTAGATATTATATAATTATTCTTTATATAACTATTATTTATAGTAAATACATAAATCTAATAATTCTCAAGTGGTTTGTGTTTCTGTGGTTAAATACGCAGGGCACACTGGAGAAAAAATGTCAGAAAGCATAAACGTTGCGTGAGATTTTAAAAATGCAAGGACCAATCAATAAAGGAGTACCTTTTGTGGACTCTTCTATGATTGGATGCCACGTTTTGGCGGAGTACTTGGCGCGGAGCAGACAGACTTGGAATTGTGGGAGCAGACGAAATACATTGCGAGGAGTACGAACGGGGAGAGCGAGAAAGACGAAATTGGAGCAGTGACGAGTGACGGAGCAGGAGACACGGAGGTTCGGGAGTTGGAGACAAAGAAGTGTCATAAAGGAGGCAGGGAGACAAGTCGGAGCAGGGACGACGGACGAGGAGACAAGCGAGAACAGGTACGTCGAGGAGGCATTACCATGCTATAAGCGGTAAGCTAGCAGACTTCATTTTTACGCTAACAGATGAAGTCTTAACTTGCGCGGCATCGCCATTAGTTACTTCAAACGTGCTTTCAATATTTCACAACATGTTTGCATGCCGTTTTTGTAGCAAAACTCTTCTAACTTTGAGAGACTATGTTCTGCATTGCCGCGTTCATAGAAATGAACCACGCTGCGTTTTCCAGTGTGTTGGCGTCGACTGCAAGAAGACATTTTCCACGTACGCCGCTTTCAAAGCTCATTTCTACCGCGTACACAATGTGCCCGAACCTCCGCACAGTAGAGCCGTTGTTTCAGATTTGAAATGCGCCATTTCGCTGTGCGTCCGCCAGTTTCATACAGCAAAAGAACTCATCCATCATTTGAAAGAGCATTTAGTTGAGGCAAGAGTTGTATCATGTCCCGTAATTGATTGCAAAAACGTGTTCACAAATAAATCAACTTTCACTGCTCACATGTCACGCAAACATAAAGGATGTTCTGTGGAAAACATAAGTGATGTTTACAGGGAAACGGTGTGTCAGTCTCCTAGCACTGTATGTGAGGATGCTTCACAGATCTTCAACACAGTAGGTCATTCAACCAGTGGAAGCTGTGAACTCCCACACGATTTCAATGAGACCTTTCTCAGGAATATTTGTTTATTTTATCTAAAATTGCAAGGGCAGCTCCTTCTCCCTGCTTCAACAATCCAGATTGTTGTGGAGGAGATACAAAATGTGCATGAGTTAGGACAGGATTTCACTAGAAGTAAACTTCATTCACTTTTAAAAGATGACATGGGTCTAACAGATGATGCAGTCGCTAAAATCTGTGATTGCGTTAAAGATTCAGATCTATTCTCTGCCTGCCATCGGGGGCCACTAAGAACAACTTATTCACGAACCCAGACCTTCAAAAAAATGTTCAAGTACATTGAGCCTAAAAAACTATCATTAGGGATTGATGAAAACAACACACAGAGGTATGCTTACTACATTCCACTGAAGCAAACATTACACACCCTTTTAGAATCTGAGTTGTGGAAGAATACAGTGACCCAGCAATATACCACAGACTCACAGGAGTTTAGTGACATACATGATGGACAAATCTTTAAGTCAAACAAATTCTTTATTGAAAATCCAGGTTGCCTGAAGCTAATTTTGTACCAGGATGCTTTTGAAATAGCCAATCCTCTTGGTTCGGCTAAGAAAAAACATAAAGTCCTAGCTGTCTATCTTTCTGTGGCAAATTTGCCTGCTTATGCGCGATCAAATACTGATCACATGTCCCTTGTTTTGTTGTGTGGAGAGAAGGACTTAAAACAGTTTGGGTATGCTAAACTTTTCTCAGAGATGTTGGAGGATTTAAAAGATTTGGAAGAGAATGGAATATGTTTGGACTTTAAAACTGTGAAAGCAGCACTGTATTGCATCGCAGGTGATAATCTTGGATCACACAGCATTGGGGGGTTTACCGAAAACTTTAGTCGTTCAAACTATTTTTGTCGATACTGTGAAGTCACACGAAGTGACTTTCAAAATAATGATCCCAATGTCTGTGGTCCACAGCGTACGCCTGAAGCTTACGACTCAGCTGTAAATGATCTCACATCTGAAGACGGGAAGGTTGACAAAGGCATAAAGGTAAATTCTGTATTCAATGCTTTAAAATCTTTTCATGTTTGCCAGCCTGGTCTCCCACCGTGCTTAGGTCATGACATATTTGAGGGCATTTTATCCTATGATGTATCACTGTACTTGAAATATTTCATCAAGAAAAAGAAGTGGTTTACTTATACACTTCTGAATCGGCGAATCACCCAGTTCAACTACAAAGGTTCTGATGCACTCACAAAACCATGCACTGTCAATGATGGGTCTAAGCTTTCTGGCCAAGCCATACAGAATTGGAATTTTTTGAGGTTGCTGCCTGTTTTAATTGGTGACAAAGTGCAAAGTCCTGAAGATGAGGTGTGGCAGTTAACTCTACAGCTTAAAGATATAGTTGATCTGATTTGTGCACAAAGAATTTCTATGTCACAAGTAGCATATCTTGAAATCGTAATCCAAGAATATCTGGAATCAAGGAAGTGTTTGTTCCCAGAGTGTACATTAAAACCAAAGCATCATTATTTGCGACACTATCCAGCACTTCTTTTAAAGTTTGGCCCCCTAATACGACTGTGGACAATGCGATTCGAAAGCAAGCACAGCTACTTTAAGAGATGTGCCAGGCATCTGAAAAACTTCAAAAATGTATGCCTTACTTTGTCTGAGAGACACCAGATGTTTCAGGCATATGTTTTAGTTGGACCAGGAAACTGTCAACCTCTGCATGTCAAAGACAGCTGTACATTTCACGTTGATCTTTACAGCGAGAAAATTAAAGAAGCCGTGAGCGAGTTTGACTTCTCAGAAAACAACACTTGTGTTTCCACAGACATACAGTACAAAGGAACAATATATAAGAAGGGCCATTTTCTTGTGTCCAAAAATGATGAGACTATGGAGTTTGGAGAGCTTCTCATTATTTTAATCAAAAATGATACAGAGGTGTATTTTGTCATGGCTGTACACAACGCTGACTATCATTCTGAGTACCATCTCTACTCTGTGAAAAAAGATTGTGCAATGTTGCTTTGTCTTAAAATCAGTGACTTGGTAGATTTTTATCCTTTAACATCCTACGTTGTTAGTGGACACCAAGTCATTCCACTGAAGCACAGCATCTTCTCCAAATAAACTTGATCTTGAGCACTGGTGGGAAAAAAAGGCAAAAACATTTCATAATGCATGTGATTTTTCTCATTGTACCAGCAATGACCGACTGGGAGATAACATTTTTGCGCCGTGCCATCAATGAGGTCTTACCTGACCTAGCTGAGGCGTCAAAAGACATTTTGGAGGAGACCTTGCAGTCCCTTGGTATCGAGACAAGTGATGATTTTCAGTTCCTTGAGGAAAGTGACTTGTTGACGGCTTTGAGACCCATTCAAGCCAGAAAAGTCATTGCTGCTTGGAAGTTGAAAGTTAAGTATTCAGCATTGGCTGCAGTTAGTGCTAATAGAAAAACAAAACCATTCTCATAATGTTTGTCTTCTCTATCTCACTCTCTGTGTCTCTTTCCTTTTCTGCAGGCCAAACTGATGACAGTATCAGCACATCTTGTCTCTCACCAGCACCTCCACCATCCTTGGAGTCTGCCTCACCCAGAAGTTTGTCTTCATCATCTTCCAGCAGCTGCCAAAGCCCTGGTGTTGACTGGGTGGATACATACCAAGTTCCATGGGACAAATTCCCAGAAGAACTAATTCAAGCTCTAGAGAGGGGAAAACGGCCAAGCCCTCGTCTAAGAAGGGAGATGGTTCGCATCATTGTTTCTGATATGATGCGAAGAAATTCTTCAGTGAGTAAGAGAAACTCAACTGATATTGCCAAAAAGATGGTGGCAAAGTATCCAAAATCTTTGCAAGATATTATAGACGGAGATGTCATAGGCCCAGGTTACCACTCTCTTGTGAAACAACTGCAAAATAGAATAGAGAACGTGAAGAGACCGACAACACCAAAAATAAGAAAAAGAAAGACTTGCACAGAGGATTGTGACACAGATGAGGTCCCTCCACAACAAAGAGCAGCAACCCAGGACACGTATGGATGCATCAAGTGGAATGTAAAATTCTTGCCACTTGGAGAGACCCTGGAGAGCCAGCAAGATAAGCAAGAAAAACTGCGGTGGATGTCTCAGCAAACTAATGCTAATCAGGAGGAGGCCAAACAATTAATGAAGCTAACCTTCTACACACAGCGCAAACAAGTTAACGAGGGGAAAAATATAAAAGACCTGCTGCAGGAATGGCCCTATTGGTTCAGTGAACTTGGCATGGATGTGCACTTCAAAGAACTTACAGGAATAGCACTTAAAGAAACGTTCTTAAAAAATGTGGACCTGAAGGGGAAGCGGCTTCTAAACTTCATGAGTACAGTTTGTATGAGCAAAAACAAAAAGTTCTTGCTGGCTGCAACCAAGGTGAAAATGTTGAGAGGTGCTGAGCTGAGTGGCTGCTCTGAAGATGTGAAAGAAATGGTCCTGCTGCTGATGGCCTATTTCGATGAAAGAGAAGAAATTATGTTGTCTAATGTGGAGGACACCTGTCTGGCAAGGGAAGTCCAGACAGACAAGCTCCCCTTAACTCCTACTATCATTGTCTGTGGTAAGTTAACTTTTGATCAGTGTGTTTCTTTTTATGTCTAGATGATTTCTACTTGATTTTGTTGTTGTGAACAGTATAAATTGTGAGAATGTGTGTTGAATGTGAGGGTCTGTTTTGAAAGGGCGAGTGTGTTTGAGAGAAAAAATATACTTGTTTGTCTATGTGTGTCTGTAAGTCTGTTTGTGCCCGAAAATGTTTCAGGAGCACAATCATTTGTTTCACCTAATGTTTTGTGTGATTTCTTTCTCATTTTTTTCCTTTATTTTTTAGGGCAGTCCTGCTTTACTGCCACACGATTCATGCTCTGTATTGACAGAACGATTGTTCAGGAGAACATCCCCTCCTTTATGTCATCATTGGTTATGATGTTCGGAAGCTACTACAACTTCAACATCCATTATCCAGCCAGGCTGGCATCTACCCTGGAGTTCCTGCAGAGGTAATATTTTCTCTGAGAAAAAAAAGAAAAGAAAAGAAAAAAGTTGTTTAATGTACAGTAGTTTCTATTGTCGTTCTGGAAGTTACTTTATCATTAATCCATGTCTCTGTTTTCTGCTGTTTTCCACGATGCTTTTTTTCCATAAATCCTGAGAAGGGCACGAAAGTAGAAAAGACCGGCACCTCCCGTCTACACGTGAACCCCAGAGTCCTCACATTGATCCAAGATCTTTCAGATCATGAGTGGCGGGACATCTGAATATGTTCTCAAGTAAGTCTTAGTAGTAGTTAAACGTGTGGTCCCTAAGTCAGTCATACAGACATACAACCACATTAAAAATGTACATAAATATAAATGAACCAGAAATCTGTAAGCTGAAGCTTTAGCAAAGTTGAGGTTAGCGTTGATGCCCCAGTCGCTAATAATTTTTTTCTTTTTGTTGTTTAATTTTTAAGCTTTAACAGTGATTGAAATTTGTTTGAAGTTGTGTTAAATGTTGTGTTTGTG
The DNA here is from genome assembly GCF_046127955.1 of Nelusetta ayraudi. Taxonomy (NCBI): domain Eukaryota; kingdom Metazoa; phylum Chordata; class Actinopteri; order Tetraodontiformes; family Monacanthidae; genus Nelusetta; species Nelusetta ayraudi. The sequence continues at coordinate 5,505,564 of NW_027466084.1, forward strand.
AGCTTATGGGTATCTGTGTCTGTGTTTTTGAACCTGTGTGTGTATCTGAGAGTCAGTGTATGTTTGTGTAGGACTGAGTCTTAGTGCATTCATGGCATCGTTGTGCTTTTCTTCTCTTTTCAAATATGCTTTTCTTCCATCAATACAGAGAGCACAGAAGTGGAGTAGAACAGCAGATCCTGTTTAGAGTGGAACCCCAGAGTCCACACCTTGATGCAGTTAAGGTTTCTAACTATTGCTTAGTTCTGTAAGCTTTCATTGTATATGTTATAGATGGAAATCTGATTTAGACCTGTTAGAATTTTGACAATCTGGTTGCACTTTGTTTTTTATGTTTATAGAATTATTTGAAATTATTATTATTTTCTCAAGAGGAAAAGGAAGAGAAATGCTTTGTTCCTTAGTTTAAAATTAAGGCAAGGAAATTGTCAAAGTGAAAATGTTTTGCTCTTTGAAGTAATAAAATCTTGAAATTATGAGTTGGTATTGCAGTTTTTTTTTTGGTCTAATTACTTGAGGGTATAGTTCTTTTCACATTTCTTGTGAAAAAAATAAAGAAAGTGCAGTTGTCACAATAAAATGTAGAAATGGTCAAAAACATTTCTTTAGGTGGCTTAAATTTTTAAGTAGCAGTAAACATTACAAGTAAAAACCTTTGTTTGAGGTCCTTCAGAGTTTGTGTTTGGGTCCAAATTCAGTTATGGATGTAGATGTTTATTTTGCAACAAAACATTGCTTTTAATAATACAAAATATATTACATGCAACACAACCTTTTATGAAAATAAGCAAGAAAAATTGGTGAAATTACAATCTTATTATGAGACTTTTACAGTTTAACAATGCCTTGCATCTGAAGTTTTGTTGTGCATTTGAATGGGATTGTATGTGAACTAACCAATAAGCACATGTAAATTTTACAGAAGAAGATGGCTTTAATAGCAGCATGGTCATTCCAATTTGGCTGAAAAGCGATGTTCAATTTACAAAATCAGGATGTATTTTAAAAATATTATTTTGTAATTGGCAACAGTTTTAAATTGATAAATTTACAGTTTGTTTTGTAACGTGGTTTACACTCTGCTGTATTTTTTACAATATTATTCTAGCAACCACAGCTGCCAGATTTATTCCGTAAAAACAACAAGTTTTTTTTTATAGTGTGGTCTAAGATTGAATATTGATAAATGCAAAATTTTTGCCTGTCATGATCAGCCTGCTCTCTCGATCTGTAATATTGCGGTTAAAAAGTGAAGTACCTTGGTATTGTTATTAGAAAAAACAAAGTAAGACAGAGGGAAAATGTCGCTAAATGTAAAACTATTCTCAACTCCTGGCTACGGAGAGACAATACAATATTTGGAAGGGTGTTACTTTCTAAGATGGAAACTCCGTCCAGAACAATTTACCCTGCCTTTTTTGTAGACATTTCAGACAAAACTATGAAGCACATTAAGACTATAAATTTTAAGTTCATTTGGAAGAACAAATGTCAGTATATAAGAAGAGCTGACCTGGTGAAGACTGTTGAGGATGGGGGCCTAAATGTCATAGACTTTTCAGCCATGAATGGTGTCTTGAAGTTAAAATGGCTTAATGTTCCTATGGTGATCTTCCAAAAACTGTGTGGCATTGATTTTCTGTTGCCATGTGATTTTGATGTTTGGAAACTACCTGTAAAACTTTCTGACTATCACCAGCAAGTTCTCCTTTACTGGAACCTCTTGTACATACACAACTTTACTCCTCATAACTCTCCCTTGTGGAATAGCAGATATGTTCTCTTTTGGGGTGAGTCATTGTTTTTGGATACTTGGTTGGATAAGGGAATATGGGCAGTTTCTCATTGGATGAATGGATCATTCATCCAATGGTTGTAGTTCTGTCAGCAACCACGAGATGGAGCTCTCCTCTTCACTCTCCTCCTCATCCTGCCACCTGTAGAGAGAAGAAGAGACAGCAAGAGTCAGGACTCACGGTCCTTGAACGCATCATCACAGAGACGTTGACTGTTGATGGAGATGATGGAGTGACTGGTGAGAAGAAGCAGACTCTCAGTCACATGTCAAGTGTGGAACATATGAAGGTCATGTGACCATGGAGTGTTGGACTGATACTGAGGCCTGATGAAGATGAACTGATCAATAATTGAGTGGTGAACTGAGAGAAGAAGCAGTTTGGCAGAAGATGTTGGATGAATGAGGAGCAGCTGGACGTCACCATCCTCCTCTCACACTGTGACTGGGAACACTGGACCTCTGCTGTGGGATCAACTGGCTTTGGTGCTGGAACCATCATCCACTGGTTCCAAACCAGTACTGACCTCACACTCTCCAGTTGATAGTCTCTGCTGTGGACAAGATCCATCAGCGGCTTCACTGATGAAGCCTTCAGGTGGTTCCAACCAAAGTCAAGCTCTCTGAGGTGGGAGGGGTTGGACTTCAGAGCTGAGAGCAGCCAATCACAGCTGATCTCCAACAACCTGCAGCTCCTCAACCTGAATAGAGAATAAATGATGGAGAGTTTATAATGATGGAGAGTTTTTCCAGGGTGTCATCACTCTGAAAATCAAAGTGAAATGTCGACTTCAGAATCTGACACTACAGAAAATGTCACCTTGAAATGAAATCCTCAGTCCAAAACTAATGTGTGTTGAAATGATGTTTGGTCACATGACCACTGATGACCTGTTTTAACTTCAAACTTGAAGTTTTCATATTTCTGGATGTAATTTTTATATGAATAAACCTTCAGTCCAATGTTTATTCAACATGTGTGATGAACTGTGTTTGGTGCTGAAACCATCATCCACTGGTTCCAAACCAGTACTGACCTCAGAGTCTCCAGTTTACAGTCTGGATTCTCCATAAAACCACTCAGCACCTTCACTCCTGAATCCTGCAGCTGGTTCCTACTCAGGTCCAGGTGTCTGAGGTGGGAGGGGTTGTACTTCAGAGCTGAGAGCAGCCAATCACAGCTGAGCTCTGACAACCTGCAGTAACTCAACCTGAATAAAGGATAAATGATGGTGTCTGAAATTAAAAATGCTTAATGTCTATAACACTATATTGGCCATTAAAGAAAAAAACACAAAAATAATAATAAAATAATGAATCACCACAATAAAATGTTTTATATCAACCTGTTTAGTCATGTGACCACTGATCAGCTGTTCAAAATGTTGGAATTCATTTATTCATTTTGCCTCAAAGGTTCAGTGTGTAAAATCAGTGCAGATTTATTGCTGAAAGCTTCATATACAACCATCAATATAGTTTGAAGTCTTTGATTAGTAGAAAATAAAAGTCCTCTGGCTTTCCTGCCGTTAGAACGGTTCTTTATAGAAACAGACAGAAGGTCAAAGGTCGTGGCCATCTTGCACCGCCATGTTTGTAGGCGGCTGGTTGGGAAGATCAGTTTGAGAGACAGTTTGATATTGATGGTTGGAGGCTGGAATCCTCTAATAAAGCAAGTGCTGAGAACAAATGGTTATTAAGTGACTGAAATGCAGTGGAATCTTTTCTGCATCTTGCTCATCAATACTGAACTGACTGAGATGATAGTACCTGCATTGACCCTTGACCTTCTGCTGAGTCCAGCTGGATCTATCTACAGTATCTAAGTGCTCTTACAGGTGGCTAATGCTAGCGCTAGCTGAAAATCATGCTAACACTGCACTGTCTGCTGTGACTATGACTGATTGTGATGTTAATAGATGGTTGTAATATTTGTATTGATGGAACTTTATCATTATACAAAGAACTACACACCTATGCTGTCAACCACATCCTTTATGATGCTGGAAGGCCACCATAGTTCACTGGCAAGAAGGGGAGAGGGAGGGCCAGAAACTAAGCACTGCAATCTGAAATCTGACCACTAGATGGTGGGATTTTACACACTGTACCTTCAAACCCAGTTTCACTCATTTCAAACACAAACCAGTGACTACAAATTGAATTTCCAACAGCAGTGAAGTGAAAATCATGACAACGACAACAAGAGTGATAGAAGTTGTAGAGTGAAGAGGGTGAACTGACCTCAGAGTCTCCAGTTTACAGTCTGGACTCAGCAGAAAACCACTCAGCTCCTTCACTGATGAATCCTTGAGCTGGTTCAAACTCAGGTCCAGGTGTCTGAGGTGGGAGGAGTTGGATTTCAGAGCTGAGAGCAGCCAATCACAGCTGATCTTTGACAAACTGCAGTCCTCCAACCTGAATAGAGAATAAATGATGGAGCGTTTATAATGATGGAGAGTTTTTCCAGGGTGTCATCACTCTGAAAATCAAAGTGAAATGTCGACTTCAGAATCTGACACTACAGAAAATGTCACCTTGAAATGAAATCCTCAGTCCAAAACTAATGTGTGTTGAAATGATGTTTGGTCACATGATCACTGATGACCTGCTTTTTTTTTTTTTTTTTTTTAACTTTAGACACTGAATGAAGTTTCCATATTTCTGGATGTAATTTTGATATGAATCAACCTTCAGTTCAATGTTTATTCAACATGTGTGATGAAGTGTGTTTGGTGCTGAAACCATCATCCACTGGTTCCAAACCAGTACTGACCTCAGAGTCTCCAGTTTACAGTCTGGACTCTCCATAAAACCACTCAGCACCTTCACTCCTGAATCCTGCAGCTGGTTCCTACTCAGGTCCAGGTGTCTGAGGTGGGAGGGGTTGTACTTCAGAGCTGAGAGCAGCCAATCACAGCTGAGCTCTGACAACCTGCAGTAACTCAACCTGAATAAAGGATAAATGATGGTGTCTGAAATTAAAAATGCTTAATGTCTATAACACTATATTGGCCATTAAAGAAAAAAACACAAAAATAATAATAAAATAATGAATCACCACAATAAAATGTTTTATATCAACCTGTTTAGTCATGTGACCACTGATCAGCTGTTCAAAATGTTGGAATTCATTTATTCATTTTGCATCAAAGGTTCAGTGTGTAAAATCAGTGCAGATTTATTGTTGAAAGCTTCATATACAACCATCAATATAGTTTGAAGTCTTTGATTAGTAGAAAATAAAAGTCCTCTGGCTTTCCTGCCGTTAGAACGGTTCTTTATAGAAAAAGACAGAAGGTCAAAGGTCGTGGCCATCTTGCACCGCCATGTTTGTAGGCGGCTGGTTGGGAAGATCAGTTTGAGAGACAGTTTGATATTGATGGTTGGAGGCTGGAATCCTCTAATAAAGCAAATGCTGAGAACAAATGGTTATTAAGTGACTGAAATGCAGTGGAATCTCTTCTGCATCTTGCTCATCAATACTGAACTGACTGAGATGATAGAACCTGCATTGACCCTTGACCTTCTGCTGAGTCCAGCTGGATCTATCTACAGTATCTAAGTGCTCTTACAGGTGGCTAATGCTAGCGCTAGCTGGCCACTGCTGGTGGCCAAATGCTGCCAGTGTGGAAAAATCATGTTAACACTGGACTGTCTGCTGTGACTATGACTGATTGTGATGCTAATAGATGGTTGCAATATTTGTATTGATGGAACTTTATCATTATACAGAGAACTAGACACCTTTGTTGTCAACCACATCCTTTATGATGCTGGAAGGCCACCGTAGTTCAATGGCAAGAAGGAGAGCATGAGGGAGAGCAAGTAAACACTGCAATCTGAAATTTGACAACTAGATGGCAGGATTTTACACACTGTACCTTCAAACCCAGTTTCACTCATTTCAAACACAAACCAGTGACTGCAAATTGAATTTCCAACAGCAGTGAAGTGAAAATCATGACAACAATAACAAGAGTGATAGACGTTGTAGAGTCAAGAGGGTGAACTGACCTCAGAGTCTCCAGTTTACAGTCTAGACTCCGCAGAAAACCACTCAGCACCTTCACTGATGAATCCTGCAGCTGGTTCCCAGTCAGGTCCAGCAGTCTGAGGTGGGAGGGGTTGGACGTCAGAGCTGAGAGCAGCCAATCACAGCTGAGCTCTGACAACCTGCACTTCTCCAACCTGAATAGAGAATCAATATTTGATTTCTTCCGTGGTGTAAATGTCATATTAAGAGTCATTTCTCCCTGTTGATGATCCAGATGTGCAGCTGTGTGATCCCAGAGTCATTCCCTCAAACCAGTCATTGTGCCAGTGTGTTGTCAACACAATAACAACAGCAGTGTGTCAGTCAGTGTGCAGCCAATCAGCAGTGAAGATGGAAAATAATCAGTGAGTCCTTTGTGTGCTTGTGGCTGTTTTCAGTCATCAGAGTCTCGTTACAAGTCAAACACATTCAAAGGACAAGATGAAGAAATACTGCTGCACTATTAATCTGCCTCTAATATTTCTTCACAGGATATTCTGCTCAGTCATGTGACCTTCATCACCAATCAACAACTTCCATTGAGCTCCAAAGTGACTGGAGACATTTTCCACACTTTCTTCCACCATCCAAAGTCTTTTCTGGCTGCAGATTGTTGACATGAAAATATCAACAACATCCACTTTGTCTAGATGAGTCTTTAATATCTGCTTCAAAGTCTTCACACTGAGCAGCGTTACACACCAGTTGTCATCTGCTGACACACACTGTCCACCAGTAGAAAGCAGGAACTGACCTGAGAACTTCCAGTCTGCAGTTTGGACTCTGCAGTCCAGCACAGAGCAGCTTCACTCCAGGATCCTTCAGGAAGTTGAGACTCAGGTCCAGCAGTGTGAGGTGGGAGGGGCTGGACTGCAGAGCTGAAGACACCACTGAACACTGAAGCTCTGGAAGTTCAGTGAATGAAGGAGAGCAGAGTGAGAAGTTGCTGCTTCCATCATCATCATCATCATGAATGATTGAATAGTTGATTTTGGTTGACCGTGTAAATTCAATCAATCTTGTGCAATCAACTGACAACAATGAAAAAGAAGCTTCCAAAACAAATGTGCACATTCTAAAGACTCACAACAACAAAAACATAACAACTGTGTGAAGGAAAAAGCAGCAGGCTGAAGCCCAAGCTGATTCTTGCCTCTCCTCTACAGTCCATAAGATTAGCTGGAATAATTAGTCAGATAAAATCAAAAAGGAAAAAAAGAGAAATGCAACTCAACAAAATATGCTTGACATTATTCTTCATCATTGACTCACAATTCAATCATTTATCCTCATCATCAAGTATTTTGCCGTTCAAGATTTTTTCAACTCAACAAAGAAGCACACATTTTCAAATGGTCACTGATCCCATTCCAAAATGGAACTCCCAAAAAAGAAAGACATCTATATTTAACAATGCTTCTCACCTTCCATCATTCAAAGACACTCAACCCTCTGAACATGGATTGATTTTCTCTCACTTTAAAAAACTTAGAATACTGAGCGCAAGATTTTCATTATTTCCTGGAAATAGTATTTCTAATGTTTTCAAGTCCACTATATCTATGAATTGGAAGATCTTTGACTCTATCAATCATTGATTTGTGCTTTAGGGAACTTTATTTATTATTCTAACAACTCTTTTCTGTAGTTGAATTATTATTATAACTATTTAACCAGGTTTGTCCCTTTGAGATTCAAGATCTCTTTTACAAGAGAGACACACAAAGTCAACAGAGTTCTAAGCATTCGTCAAATACTTCACATGTTGAGCTGGACATTTGCACTCCTGAAGCCTGGATGTGATGGGGTTGTTCATTGACTTATAAACATTCAGTGGTACCAGACTTTGAAGTTGAAGCTCTGACTGCAAGTGTTCCATGAACTCGGAACATTCATTCATTCATCTTCCATACCCACTTCTTCCTAAGCTCAGGGTAACAGGGGTCTGCTGGAGCCTCTCCCAGCTGCCAGAGGGTGAAGGCAGGGTGACACAATCGCAGGGCCAGAGAGACAAACAACCATTCACACTCAAACACAAACCTACGGACCATTTAGAGTGTTCAATTGACCTCACATGCATGTTTTTGGATTGTGGGAGGAAGCCGGAGAAACTGGAGAGAACCCAGCAGACACTGGGAGACAGAAAATCTAAAAGCTTTCTTCCCCATTTCTGTTCTCATCTTAGGAACAGTGAAATGTAGAAAGTCCTGAGAGTTTAATTATAGGGTCAATATATGTGTTGCATGTATTTGTCCAAACCTCAACACAAATATGTCATATATGGCATGATTAGTGAGAACTACAATATTCAAAGACAATTCTTCTTCAACAGGTCCCTCATTTTATACATAATTTTTTTGATCATTTCGATTGAATATATTCTAGATGTGGCTTCTAGCTAAATTTAAGATCCACGATTACTCGCCAAAACACACACACACACACACACACACACACACACACACACAGTGTTTACGTACCTTACTAAACGTATCACAGCCTCCCTGCAGTTCCTCACAGCTGGAATCAGTCTCAATCTTCCCTCCCTGGTTGTGTTGTACTTGCTGAGGTCCAACTCCTCCAGAACCTCCTCTGACATCTGCAGCATGTAGGCCAGAGCTGAACACTGGACGGCTGAGAGTCCCTTCTCTGATCTGTTCTCTGACTGCAGGAACTCTTGGACCTCCTGATGCACTGACTGATCCTTCACCTCCAGCAGACAGTGGAAGATGTTGATGCTTCTGTCAGGAGAAACATCACCAGTGTTCATCTCCTTCAGGTTGTTGATGACCTTCTGTAAGGTTCCTGGATGGTTGTCAGTGAGACCCAGCAGGCCTCCTAAGAGTCTCTGGTTGGATTCCAGAATAAGTCCATGAAGAAAGCGAACAAACAACTCCAGGTGACCGTTTGGACTCTGCAGGGATTTCTCCATCGTCCTCTTCAGGAACTCATCAAGAGATTGGTGAGGGAGATCAAATTCTTTTATCTTATTTTTGAAATCGTTGATGTCAAACACCAGAGGTAATACAGGGTCTGATTCAAAATGCTTCAAGAAACCATCCAGAACCTTTGTCTTGGTACGAATGTGGAAGATGTAGACTGCAGCCAGAAACTCCTGGACGCTCAGATGAACGAAGCAGTAGACGCTTTTGTGGAAGATCACACTCTCTCTTCTGAAGATCTCTGTACAAACTCCTGAGTACACAGAGGCGTCAGTCACACTGAGACCACACTTCTCCAGGTCTTCACTGTAGAACATGATGTTTCCACTCTCCAGATGTTCAAATGCCAGCTGGCCCAGCTTCAGAAGAAGCTCCCTGTCAGCCTCCGTCAGCTCCTGTGGACCTCCTCCATACTTGTGCTGCTTCCTCTTGGTCTGGACCAGCAGGAAGTGTGAGTACATGTCAGTCAGGGTCTTGGGCAGCTCTCCTCTCTGCTCTGAGCTCAACATGCTCTCCAGAACTGTGGCAGTGATCCAGCAGAAGACTGGGATCTGACACATGATGTGGAGGCTCCTGGAGGCCTTGATGTGGGAGATGATCCTGCTGGACACATCTTCTCTATCTCTGAACCTCCTCCTGAAATACTCCTCCTTCTGGTCAACGGTGAAGCCTCGTACTTCTGTCAGCCTGTCCACACATGACGGAGGGATCTGATTGGCTGCTGCAGGTCTGGAAGTTATCCACAGCAGAGCTGAGGGAAGCAGATCTCCTCTGATCAGATTTGTTAGCAGGACGCTGACTGACTTCTTCTGAGTGACGTCAGTCACCACCTGGTTCTTCTCAAAGTCCAGAGCCAGTCTGCTTTCATCCAGGCCTTCCAAGATGAAGAGAAGTTTGCAGACATGCAGCTGCTCTGCTGTGAGCTTCTCTAACGTTGGATGGAAAACATGGAGCAGCTCCAGAAGACTGTAGTGCTGCTCTTTGACCAAGTTGAGCTCCCTGAATGAGAGAGGAAGCACCAGCTGAAGGTCCTGGTTCTCCAGGCCCTGGGCCCAGTCCAGAGTGAACTTCTGCACTGAGAAGGTTTTTCCAACCCCAGCGACGCCGTAGGTCAGCACCACTCTGACTATGAGTCCGTGCTGCTCAGGTGAGGCTTCAAAGATCTGGCTGCACCTGATTGGACGGTCGTGGAGGCTCTCCTTGGTCTTCTTGGTCTCCAGCTGCCTGACCTCATGCTGTCTGTTGACCTCCTCACTCAGTCCCTCAGTGATGTGGAGCTCAGTGTAGATGCTTTTGAGGAGGGTTTGACTTCCTGCTTCTTCACCTTCAGTCACACGTTCACATCTCCTCTCCAGACTGATCTTCTGCTGCTGTAGAAGCTCCTGCAGACCATCATCAGCCTCTGGAGCAGAGAGAAGGTTGGAGAAGAAAACATCAGTGTGACAGTGTGAGCATCATTTTCTCTCCACAACTTTTCAGCTGCTGTGGTGAAGCTGCTGTGTGACTGTTTGCTCTCAACGTCCCTCAGTGAATCTTCTCACTGGAGGTCCTGACGTGATCTCAGAGGGAGAAGTGAAGGAGGTGCAGGTAGACAGTCTTACTGTGATCAGTCTGGGTGTGACTGGCAGGTTGCAGTGCTGCTCCACACCCACCACTCTTCTTCCTCCTATTTCTCCTATTCCTCCTCTTCCTCCTCCTGTGGATGGAGACACTTTGATCAACTCGTCACTATTTAATCTTTGTTTATTGAAATTCTTCATTTTGTCTTTGACATGAACTTTATTTTAATCTTTGGCTCTAAATCAGCTCTAATTCCCATGATGCTCGTCTCCCAGTCTGCCCAGTAGAAACAATTTCATCAGCTCTGCTGAGTTTTGAAGTCAACACTGGGTTGTGTTTCTCTCCAGTGATGCTTGTTTGGCTTTGGACTGAACTGGATATCAACACTTTGAAATGTGAAGGAGCTGCAGTGAACACACACACACACACACACACACACACACACACACACACACACACACACACCCTAGCAGAGTTTCACTGTTTCGCTGTCAAACACATGCACTCACCAACAACCTGGCACAAACTGCTCTCAGGTTGCCAGACCGCAACATTCGCACCTGTTTCAGGTGCCGCATTCGTGGGCTTGTTTGCGCCTGCATGTCATTAGCGCAAAAACCTTTGTGGATACCCGCATCTGTGGCGCAGATTGCAGCCGCAATCCTGCCGCAAAATGCGCCCTTCTTTGAGGATCTACCCCACAGTGTTCTTACTGTGTCTCAGGAGGTCCAGGTTCATTACTGAAGGCTGGAGGTTGATGTTTGGAGTGGTGACTCTTCAGAGACTCACAGCTGAACCCTGGAGACTCTGCTCTCTTTGTCCTGTATTGAACTCTGCAACACAAACAGTGATGATGTGTTTAAAACATGATTCTTTCATAAATGATCTGCTGAGAGTCATTAATACATTTTTTGAACAGTGAGTCAAACAGCAGTTTCAGTGACTGAGTCACTTTAAAGGGGACCTATGATGCTTTTCCACTTTTCTGAGCTTTAAAAACTGTTACAATGTTGAACTCTATCGTCAAACGATCTCGATATCGTCAAATAATGACGTTCATGCGTTTGGACGTGAGCCCTGCAAATTGTTGGGCATGGTTCTAAACGCTCTGTTCACGGAGATTTTTTCAACACTGGGCACGGAATTACGTAATTGCGTGCAGGATCTCCTTTCATGGCCAAGCTCCGGCACCCTCTCGGACTGGTTCCGCCCTCTTTCCTGCCCCGGAAGTGATTCCGCAATGCGCTGCTCCAAGAAAATGTTTTTTTTCGCTGTCAGGGAAATTAAAAAATATAAAATAAAAAATACCGAGCGACTACTGAAGCACCAGGGATCACAACCGTCGGAGTGGAACGAACAGAGAAAATGTTTGGTCAGCCTTATGCGGATGCGATGGAATACCGGTCTGCAGCCAGACCCCTCTCGTCCGGTCGGCAACGGGAGTGAGACGGGCTCGACTCGGCCCCCTGGTGGACGACGAGAGAATAGTCAGCCACGGCAATATTTGAAAACGTGTATGAGGACTGTGAGTGTATTATAACCTCAAGCAACATTAGTTTTAAGACTACTTGCAACGTACAAACGCTGAATGGTGTTGATGAACTGTTAGCCACCACCGCTAACTCCGTGCTCTGCTTGTTATGTGTGTTGTGTTCGCTGGCAACGAAACTGAAGAGGCAGCGATTTTGACTCGCAAGTTTCACTCCTTATAGCGATGTTCACGCTGCCAGCATGGTAACATGGGTTGTATAGAGCTCTTCCTGCTTTGTGCTTGGTGTGGACGTAAGTTGTGCAGATCTTCTTCCAGACCGCAACATTCGCACCTGTTTCAGGTGCCGCATTCGTGGGCTTGTTTGCGCCTGCATGTCATTAGCGCAAAAACCTTTGTGGATACCCGCATCTGTGGCGCAGATTGCAGCCGCAATCCTGCCGCAAAATGCGCCCTTCTTTGAGGATCTACCCCACAGTGTTCTTACTGTGTCTCAGGAGGTCCAGGTTCATTACTGAAGGCTGGAGGTTGATGTTTGGAGTGGTGACTCTTCAGAGACTCACAGCTGAACCCTGGAGACTCTGCTCTCTTTGTCCTGTATTGAACTCTGCAACACAAACAGTGATGATGTGTTTAAAACATGATTCTTTCATAAATGATCTGCTGAGAGTCATTAATACATTTTTTGAACAGTGAGTCAAACAGCAGTTTCAGTGACTGAGTCACTTTAAAGGGGACCTATGATGCTTTTCCACTTTTCTGAGCTTTAAAAACTGTTACAATGTTGAACTCTATCGTCAAACGATCTCGATATCGTCAAATAATGACGTTCATGCGTTTGGACGTGAGCCCTGCAAATTGTTGGGCATGGTTCTAAACGCTCTGTTCACGGAGATTTTTTCAACACTGGGCACGGAATTACGTAATTGTGTGCCAGATCTCCTTTCATGGCCAAGCTCCGGCACCCTCTCGGACTGGTTCCGCCCTCCTTCCTGCCCCGGAAGTGATTCCGCAATGCGCTGCTCCAAGAAAATGTTTTTTTTCGGTGTCAGGGAAATTAAAAAATATAAAATAAAAAATACCGAGCGACTACCGAAGCACCAGGGATCACAACCGTCGGAGTGGAACGAACAGAGAAAATGTTTGGTCAGCCTTATGCGGATGCGATGGAATACCGGTCTGCAGCCAGACCCCTCTCGTCCGGTCGGCAACGGGAGTGAGACGGGCTCGACTCGGCCCCCTGGTGGACGACGAGAGAATAGTCAGCCATGGCAATATTTGAAAACGTGTATGAGGACTGTGAGTGTATTATAACCTCAAGCAACATTAGTTTTAAGACTACTTGCAACGTACAACCGCTGAATCGTGTTGATGAACTGTTAGCCACCACCGCTAACTCCGTGCTCTGCTTGTTATGTGTGTTGTGTTCGCTGGCAGCGAAACTGAAGAGGCAGCGATTTTGACTCGCAAGTTTCACTCCTTATAGCGATGTTCACGCTGCCAGCATGGTAACATGGGTTGTATAGAGCTCTTCCTGCTTTGTGCTTGGTGTGGACGTAAGTTGTGCAGATCTTCTTCCAGACCGCAACATTCGCACCTGTTTCAGGTGCCGCATTCGTGGGCTTGTTTGCGCCTGCATGTCATTAGCGCAAAAACCTTTGTGGATACCCGCATCTGTGGCGCAGATTGCAGCCGCAATCCTGCCGCAAAATGCGCCCTTCTTTGAGGATCTACCCCACAGTGTTCTTACTGTGTCTCAGGAGGTCCAGGTTCATTACTGAAGGCTGGAGGTTGATGTTTGGAGTGGTGACTCTTCAGAGACTCACAGCTGAACCCTGGAGACTCTGCTCTCTTTGTCCTGTATTGAACTCTGCAACACAAACAGTGATGATGTGTTTAAAACATGATTCTTTCATAAATGATCTGCTGAGAGTCATTAATACATTTTTTGAACAGTGAGTCAAACAGCAGTTTCAGTGACTGAGTCACTTTAAAGGGGACCTATGATGCTTTTCCACTTTTCTGAACTGTTGGAGCCAAAATATTTATTTTCTTTCCTTATTTCTGATTTATTTGCACTGTGGCTTAATGTGTTAATTATGGACACAAAAGTAATTGTTTTATTTATTTAGTATTTTCTTAGTATTGGTTGCGCTAAGGGCCACGCCCCCACATCACCATAGGCAGGTGACTGCAGCACCTGAACTATATTAGGGTGGTTAACGGGGCCGGCAGGTCTCTTGAGTTGAATGCAGCCAAACAGTTTTAGACCGCTTTTCAAGCACTTTTTGGATTTCTCATTTTTTGACGATTGTTGGATTACTTTGTCGATCTGTGAGTTTGCAAGCAACCTGTGCCGCATTGTCCGCTGTCGCGGTAAGACCGTTTATTGTTTTTTGTTTTTGGATTGCAAATAAACAATCTGAACAGTGGATCGTCGCATCCTCCAGAACTTTTGTTTATCACAAGCACGCTTGGGCGCGTCGAACTGAAACTCAACAATTCACCAAGAGCAAAGCCCGACATTTCACAGGGAAATAGTCGCGCTTTTCTGAACTTTAAAAACTGTTACAATGTTGAACTCTATCGTCAAACGATCTCGATATCGTCAAATAATGACGTTCATGCGTTTGGACGTGAGCCCTGCAAATTGTTGGGCATGGTTCTAAACGCTCTGTTCACGGAGATTTTTTCAACACTGGGCACGGAATTACGTAATTGTGTGCCGGATCTCCTTTCATGGCCAAGCTCCGGCACCCTCTCGGACTGGTTCCGCCCTCCTTCCTGCCCCGGAAGTGATTCCGCAATGCGCTGCTCCAAGAAAATGTTTTTTTTCGGTGTCAGGGAAATTAAAAAATATAAAATAAAAAATACCGAGCGACTACCGAAGCACCAGGGATCACAACCGTCGGAGTGGAACGAACAGAGAAAATGTTTGGTCAGCCTTATGCGGATGCGATGGAATACCGGTCTGCAGCCAGACCCCTCTCGTCCGGTCGGCAACGGGAGTGAGACGGGCTCGACTCGGCCCCCTGGTGGACGACGAGAGAATAGTCAGCCACGGCAATATTTGAAAACGTGTATGAGGACTGTGAGTGTATTATAACTTCAAGCAACATTAGTTTTAAGACTACTTGCAACGTACAACCGCTGAATGGTGTTGATGAACTGTTAGCCACCACCGCTAACTCCGTGCTCTGCTTGTTATGTGTGTTGTGTTCGCTGGCAACGAAACTGAAGAGGCAGCGATTTTGACTCGCAAGTTTCACTCCTTATAGCGATGTTCACGCTGCCAGCATGGTAACATGGGTTGTATAGAGCTCTTCCTGCTTTGTGCTTGGTGTGGACGTAAGTTGTGCAGATCTTCTTCCAGACCGCAACATTCGCACCTGTTTCAGGTGCCGCATTCGTGGGCTTGTTTGCGCCTGCATGTCATTAGCGCAAAAACCTTTGTGGATACCCGCATCTGTGGCGCAGATTGCAGCCGCAATCCTGCCGCAAAATGCGCCCTTCTTTGAGGATCTACCCCACAGTGTTCTTACTGTGTCTCAGGAGGTCCAGGTTCATTACTGAAGGCTGGAGGTTGATGTTTGGAGTGGTGACTCTTCAGAGACTCACAGCTGAACCCTGGAGACTCTGCTCTCTTTGTCCTGTATTGAACTCTGCAACACAAACAGTGATGATGTGTTTAAAACATGATTCTTTCATAAATGATCTGCTGAGAGTCATTAATACATTTTTTGAACAGTGAGTCAAACAGCAGTTTCAGTGACTGAGTCACTTTAAAGGGGACCTATGATGCTTTTCCACTTTTCTGAGCTTTAAAAACTGTTACAATGTTGAACTCTATCGTCAAACGATCTCGATATCGTCAAATAATGACGTTCATGCGTTTGGACGTGAGCCCTGCAAATTGTTGGGCATGGTTCTAAACGCTCTGTTCACGGAGATTTTTTCAACACTGGGCACGGAATTACGTAATTGTGTGCCGGATCTCCTTTCATGGCCAAGCTCTGGCACCCTCTCGGACTGGTTCCGCCCTCCTTCCTGCCCCGGAAGTGATTCCGCAATGCGCTGCTCCAAGAAAATGTTTTTTTTCGGTGTCAGGGAAATTAAAAAATATAAAATAAAAAATACCGAGCGACTACCGAAGCACCAGGGATCACAACTGTCGGAGTGGAACGAACAGAGAAAATGTTTGGTCAGCCTTATGCGGATGCGATGGAATACCGGTCTGCAGCCAGACCCCTCTCGTCCGGTCGGCAACGGGAGTGAGACGGGCTCGACTCGGCCCCCTGGTGGACGACGAGAGAATAGTCAGCCACGGCAATATTTGAAAACGTGTATGAGGACTGAGTGTATTATAACCTCAAACAACATTAGTTTTAAGACTACTTGCAACGTACAACCGCTGAATGGTGTTGATGAACTGTTAGCCACCACCGCTAACTCCGTGCTCTGCTTGTTATGTGTGTTGTGTTCGCTGGCAGCGAAACTGAAGAGGCAGCGATTTTGACTCGCAAGTTTCACTCCTTATAGCGATGTTCACGCTGCCAGCATGGTAACATGGGTTGTATAGAGCTCTTCCTGCTTTGTGCTTGGTGTGGACTTAAGTTGTGCAGATATTCTTGTCTAATAATAAACGACTCTATGACTGAAGTGATGGTTTCAGCGTACATATTTTCTCTGCTCGGACAGTGTTTTGATACAAGTCAACAGTATGAAACGAAATCATTCTAAACCCTATTAAAATGTCTCGCAAAAATACAAAACAAAAACACGGTCAGTACACAAAGTAAAATATATTTCCGGGGACACGGAAGGCACAAAAAACGTCCAGGGACCTTCGGTCCGCCTTGCGGCCGTAACTCAGCCCGCGCTGGGTCCGTACGAAGCTGGATTAGCCGGTAAACAGCTGCTAAAGGGTGAAGCCTTCACGACGGTAAGTGTTTAAATTGTGCCTGTTCCGTAAAGTTTGCCGTTTACTCTTCACTCCCGCACGGCAAACTGAGGAAGTGAGGCTCAGCAGCGACGAAGAGTGTGACCCCGGGCGGGGGCGTACACCGGCAAGGCTGGGGGTGGAGTGAAGTGCAACAGAGTGTGTTCGCGGGACGCAGTAAATACGAGGAAACGAGCCGCGAGATACGCAAATCTAAAAAGCTTTCAGCGCGGAAAATCGTGCGTTGCTGCTCTGGAGGGGCCAGATATCAAATACAAAAGCCCAAAAATTAGTATAATAAGTGACCTTTAAGTGTTCTTACTGTGTCTCAGGCGGTCCAGGTTCACTACTGAAGTTTAGAGGTTGATGTTTGGACCAGTGATTCTTCAGAGACTCACAGCTGGACCCTGGAGACGCTGCTGCTCCGTCCTCCTCTTCCTCCACTCGAACGCTCATCTTGAGCTGAGGGTCAAAAGGGAAGTGAGGCAGTGAGCTCAGAACACTCTGACTTCCACTTGGGAGTGAGAGAACAGGGAGAAATCAACCAGACTGAAGTCACATTGTTGACTACTGACACACTGAATGAGTTATTCAGTAAGTCAGGACTCAGCTGCTGCTGCTGCTGCTGCTTCAAAATGGAGCCTGACACAGAACAACTTTCACTTTCGGCTTCTTTTCCTGTTTCTGCGGCTCACTGTGGCTCCTCCCATCCAGCCGCCTCAACCGCTGCCACACTTTCAAGAAGTCACATGATAGTGTGTGTGTGTGTGTGTGTGTGTGTGTGTGTGTGTGTGTGTGTGTGTGTGTGTGTGTGTGTGTGTGTGTGTGTGTGTGTGAGTGAGAGACAGAGAGAGAGAGTGCATACATGTGTTTGCGCTTTTCTTGTGACATACTATCTGGCAGTTTTCTCCCCATTCAAGGGAGCATTAGCGCCACCTACGGTCTGTAACCTTGAAGACAATCAAAAGGTGCTCCTATTAATTCTGTGTTGTGTAGAAAGTCAAAGCAATGCTTGGAGACTTCCTTCAACTTCACTTTTCAGTGGATTTTCTCAATCAAAGGCGACGTGGAGCCTCTTCTCCTCTCCTGCCCACATCTTCCACACATTCAACTGCTCCACACTGTTCACACTTCCCATCCACATGCTGGACTCCTGTCTGGAGAGTCTGAGCCTCGCTGTTGTGTCAATCTGGATTTATTTATTTTCAGCATTATTATTATTTTGACATAGTTTTTCTATTTGCTGGAAATGTCTTGTTGGCAGGGCAGAAATATCAACTCCCCAGTATGATACAACTGATGGTTGCATTGTGGCTACAAACAAAGCCAAACAAACAAAAACTTGTCAAACAGCGACCCTCAGTGGCAGAACTCGGAACTGCGAGGACCGACATGTCATAGGAAGGTTTGAAGGTTCAAGGCCACATTTGAACTAATTATGTTTCTTATTGACATATTATAGAGTGACCTGTCTAAAATATGTGGCTGTTAATCAATGTGTTATTTTTTCAGCATGTGTTCATTTCTCTGTAAAGTCTGGAGTAGAAGGTAGTTTTGACTTCAGGGCGCCCCCTGGCGGCTCTTTATAGAACTACAGGTGAGAAAAATGGCGGCTGCTGGTGCTTCAAGGAGGGGAAGCTCATTTTCTGCCTACATCATAAAATGCATTTGTTTATTTATACGTAAATTATAGCATAAATCTATTTCAATAAAAGTGATCAGTGACCCTGTTGCACCAACTAGCCATCTTTTCCAGGGACTTGACCAGTGTCCTCTCAATGGCCAGCAGAGCTCGGCTGCTTAAACTGCCTTGGCCCATTGTGTTTCGGGTTCAAGACTTGAGCTGCTTTAAACAGGAGAAGCTCCTCTCTACACCTGCAGATGGACCTCCAATCGTTGCCTCTGACTCCTGTTTTACACCAGAAGCGTTTGCAGAGCGTCAGCAGAGCGTCCGCGTCGACGCAGTGAAACGCGGCCACTAAAGTCAATGAGCAGGTTCACACCAGGCACAGAGCGTCCGCGTTTCAGAAGCGTCCCAGAAGCAGTAAAACAGTAAAAAAAAAAAAAATGTATCCCATGATGCTTTGCGTGCTGCTGCACAAGAGGGAAACTAGATAGAATTGCTTTCCGCTGTTTTTTCTTTCAGATTTATATTTTTAAAACATTATTTGTTGTCAGTCCGTTCCTCTTTCTTCATAAAGTTCCTCAAAAAAAATATCTGTTTAACTGCGATGGCGTCACCATTGCCGCTGATTACGGAGTTAGAAGTTTCCTTTTAATTTTATCTCGTCATTACGAGAAAAGATCCCTGAAATAGAGATCTTTTCAGAATGTTTGCGTAGAAAACAAATGAAATAAAATAAAATACTAATTAAAAAAAATAAAGCAAAAAACAAAGCCAGGGCCTTTTCTGGTATCTATCGACCTGATTTATTATTGTTTTCAATTTTTTTTTGCTGCTGTACTTCTTGACACTCACAGTACGCCAAGTACCCCGTCTTCTCTCTCTGGTCCAAAAGCTTTTAATTTGAAAGGCTTCAAATCAACTTCCGGTCCTAACAGCGCAGGCGGACCTCAGTGCAGGTCTGCAGCCAGACTGCTTTTACAAATGCCAAGTTGTTGGCATTTGTAAAAGCAACAGGGTTGTTTAGAAGAATATAGAAGCTTGTATGTTTATTTAGTGATTTATCTATGATTATTATTGTTATTTTCGTTATTGTTATTTCTATTGATTTAATTTGTTATGTATCTATTTATCTTATTTTTATTTTAGTTCAATTAATTTCATGTCATTTCAGAAGAGTAAGTCAGAATGATCCATACTCCTGATCAGTTGGGGGCCGTCATGAACCAGTTTGTTGTTTGCCCACCGCCATAAAACCTCAAGAAGAAGAAGAAGAAGAAGAGCTCAGAACACTCTGACTTCCACTTGGTAGGGAGAGAACATTAAGAAATCAACCAGACTGAAGTCACATTGTTGACTAGCGTCACATTGAATGAGTTATTCAGTCAGTCAGGACTCACCTGCTGCTGCTGCTGTTGCTGCGTCGCCTGAAAATGGAGTCTGACACAGAACAACTTTCACTTTCGGCTTCTTTTCCTGTTTCTGCTGCTCACTGTGAGTCCTCCCACCCAGCTGCCTCAACTGATACCACACTTCCAGGAAGTCACATGATACTGTGTGTGTGTGTGTGTGGGGAGGGGGGTTATTGTACAAAAAATGCCAGAAGCTATTTTAAAAGTAGAGAAATGGGCCAATAGTTGGGGATTTAAATTTTCAGTTGATAAAAGCAAAGCAATGATTTTTACAAGGAAAAGAATTGGGAAGGAGGTTCAGTTCAAATGATATCATCAGGATTTGGAGAAGGTGCAGCACTTTAAACTACTGGGGGGATGGTTTGATGAAAGACTCACGTGGGCAGTGCACATTCACAAAATGATGGACCAATGTAAAAAGCTGATGAATGTAATGAGAATGGGGAGCCAATAGAAAAGCCCTCACATCCATGTGTATATAGGATGAGTCAGATCTCTTGTGGATTATGGGGCGATAGTTTATGGTTGAGGAGCTCAAGACTTCAAAAACTAGATCAAGTACAACATCAGTGTTTAAGATGACGTATGGGTGCATTGAAATCAACTCCTGTAGCAGCATTACTGCTAGAAATGGGAGAGCAGCCGCTGGAAATAAGAAGGGAACAACTCACAATAAATGATTGGCTTCATTTACAGAAAAATTTTATCTGCTTCAGGCTTAACTGCAGCTCCATGGCCACTAGCACAGTATTGAAATATTATTTTCTCTCACTAACAAGAGGCAGACAATCTTTAAATATATAGAAAAAAACAAAATACAGTAATGACGTTGTGCTGTGTTCATTTATTGAGTTAGATAAAACAGAGGATAGAGGCGTTCAGAGAACAGCTGCAACCCCGCACAGCTCCGCTTAAGTAAAATCACCAGTGTTAATTTAACACTTAAAGAGTTCATTTTATTTTTTATCTTTTATTTTTTGAATTTACTTTTTTATTGAATCCAAATGTCAAATATCCATTAATACATTTGCTTGCACAGTTTTCAACCAATTCCAGGAAAATAACATACTCCACCATTGGAGAAATCAAAAACAAGAATTGCCAGGAATGAGGTAGAGCAAACATATGGTAGAAAAGAAACACCTTTTTCTTTTTCTTTACCCCGAAACCTCCCTCCTCCTCGCTCACTCCAGTCCTTATCTCCACAATTTTCCCCATGTTCCTTTACCCTTGTTGGAGTGAAAACCAAACAAAATAACATGCTAACAAAGAAAACATTTGTAGCCAGAACCAAGGGAATGGATGATCTACAGTAGACAGTGTCTTTTACTTTACAAAATCTCTTCTTAATGCGGACACAAAATCAACCCAGTTTTTCCAGTAGTTTGTAAACCTATCTGTTTTGTGTCTCATTGAAAAAGTTAGCTTCTCCATTCTATAAATGTTAAGCATTACATCAATCCAGTCATCAATATTTGGTGCATCTTTATTTAACCACTTGCTCGTGATTGCTTTTTTAGCTGATACCAACATTATGCGAAATAAATATTTTCCCCCTGACCTTGTGACCTCCTGAGTCTCAATTCCCAAATATAACACATCAAAGGTAAATGGGAGGCATAATTTCAAAATCTTTTCCATATTTTTTTTTAACTCCTGCCAGAATGGTGTAATACAGGGGCATCCCCAAAAAATATGAAAATGATTAGCTTTATTTTCCCCGCACTGTCTCCAGCATCTTGTATCACACAATTTCTGTTGAGCTGGTGTAATAAAATATCTCACAACATTTTTCCACCCATATTCTCTCCATGAGAGGGAGCATGTTGTTTTCCACTGATCTTCATTTATCTTTACCCAATCCTCCTCTGATAACTCCCTCCCCACCTCTTTACCCCACTTTTCTCTTATGTATGTTGTATTGTTACCTTTTAGTTTTTCCACTTCTTTATATAGTTTTGTAATCAATTTCTTACCTATGTCTGAATCATATGCTGAGGAAAATAGTTTAATAATTCCGGACTGTAGTTCATCTAAGTTGATTTTGTTTTTAATTTGCTCCACATAGTGACGTATCTGCAGGTATCTATACAAATCTCGATTGTTTAGTCCATATTGATTTTTTTAAGTCCTGAAAACTTTTGATAGTCTTCTTATTGAAAAGCTCCAAGAATATTTTTGGTCCCGCTTCCCATCTTCTAAGGCTACTATCTCCTGTATTTGGAGTGAAATCTGAATCATGTGCAATCCATCTCAGAACCTTACTTTGCTCAGTCAGATTATTCTTTGCCATAATCTCAAACCATATTTTCAAAGATACCCCCAGCCATGGATTCATCTCTTCCATGAGATGCCCCCTCAATTTTTTTGTCATTTATTATTGCTTGTATTTGAACTTGTTTGTCTGATGTGAGACATTCAATGTCCTTCCATCTTGCACTATAGGCGGGGTTGCATAGACTCCACAAAGTTTTTAGTTGTGCTGCCTGATAATAGCTCTTGAGGCATGGTAAGGCTAATCCTCCTTTTTCCCAAGCAATTGAAGTGTTCTAAATCTTATTTGTGGTCTTAACCCTTGCCAAATATATCTCGAAATGAATTTGTCCCATTCTATAAAGTCCGTGTCTGTTAATTCTACAGGTAAAGTTTGAAACACATATAGTAATCTTGGGAGTATATTCATTTTAACCACTTCCACTCTTGAAGCTAAACTCGTGAATGGGATTAAAGTCCACTTTTCTAAATCGGATTTTATTGTAGAAATCAATATATTGTAATTTATAGACTTCAATGGTCTTGAGGTAAGTTTATTCCCAGATACTTCATGGATTTTGTATCCCAGTTAAAGCTAAATCTTCCTTTAAGTTCCCTATCCGGGACATAATTAAACACGAGGATTTGGGTTTTCTTCACATTTAGCTTATAGCCTGAAAACTGACCAAATTCCTCAAGTGTTGACATAAGCACTGGGAGAGACATATTAGGCTGTGTTAAATATATCAACACATCATCTGCAAATAAACCTATTTTCTGTTTATTTCCCTCGATGTCAATGCCTTTTATATATTTCATTTTGTTTTATCCAATGACTAAGGGGTTCTAAATATATAGCAAACAGAAGCGGGCTAATTGAGCAGCCTTGGCGACATCCACGCTCCAATGTAAATGAATTTGAAAGACTTCCATTGTTTTTAATCCTGGCTGTAGGTTAGTCATATAGGGATTGAATAGTTTTGATAAATGTTTCATGGAAACCAAATCGCCCCAGCACTGTATATAGAAAGTCCCACGTGACGGAATCGAATGCTTTTTCTGCGTCCAATCCTATAATAACTGCTTCCTTTTTTAAAATAATGTTTTGCATAATGTGTAATGTGCGTCGAATGTTGTCCTGTGTCTGTCTCTGTTTTATAAAGCCAGTCTGGTCCTGATGAATTATATCTGGTAAGATTGTTTCCAAGCGTCTAGCAAGGATAGAGGTGAAAAGTCTATAGTCCTGGTTTAGAACGCCAATAGGTCTGTAATTACAGCACTCCATTTTGTCCTTTCCTTCCTTCAGGATAATTGAAATATAAGCTTCCCTCGATGAAGTTGGGATCTCTTCCTCTTTAAGCACCCAGTTAAATGTGTTTTTTTTAAGGGGCCAGTGGTTTTCTGAGCACTTTATAAAACTCTGAGGTGTAACCATCTGTGCCTGGGACCTTGTTTGTTTTCAGTTTTGAGATTGCAGAGTTTACTTCTTCCATTGTGATTTCCTTTGTTAAAGCTAAATTCTGCACTTCTGTCACTCTAGGTAAATTAAATGAATTCAACCTTGTGTTTAGCCCTTGTTTATTGTCTATTTTGGGTTGAGAATATAGGTTCTTATAATATGCTTCAAAGCACTTTTGTATCTCCTCTGTCTTGTATTTTGGTGCATTCGTTTCAGGGTCCTTCATTTTATAGATGCTGTTGAGTGACATTTGCTTTTCTAACCTGTAGGCCAACAGTTTTGTGGATTTACTGCCTGCCTCGTAATATTGTTGTTTCATATACATCAGCTTCTTTTGAATCTCTTGTGCCAAAATGTCATTTATCTCTGTTTTAATTCTTTTGATATCTTGATTTGTTCTCTCGTCCACTTTACTTTTGTGCTCAGTCTCCAGTTTTTTAAGATCTGTTTCTAATTTATGAAGTCTTTCCTGTCTTTGCTTTTTCAAATATACTGATTTAGCAATTAGCTTTCCTCTAATCACAGCTTTACACACATCCCACAAGACTGAGGGGTTCACTTCACCATTGTCATTTTCCCTTATATACATCTGGATTTCTTTGATATTCTCTTCCTTCATTTGTCCTTTTAGGATATTTACATTTAGTCTCCAAAGTGTTGATTTAGTTTCTTTTGACCTAGCCAGAATCATATATACATACTGTGATCTGATATGTCTCTAATTCCAAACTCACACTTTTTAATCCTATGCCTATCCTTTTTGAACATGAAAAAGTAATCTATTCTGGAATACATTTGGTGTGGTGCTGAAAAAAATGTGTAGTCTATACCTTTAGGATTCAATTCCCTCCAAACATCAATTATTCCCAATTCTGTCATTAAATTTGGAAACTTCTTGCTAATCAGGGGTTTCTGTAATCCCTTGGTTGAACAATCCAGTTTTGGATTTAATCTGATATTTAAATCTCCACCCCAAATCATAATACCATCCACCTCTGATACCACTTTGTCAAAAAGCTGTCTGGGAAAGGACCATTTTGAACCTGGAGGAGCATATACATTTAGGATTGTGACCAGCTCTCCCTCAAGTCTTCCCTTAATTAGTACATATCTTCCTTGATTATCTGATATTTCTGAGAGTTTTTCAAAGGTGACTTTCCCTGATATCATAGTGGCCACTCCTCTCCGATGACCTTTGTTATATGAAGAGAAAAATACCGGATTAAGTTTTTCATGTTCTTTCTCAGACAAGTGTGTCTCTTGTAACAGAACAATTCCGACCCCCTCTTTTCTCATTTTACATAATATCTTAGACCTTTTAATTGGGTTAAGTATCCCGTTAACATTGTATGAAGCTATTTTCAATAATTTCTTCTGGGTTGTCATATTCCCTGTGTAGCGGAGCACGTCTCTCTCGAGTGTTGGACTTTAAATCTTTAGATAGATCTTCTTTTTATAGTAGAAAGTGTGGAGAGAACACCCGACTTATGAGTATTATACTCCCTACAAAATGTACACAATAAGGGAACCAAAAGGTAAGTTTGCAAGGTAAGGGTGATTTAAGGTACAACAAAAATTCATTCCAACATAAACA
The DNA here is from genome assembly GCF_046127955.1 of Nelusetta ayraudi. Classification (NCBI taxonomy): domain Eukaryota; kingdom Metazoa; phylum Chordata; class Actinopteri; order Tetraodontiformes; family Monacanthidae; genus Nelusetta; species Nelusetta ayraudi. Next base: position 5,530,667 of record NW_027466084.1, read on the forward strand.
GCGAGATTCATAGTCACTTTCTCAAAATATGCATCAACAAACAAACATTTATACAAACCCAAATTTACTGAAAAAAAACCCACAACAATCAAAATCTCAGAGATCAATACTCCAAAAATATTCAAATTACCGTATTTTCCGCACTATAAGGCGCACCGCATTATAAGGCGCACCTTCAATGAATGACATATTTTAAAACTTTTTCCATATATAAGGCGCACCGCATTATAAGGCGCATTAAGCGAAACAAAAGAATCAGAGATAAGTCCGTCAGACTTTATTAACTGCGTTCACGGTAAGTCTAAAACTTGTTTGTAACAAATAAAAAACAGAATGATACCGCTAGAAATATGTTACCAACGCGAGTTGAAATCCACCGGAGGTTCTCTACCACGGTTCGGAAGGTGTTCGATTACGTTCCATCAGTGCTTGATTCTACAGCACCGCCGGACTCCTGAACACTGTCTCACTTCATCTACGCGATAGAGCGACCGCGTTGACGCTCTGCTCACGCTCCAGCACCCTCCCACACAGGACGCGTTTTACGAGCAGAGCGTCTCGATCGGTTCACGCGAGGATTGCAAGATCGCGCGACAACCCAGGTAGTTTTCGCGTTTTTTTTTTAAAGAAAACAACAATGAAACAAAACATCGATACTTCCAGACACTGTTGGGACAGTGTCTCGAAGTATCGATGTGTGTAAAGAAGAAAAAAAAAAAAATAACGCGAACTGCTGGCATCATGCAAAATGCAGGTATTTAAAGTATAGATGCATTTTGTTCATCATAGTTTGAGATTCAAAGTGAAATCGGTTTTTGTTTGACGGCCGACCTGAACAGCGTTGAAGCTAGTGATGGGTAGATGAGGCGTCATGACGCGTTTCGACACATTGCCAAACTGTATTTATACTGTGTTGATACTGTGTCACTGAATACTGACACCTGCTGGACCTTAGAAATCCCTACAGGCAACCTAGTTGACAGACTCAACTGATTTGATGACCTAGTGTATATACAATAATATAATTGAAGTCATTGTATTTTATATTGTATTATTTCATATCTTCATTTAAATTTAAAATATCTTGGATATTTTTAGATACGGTCAATAAATAATGTGAACATGTATCATAACGTGAAAATCTAAGTGAACATGTTGTGGATGAGGATGCTTGTGGACTGCTTTTGTTTTGGTTTTTCTTTACAAATTTTTATTCCAAAAAATAAGTTTTTCCAACGTTTTAAAATTCAGTCTGTTCCGCTTTTTTGAGACAACTTCTCCAGCTGTAGAAAACACCCGCTCACACGGCACAGATGAGGCTGGAGTGCAGAGAAACTGTAAGGCAAGCTAGTAGAGGTTTGGATAGACTGTCTTTTGGTTGTCCCAATATCTCAGAGGATCCTGGGACCTGGCAATATTGCCCTGTGCCAGGTATCTCTGCACCTCCTGGATGGCATCAGCTGTGGCACTTTTGGTCTGCCTGTCCACTTCAATGTCGAAATGTTGCCAAAGGTCATCTAAAAAACAACAAAATGGCATTTTAGTACATGATTTCCAAACAACAACAAAACAATAATGTTGAATAACATGCCTGAAGTGGGTGCAGACAGCTGTTGTGAAGACGGTCCCGGCTGGGCCTCATTTGTGCGTCCAATTACAGACGCACATTCTGACCGCAGTCTATTGATGGCCTCGTTGCACTTGGAGGAAATGCGGAACCCGAGTGATTTAAATCTGGGGTCTAGAAGTGTTGCTAGGGTCAACACACTTAATGACTCCAGATTGGAAGCAGTGTCTGTGACTCGACGCTTCAGGTGTTCATGTAGGTGTATGGCTGCTTGTGTGTGCAAGGTTGAAGCATTACGCTCTAGTGCATGATAGAGCATCTTCATCATCGGGATGACCTTAGACCCCGACACTCGCCTCTCTTCAGACAACTCCACTGTAGCTTGATGGAAAGGAGCAAGCACAAGAAGTGTTTCTCCTATGATGGTATACTCATCAGCTGTCAGTGGAGTCAAATCTGTTTTTAGAGAGGCCAGAGATACCCACACTGGTTCCCTCTCATCATATAGCCTTGACAGCATTTTATATGTGCTGTTCCAGCGTGTTGGCACCTCATTGATAAGTTTCAGGGTTGGTCGTCCCATCTGTTGCTGCACTTGAGCAAGCTTCTCCTTGGCTGTAGTGCTTGATCTGAAGTATGTGACAATGTGCCTGGCTTTGTGTCTGATGGATGGAAGTGTGGGGATCTGATCACATGATTTTCTAACTAATAAATTGAGACTATGTGCAATGCAAATTGAGTGCCGAATTTGGAGCTGTCTAGTGGATGCAATCATGTTTGGTGCTGCGTCAGTCACAAAACACTTTACTTTATCGGTTATGGCCCAGTCCTCCCATCATGCCCCTTTTGACTTGGGCCAAATTGTCAGCAGTGTGACTTTGTGGAAAGTATTGTACTCCCAACACAGATGTACACAACTGCAAATTCTCATTAATGTAGTGACAGGTAAGAGCCAAGTAAGCCTCCATGTTCACAAATGTCCACATGTCAGCTGTTATACTCACTGCCACAGCTTGCTGTACTTCCATTTTCACTCGTTCCCGTTCCTCCTCATACTTTTTGGCCACCATTTGTTTGATGGTCTGAAAAGTACACCAAGTCAAACCAAAAGCAAATCCATATATTTAAATTAAAGATGAAATAAAATTTAGATACTTTTACTTTTAGATAATACTTTAGATGATTTCCACACAAACCTTTCTGGTTGGCAAAACATATGAGGGCTCAAGAACCTGAACCAGTTCCCTGAACCCTTCACTCTCAACAATGCTGAGGGGCTGGCAGTCCTTCAGGATGAAATTCAGCAGAGCCTCATCCAGCATCTGCTTCCAGGAAGCTTGATGGTTAAAAATGAAGTAAATAATAAATGAATAGGAATTAATTATCAATAAAGCAACTGTGAGTAAGTTGTAGAGTGGCTGTATACCTGAATTTATCCTGGGTGCATCTGGGACTTCATTCTCATGCCTGGCCCTATAATGCCTCAGCATTGAAGAGGTGCTTTTATTTAAATATGATAGTTCTGTCGAACAAATGCAACATTTAACCTTCAGAAAATAATATGAATTGTAAACTAAGAGTCACTTTGAAATGAATTTGAATTCAGATAGATCAAGTGGAAACTCTGAGAGGAACAGGATGAATCAACAAGGATATTAAAACAAATACCTTATTTTCGGGCATGAGATCAAAATGGTCCCAAGCGGCGGAAATCTTTCTCTTTGTTTGAGGCTGCGCCATAATTCTCGACGAAGTGAACGATGATCAGATTAGTTCATAGATTATTTCGGCCGATACATCCCATTGACAGATGCGCTTCCTTATAAACACAGTTTGGCGCGTCAGTGTCAGTTCGAAACAGTTTCTGTATCGGTCACGTGACTTTCTTAAAGCGATACGCGCACCGACACGGGGTTTTGCTCTATGAGCTCGACGCATGCGCCGACGCATCGGTGTTGCCGGACCCATCACTAGTTGAAGCCGATGCGTCACGTTGATGTTTGACAGTAAAGTACAGCACATATAAATACAAAATCCAGCACATTGTGTGTTTTGATGAAAATCAACCGGATCCACCGTGTTTTTACACTATTGATTTCCTGTCGGAACGATCCCACCTGCTACAATTGACGCAGGAGGGACACGGCAAGCGTCAAAGAATAAATTCTGGCGTTCTTTTCCAGCGGCTCGCGTTTTACTGCTTCTGGGACGCTTCTGAAACGCGGCCGCTCTGCGCCTGGTGTGAGCCTGCTCATTGACTTTAGTGGCCGCGTTTTACTGCGTCGACGCGGACGCTCTGCTGACCCTCTGCTGACGCTCTGCAAACGCTTCTGGTGTAAAACAGGGGTTATGTATTACTCCGCGATAGCCGTAATGCTGCGAACGGTGCGGCTTTGTAATTTACCTAAGTCGTACTACGGTAAAACACTTTGACAGAGCGCCGTGTACCTCTCAAAATCGCTTCGACGTCAGCAAGCACAACCAGAATCAATCCATATATAAGGCGCTCCGGATTATAAGGCGCACTGTCGTTTTTTGAAAAAAGAAGACTTTTAAGTGCGCCTTATAGTGCGGAAAATACGGTAGTCCTATCAATATGTATGCGAGGGTGTGTGGTCAGGTAGATTCCAGTTCAACTCAGTTCATGTATGTGGAGTGTGTGTGAGTGTAGTGTGTGTGTGTGTGTGTAGTCAGAGAGGGAGAGTGATGAAGAAGCAAGAGAGCATGTAACATCAGCAGCCAGGTGGAGAAGCCTCGAGAATAAGGAGGTGGAAGAACTTAGCTGAGGGAGAGGAGAGTGGCCTTTGACCTGGTCCAAGGAAGGGTTTTGGGGTTCCGAAGAGGTTTGCCTGTTCCAGGGAATTCCCTTTTCTTCCTCCTTCAAGACACTGGTCGTCGGGTCCACCTCTAGTTCAGTCCGGTCGTTGCATTTTCATTTAATCCACATCCAGGTTAGTTATCCTTTTTCTCCTTATCTCACTTCTCACTTTTCTTTGGTTCTGCTTCAGCTCTTTTGGTTTTCTTTGTTTGAAGTTCCCGCCTTTTTTTCAGCTCAGGTGTCTCTGATTTATAACTTCCTTCCTCCTTCACCTTGTGTGATGTCACTTCCCCCTTACACTTCCTGCCTACCTTGCTACACCTGTTTACATCCTTTCACTTCTTGCATTTCCCTTTTGCTACAATGATGGCAAACTGCCATTAACAGAACAGAACCAATAACATGAACATACACCAAAAAACTGGCGAAAACACAAACCATGGCTGTGTGTGGGGTCTGCATTTTGACCCTGTATGAGTCTGATTGAGTCTGCTCTGAGGGATAACCTCCTCCTCTGAAGAGAGGAGGGCCCTCTGTGCTGCCGACAGCTTTCTCCATGTGATCAACAGAACAAAAAATGAACATAAAAAATAAATAAATAAAAAAAAAATAATAATAAAAATAAAATAAAAACTCGAGTAAGTATTTAACAAAAAGCAAAATTGGCCTTTTTTTTTTTTTTTTTTTTTTCTTCCGGGGGCAGATGTGTCCCAAACGCACGGTGTGCTCACTCAATCCCGAGGTGATGGGACGGCGGGAGCTCCAGCTTCTCCCGTAGGAGTGTTTCAATAAAATCAATCATACCCCTGGCGCTGTCCTCCGCTCCCTGCTTCACCCCGTGATTCCTGATGTTCTCCCTCCTCGACCGTCCCTCCTGATCCACCAATCTGTTTTCGAACTGTTTCTGTAGCTCCAGAAGTTCAAGCGTAGCGTCCTCCATGTGCTGCAGGCGCTCTTCAGCCGCCATTAGGCGCATCTCAGCGGTGTCTATCCGGTGATTTGTCTCTCTGAGCTCGTCCTTAATTTCTTTGAGAGTGTCTGTGTTCTCGCGACGGAAATCACGAAGCTCTCGAAGTATTGTCTCTGAATTTGCCATGTCTTGGGTGGACTGTGCCGCTTCCTTACTGCAGCTCAGGCTTGTGTCCCTCGTTTCAGAAGGGTTAGCCACTGCTAACTCGTGAACTTTTTCTCAATTTTTGTGATTTTCTACCGGTTTTTCCCCTCGTCATTTTCTTTTCCTTTTCTGTTCAACACTTGCCGCACACTACCTTGACATAAATATGATTAACTAGGGCGTCACAAATATAAAGTCGGGGAGCTCACTCTTTACGCTGCTGCCATGATGGAGTTGCCGCCTGAAGTCAAAGAGTTCATTGTAACACGACCTCAGTGAACATATGGTCCTTATCTACAGAGTGTAAAATGTACACTGAACATACAAGTTAAATTCTTAGAATCAATTTTACTCTGATAAGAGTTATTATTTTACACTACACTACACTAAGAAGTGTTAATCAAGTTTTACACTACGTGGAAAGTCACACCCTTGGTGTTGTTCAAATTCAACACTGAAGAGTTCAGTGTTAAGACATAACTTGTCCGGTGTTAAACCTGTTTAACACTATTTTTTTAAAAAAAATCACTCCATTGTTTGTTTGTTTTTTTACTTACTCTTACCAGTGTTAGATATGTGTTCTAGGTTTATGACACAAAACCTTTTTGCATTGGGGAAAAAACACAAAATTATACATAGCTTAATACTAGTTTATTTAGAGTAAACATCATGTTTTAATAACATGTAAAACTAGTGAAGTAAAAACATATTTACTTGGACATTGAAGAAAAACGTGTTCTGTACATGTTCATAATCTTTAGGACCGACTAACAGACAAAAACTGATTTATGATGATTCACGGAAGCCTCTCGCAGCTCTTGCATTATCTCTTCATCTCTGCCTACCAGCTGGTCGTACATGTCGGTGAGGGGCTTGGTGACTCGACCCTCGGCTCTCAGCTCGGGCAGCAGCGTCTGGCTGGCTGCGCAGATTGTAACGTCGTCCACGCGGATGTTGCGGCCTTGCAGCAGCTTCTGGACGATGGGGATCTGTCATTAAACAGACGCTTGGCAATCTGCTCAAAGTGGATTCCGAAAAAGTAGTCTTGCAGCTCTTCCTGCGAGCACTCATGCCTTCTCTGACTGGGGTGTCTGATTTTCTACCCCTCGCACCGCTCTTCGCGGTAGTCGATGAGGGTCACTTGATGCAGAGAGAGCCTTACACTGCTGAATTATCTTGTGTTTGAATGTTGTGGGCGATCTACAAAGAGAAAAAAATATTCATGATAAAAAAAAATAATCAAACACCTATGGATTGTGAAAAACATAGACGGTCAATGTTAATTCATAAGAATAGTCAAATACCAAGGAATCGCTTTGTCATTTGTATCATAACATGGCAATGCCAAATTCAAAAAATTCCCATAAGGTAAGCGTAATGTGAAACAGATTGAAAGCATTAGGGCCACTTGAAAAACCTCTTAAACCCTCACAGATTTTCCTTCTGGAGCAACTACAGTTGGGACTATCCTTTCCATAAATCTTGCAGCTACATCTTCTCCAAACTGCAGGATGAAGTCTTGTTCAATCTGCAAAAGACAATGAATTATTATTATTAGTTGGGGACTGACCGGAAGAATATTAATATATACAATCAGCAACTTTATACAGTATGTCTGTAAACACCTCAATTCATGGAACACACAAGTACTTTGAAAACATATTTTTGATATTTGGTGAGAGAAATGTTGTTAACATTGATTCATACTTAAAGGACAATGCACACATTTATTACCAGGCCTTTGACATCTTTGAAGCAGGGAAACTCAGTCAAAACATCTGAGGATTTCTCTCCATCCAGGACCATCCTCCGGCATCACTACAGTATCTCATTAAGGCCATGGCCTCCTTGCATTGCTCTTCAGTTAAGGTCATCTCAGGACTAACGGAGGCCTCTCTTCTGGCTGCTGGTCCTCCAGTCAGCTCACGTGACGATCCTCTGCTCTGTGATGAAGCGCTTCTCCTCTGTACAGTTTTAAGCCTCCACGCCAGATAGCCACTTTCACCATCATAGAAATTTTCCTTCAAAATTACAAAAGGGTAATTAGTTCAAAAAACAACCGCGACTAGTTGAAATTAAGAAGTAACATTGACGTAAAACTGGATAATGATCCTTGGTATTGATATTGAAATGCATAATTTTCTTTATTAAAATCAGGCATCAGTTCTGTAATAGCAACTATTTTTCAGCATATTGTTAGCCTAATAGCAAAGTTGCCAAAGACTTAGGCAACTTAATATTACTTAGGCACTAAGTCATATTTGAACATTTTTGGAAAAAAAGAAAAAACACATTTTTTTTAGCAAGCACATTATATTAGTTAGGCTGAGATAACAATTTGGCCAAAAAATGACTTTGGAAATTAAGCTATTAGACTATGCCTATAGACTATGACTATAGCTTATGCCTTAAGCTATTAACTATGCCTTGAGCGTACAACTCTCTCACATTTCGAGGCGGGGCCGTCCTGACAAGAGATAACATAATACACATAATACTGTTAAATAACACACATCCTATAAGAAAAAAAAAAAAATTCCATAAATGTATTATCCACAAACAAAGAAGAAACACTTCTTCCAGAGAGAACCAGATTACCCATGCTTTTCTGTCATGTCAGCCAGTCAGTATGTTGATCATTAGTCGACGTGAAGAGTTGGTCAGACTTTTGGTGCGGTGGTACTCTTTGGTGATACGGTCAGCCCCAGGTCTCGTTACCCTCCGTCGCTTACTGGATGGACTGTCACTCTCTTCGAATATAATTGTGTCATCTGAATTGCAGGACACCAGTTCAAGGAGGACTGTGTCATCACTACAACTACCAGCAGACACTACACTGGTATTAACATCTTGGGAACTGCTAGAGGAAGCTTCCTTGAAATCTGTAGTCCAGCAGAGAGAGAAATAAAGGACAAAAATAATATCAATTAATTTCCCTTTTTAACAATACAAATGTGCAATTTATATTATCATACATTATATTCCATGGATTATGGTGACCTAATCGAAGCAACAATGTAAAATCATACCATCACCAATTTTGATGGTAAGTATGCCAATGTTGGGCTGCTGCACAAAGTCAGCGAAGATCTCTGCATCCACCTCAGTTCCTGTTTCATCAAAAACTTTGACATCTTCACTGACTGGTGGAAGCGAAAACTTCAAGAAAGCTATGACCAAAAATAAAAACAGATTTTAATGCAAACAAAGTTAAAAGGTTAACCAAGGCCATTCTCCAAGAACACGTCAGTGTATTCTAAGAGAATGGCCAGGTGTCAAATTACGTGTGGCTTACCAGAATTTAGGAATTCCTCAAAGTTTGCCTCATTTATCTTGACATATTTTTGTATATTACTAATACTTGTTCTGATCAACATGACTGTGTTGGGAAAGACAGGAAACTAGGGTCAGCATTATGATCCACAACAGCAGAATAAACTGAAGAACAACAGATAACAGACATACTGAAATTTAAGGTCATCACTGACAGCTCAATTTTCTATGAACTACATCAGTATTAAAGCTTTTTAAAATGAAGGAGCGATTAAATAAATATGTCTATGAGTTGTTATCGTTTAACTATAGCCCTTAGACTCCTCTTTCTCCTCTGTTATGCCCGCACGGCGCGGGGGCGCGTGTGTAAACACACACACACACACGGGTACGCACGGGCACGCACTTCGCTGACCAACAACTAAAACAGAAAATCGTGAACGTTTATTTCCGAGACGAGTTTTGGCATTTCCCATAGACACCAATTCAAGTTTACGTTAACGTGATCGAGTCGCGCCATTCTTGTTCAATTTGCCGTTCCGTGTTCTCCATGTGAATGGTGTACTTAAGCTAGCTGCCAACACGATATCATGTTAGCCATTTCAAATTCGTATTTGAAGACACACACACACCATTGACAGTACGGTAGATGGTGGCGTACGTTGAACCATATGCACCACCTCTACCTTGAATGAAAAAAATCAATGACTAACAACTTGTTTGATAAAACTTACCTCAAACTTTCGCCGCAAGGAAGATGGCGCTGGCAGAGTCGTACTTCTTCTCAATTGCGAGTGAACGGGGAAGAAGGTGGGCGCAGCTTTTGAGAGTCAATTATTTTCTACACTGGGAAGGTATTTTACTCCTACCAGTGTTGCATTAACTCTAAAATGAATATATGAGACTGACAGAGTAAAACCTGTGTGAACTCCATTTATTTTCACCAACACTAGAAGTTATCGTGTTCAGTTTTACTCTGTCCATTGTTGGAAGAACTCCGGAAGAGTTAAAACACTTGGAACACACACTGGAAAATTTGATGTTTTGAAAAAGCTTGATGTCTAGTTCACCATTTCAAAGATTGAAAATGTGTTGTTTTTTTTTTTTAATTACACTATAGTACAGGTATAGTACACAATGTATTCTGCATCTTTTGATCAAGAGGTTCTTAAAATAAGATTTATATTTATATAACTACTTCATGTTTTTATAGCATATATTATATTTTGTGTTTTGAAAGTGTTTGGACACTGTAGTCCATAGCATCATATTAAAGTTGAGTGACAACATCAGCAAGTTGTTTTCCATATAAAGAAAGAGATGCTCAAATTTAATTTACTCTCCAATGAAATTTCCACAACCTAACAATGACCACAATGGAACAAGCAGTACACAGCAGAACAAGGGAGCAAGTTGTTTTCCAGTCATGAATCATCTTGGTCGAATGAAATCATTGGATCTTGCCATGACACGCTACCTGCTGGAGAGTTGAAGAAATTGCAGAAAGTTTCCCTCACATTCCAGGCCTCACGTGTGGCCCCGTGTCCTCTCATTGTTTGGACGGAAGCCATAGGTTGCCATTTTTCACCAGCATCGTCCACAAACCTCTCGTTGTCGTTGGGGCAAAGAAGGTAGTTGTGCAGGATGCAAGCTGCAACCACTAGTGTGTCCACATGTTTGGGGTGGAGGTTGATCCTGCCATGAAAAATCCTCCATCTGGAGGCCAGAATGCCAAATGCATTTTCAAGCAGCGTCCTCGCTCTGGAAAGTCTGTCATTGAAAATCCTCTTCTGCTGAGTGAGGTTTTGTCCAGGGTCCGGTCTCATTAGGTATTTTTTAAGCGGGAAAGCTGCATCATGCCATCACTCTCTACAACTCCTCACTTGGGGGGAGGAGGAGGACATAGAGTGCTGAGAGTAGTGGTAGGGAAGGGAGGTGGCCATTATTATGTATATGTATATTGTATATGTATATTAGTAATTATTTATTATTTTATATCTGTGTGCCGCTATTTTATTTTTTTTTATTTTATTTTTTTTTATTTATCTGTGTGCTGCTAATTCTTTTAATCTGTGTGCTTAAATTTCTTTTTCCATCAGTGTGTGCTACTACTGCTGCTGGAAGTGTTAATTTCCCTGAGGGAGTCATCCCAAAGGGATCAAAAAAGTCTCTATCTATCTATCTATCTATCCCAACTCATCAGCATCAGGCAGACACACATCACACGGCACCTCAAGTGTCCCATACAATTGAGAAAGTCTTTTTGTGATTGAAGTACTGACTTCCAGAGAAGTGGTGGTGCTTGGATGAGAATGTGTTTTCCGTCTAATCCCCCCATGCAATTTGGAAAGTTCCACTTTTGCCAGAAGTCTTGTGCCACCTCCTTCCAGTGTTCAGTTGTTGGCCTAGGCAGATGACTGTTGTTGGATCGCCTTATTTTCTAGTGTCGTGCTGACGATCCGCGTGTTTGTTTAATGAAGAGTCTTAGGAGAAGAATGCTGATTTTATCTTTAGTATGCAAATCAATTCAAAATACAAGAATACAGAGCTCTGGGTCGAGTTCAAGCCTAACATCAACAAGTGCTATCAGGTCCTCAAGTCTGACGGACTCTTTGTCCCTTGGTCAGTCTATTAGATAGAGAACATCCAGTTGTTCTCGCTGGCGCGCTCAGATTACGTCCTCCTCTGATTGGCTCTCTGGTCTCCGCACTGCAGTCTCATTGGATGTTGCTGCTGCCTTTGTTCCCAGATGGAGGCTGAGGTCCGAGGTTGAGATGCTTGGTAGGGAGATGCTGGATCCTCTCTTGGCCTGGTACCGCAGGTCACCTATGGTCACTGTTTTACGATGGCCGCATTCCTGTGTCCTCTCTTAGGTATCATGTTACTCTGCACAAAGCTTACAAGGCATGTTATGCATACATTCCCCATCTTATGAATGGGTTAACTTACTGGATTAAACATATTCATATCAATGATTATATAATTATGCACATTTATATCAGTGAGTATATGATTATGCTCAAGCATCTTAATAAAAACATAATTTTACCTTCACTGTCCATCATGCACTTCTCCATGGCTGCGCACAACATGTGCATACATTCTGTCACTGTACAGTGGCCGAGACGATAGCTGAAAGCTAAGCCGGCCATTGAGTCACCCGAAGCAATAAACCTGCAAAGAGACAGTGAAACATGACATAGATGTGAATATGATTTATTAATCTGTGACATGATGCTTTCGTGAGAAGCAGAAGAAATGCATCAACCAAGTGGATCAGCTGGATTACAAATATGGTGGACTGCTGGAGTTCTTGTTGCCATTTGTCCAACCAAGAAGATATGTTGAAAAATGTGATAATAGTTTATCATCATTTAAATGAGCTATTATTGTAATAGTATTGTGACAACAATAATGTTTCCTCCAAAAATACTTCAAATATTCATTATTTACTCGAGTTGATGTGCTATTCTATTATAATTACAGTTTCAGAAGCAACCTGAGCCTGCCATCATCACTTGCAACAGAGAAACAGAGATCTGGAACTCCTCATTCTTTCTGTGGCCATGAGTTTGAGGAGCAGCCCAGTACATCAACTCCTCAGCGATCTCCATCTCCTCCCCGATCAGTATCTGGAGCTACAGCCTCTGGGGATAGGGAGGTGCCCTCATCTAGGTCCCGCAGCCCCCTCACAACCAGCACCCAACAACTACGCCACACACAGGACATGAAGAGGAGCAAGAAAACAAACCCAGACATTGCAGGACATGCGCTTGGTTCCACTACTGAATAAATTAAATAGTGACAACAGAAATGATGCCAAAATAAAAATTTTTAAAAAATCTTCAAGATTTATGGAAAAGACAAGAACATCAACAACAAAGTATGTCATCAAACAATCCTCCAGTGGGACTAGGGTTGGGCATCAAGCATCGACTGGAACCGGTTCTAAGGTTCCGATGCTCCCGGAATCGTTCAAATGTTTAAGTTTCGATTCCTGGGGGAGGGGCAAACGCAGAGCAGTATGCAAGTAGGTAGCGAAGGAAAGTGTGCGGTGGCGCTCCAAGGTTTGTCTTCACTTTACAAAAGAAAATGATAAAGCAGCTCGGCCGCTTCCCACCGTGCAGCGATTGTTTCGGCGTCTGGTTCATTTTGTGCACGAGCAGCGGGCAAAACAGCCAGAGGACAATGAACAATTATCGAGCGCTGATGGAACGTGATCGAAAACTTTTGCATCAGTGCTTGATATACGCTGCGACTTCCGCGATATGATTTAGCGCACGTGACCCGTTTTGTCGCACAACAGCGCGGCTCGGTGAGCAGATTCCACCGCCACCAAATGCCGATTAGTAGCGGGACATCACCACGTTTTTGGGCCAGTGGAATTAGGACGGGGCGAAGCTGTATGTGTGTGTATCTATGGGGTCAAAAGTCAACTTTGTCCTAGAGACATGGGACCACTTACTGCTTCATCAGGATCCTCCAGGACACACCCACACCAAATTTGGGGCTTCCAGCCCATGAGGACCTCCAAAACCCTCACTCAAATTCCAGCCTTATCGCTAACCCTAGTGCCATACAAGTCTATGAGGGTCAAAGGTAAAATTTGTCCGAAAGACATGGGGCCACTTTCAGGTTCATCAGGATCCTCCAGGACACACCCACGTCAAATTTGGGACTTCTAGCCCATGAGGAACCCCGAAACCCTAACTCTAATTCCAGCAGCAACCCTAACCCTAACCACTATCTTTGGCCCTAACCCTAACTACTATTTCTATCTTTCTTTATATATATATATATATAAAAACAAACAGTTAAAAACATTAAAAAACTATTAAAATGTACAAAGAAAGTTAAAAACTATTTAATAAAATTTAAATAAACTAATAAAAATTATTAAGAATTTAAAAAAAACTTAGTAAAAAAAAAATTTAAAACTGTTAATTTAAGAGCAAAAGCGTTCTGTTAAAAAAATAAAACGTTAAAAAAAAAAACGCTATATAAAAAAAATATGTTAAAAAGCGTTTGATAAAAAAAACGTCTCTGGAAAGGTTATGAATAGAAGCTGAGCAGAGCATCCTGCTCATTTCTCCTCCAGCACTCGAGGAGTGAAGCAGCATTTTTCTTGTGTGCCATTACTTACCTGATGAATGCCCAGTGGGAGGCCGAAACGTCATTTGATTTCTTTGGCACACCTTCTTAGTTGTTTGTTTTTATTTTTTTTCTTTATTAATAAATACATTAATGGATAAATGAATATACTAATGAATAACAAAAATTATTCTAATAAATAAATAAATAATTAATAAATAATATATAATAAATATATTATTATTATTTATTAAGAATAAGAATAAGAAATAGGACCCCGCCCCCAGCAGCGGGTTCAGGGTTATGGGAGGGCCGGCAGGGGGATGGAGAGTGCTCGGGCCTTCTACGGAAGGGGAAGACCCTTTTTCCCTTATCCTAGCCAGTTCCTCCCCCAGCTAGGTCAACCCGTTACACCGGTCCCCAAAAACGGTCCTTCGCCGACACAGTCCGCTGGGGCCTACCAAGACCGAACCAATGGAGGTGCACTTTCTGGACTGGGAATCCAGATGTTTTGAGACATTCAGCGGGCCCTCAATTGCAGAAACTCATCCACAAACTTAAAGCCGTGGTCAAGGTGGTTGACCATTTACAAAATGTGTCCCCCAAACTGGGTAAACCGGAACCCAGAATGATCTCAAGGATGGTGGAGATCCTGTCCGAGATGATCAAACCAGCCTTCCCAACTGATCAGAAGGTTGATTTTATTGTGGGTAACGCAAATAAGTGGGGACACAATACCTACCTGATCCTAGAGGAGCATTACAAGGCCAGCCTGGAAGCAAGGTTGGAGGAGCTTTCAGAGATGCTCACTCAGGACTGGAAAAAGGCCTTTGAGGTAGCGGTCCGATGGGTTAGGACCTACCTCGTATTCCGCAAGATGTCATCGACCATGCTGAGGCGGTGATTACGGCCCGATTGGAGCGCAGAGAGGCTGCGGGATCAGCACAAGGGCCTGTCCTAGTGGATTTCTCGGTTCAAGCCCGAGAACCCACTCAAGAACCCACCCAAGAACCCGCCCAAAAACCTCCCCTAATACCCCTTCTCCAAACACCTCGAGGCACATGTTAGCAGAGACAAATAAGGCTATGATGGCCTCTTTACTGTTGTTTTCGCCATGAGGAGGAGGCACAAATCCTGGAAGAAGCATTCTGTGACTCAATCAGCCTAACAAACTCTCCACAACCACAACATTTCCAAGTTCGTCGACACAGCAACACTCAAAGGAAACTGACAGATTGGAATTTGGAGGTGGAAAAGAAATGGATTGTTATGGGAGACTCAAACCTGTCCAGGTTTCCAGATTTCCCCTGACCTGCAAATTGAACATGTCCTGGGCGGTCACTTTCATCACGCCCATGCTCTGCTAGAAAAATTGAACGCACCAGAAAACCTAGCGGTGGAAAAGGTGGTCCTCGCGTTTGGGATCAATAACGGTGCAAACAAGTTTAGGGAAGCCACCATGAAGTCCGTGAAAAGTGCAGTCAGATCAATTAAAAAGAGATTCCCGGTAGCGGAAATCTGGATTCGACAGATTAATTACACAGCGAATCTCCCTGCAGAGGAAAGGGAGAACCTGGACTTCCTCAACGCTTACATCAAAAGGAACCTCCCATACATTCCACTCTTGCCGGAGGAGAAGTTCCACTGGACTGCTGAGACGGCCGAGGCCATGTTCCAACATTGGATGAGCTTTTTAAACTTCCTTCCCCTGTAAGTCTGGACTCAGGGGGTGCTGAAAATTAGCAGCCTATTATGGAAATTCCCTTGACCAAAGGACAACCCCCTTTGTTGGCCCCTCAATTTGGACACCCCCCCTTGAAATTTTACCACCCCCAGTTTATCATTTATAAGTTAATTGATCACGATTTAAAAACTTTAAAAAAATAGTAATCATTTCATTAAAGAGAAACCAAACATTTCATTGGAAGACATTAAAACATTACATACTTTAAAAAGTCTAAAAAACATTGTAATAAAACCAGCAAACAAAGGTTCAGCTATTGTGATTTTGAGCAGGGACCAGTATATTTTGAAGGCGGAGCAACAATTAAACAATCCTGTTTACACAAAATTGGAAAAACTCATTCATTTGGAAACGGTACCTATGGTTGGAAATATTTTGAATTCATTAAAGAAAAAGAAATTCATCAACGCAAGACAAAAACAATTTTTGGGTGGTTCTCGACAACCAAGGGAGCGAAGGTTTTACCTTCTCCCAAAAATACATAAAGACCACAAAACGTGGATGGTACCCTTTGAAGTACCCCCCAGGGAGGCCGATAGTCTCAGATTGTGGAAGTGAGACCTACCTACCACACTACTGAATATTTGGATGCATACTTAAATCCTATCTCAATTATGCATATTTATTTTGTTAAAGACACATTTGATTTCATAAAAATTATTTAAAAAATTCAAAATTCCTGAAACGTTTTTCTTTTTTTCAATGGACGTGGACAACCTTTATACCAATATTCCGATCAAAGCAGGTATTGAGTGTGTTAATAAAGCTTTTGAAAAATATCCTGATCCAAACAGACCAGATTCGGAATTATTAGATTTACTTACCCGTAATGATTTTGTTTTTAATGAACAATTTTAACTCCAGATCAAAGGTACAGCCATGGGCAAGAGATTTACACCTACCTATGCTAATTTGTACATGGCCAATTGGGAAGAGGAAGCTCTATCAAAATGCAAGCATAAACCACTTTAAGGTATTTAGACAACATATTTGGAATTTGGACAGGGTCCCGTAAAGAATTTGAATAGTTTTTTTTGTCATTTTAAATTCACATGATCCATCGATTAAATTAAAACTCGAAATTAACAGTGACTCAATACAATCTTTGGATACAACAGTGTTCAGAGGTCCACAATTTCCAGAAACAGGCCAATTGGATGTAAAAGTTTTCTTTAAACAAACACAGCTTGCATCCTGCACATACCTTCAAAGGTATTGTTAAAGCGCAGCTTCTCAGGTTCCACAGAATCTGTACAAGGCATGATAACTTTTTGGAAGCAACCAAGACCTTATTTAAAGCGCTTGTGGAAAGGGGGTACACTCGCACATTTTTGAAATTACGTTTCGAGAATTTTCAACATAGGAAAGATAAAATTAAAAACCAGAAAATTCCGTTAATCACTAACTTTTCCTCGATGAGTAAAAACTTTGAACAGAGGGTGGAAGAACAATTTTTAAAAGTTTTTCAAGTTCGAAAAAACGATTCCAAATTTGGGAACGGTTTCAGCATACAGACGGAAGTCTAATTTGCAGGATTGGCTAGTACGTGCAAAATGACCTACCTTAGAATGGAAAAAACCACCAGGACAACAAGGAAATCTTTCAAAATTAGACTTTATTAGGAGCAACACCAATCAATTAATTAAAATTCGGGGGGAATTCGATTTATAATCAATAAATTGTGTCAATGTAATTTTTTGCACAAAATGTAATATGAAATATGTTGGAGAAATTGAAAATGATCTTTCAAAACGATTAGCACAACATTTGGGTAATATTAGGAACAAAAGGGAGGCAAATACGCCATTGATTAAACATTTTTTGGAGCATGGATTATCATATTTAAAATTGGCAGGGTTGGAAAAGAATTCAAAGTGGACGAATTGGGAGCGAAAGAAGATCGGAACGGTTTTGGATTTTTATTTTGGGAACCAGGGAACCATTGGGATTAAATTTAAAGAAAAACTAAGGGGATCTACTTACCTTTGGATGGATGGATCTACTTACCTTTTGGATGGATGACTTACCTGTGGGAGAGTGTGTGTATGATTCACCTGTGGATGGATGATTTACCTGTGGAAAAATGTGGACGTATCACTTACCTGTTTTTGACTTACCTTGATTCCAAGTCACTCTTCTGATCCTAAGCCTAACCACTTTCCTGTACCTAATCCTAACTGCTGTACTGGCCCTAAACCTAACCACTTTTCTAAACCTAACACTAAGTGGTTTCCTGACCCTAAACCTAAACATAACCACTTTTCTAACCCTAAACCTAACCACTATCCTTTCCTAACCCTAATCGCTTTTCTGGCCCTAATCCTAACCACTTTCCTTTCCTAAACCTAACCACTGCTTATTTCTAAACGTAATCTAAACAACTGTTCCAAAACCTAACCCTAACCACTGCCTATTCCTTACCCTAACCTTAACCACTGTCTATTTCTAACCCTAACCACTTTCTATCTCTAAACCTAACCCTAATTAGGAGCCGATAGCTCCCGACTAGCAGCTGGCAGAGGGGAAATTCCAGCATTCCTACGGTAGGTTTCGTGGAATTCTCAAAAGCCATCTCAAAAGGCTGAAAAAGGTCCCGGAAAATCCTTGGCCATCAAAGCTCATCCAACCCACTGTCAAAAGTCTGAAAACATCTAATTTTTTCAGTAAAAATGCATTTTTCCAGCTGACTCTGTTGTGTTTTTGCATGCTTTGGCCACAAGATGGCAAGCAAGAGACCATATCATAATTTTCGCCACCCCAAAGATGATGTTTGGGGTGCAGAGCCTTGTTAAGTTTAGGTATGGAGTAGGAATGTCCTTTGCCCTCTGAGGTAAGTACAGCATGGAGGACTAATTCCCGGAACTATACTTCATCCATCCGAGGTACTTACCGTATGGAGGTAGGGTTCCTGGATTCCGACTAGTCCTCGCGCGTGAGTCTGAGGTACTCATCCACCCTGTCCAGTCTAAATCACTCCCCGGATTGAGGCACCTGTCTCCCGACTACCAGGGGCACACACTTTTATGAATCCGGGATGTTGGGTTTTGACTCCGGGGGCGGGGCTTAAGTTTGGGTTCCCAGGGTTCGGATGGTGATCGAGGGTCTGTGGAGTGTCTGGCAGACAACAGTCTACCTTATCCATACCAAACCATACACACACACACACCAACTCCTGCCCTCAACCGAGCAACTGCCTGGGGCATGTGTCTGAGAGCTAGGTAACCCCTGGAGGTCTGATTGGTAAAAAAAAAAAAAAAAAATACAGAGTCTTTGAGGTTACTGAACAAAGAACTGTTTGCGGGCAGAAAACGCACCAATATATAGGGTTTGGGTCAGGTGACCTGAGTCAACTTTGACCTCCTCACACAACAGCCAATCACTCTCAACCTAACCTCATGAACTTCCGGTTACGGCCAAAATGCTAAAACCCGCCCACGAGAAGTAGAGTTGCAGGATTACTAATGAACCACCCCCACTCCTTGGCTTGGTCCCCTGACTAGAGATGCTGTCTCCCGCATGTGTCTGAGGTAAGTGCCGAATGGAGGTAGGATTCCGGGAATCCTTCTAACCCACCCACGAACCCCCAAACTTATCCCCAAAGTCGAGCGAGCGTCCGGGGAATGCGTCTGAGGCACTTACCGAATGCAAAAACAGTTTTTCACCTTATTGCCGAATGCCTGATGTATATATAAACGCATTGAAACGTCGCATAGGCAATATTATCTTGTACAGTTGAGCATTTGTTTTTTGACGCTATCTTTGGCTGTGAAACGAAAATCTGGACCTTTGAGTCTTGGAAGGAGGGGCCTTTGTCCTGGAAATACAGATGAACCGCTGACTCAGCAGAGGTGTTGATTACAACACCTGCTTGATCATCAACACCTAATGTTGAAAAATCAACACCTTGCTATTAGTCGGTACCATCAGCCTTGGCCCCACCCACAACTTCAAAGGTAATCTGATCAGATTGGATGGAATCTTGAAAATGGGTTCAAAAGGGAAAGAAGGATTCTGAAAAGTTATCCAGATCCTACCGAAATGTTTTGAACAACACAAACTGAAGGTTTGATCCAGATTAAAATTAGGATTGGATTACATCATCTAATCGGATTATCCTGATCCCAACAGGGGGTCAGATTTCAAGGTGGATTTCAGGAAGGAAATGAGCAAAACTTTTAAATTGGTCAAATAACCAATTTGTATCATTTTGTGTATATTTTTTTCATTTTTATTTTTCACTTCATTTGATATTCATGCATATATATATATATATATATATATATATATATACACACACACACACACACACACACACACACACACAAAGTATCATCATTATATACAGTCACCCATTAATATACGAAGATATAAAATAAACAGCCCACCCTCAGCCTCTAGTTTAGCAGGGTGCTTCAATATTATTGTGCCTTGTACAGGTTGTAATTCTGTTCCTTTTAATGTTGGATGTCAGCTTGAAGTCACCACTACAGCTGCAGCCTGAGGGGGAGAAAGGTTGATCAGACAGAAGAACACTGTGCAGCAGCAGGAAGTGCAAAGCTGACTTCTAGCTTGTGCTGCAGATGCGGCCAGGCAGTGGACAGTTTGTGCAACAGACTGGTGTGATGTGGTAGGCAGGCAGGCAGCAGTCATTCAGAGTTGGAGCATTTCTATCTGGTTGTACCCCAGAGAAACAATGGAAGGCCTCAGATGACTGGAGTATTGATTTGAGAATCCACGTATTGGACGGATCAATATTTTAGTCCTGATCTGCTCAATAGTGTCATTTCCCATCTTGTCCCTCTCACCAGTCAAGCTGTCCCGCTGCCAAGTGTAGAAGCAGTAAAAATGCCTCAGAGTCCCAGACCAGACCCAGACCCAGACCCTTGACAAGTGTTCTGGAGACCAACCTGCAGTACTACAGTACTACTGCAGTACTACTACACTGTTGCTCCCTGTCATTATTGTTAACTTGCAGGCAAATGTGCAAGTCTTGGGAGGCAAGACAGTGATCTTCTTTTTGGAGTTGTTGTCAACTGCACTCGTTGTGGCTGCAATGACCTGGAAGGGGCCACAGACCATAGTTTGGTTCATCTGTCTCCTGGAAGAATGACACTTTTATTTTCTGTAGTTGTATTTTCATCTCATTGGAGGCCTCTGCCAAGCACCAAAACAAACAAAGCAGACAGCAAACAGTGTTTCTCTTTCCTTTGGGTCACATGACTGTGAAGCACGTCCAAAATTGTGGCTGACAAAAAATAATTAGAAATTTGAGCATTTTCCCACAGGGAGCAGGTTTTACTTTGTTTGTTCCTGTGAAGAAAGCATCCAGAAACATCAAATGGATGATGTGGATCTTGAGCTTCAGCACAGAGTTTGCGTGACGTCAGTGGGTTCAGCAGAAGTGGAGATAATTTATTGGGAAGTGGAACAACAGCAATGGTGCTGAGCAGGAAACAGCAGCTGCTGGACGATGTGCCGGCCTGCTGTCAGTCCAGCAGCCTTCTGTGAAAAACACTCTTCCAGGAATGCAAACAACAACTTCCAGCTTCCAGTCCAGTCCCTAAGCAGCTGAGACTGGGAGGTTGTGGGTTCCATCCCCGCCTGGCTGTCAAAATGCTCCCATTGCCTCCCTGCTTCAGTCTTCAGGGTTGGAACTGGGGGGTTGGATCAGCCAGTGATTCCAAGGCGCAGTACCGCTGCTGCCCACCGCTCCCTCAGGGCATGATGGTCAATTGCTGAAGACACATTTCACATCTTTGGGGTTGTGATAATCACTGGGACTTTGACTTTGAAATTCACATTCTTTGTCGTATGAGAGAAAAGGTTCTAACAGACGCTCATGTTACTTAACCTCTGACCTCTGACCTCCAACCCCTCTCGCTCTGAAATTTCACCCCAGAAAGGAGTGCTCTGGGTGGACACGCCCCCCCCAGGAACAGCCCTTAGCCTCCATGGTGCTAACTTAGCTTCTGGTGCTCGACCTTTCTGAGGGTTGTTGAAAATGCTGCTGCTCTTTAAAGCCTGGTAGTCGCTGAGAATAATAAAGTGCTTCAGTCAGGAGGAGGAACGTCAGTGGAAAATCTGACCTTGAAAATGACCTTTCAAATATACACAAGCGAGTTTTTTGTGAAAGAGGTGTAGTCAGAGGGGTGAGGAGCCTTTTTGGAGGAGCCACCAACACTCACGCTGGCTCCTGACATCAGTCAGAAGATCAGAGGCACAGGGAGGCTCAGGGCCCGACAGAGAAGTTTCCAACAAAATGTGGGACCATTTGTAGACGACTCCAAAAATAACTATCATAGGAATACAGTACATTAGTAGTTTGATTTTGATTTGGTGAGGAAGAGGAGCACGGCCCTGTGCTAGATTATTACTATTATTACTATTTCATGGAGAGAAATTAAACCCTGTCTCTCCATCTAAATGAAGGCCTTTCATTGTTTCAAGAAGTCTGCCTCTCATTGTTGAGCTAAAGCACAGGAATGGGAGTTCCTCAAATTCACACTGCACTGAGAACAACTACACTTCCCAGAGTGCACCAGCAGCAGCAAACCAACTGCATTTCCTGATCTGCCACTGATTTAAAGCACCTGATGAGCAGTAGGGATCCTCAGTCAGTCTAAAACAGCCGTCAGAGAGAACCAAAAAGAAAATTCAAGGAAAACAAGTTCACTCAAAGGTTCATTCCAAAGACGCAAATGGTCGGTGAAAAGTTTTGTTTACCCTTAAAGGTGTTTGGAATGGTGTGATACATTTATGTTGACTGATTATATTATTGCCTAAGCAGAGATAGTTATGTTATCTCCTAAAATTCTGTTAAACATTTAAACCCTGCTAAAATTTAATTTCATACAAGTCATGTAATCATTTAATCATGTTTGGGCAATTCAGTTATTCAATCACATTTGAATTAAGATGTAAACATTGATTTCTTTGTGTTTAAAGGTTTACAACCTGATGAAATATTCAACTAATCAACCGATGAAACCAACCAATCAAAAATCTAAAGTTGGAAGGCAATAAAGTTGATTAAGTTGGGAAATCTGAGATGTCCTCGCGTCCTTTGGGTTTGAACTAGGGAAGGACTTGACACTCATTTTAAGGGAAACATGGATGGATTTCAGAAAAGTGGCATCCCCCAACTCTGTCTCTGTCACTTTGATAAATGGAGAGCCAATACAACAGGTCACCCAATATGAATATCTTGGCATGGTGCTTGAAGTGGGACATGTGGACGGACCAAATGTGCACCAAGAGAGCAGAGAATGAGGTTCCAACCTCAAGAAACTCTTGACCATTCCGGTCAGCAGCAAAGTGCTCCAAATGTTTCATTGTTCTTTTTTTGAAAGCATGGTCACCTTTGCTGCCATCTGGTGGTTTGGCAACGCCACACAGGCTCAAATGAAGAGAGTCAGTCAAATCATCAGACTATGCAGCAAACTGTTGGGCTGCACTTTGCCAAGCTTGGAGAGCATATACAGACAGGGGATGCTAAACAAGGCCAGGAAGACCACCAGTGACCTGAGGCCCCCCTGGCCTGCACCTTTGACTGGCTTCCTTCATTCCTTCAGGGTGACCATACTGCCCCCCTCTGTTTAAACTCCTGAACAGCCAGCACAGTTCCTAACTTTAGCCTGTGTGTGTGTGTGTGTGTGTGTGTGTGTGTGTGTGTGTGTGTGTGTGTGTGTGTGTGTGTGTGTGTGTGTGTGGTGATGTCAGTGTTGACAATGCAGATCCTTCACATTTCAAAGTGTTGAAATCCAGTTCAGTCCAAAGCCAAACAAGCATCACTGGAGAGAAACACAACCCAGGGGTAGATCCACAAAGCGATTGCGCGGCTTTTGCGCCTGAAAATCCATGTAAACAGCGCCAAAAACGGTGATTCCGATCCACAGAGGGGACGCAAACGCGGAAATGTGTTTGAATGTATTTAAATGAGTCATTGCGCACAAAATGACACCCCCTTCTATGCAAATATGCCTCATTCAAACAGCGGCAGATCCAGGAAGAGTTTGCGCTCATGTCCGCACGCAGACGCAAACACCGCAAGCCAAAACCAGGCGCAGTTTCTGTATGTCAAAGTGTTTCTGGCTTCTCGGAGCAGAGCATCATGGGAATTAGAGCTGATTTAGAACCAAAGATTAAAATAAAGTTCATGTCAAAGATAAAATGAAGAATTTCAATAAACAAAGATTAAAAAGTGACGAGTTGATCAACGTGTCTCCATCCACAGGAGGAGGAAGAAGAGGAAGAGGAGGAAGAAGAGTGGTGGGTGTGGAGCAGCACTGCAACCTGCCAGTCACACCCAGACTGATCACAGTAAGACTGTCTACCTGCACCTCCTTCACTTCTCCCTCTGAGATCATGTCAGGACCTCCAGTGAGAAGATTCACTGAGGGACGTTGAGAGCAAACAGTCACACAGCAGCTTCACCACAGCAGCTGAAAAGTTGTGTAGAGAAAATGATGCTCACAATGTCACACTGATGTTTTCTTCTCCAACCTTTTCTCTGCTCCAGAGGCTGATGATCTGCAGGAGCTTCTACAGCAGCAGAAGATCAGTCTGGAGAGGAGATGTGAACGTGTGACTGAAGGTGAAGAAGCAGGAAGTCAAACCCTCCTCAACACCATCTACACTGAGCTCCACATCACTGAGGGACTGAGTGAGGAGGTCAACAGAGAACATGAGGTCAGGCAGCTGGAGACCAAGAAGACCAAGGAGAGCCTCCACGACCGTCCAATCAGGTGCAGCCAGATCTTTGAAGCCTCACCTGAGCAGCAGAGAGTCAGAGTGGTGCTGACCTACGGCGTCGTTGGGGTTGGAAAAACCTTCTCAGTGCAGAAGTTCACTCTGGACTGGGCCCAGGGCCTGGAGAAGCAGGACCTTCATCTGGTGCTTCCTCTCTCATTCAGGGAGCTCAACTTGGTCAAAGAGCAGCACTACAGTCTTCTGGAGCTGCTCCATGTTTTCCATCCAACGTTAGAGAAGCTCACAGCAGAGCAGCTGCATGTTGGCAAACTTCTCTTCATCTTGGACGGCCTGGATTAAAGCAGACTGGCTCTGGACTTTGAGGAAAACCAGGTGGTGACTGATGTCACTCAGGAGAAGTCAGTCAGCGTCCTGCTAACAAACCTGATCAGAGGAGATCTGCTTCCCTCGGCTCTGCTGTGGATAACTTCCAGACCTGCAGCGGCCAATCAGATCCCTCCGTCATGTGTGGACAGGCTGACAGAAGTACAAGGCTTCATTGATGACCAGAAGGAGGAGTATTTCAGAAGGAGGTTCAGAGATAGAGGAGATGTGTCCAGCAGGATCATCTCCCACATCAAGGCCTCCAGGAACCTCCACATCATGTGTGAGATCCCGGTCTTCTGCTGGATCACTGCCACAGTTCTGGAGAGCATGTTGAGCTCAGAGCAGAGAGGAGAGCTGCCCAAGACTCTGACTGACATGTACTCACACTTCCTGCTGGTCCAGACCAAGAGGAAGCAGCGCAAGTATGGAGGAGGTCCACAGGAGCTGACGGAGGCTGACAGGGAGCTTCTTCTGAAGCTGGGCCAGCTGGCATTTGAACATCTGGAGAGTGGAAACATCATGTTCTACAGTGAAGACCTGAAGAAGTGTGGTCTCAGTGTGACTGACGCCTCTGTGTACTCAGGAGTTTGTACAGAGATCTTCAGAAGAGAGAGTGTGATCTTCCACAAAACCGTCTACTGCTTCGTTCATCTGAGCGTCCAGGAGTTTCTGGCTGCAGTCAACAGCTTCCACTCTCACACCAACAGGAAAATAACAGAAGATGGTCACTCTAGAGAATCCCTGGATGAGTTCCTGAAGAGGATGATGGAGAAATCCCTGCAGAGTCCAAACGGTCACCTGGACTTGTTTGTTCGCTTTCTCCATGGACTCAGTCTGGAATCCAACCAGAGACTCTTAGGAGGCCTGCTGGGTCTCACTGACAACCATCCAGGAACCTTACAGAAGGTCATCAACAACCTGAAGGAGATGAACACTGGTGATGTTTCTCCTGACAGAAGCATCAACATCTTCCACTGTCTGCTGGAGGTGAAGGACCAGTCAGTGCATCAGGAGGTCCAAGAGTTCCTGCAGTCAGAGAACAGATCAGAGAAGGAACTCTCAGTCATCCAGTGTTCAGCTCTGGCCTTCATGCTGCAGATGTCAGCGGAGGTTCTGGAGGAGTTGCACCTGGAGAAGTACAACACATCAGAGGAGGGAAGATTGAGACTGATTCCAGCTGTGAGGAACTGTAGGAAGGCTGTGATACGTTTAAGAAGGTACATAAACACTGTGTGTGTGTGTGTGTGTGTGTGTGTGTGTGTGTGTGTGTGTGCTCTTGGTGTTAGCCACTCCATGGTGATGGTGATGATGATGATGATTATGATGATGGAAGCAGCAACTTCTCACTCTGCTCTCCTTCATTGCAGGTTTTCAGATCGTGAACTCTCAGAGCTTCAGTGTGCAGTGGTGTCTTCAGCTCTGCAGTCCAGCCCCTCCCACCTCACACTGCTGGACCTGAGCTGGACCATCCTGGAGGATCCTGGACGGAAGTCCAGACAGGAAGTTCTCAGGTCAGTTCCTGCTTTCTACTGGTGGACAGTGTGTGTCAGCAGATGACAACTGGTGTGTAACGCTGCTCAGTGTGAAGACTTTGAAGCATATATTAAAGACTCATCTAGACAAAGTGGATGTTGTTGATATTTTCATGTCAACAATCTGCAGCCAGAAAAGACTTTGGATGGTGGAAGAAAGTGTGGAAAATGTCTCCAGTCACTTTGGAGCTCAATGGAAGTTGTTGATTGGTGATGAAGGTCACATGACTGAGCAGAAGATCCTGTGAAGAAATATTAGAGGTAGATTAATAGTGCAGCAGTATTTCTTCATCTTGTCCTTTGAATGTGTTTGACTTGTAACGAGACTCTGATGACTGAAAACAGCCACAAGCACACAAAGGACTCACTGATTATTTTCCATCTTCACTGCTGATTGGCTGCACACTGACTGACACACTGCTGTTGGTATTGTGTTGACAACACACTGGCACAATGACTGGTTTGAGTGAATGACTCAGTGATCCCAACAGCTGCACATCTGGATCATGAACAGGGAGAAATGACTCTTAATATGACATTTACACCATGGAAGAAATCAAATATTGATTCTCTATTCAGGTTGGAGAGGTGCAGTTTGTCAGAGCTGAGCTGTGATTGGCTGCTCTCAGCTCTGAAGTCCAACCCCTCCCACCTCAGACTCCTGGACTTGAGTAGGAACCAACTGCAGGATTCAGGAGTGAAGGTGCTGAGTTGTTTTCTGCAGAGTCCAGACTGTAAACTGGAGGTTCTGAGGTCAGTACTGGTTTGGAACCAGTGGATGATGGTTTTAGCACCAAACACAGTTCATCACACATGTTGAATAAACATTGAACTGAAGGTTGATTCATATCAAAATGACATCCAGAAAAATGAAATCTTCATTCTGTTCATGTTTGAAGTTAAACTAAAATAAAATAAAGGTCTTCAGTGGTCATGTGACCAAACATCATTTCAACACACATTAGTTTTGGACTGAGGATTTAAAGACATTTTCTGTAGTGTCAGATTCTGAAGTCGACATTTCACTTTGATTTTCAGAGTGATGTGACCCTGGAAAAACTCTCCATCATTTATTCTCTTTTCAGGTTGTGGAGCTGCAGGTTGTCAGAGCTCAGCACTGATTGGCTGCTCTCAGCTCTGATGTCCAACCCCTCCCACCTCAGAGAGCTTGACTTTGGTTGGAACCACCTGAAGGCTTCATCAGTGAAGCCGCTGATGGATCTTGTCCACAGCAGAGACTATCAACTGGAGAGTGTGAGGTCAGTACTGGTTTGGAACCAGTGGATGATGGTTCCAGCACCAAAGCCAGTCGATCCCACAGCAGAGGTCCAGTGTTCCCAGTCACAGTGTGAGAGGAGGATGGTGACATCCAGCTGCTCCTCATTCATCCAACATCTGCTGCCAAACTGCTTCTTCTCTCAGTTCACCACTCAATTATTGATCAGTTCATCTTCATCAGGCCTCAGTATCAGTCCAACACTCCATGGTCACATGATCTTCATATGTTCCACACTTGACATGTGACTGAGAGTCTGCTTCTTCTCACCAGTCACTCCATCATCTCCATCAACAGTCAACGTCTCTGTGATGATGCGTTCAAGGACCGTGAGTCCTGACTCCTGCTGTCTCTTCTTCTCTCTGCAGGTGTTGGAGGTGAGGGAGAATGAGGAGTAGAGTGAAGAGGAGAGCTCCATCTAGCAGTGGCTGACAGAACTAGAACCAGTGGAGCTAGACAGCCAGCTGCACAGACACCGTTGCTGTGTCTCAATTCAGGGTCTGCACCCTTCAAACCGAGTGTCCTCCGTCTGAGGGAAGCGTTCTTCGAGTACCCAGCCTAGAAGGACGGACCAAACCCGGCCTCCCCGGTAACCACTCGGGACGGTCTAGCCTTCGGCGTATTTCCTCGTTTCGTCACCGCCGTTCCCTCCGGCTGGCCAACCCCGGAAGTGACGAAGTAACGATGCCGTTGGATGATCAAATAAGTAAAATCCTGCGTTAAAAACTGGATACTTTATGTGAAACTTCCATACTTAAATTTACATGTTGTATGCCGCTAATTTCAGCTGACTTTCCAGGATCCTACAATGCTTTGCAGCAGCACGCAAAGCATCACGGGATGCATAAGTACGCGAAGGATAGTAGCTTGGAATTGTTGTGATTCTATATTTAGTTTAATGCATTTTAGCTGTGAGAGTTAGTATATTAGCAAAGATTGTATGTATGTGTTAGAAGTATTACAGTTAGTTAAATGTTTAAATGTAATGAATGTCAATACATGTAGTCCTCCTATAATCATTTGCCCATTCTTATCTGTGCCATTCAGAACCTCGGAGTAAAGACAGATACTGTTTGACTGATTAAGCCTCAGGAACAGTGACTTGGGGTGATCAAAGTTGGGGTGAACACAGAAACTGCATTTGTTACCCCCCCATAAAGTGTGTGACCCTTTCAGGCATGGGAACACAAACTTTTCACCTCAGGGTTTTATGGCAGGAAAGTTTTCAGCAGACCAGATCGAGAGGAGGATGGACCATTTGGCTCCCGGCCAAATAAGGACTTGTTTCCTGCCACAGATTAGCCTAAAACGGGGAAGGCTACACCACCGGACAGCCAATAGGAGGACAACATGGAAGAAGACATCTACATATTTTATTACTGTTTGTTTCTGTATTTAAGCTGGCGTAAGGGACAGATAGATCAGACTTGGCATCTGACATTGTTGTTGTTAGGGTTAAGCCTCCGGAGTATCTTGTTTTTCTGTTACTAAAACTTCTTAAGATTTCACTTGTCTACTACTCTCTTCATTCAACGAACACGCGGTTTGGTAGCATGAGACTGGATAAAAGAACCAAACCAACAGAATCGGCTTGGGAATTGGGACGAGCCTTCGCGCAGTGCTATGACGCAACTTCCTTTCAAAATGCGCACTTCAAGGATGCAGACCCTGAATTGAGACACAGCACGTGTTTGTGGGCATGTCACAACCTTTGACCCCAGTGCAGCCTGGTGGCTGGCGGACTGCTTCTCCCTACAAGCTGCTGTGGTTACTGGGAGAGACGTCCCAGAAGCCACTGGTGGAGCTGAATCCTCAGTGGAAGAAGCAGGACTTGGAGCAGCTGCTCAGTGAAGGCAGCAGCAACACAACCACTGGTTCTGCTCTCATCATCCATGGCTGGAACATCTCAGCATGAAGGTTTCACACATCAACAACACACTGATCTGCTCTCACTTCAGAGTTCTCCATCCAACTCCACCTGGTTGGCTTTTTTAGACATTTTAAATGACGCTGTTAAAAATTGTGATGAAAATGATTTGATGTTTTTGGGAGGTGATTTGAATTGCACAGAGTCACCTTCACTAGATAGGAATCACCCAGAACCCCAGCGGGCCTCCTCCAACAGGATGACACAGGTTATAAAATCACATCAGTTATCCCATGTGTGGAGGCTTTTTAACAGCAATCGTAGACCTGGAGTCATTCCAAAGAAAACTTTTCACTTTGAGCTCCACTTGACCCCATTTATTGCTTTACACACCTTTGAAATATTTTTAACCTATGGGTTTTCGTGACCACTCCTTGGTCTCCTGCACTGTTTTCATGAAGAATATTCCTTTAAAAAGCACCTATTGGCATTTTAACACTGCCCTTTTAAATAAGCAGGTGTTTAGAACAGCTTTGAAATATTTCTGGGAGAGCCATAGGGAGAGCAGGCCTGCCTTTCCCAGCACCCAGCAGTTGTGGGATTTCGGCAAGGCACAGATCCAGCAGCTGTGCCAGCAGTTCACTGGCAATGTCACCAGAGATTTAGCCCGATGTTTGAGGCGGCAGAACTGCAATCTCTAGCAGAGTCCTCTGGAAATCGAGGGCTTTTAGATTCCCTCAAAAAGAAAAAGGCCGCTATAGCCAACCTGCTAGGTGTGTCAGCACACGGAGCTCTGGTCAGGTCTAGGTTTTTAAATGTGGCTGAGATGGATGCCCCTTCTTAAGTCTTCTTTGACCTATATGGGGAAATGGAAAATGTGCTCCTGGGAGGTATGACATGGGATTCAGACACTGGATGGAGAGAGGAATAAGTCAAATAAAAGACCTTTATGCTGAAGGGACTCTAATGTCATTCCCACAATTAAAAGATAAATTCAAGCTACCTGGGAAACATCACTTTAAGTTTCTCCAATTAAGAAGCTTTATATACTCACAAATTAAAAGTACATCAGAAGTGTCATTGTCTACCATTGAACAGCTCCTGGTAAATGACTTGCAGGGAGGGCAGAGGTCAAAAATGCATCCATTATAATGTACTATTAGCAGGCTCTAAAGAAACCTCTCTCTCCCGTCTATCAGCATGGGAGAATGATCTTCAGTCAAACAGAAGTGTAGAGTGTAGAGTGGGAGAAGGCATTGTCTTTTGGCCCACACTCAAACTATAAATACAAGATGCAAACTTTTTCAATATAAATGGCTGCTTAGGACCTACATCACACCTGTTACATTGCACCACTTTAATCCGAATATTCCTGACTGTTGCATCAAATGCACAGAAGAAATTGCTACTCTGCTTGTATGTGGAGTTGTCGAATATTGAATGTGTTTTGGAATGAAGTCCTTGATTTAATATCCAAATTGAGAAAAAAGATTGTTCCATTTGAAGCTAAATGATGTTTGTTACACAGATACCCTGAGAATTTCCCAGTAACTGTAAAGGAACGTAAACTAATTGATTTTTCTTTGTTGCAAGCTAAACGTGTGATTGCCCTAAAATGGAAGGAGACTCCGGGACCCACTTCTGCTCAGTGGATAACACAACTCTCTTCTAACTTAGCACTGGAAAAACTGACCTACATGGCTAAAGGGAAAATTGAGGACTTTAACCATATCTGGTCTTCTTTTCTAAACTTGATGAAGAACTTTAATGGCTAAGTGCCTGGATAATGACTGATACTACCGTCTCTGTGACCTTGTGATGGCTTACTCTTGATTTCTCGTCTGGAGTGTCATTGTATTGAAGAGGTGGAGTTGAAGACATTTACCAAACTACTTTTCTGTGTTCATGTTCATATTTGTGTGTGTATTTCAGATCGTGTTGAGGGAGGGGAGGGAAGTGAAAGGGATTTTTTTTTTGTTTTGTTTTGTTGTTGTTGTTGTTGTTTGTATTTTCTTTGTCTTTGAGTCCATGAATGTATGTATATTAAATTGGAAAAATCCAATAAACAAATTACGAAGAAAAAAAAAGAGTGAATGGTCAGATAATCCACATGTGCATAGCAGTTTTGTTGCAGGTCTCCCCCAGGTGGACTCAAAGGCCAACTCTGAGCTGGGGGCAGGGTTAACCCTGCAGGAGCTGTACACACCAACAATGAGTCTACAGAGTGGTGAAGCACCAGGGATCCATGGTTTACCTGTGGATTTTTACAAGTCCTTCTGCTCCATCATAGGAAGTGATCTACTAGAGGTGGTGTCAGACAGCCTCCAGAGAGGGCAGCTCCCTTTGACCTGCAGAAGAGCTGTCATCACTCTGCTGCCTAAGAAAGGAGACCTGCAGCTAATTAAAAACTGGAGGCCAGTGTTGCTGCTGTGCATGGATTATAAAATCCTTTCCAAAGCTCTGGCCCTAAGATTGAGAAAGGTGATGGCGTCCATCATCCACCCTGACCAGACCGACTGTGTTCCTAGCAGGCTCATAAGTCATAATGTCACTTTAATTGGTGTTTTGGCTGTTTCCAGTGAATTGGGTCACGATACTGGTCTGGTTTCAATAGATCAGGAAAAGGCTTTGGACCGGATTGAACACCAATATCTCTGGCAGACTTTGGCTGGGTTTGGTTTCAACCATGGGGGGGTGAGGCATGGCTGCTCTCTCTCTGGCATGCTGTACTCTATAGCCATCCAACCTCTGCTGCACCGACTCAGACAAAAACTGACAGGTGTGTCCTTCCCTGCTTGTCCAGTGTCTTTTAAAATGTCTGCTTATGCTGATTATGTAATTGTACTTGTGAACTCACAAAAAGATATTGATGTTTTAACTGACACTGTTAAATCTTTTGGTTTTATTTCCTCTGCTAGGGTCAACTGGGCTGTGATGGTGGGAGAAATACTGGGGGAGCGGCTCAGCCTACCTGCTGAGCTCACCTGGAGAAAGGGTGGGCTGAGGTACTTGGGGGCTTTCCTGGGGGATGAGACCACGGTAAAGAAGAACTGGGACAGTGTCATCGATAAAGTAAAGGGCCGACTTAATAAGTGGAGGTGACTGCTCTCCAAAATGTCTCTCAGAGGCAGAGTCCTCATTGCCAACAACCTCGTCTCATCTTCCTTGTGGCACAGGTTGGCCTGCATGGATCCTCCAGTCTCTCTTCACTCCCAGGTACAGAGTCTTTTAGTGGATTTCATCTGGGACAAGATGCACTGGGTCCCACAGAGTGTCCTCTAACTGCCTAAAGAGGAGGGGGGGGGCAGGGCCTACTTCACAGGGCGTGTTCTCATTGCCTCGCCTCACCACGGTGCGCCTCGGTACGATTGTGTTTTCATTGGCTCTGTGATCACGAGACCGTTGGCGGATTCGACGCGGTAAAGCGGGACAATGTTTTTGACAGCATAATTTCTGTGCGATACAGAACAGCGCAGCGATGGACAAAGTAGAGGTTGTTTCATACCTGCTGCTCGGTCTGTTGTTGCTTTTCTGTTAAAAGAACAATTTTCCTCACTGAAGTCACAGTTGATCATTTATGCAGGCAGCATTTATGATTTATTGTTTGGTTTTCTGGGAGAGTACAGGTGTAGTTCAACCTTTATATTTTCACCAAAAGTAAACACGAGACAGAGACAACGGGAAAATAGCATTTATTTAAAAACAAACCAACAGAAAAACAGACAGTAAACACGCCTCCTTCTTTGAAATAGCTGCCCTTGTGAGCCAAGGACGACTTTGTTAAATGCTGCTGTGTTCGAGGCTTCCTCGCGGCGAAGAGCCACGTCCTCTCGTCTCAAGACTCCTGGGATTCTCGAGCTTAACGCGCCTCACGCAGGAGCAACTCCATTTGTTCCGAGCGCTTCGCCATTTGCTGCTCGTCGTTTTGACGAATATAGTTGAACACACTCACGACGTTGAGGGCATTCCCGGTTCGCCTGCCTCTCCCCAAAAGACAAAGTAAACATCTATTGAAAAAGCTGTTTTCAAAAAATGTATACACATATAAATTATTTGTACACCATCAATAGTAGCTACTTGTATTCAGGGTAAAATGTACCTGACACGGAAGTTCCGTGAGGAAGGAGTTGGCGTGGATGTGCGCTCCGACAGGGAACATCCACGAGGACACTGAGCCAATCCAGTGCCCTGCTGGTCGCTACGTCACCACTAAACTCGCTTTGTCTCGCTTGGACCCTAAAAACGTATATGCTAAACTAAACAAAGTAGCACTAAATCGTAACATTAATCAAACCGCTCCAACAATATCTTACAGATGAAATGTGATTCTATGATGTTTGGTTTGTGGACAGCGATGATTGCTGCACCCATAAACGGCACAAAAGTTCGACATTTTTTCAGTCACCGATTTCCTGTAGAAATCATGATGCATGATGCTGTAACAAAGCAATCCAATTGTAAATCATTTGCGAATTAAGTAAAATTGTATCGAAAATAA
This sequence comes from Nelusetta ayraudi, assembly GCF_046127955.1. Taxonomy (NCBI): domain Eukaryota; kingdom Metazoa; phylum Chordata; class Actinopteri; order Tetraodontiformes; family Monacanthidae; genus Nelusetta; species Nelusetta ayraudi. The sequence goes on from NW_027466084.1 coordinate 5,564,522, forward strand.
AAGCTATTCTGTCTCTCCATATGTCAAATTGCTTGTTTTATTTACACCTACCAATCCTAATCCCTTTTGTCACAACAACAAAAAAGACGGCCTGTAATCTCAGCTTGTCACCGTTCGACTCTGAATCAAACAGGTGGGGGATGAGATATCAGCAGCAGTTCATTGATCACCGTGACCGTCACTGAGACTGCGTTCATGCAGCAGCAACATTATAGGAAATGCACCTCAGCGAATAACTACAACCGACACCACAAATATTGTATGTGAACAAAATACTAGTTTGTCCTGAAATAGCTGTTGGCTAAACTTAACTTAAGAAATGAAAATCTTAGTGGTCTCAGTCGTATTAACTTGTGCAGATAGGCTGCCATAGCACCATTATGCTTTTTTTTCTAATAGAAAGCTCCACTCTCAACATGTTCAACCATCCAGAATTATTGCTACGGTGTGAACCTTTGTAAGAAAGTAAACCGTGTGCAAAGCCGTCAAGTTTTCAGCGAGATCAGAGTGTTAATGTTTGTTCAGATCACTCACGTCCCCTCACATTCAATACATCAGACCGTGACAGCCTGACTGTGGAAAGATGGCAGCCAGTGTGGACGTTGGATTCTGCGCTGTGAGACATCTAGCCTTTTGTAGATATCTATGGATTGAGGTACCAAAACAGCACCCCCTACAACCGTGTAGCGGCCAGTGCGAACGCCCTACAACCGTACCGTGGCGAGGCAATGAGAACACGCCCATGTATTTGTACTTTGTTCCTGGCCACCTCTGGCCACAGGGGTGTGTGTGTGTGTTGTTTATGGGTGTTTATAGGTGAACCAGTGAGAGTCAGTATTGCTGGACTTTGGCCTTCGTCTTCATAAAATGAGGAGCTGCAGAAGCAGAAAGAGAAGTCAGAGTTGTTTTGTGTCAGGCTCCATTTTGAGGCGACGCAGTAGCAGCAGCAACAGTAACAGCAGCAGTAGCAGTAACAGCAGCAGGAGCAGCAGCAGTAACAGCAGCAGCAGTAACAGCAGCAGCAGCAGCAGTGAGTGGTGCAGCAGGTGAGTCCTCACTGACTCAATGATCCTCATTCAATGTGATGAAGTGATTTCAGTCTTGACTTTTTGACCTCCTCTTTTTTCAGTGTTGTGTTCCAGTTAAAACTCCTTACTGTGTTGAAGGTTTATTGTTCATGTTTTCTGGAGTCTGCTTCAAAATATATTGCAGATGTTATTTTTCACTAGGATGAAAAGGGCTGTGAACTGTTTTTACCTTCATTATATGTTGGAAAAAGTCAAAGTCAGTTCATTTCATTTCTACACAGGCTGTTTATGCGCCATGACTACTGGACTTTTTGGCCTTTTCACAGAGTGTAGTGTCATTCCAGGAAACAGTGTATCAGAAAGACTGATCAGAGCAGCAGGAATCATAAATGATCAACAGCAGCTCAAAGTCCAAGTCCAAGGCGCCACATTGAATGTGATGTCAGTCAGCTGAGTTATTTCCTCTTGTCCCAGTCTCTGCAGTGGAGGAGAGTTTTAGAAGACACCAAAGGAGTCGCACTGGATTCATTCAGTGACAACAAAGGCTGCTAGGATTCTGATGATACTTCACACTTTCAACCTGTTGAAGGTTCAAAACTAATGTTGGCTGCAATTCCTGCTCATTAAATACTTTGTGCAGTTTTCTCTACTCTAGATTGTGCGTCCACATTGTAGAGTGAAGAGCTGAGGATTGTTTTGATCTCTGTTTAATGAGCAAGAAAAAACTCCAAATCACATCATTAGATTGATTTACTGCTGATGGATTATTTCATTCTATACACACCACTGATGTTCCATGTTGACTGAGTTTCCATTTTTTACACTGTGTCATGTGATTTCAGGGAACACTGATCGTAAACACTATCAGGGAATCCAAGGATATAAAAGATAAGGAGAGAGGCTCAAAGTCCAAGTTGTTCTCTGGGAGGCTGCGTGTTGAGTGGAGGCAGCAGCAGCAGCAGCAGCAGCAGGTGGTGAGTCGTCACTGAGTGAAGAACTCATGAAATGTGATGTGAGTGGACACCAGCAGTCGTGTGTCTGCTTGATCCCACTGGGAACTCAGTGTTTCTTCCTGTTCTCTCTGTCTTAAGTGGAACTCACTGGGTTCTCAGCTCACTGTCACACTTGATGTTTCACCTCAGACTGACTCCAGGACTCAAGATGAGTCTTCTAGTGGAGGAAGAGGAGGACAGAGCAAAGTCTCCAGGGTCCAGTGGGGTGTCTCTGAAGGATGACGAGTCCATGGGTCAACCTATAACCTTTAGTAATGAACCTGGAGCCTCTGGAACACAGTAAGGAACCAGGCTACCTATATTATATGATGACTGGACAGATTTAAAACGCTTTGAATAATTTAGAAAACCTTTAATCTGACCAGAAGACTGAAACAAACTTTATGGGAAAATCATTTGAACCTGGAGCCTCTGGAACACAGTAAGAACATAATGTCCTTGTTTCTCAGTCTAATTCTAGTTTGATTTGACAGTGATAAATTCCTCAGAAGGTGAAAAGGTGTCAGATGTTGTGGTCAGGGGTCAAGAGACGAGAATCTTTGACATGGTCACATTCATAATGTTGAAATGCAGCAAAGCCCTTCTGAGACTGAACTTTATGCAGTGGCAGGAATGTTTGATGGTCTGTCATGAAGTGCAGCTCAACTCCACTGAGATGAATTTCAATCCAAAGTTCAGTGCAATGTGACTCCACTGTCTCTGTCTGCTGAGAAACAGAGCCCACCAGGTGTCAACCACACCAGATAGAAAATATACATTTGATAGATGAATATGTCATCTAATAATATATTACATGATGTGACAAGACCAGCCTAGAAAACAGCTACAAATCCATGACGGGCGCAACGTGGTGGCCAAAAGACGGCGTCATTAACGGCTGCGCTCCATTCTTTGTGGGTCAAATTCTTTGATTGTGAAGCTGCATGAAGGGATTGAATTTAGAAAAGAGAGCAAAAGACAAGAAGTGATTTGTGAAGAGCCCACTAGGAGGCCAGCAGGCTGTCAGTTAGTGTTGATGGAGACAATGATTCTATCCAACTAATGATGGTGTCAGAAAAACAGCTGACAAGTGATGGACACCAACAAGTGATCCTATCAGTCAAAGCCAAAGTGTCTCCACAGGAAGACGGAGGGGAGTCCTGGTGGTGAGGAGCAGCAGCAGCAGCAGCAGCAGCAGCAGCAGCAGCAGCAGGAGCTTCTACAGCAGCAGAAGATCAGTCTGGAGAGGAGATGTGAACGTGTGACTGAAGGTGAAGAAGCAGGAAGTCAAACCCTCCTCAATAGCATCTACACTGAGCTCTACATCACTGAGGGACTGAGTGAGGAGGTCAACAGACAGCATGAGGTCAGGCAGCTGGAGACCAAGAAGACCAAGGAGAGCCTCCACGACCGTCCAATCAGGTGCAGCCAGATCTTTGAAGCCTCACCTGAGTAGCAGGGACTCAGAGTCAGAGTGGTGCTGACCTACGGCGTCGCTGGGGTTGGAAAAACCTTCTCAGTGCAGAAGTTCACTCTGGACTGGGCCCAGGGCCTGGAGAACCAGGACCTTCAGCTGGTGCTTCCTCTCTCATTCAGGGAGCTCAACTTGGTCAAAGAGCAGCACTACAGTCTTCTGGAGCTGCTCCATGTTTTCCATCCAACGTTAGAGAAGCTTACAGCAGAGCAGCTGCATGTCTGCAAACTTCTCTTCATCTTGGACGGCCTGGATGAAAGCAGACTGGCTCTGGACTTTGAGAAGAACCAGGTGGTGACTGACGTCACTCAGGAGAAGTCAGTCAGCGTCCTGCTAACAAACCTGATCAGAGGAGATCTGCTTCCCTCAGCTCTGCTGTGGATAACTTCCAGACCTGCCGCAGCCAATCAGATCCCTCCGTCATGTGTGGACAGGCTGACAGAAGTACGAGGCTTCACCGATGACCAGAAGGAGGAGTATTTCAGGAGGAGGTTCAGAGATAGAGAAGATGTGTCCAGCAGGATCATCTCCCACATCAAGGCCTCCAGGAGCCTCCACATCATGTGTGAGATCCCGGTCTTCTGCTGGATCACTGCCACAGTTCTGGAGAGCATGTTGAGCTCAGAGCAGAGAGGAGAGCTGCCCAAGACCCTGACTGACATGTACTCACACTTCCTGCTGGTCCAGACCAAGAGGAAGCAGCACAAGTATGGAGGAGGTCCACAGGAGCTGATGAAGGCTGACAGGGAGCTTCTTCTGAAGCTGGGCCAGCTGGCATTTGAACATCTGGAGAGTGGAAACATCATGTTCTACAGTGAAGACCTGGAGAAGTGTGGTCTCAGTGTGACTGACGCCTCTGTGTACTCAGGATTTTGTACAGAGATCTTCAGAAGAGAGAGTGTGATCTTCCACAAAACCGTCTACTGCTTCGTTCATCTGAGCATCCAGGAGTTTCTGGCTGCAGTCTTCAGCTTCCACTGTCACACCAACAGGAAGAAGGAGGTTCTTCAGGATTTCCTGAAAGACTCAAAAGCAGGGACATCACAGAAAAAACTTTTTTGGAAATTTTTAAATAAAAAAGAAGAAGGCGACCAAACCTTGGACACATTTCTGAGGAGGAGGATGGAGATATCCCTGCAGAGTCCAAACGGTCACCTGGACTTGTTTGTTCGCTTTCTCCATGGACTCATTCTGGAATCCAACCAGAGACTCTTAGGAGGCCTGCTGGGTCTCACTGACAACCATCCAGGAACCTTACAGAAGGTCATCAACAACCTGAAGGAGATGAACACTGGTGATGTTTCTCCTGACAGAAGCATCAACATCTTCCACTGTCTGCTGGAGGTGAAGGATCAGTCAGTGCATCAGGAGGTCCAAGAGTTCCTGCAGTCAGAGAACAGATCAGAGAAGGAACTCTCAGCCATCCAGTGTTCAGCTCTGGCCTACGTGCTGCAGATGTCAGAGGAGGTTCTGGAGGAGTTGGACATCAACAAGTACAACACAACCATGGAGGGAAGATTGAGACTGATTCCAGCTGTGAGGAACTGCAGGAAGGCTGTGATAGGTTTAGGAAGGTACGTAAACACTGTGTGTGTGTGTGTGTGTGTGTGTGTGTGTGTCTGTGTGTTGAATGTCTATGTGCTGTAATTCTTGGCCAGGTCTCTCTTGTAAAAGAGATCTTGGATATCAAAGGGACAAACCTGGTAAAATAGTTCTAATAATAATTCAACTACAGAAAAAAGTTGTCAGAATGATAAATAAAGTTCCCTAATGCACAAATCAATGATTGATAGAGTCAAAGATCTTCCAATTCATAGATATAGTGGACTTGAAAACATTAGAAATACTATTTCCAGGAAAAAATGAAAATCTTGCGCTCAGTATTCTAAGTTTTTTAAAGTGAGAGAAAATCAATCCATGTTCAGAGGGTTGAGTGTCTTTGAATGATGGAAGGTGAGAAGCATTGTTAAATATAGATGTCTTTCTTTTTTGGGAGTTCCATTTTGGAATGGGATCAGTGACCATTTGAAAATGTGTGCTTCTTTGTTGAGTTGAAAAAATCTTGAACGGCAAAATACTTGATGATGAGGATAAATGATTGAATTGTGAGTCAATGATGAAGAATAATGTCAAGCATATTTTGTTGAGTTGCATTTCTCTTTTTTTCCTTTTTGATTTTATCTGACTAATTATTCCAGCTAATCTTATGGACTGTAGAGGAGAGGCAAGAATCAGCTTGGGCTTCAGCCTGCTGCTTTTTCCTTCACACAGTTGTTATGTTTTTGTTGTTGTGAGTCTTTAGAATGATGATGATGATGATGATGATGATGATGATGATGATGATGATGGTAGTGCTGATGGTGATGATGATGATGATGATGTTGGTGATGGTGATGATGATGATGATGATGGTGATGATGATTAAGATGGTGATGGTGATGATGGTGATGATGATGGTGATGGTGATGGTGGTGATGATGGTGGTGGTGATGGTGACGGTGATGATGGTGACGGTGATGATGGTGGTGGTGATGGTGATGATGGTGATGATGATGGTGGTGGTGATGATGATGATGATGATGATGATGATGATGATGATTATGGAAGCAGCAACTTCTCACTCTGCTCTCCTTCATTCAGTGAACTTTCAGAGCTTCAGTGTGCAGTCGTGTCTTCCGCTCTGCAGTCCAGCCCCTCCCACCTCACACTGCTGGACCTGAGTATCAACTTCCTGAAGGATCCTGGAGTGAAGCTGCTCTGTGCTGGACTGCAGAGTCCAAACTGCAGACTGGAAGTTCTCAGGTCAGTTCCTGCTTTCTACTGGTAGACAGTGTGTGTCAGAAGATGACAACTGGTGTGTAACGCTGCTCAGTGTGAAGACTTTGAAGCAGATATTAAAGACTCATCTAGACAAAGTGGATGTTGTTGATATTTTCATGTCAACAATCTGCAGCCAGAAAAGACTTTGGATGGTGGAAGAAAGTGTGGAAAATGTCTCCAGTCACTTTGGAGCTCAATGGAAGTTGTTGATTGGTGATGAAGGTCACATGACTGAGCAGAAGATCCTGTGAAGAAATATTAGAGGCAGATTAATAGTGCAGCAGTATTTCTTCATCTTGTCCTTTGAATGTGTTTGACTTGTAACGAAACTGACACACTGACTGACACACTGCTGTTGGTATTGTGTTGACAACACACTGGCACAATGACTGGTTTGAGGGAATGACTCAGTGATCCCAACAGCTGCACATCTGGATCATCAACAGGGAGAAATTACTCTTAATATGACATTTACACCATGGAAGAAATCAAATATTTATTCTCTATTCAGGTTGGAGGGCTGCAGTTTGTCAGAGCTCAGCTGGGATTGGCTGCTCTCAGCTCTGAAGTCCAACCCCTCCCACCTCAGACTCCTGGACCTGAGTCACAACCAGCTAAAGGATTCAGGAGTGAAGGAGCTGAGTGGTTTTCTGCGGAGTCCAGACTGTAAACTGGAGACTCTGAGGTCAGTTCACCCTCTTCACTCTACAACTTCTATCACTCTTGTTATTGTTGTCATGATTTTCACTTCACTGCTGTTGGAAATTCAATTTGCAGTCACTGGTTTGTGTTTGAAATGAGTGAAACTGGGTCTAAAGCAGTGTTTCTCGAAGTGGGTGGAGCCCCCCCCCTCCCAGAAAAACGCTGCTCAGGTTCACAGGATGGACAAATATTTCACAGAGACGGAGAGAAGAATTCAGGAGTCCAGTAGTTGCCTGTGTTCACTGTGTTCACTGTTGTTGCCCCTTCTGGCTGTCGAATCGTTCAGCGAGTCGCTGCGGAACGATGGTGTTGATGTGGTCAATTTCATCAAAACAAGAGCCCTGAAAGCACGGCTATGCTCTGCACTTTGTGAGAAGATGGGAGCACAACACAAAGCTGTGTTGTTTCACAGTGAAGCCAGGTGGTTGTCCCGAGGAAAAGTGCTGCCATTGGACAGAGGGCTGTGGGAATTCTGCTTCCTTTCGGCACATCCCATCCATGTCAAATAGACTTTTCAGCTGTTGCAATACTGAAGGCTAAGTACAGAGCTAAGCTCCACATTGAGCCTGATCTGCCAGTGGCAGCATCAAGCCTGCAACCACACTGTGAGATGTTGTGCAAAGCAAAACAGGCCCATTGCAGCCACTAATACAGTTATTCTCACACACTCTCACTACTCTTGCCAAATACCTGCATTTCTTCTTTTATCTACATATTCAACTCCATTGTTTTTGCATTAGTGAAGTGAATGAATGGTTATTTGCACAACAGAATAACTTGATAGAAAACAGAGGGAATGATGATGATAAAAAGTTCATTTTCTTTATTGGATGTTACAAAAGTGCTTTGCCAGAAAAGATATTTGCACAGCAGAAAAGTGAAAGTATTCTTGTTTAAAATGTAATTTTCAGGATTTGATGCCACAAAGAGTGATTTGCTAAAGTGGTTAACAACATGAATGATTTCATAAATGAAGAGAAAAGTGAATTGAATGTGAAATGAATGTTCATGATAAAAAAAAGAATGTTAGTTTTGATATCACAAAAAGTGTTGTGCCAAAGGTCAAACATTATTTGCACAGCAGAAATGCATAAAGCTGGTGAGAGGAATGTTCATCTTTTATGTTGTTTCAGTAAATTTGAAAAAAAATATTTTGTCACCATTTTGTCTGGGTGGGGGGGCATGAAAAATTTTCCTCCTCCAAGGTGGGGCGCTACAGAGAAAAGTTTGAGAACCAGTGGTCTAAAGGCACAGTGTGTAAAATCCTGCCATCTAGTGGTCAGATTTCAGATTGCAGCGCTCATTCACTCCCTCATTCATTCCCTCTCTCCCTCCCTCTCTGTTTCTGTAGTGTCAGATTCTGAAGTCGACATTTCACTTTGATTTTCAGAGTGATGACACCCATGAAAAACTCTCCATCATTATAAACTCTCCATCATTTATTCTCTATTCAGGTTGGAGGACTGCATGTTGTCAGAGGTCAGCTGTGATTGGCTGCTCTCAGCTCTGAAGTCCAATCAGTCCCACCTCAGACACCTGGACCTGAGTTACAACCAGCTGCAGGATTCAGGAGTGAAGGAGCTGAGTGGTTTTCTGCAGAGTCCAGACTGGAAACTGGAGACTCTGGGGTCAGTTCACCCTCTTCACTCTACAACTTCTATCACTCTTGTTATTGTTGTCATGATTTTCACTTGACTGGGCCCTGTTGCAGGAAACTAGGATGAGGGATTAAGCCAGGATATCTTGGTTATCCTGGATCAATTGATGTGTGATCTGGTTGCACAACAGTGGGATAGGTGGAAGTGAGATATGTTCTGCTAGAAGTTACCATGGAGATTTGTGTGGAGTGAGCTGCTCCAGACCAGGCTGAGTTCCAGGATCTATTTCATCCTTGTCTCAGTCAACAGTCACCACCAGTGGAAAGCAGTGCTTTTTCCACTCAACACTGCACATTGTTATCACATTCACCTCCAGCCACTGTCATTATTTCAAGCTTTGGAATCATTTCATTTCAATCATGATAGAGAAATGACTTGAGATCATGTTGCAATCATTGGATCATTTCTAACATGACTTCTACTTTGCCATGCATCCTATATAAAAATACACATCCCATAGAAACATGGAGACACATCAAAGAGTAACATGAGGTTGTTGTGACAGTGGACGGTCCTGTCACTATGCCTCCAATTGATCATGCGCCCTGGCTGCTTGGCCAAGGGAAGATCCCTTTGGCTGAATGCTTGGTGCGCATGACTATGACCTGGGAGTCTGGGCTTCCAAGCCCACCCAGGCCGTCTGCACCGGCCCACATTTTATTGAGCTTTGAAAATTTGAGAGTCTGAATCCCCGTCCCAAGCGCAAATCCTCATGGAGGCTTATGAGGAGGTCAAAGATGGCCAATCCGTCAATCCCAGCTCCATAACGGGGGTCTATGGAAGGAAGCCTCGTGCATGGCGCACTGATCCAGGATAGCTTTCACCTGGCTTGATGAATCTGTGTCTTCTCATCCTGGATGGCTTTTAGTGCAACCCATGAAGCCTGGACACACGTGTTGTGGATTAGTTGAACGCTGAAGGCTTAGTGACTCATCTTGGATGACGCAATCCTACTTTGGTGCAAGGGGGCCCAGACAGCAACATCATCAAGAGCCAGTAAAGGACTCTGCAGTGCAGCACTCGTTCGCTCGCCCTCCCTCTCCCATTTTATTCTGTAGTGTCAGATTCTGAAGTCCACATTTCACTTTGATTTTCAGAGTGATGACACCCTGGAAAAACTCTCCATCATTATAAACTCTCCATCATTTATTCTCTATTCAGGTTGGAGAGCTGCAGTTTGTCAGAGCTCAGCTGTGATTGGCTGCTCTCAGCTCTGAAGTCCAACCCCTCCCACCTCAGACTCCTGGACCTGAGTAGGAACCACCTGGAGGAATCATCAGTGAAGCCACTGAAGGATCTTGTCCACAGCAGAGACTATCAACTGGAGAGTGTGAGGTCAGTACTGGTTTGGAACCAGTGGATGATGGTTCCAGCACCAAAAGCCAGTTGATCCCACAGCAGAGGTCCAGTGTTCCCAGTCACAGTGTGAGAGGAGGATGGTGACGTCCAACTGCTCCTCATTCATCCAACATCTGCTGCCAAACTGCTTCTTCTCTCAGTTCACCACTCAATTATTGATCAGTTCATCTTCATCAGGCCTCAGTATCAGTCCAATACTCCATGGTCACATGACCTTCATATGTTCCACAGCTGACATGTGACTGAGAGTCTGCTTCTTCTCACCAGTCACTCCATCATCTCCATCAACAGTCAACGTCTCTGTGATGATGCGTTCAAGGACCGTGAGTCCTGACTCCTGCTGTCTCTTCTTCTCTCTACAGGTGGAAGGATTGAGGAAGTATGAGGAGAGTGAAGAGGAGCGCTCCATCTAGTGGTGACTGACAGAACTACAACAGGTGGAGCCAAACAGCACGCTCCACACAGTGCCTGTGCCTCAATTCAGGATCTGCATCCTTGAAGTACGCATTTGAAAGGAAGTTGCATCATAGCACTGCGCAAAGGCTTGTCCCAATTCCCGAGGGTGCTTAGGACGCTGAAAATGCACCCTCGGAAATACGCACTAGTTTTAGCCGATTCCAAGGATACACCGCTACTATCGTTCGCGCACTTGGGTATCCCATGATGCTTTGCGTGCTGCTGCAAAGCATCATGGGATCCTGGGAAGTCAGCTGAAATTAGCGGCATGTACTGGTTAAGACACGACATATAAATCTAAATATTGAAGTTTCACATAAAGTATCCAGTTTTTAACGTAGGATTTTATTTATTTGATCATCCAACGCCATCGTTAGATGGCGAACCAATGGTTAGCTTGATAATATAAAAACGTCACTTCCGGGGTTGGCCAGCCAGAGGGAACGGCGGTGACTAAACGAGGAAATAAGCCGAAGGCTAGACCGTCCCGAGTGGTTACCGGGGAGGCAGGGTTTGGTCCGTCCTTCTAGGCTGGGAACTCTAAGGGTGAATTCCAATTCCTCCCTTAACCCTCAATCTCAACCCTCAATCTCAAAAATGCGCGCTCCCGTGAGGTGCAAGTGCTGTCCCAATTCTAAGAACGTCAAATTGAGGGACGAGTTTAAGGGCTGTATCGCCCTCAATATTGAGATTCTCCGGCACCACCCTTCGCAGTAAGGGCTACCCAGAAGGCATTGCGTATTTTCGCCAAGACATCTTCGAAAAAGATGGCGACGTAAAAGTGAGCTACAAATGGAAGTATTTTCTTAGTTAATAAAGATATAAATATTACGAAACCATTTTATTGTCTTAGTTTAAGACTTTTTTATGGATTATTGACATTGTTGTTGCGTAACATTTTTTTTTTTTACTGTACGAGGTTTGTCAACCGGACCGGCGGTCCCGGCTTCACGTTACTTGTATACCTCATTGTGTAGCGAAGGAGGACTTCTTCCTTTTTCGCTGTCTCCTTCTTCTTCGTCGTTGTCGGATAGTGCGGTGCATCCTTGGAATCGACTAAAACTAGTGCATATGTCCGAGGGTGCATTTTCAGCGTCCTAAGCACCCTCGGGAATTGGGACATGCCTTCCCGCAGTGCTATGACGCAACTTCCTTCCAAAATACGCACTTCAAGGACGCAGCACCTGAATTGAGACACAGCCTGTATCTTGTGGTGCACTCCCTGGTGTGGGTCTGTAGGCTCCGTCGATTGGCCCTGGGGGATCACGTGTTCAGTCCAGGGAAGAGGATTGACCAACAACAAGCAGCCACTCAGAGCACACCTGCTGCAAGCTGGCGTATAAAAGGCTGGAGCTCCCTGAGAGCGACGGCAGACACCCTCAGAACACCACTTTGTGTTCACGCTCGCTGTTTGCTCTGTCTTTGATTCTCGTGTCCAGATTTGGGCTCAGTAGGTGAGATTTAAAATGCAGATTTTCTTCACAACACCTAGTTTTCCTTTGTTAGTTCCACCAGGGTCTAGCAGTGCCTGGCCACTTGTATTTAAGTTTTGTCTACAGTAGTTTGTTGGCTTTTGAGAGAACATTTGTGTTCAATATGATAAAGATATCCTCAGTTTCTGGATACCTGCTTGTTTTCTGTAGAGACAGTATTTGTGTTTATTATTATAACGATGTTGGGATTCTGTATTTAGTTTGATGCATTATGCCGTGTGAGTTAGTTCTTTCTTTGTTAGTCGGCTATATCGCCATCCTTAGTTTTAGCTCCTTTTTTAGGAGTTCTCTTTTGGTTTTGATCATTTATTGATTTGACAGCACTCACACTGACCCTTTCTGTTCGACATTATTGCTTGTTTACATTGAAAATTGCCATCAATAAATATTTATTATCCTCATTAATTTGCAATCTGTTTCCACCGATTCAAATATAACAATCAGGCTCCCTGAAACTGGGAGGGTGGGCGGAGTTTCAACTCAACAACAGGAAGGTAAAGTCAGTGAATGTGGGTTTGAACAGTGCCACTGATCCCTCTTGGCCCTGCGCTTTTCAAAGCCTCCACTGGGGGGCGCCAGAGGACTGCAGGGGAGGCGAGCGTGAAAAGTGCGGCATCATATGGAAAGTGAAGCCAAAGTTGAAGGATGTAGCGGCGGGAAAAGCAACAGTGTCCATAGTGATGATGAAAGTCCACCAAATGGTCTACCCAAATCTCTACAAAGTGGCAAAAAACTTCCTTTGTACCCCAGCCTCATCAGTTCCATGTGAACTAGTTTTTTCAAAGGCTGGGGAAATTGTTTCCAAAAGAAGAAACAGTTTAAGCACAAAAACTGTAGAGAAATTATTTCTAAATAAACAAGAAACAAGTCACACAAGCAGACCCTGTACCCCATTTTCTAGCACCCTCTGCCCTGTTTTCAAGCACACCATCTTCACCCATGCAGCTATTAAAGGGCACCTATGATGCTTTTCCACTTTTCTGAGCTTTAAAATCTGTTACAATGTGGAACTCTATCGTCAAACGATCTCGATATCGTCAAATAATGACATTCATGCGTTTGGACGTGAGCCCTGCAAATTGTTGGGATTTTTTCAACACTGGGCACGGAATGACGCCATTGTGTGCCGGAGCTCCTTTCATGGCCAAGCTCAGACACACTCTCGGACTGGTTCCGCCCTCCCCCGCTCTTCCCCGGAAGTGATTCCGCAGTGCGCTGCTCCTAGAAAATGTTTTTTTGGTGTCAGGGAAATTAAAAAATATAAAATAAAAAATACCGAGCGACTCCCGTAGCACCAAGGACCACAACCGTCGGAGTGGAACGAACAGAAAAAATGTTGGAGGTTTGTTCAGCCTAATGCGGATGCGATGGAACACCGGTCTGCAGCCAGACCCCTCTCGTCCGGTCGGCAACGGGAGTGAGACGGACTCGACTCGGCCCCCTGGTGGACGACGAGAGAATAGTCAGCCACGGCAATATTTGAAAACATGTATGAGGACTGTAAGTGTATTGTGACCTCAAGCAACATTAGTTTTAAGACTACTTGCAACGTACAACCGCTGAATCGTGTTGATGAACTGTTAGCCACCACCGCTAACTCCGTGCTCTGCTTGTTATGTGTGTTGTGTTCGCTGGCAGCGAAGCTGAAGAGGCAGCGATTTTCACTCGCAAGTTTCACTCCTTATAGTGATGTTCACGCTGCCAGCATGGTAACATGGGTTGTATAGAGCTCTTCCTGCTTTGTGCTTGGTGTGGACTTAAGTTGTGCAGATATTCTTGTCTGATAATAAACGACTCTATGACTGAAGTGATCGTTTCAGCGTACATATTTTCTCTGTTAAGACAGTGTTTTGATGCAAGTCAACAGTATGAAACCAAATCATTCTAAGCCCTATTAAAATGTCTCGCAAAAATACAAAACAAAAACACGGTCAGTACACAAAGTAAAATATATTTCCAGGGACACAGAAGGCACAAAAAGCGCCCAGGGACCTTGGGGCCGTAACTCAGCCCGCGCTGGGTCCGTACGAAGCTGGATTAGCCGGTAAACAGCGGCTAAAGAGTGAAGCCTTCACGACGGTAAGTGTTTAAATTGTGCCTGTTTCGTAAAGTTTGCCGTTTCCTCTTCACTCCCGCACCGGCAAACTGAGGAAATGAGGCTCAGCAGTGACGGAGGGTGTGACCCCGGGCAAGGCTGGGGGTGGAGTGAAGTGCAACAGAGCGTTTTCGCAGGATGCAGTAAATACGAGGAAACGAGCCGCGAGGTATGCAAATCTAAAAAGCTTTCAGTGCGGAAAATCCTGCGTTGCTGCTCTGGAGGAGCCAGATATCAAATACAAAAGCCCGAAAAAAGTATAATAGGTGTAGGGGAGGAAATATGTAGACACAAATAGTAATATCTCCCCAATTCGTATTCCGTCGTTCCGGAGTTAAGGTGAGGATTTCAAAGTAAAGTACACAATAATTAATTTAATCTGACTCCATTTGATAGTAATAACTTTACTTTTATATCTTGATTGAGAGAAAGACTTGATCAACAATTAATAATTTTGACTCAATCATAATTAAATTCTCGTGATCTGACATTAGTCTTCAGTTCAGGGATGGCAGATATAGACAAAGCATTCAGTGACCTTCTTAACATAGAAGAACAGGTTGTGTAAAAATAATGGTAAACAAATCAAGAAGACAAAGAAAAAGAAGAAGAAGAAGAAAGAGAGAGGGAGTGGGTCCCAGAAAAGAAGAGAAAAAAGAGAGTCTTTCAGATTCTTGTTCCTTCCCTTAAATATCCTCCCAGAACAGAGACACTGCTAAAATGCATATTTAAAAGATTCAAATCAGATCTACTCTTCCTACTCGGGAACCTTTTGGTCATCAGGGGTAATTTTCCACAGCAACAATAGATCACCAAGACCTTCATACCTCTCGCACTGACACTCACAACATTTCAAAGGAAAGTTATAAACAAAAGGCAGAGACAGTACCTGAATGCAAATCCAACAAACACAAGGAGACATGTAAATCATGTTAGTTAATTAAAATAGGTGAGATTAATACAGTTGTAACCCCTGTCTTTCAAGAACTTCCATTGTTAGAGAAAACACTTCAGGATGTGGATTTGACTGTCTTAAATAGGTGACCTTTAACCTCTTTCAATGAACTCCAAATGTATTTCCACCAGTTTCATGTAAAAAATACAGTCTGTATTTGTAGAGCACATCATCATCATCATCCTTCTTCTTATCATTATTATTATTGTTATTATTATTATTATTATTATTAAGATATCCACTGGAAACCATACACTCATCTAGTGCAGTCAAACAGAAAATTGCTATACAGTCCTATTTTTCTATGCCTCCATGACACAGTCAGAAGTGCTGTTTTGGTTAGAAAGAATCACATGGTTGATGACGTATAAACCAGTGTACTGCTTCGAAGTCAATGGAGAATTGATCGACAGGGGTTTGGTTTGACAGTGTTGCATTCAGTACTAAATATTCTATAACATTTAAAATCAATTAAAACAGTTGACGTAAGCGCTGTAACATGCAAATTGGTGGGAGTGAATGAGGAATCACGGTGTGCAGCTTAGATGAAAAAAAGGGAGTGTGATTTGGGTTTGTGGTACATTATGACAATCTTGGACTTGCAAGACTGAGGCGACAGTTCGATTCCCATCAATGCGTATTGTATATGTGTTATTTAGCACATCTTTTCTACATTTTAAATAGATCACATTTGACATCTGACCCGCTGAACACTTACTATTGAACATATTTTTAAATTATGGGCTATTTAGTCTTGTTTTAGGATATAATATAATTCATTGCACAAACTGTCAGGCTAAGTATAGAGCTATAGTCTACTACAATCAGTCGTGCCAAATAAGAAACATTGTCTTTATTGTTCATTTTCATTTCATTGTGTCAGCATTGAACCGTACAACCATGTAGTGTTGTCGAATAAGAATGCATGGTGAATCAAATCCCAAACAACCTATGAAACAATGAACACGTTTCCATTGCACTTCATTTTATTTACCACTAGATGACCTCCTCGAGCACTGTGTCGTTGAAGCCTCGAGTAATGAACCATTTTTTGAATCAAGTGTCGAAGCTTCAACAAAGCCTCCATCGGCCATCACTACTCCTATGATTATAAAGAATACTAAATCACAGGAAGTGCTGAGAATAATCAAGTTCTCATCTTTTATTTCAGACCTTAGAGATGTCTCGTACTTACAAAACAATGGAGCAAACAATAAATTGAAACAATAATATAAAATGTACTCTGTATATCAAAGAGGTGGCAAAACAGATGCTGAAATAAGTGCATACCTGAACAAAGTGTCAACTCTTATTGCGCGGTCTGCGGGGAGTTTGCGGGGAGCACATTATAAAACATAGTTGCTGTGTGTTTGTGTGTCAGGGGAGGGGGGGGGTGCAAACCATCTAAGTTATTAATTAATACCTACTGTTAATATTTATACATATATTAATATTAACATGAGTTAATTTCAATCAAAGAGTGATGAAATGTCGTTTTTATTTTTCATTCAAATTATATTATTCATTCATTCATCTTCTATACCCGCTTATTCCTATTCAGGGTCACAGGGGTCTGCTGGAGCCTATCCCAGCTGTCTTAGGGCGAAGGCAGGGTGACACCCTGGACAAGTCGCCAGTTCATCGCAGGGCCACATAGACACAAACAACCATTCACACTCACATGCACACCTACGGACAATTTAGAATGTTCAATTGACCTCACGTGCATGTTTTTGGACTGTGGGAGGAAGCCGGAGAACCCGGAGAGAACCCACGCAGACACAGGGATGCGTGGGCACATGCAAACTCCACACAGAAAGGTCCCAGGCCCGGAATCGAACCCACGACCTTCTTGCTGTGAGGCGGCAGCACTAACCACTGCACCACCGTGTCGCCCCACCCCAAGTTATTCCAGCTCTACCTACTAACATGCTTTAAATCGCAGTAGATATAATCTGTGACGGACGTTAAATGTTCCCCAGTTGAAATGGTGCATGCATGACGCATATTAATCTAATGTCATAAATTGGGAAAGATCAAAAAAGTCTTGGTTCATATTCGCATGTGCGACTCACATCGGGAACCCGTCGGAAACCGTCTCATAACTCCACGCGTGCAGGCACTCAGATCGGGTTGCGACTGTGGTAAAGGAAGACCAAGGCTTTGAGGTGTTGATTGGTTGTTGTTTTTCTTCTTCGTCTTCTTTTTCTTCTTTGTCTTCTTTTTCTTCGTCTTCTTCACTTTTTTTAAATAACGTTCTCAAAGGAACGGGAGGAAAATGGTTGCGCTTGAGTGAAGTAAACAAAAAATGGGGGGGTTATAAAATTATGCAAACCTCGCATATTTTGTGCGGAAATCTGAGATTTATGCGGCGAAAGTGTCTTTGGAAAAATGCAACCCTGCATGATTACGCGTACTTTGACTGATTATGCCTTGAATTACGCGATCGCATAATCACGTTTTTCTGGAGGGACTGACTTGGCCACTGAGCAGTTAGTAGCAATAGCCAATCAGATCTGGAGTCTCCGATGGCAAGGTCAGCTAGCTGGCTTTACGCTGAACTTCACACGTAAGCATCCTGTGATTGGATAAGAATCCCTGAGAACCTCGAAGACTGAACTCAACCTGGAGATCCAGTTGCCACCACGGTGAACCCATAATACTTGAAGAAGTATGTAAAGATTTAGTTGCCAAACCATCTGCAATTTCAAATCTATAAACCGTGGTGCATTGAATTGGAGACAATGTTCAGTTTATTGATGCAGTTTGGACAAGAGTTGAAGCTCATTTTGTGTTAATTTAGGGTTGATTAAATATGACGTCGCTAAAGGCCGAGGCTAGAAATGCATATTACATAATATAATATAATATAATATAATATAATATAACAGTATATTATATCTGATATTATTTATTAATATAGCATTATATAATCACTATATATGAATTCACATGATCATGGGTGTTATGATGCAATAAAGTAAATACAATGTGAGTCAGTAAAGTATCCGTTCTCGACTTGTTCTGTAAAATAGTGGTGTGTGTGTGTGCGTGTGTGTGTTTGTGCTTGTGTCTGTGTGTGTGCATGCATGCATGCACTTTTTTCCCCCTGTTTTTGCAGAGCAGCAGATGAAGCTGCTTTGCTAACTGTTAGTTGACCTTTGACCTTGTGCTTAGTTCCTGCTGACTCTCTGCCTCCCCCCTCTGGTGAGCAGCTGGTCCTGCAGCCTGACATCAGTCACGTCAGCTCATTGACTGGCACCAGTTGACTGCCAAGAAACACTCCCACTGCTGTCTGGATTGTCTTGTTGCTTTATTGCTTCAATTCAACACTTGATCATTGACTTGACATTGTTGTGCAGTATAGACTGATGGTATATTTCATGACTTATTGATTGACTATTGTCACACTGAGCCAACAAGCAGAATCAAAAGACCAAATTCTCTCACAATATTTACATGCATTCATCTGATTGTTGACAAACGGATCAACAGTCAGAAGGTTGATCAGATGGATGAGTTGTTGAAAGGTCAAAGGTCAGGGTGGAAAGGTCCAGAGTGGAAACAGACCTCAGCTGTGTTTCCACAGTAATAAAGTTGTCATGTGGACTAATGACACGTTATTAATCTGTGGGATGAATGGGCTGCAGAGGAAGAGAAACAACGTGGCACAAACATCCAGCAGCCGTGGAGACAAACATCAGGTGGACAACAGTCACCAGGAGCACAAACAGGAAGTGGTATCCAGGCCCCGCCCACCCTGTGATTGACAGCCGGAGACACTGGGCAACAAACGTGAAGACAGAAGAAGAATCAAAGGTGAGAATTCAGCTCAGAGTCTCTCTGACGACTTCAGTCACACTTTCATCAACTCAGCTGAACAACCTGGAACAACAGCAAGTCCAACATGTAGCGGCTGAGTGAAGGAGGTCTGGACTCTGTGGAGGAGCTCCATGGTTCCAGAGACGCTGTAGAAGGACAGAAGACCTGCTCTGTGGTCCAGGTACACTCCCATTCTGGAGGACCGAGGACCTGAAACATCCGTGCTGATGTTGTTGTGACGAAATCCATATCTACCTGAGTAACAAAATAAAGTCCAGGATTTGTCATTGGATCCAAATCTACTTTCCTCTGAGGCTCCTGCTCTGCTGATGTTCCTGTAGGCCACTGCTACCTCAACCCTCCCTCTCCACTCCACCTTCCAGTAACATCGTCCAGTCAGACCTTCTCTACTCAGGACCTGCTCCCAGTAAGTGAATCTGTCTGGATGATCACAATAAGACTGAACTTTCTTCATGCCTGTCACTTTTCTGTTCTCCTCAGATAATAACAGATGTTCGTTCACTGTGTTTGGATCCAGAGTGATTTGAGGTGAACATCTGAGGAAGTCCTCTCTGCTCCTGGGTTCTGGTACCTTCAGTAGAACATCAACGTTGCTCACTGTCTGTGAGATGTTTGTCTGAGTCTCCATCAGAACTTGCTGTATTTCATCTCTCAGCTTGGTCACAGCTGCTGCCACGTCCTCAAAGTATCTCAGAGGACGGATCTCCAGGCTGGAGGAGTCTGGAGACGGACTGAGTGCTGGCAGTGAGGTGAACCTGTGGAGAAACTGGCTGTGGTCCAGTGTGTGTGAGATCTTCTCCAGCTCAGCGTCTCTCCTCTTCAGCTCCATCATCTCCTGCTCCAGCTTCTTCTCAAGCTCTTTGACTCCACTCACTGCTGCCTCCTGTGTGGAGCTGACCTGCTGCTGCACCTTAGAGTGTCTTTTCTCCAGCAGACGGATCATCTGGATGAGGATCTTCTCGCTGTCCTTCACTGCTTTATCAGCAGAGCCGTTGATGGACTCCACCTCCTTCTGAAGCACCTTCAGGTCTTCCTCTGTGTGCTGGATCTTCTGCTGGATCTTCTGCCTGGTCTCCTCCAGCTCTCTCTGCCTCTCAGTCCTCTCTGCTGCTGCTGACACCAAGCGGTGACCATAATGTTCCTCCACACAGCATGAACCACAGATGATCTTCTGATCAGTGCGGCAGAACATCTTCATCACCTGATCATGACGAGGGCAGATGTTCTCCTGGTGCTGCTGGCTGGGTTCCACCAGCTTGTGCTTCTTAAATGTTGCAGACTGACGATGAGGCTGGAGGTGAGAGTCACAGTAGGAGGCCCGACAGTCCAGACAAGACTTGAGGGCCTTCAGTTTCCTCCCAGTGCAGACATCACAGGCCACATCTCCAGCTCCAGCATAGCAGTGATCAGCAGGAGCATCTTGGAGTCCAGTCTTCTCCAGGGTCTCCACTAGAGCTGCTAACAGGGGGTTCTTCTCCACGACAGGCCTTGGTGTGAAAGTTCTCCTACACTGAGGGCAGCTGTAGACTCTCCTCTCCTCCTCTGCATCCCAGTGGTGTTGGACACACTTCCTGCAGTAGCTGTGTCCACAGGAAGTGGCCACTGGATCCTTGAGAAGATCCAGACAGAGGGAACAAGAGAAGGTTTCTGGGTCCAGCTGAGCTGCTGCCCGAGCCATTTCACCTCTGAGAGACACTGGCTGACTGACTGGGTTCCAACTTCCTCAGAAACGAAACCAGTTTGACTTGAAGGGGAGGAAACAACCAGTCAGGGCTGTGATTGGCTGCAGGGAGCACAGAGGGTGGGACTTCTAATCTCCTGACTAATTCCGAGAAGAAGAGTGGCAGGGTTTGTGTGTGTGTGTGTGTGTGTGTGTGTGTGTGTGCGTGAGTGTGGGTCTCCTTTGCTTCTACTGAAATATGCAATGTGTGGGCTCGCTGCAATAAAAGCCTCTTGCTGCTGCTTTCTGCAGTTGTGTCAGGCCTGCGTGTCTAAAGTGCCGAGTCATCTTCTTATTGGCTGATCTGATGTCTTCCCACTTTGATTGTTTCAGCCCAACTTAAGGGTAGATCCACAAAGCGTTTACGCGGCGTTTGCGCCAGAAAATAAATAGCGCCAAAAACGGTGATTCGGATCCACAGATGGGACGCAAACGTGAAAATGCGCGGAAAATGCGCCAAGGCGCAGGTAGCGGCAGTGTCCTTTGAATGTATTTTAATGAGTCATGACGCGCAAAATGACACCCCCTTCTATGCAAAGATGCCTTGTTACGTGTCAAGCAGACAGCGTGCGTTTTTGTCTTCCTTCCCCCCACCCCTTTGTGTTTTTCCTTTCAGGTGCTTGCCTGCGGCAGCAGGCCACGCCTCCTATTGGCCTCCTGTCTTTCGAGCTGGTCTATCAGGACGGAGGCTACCTGATAAAATGGAGGTCTGCGGCCTTCCAGTTCTCTTGCTCCTGCTGTTTGATTTGTTTGCGCACACACATGCTTTTTCTTCGTCTGATTCGTGGTGGGAGGTTTGAGGGAGTAGGTAAGTTGGGGTACCCTATACACTTTGCACGCACATAGTTGATTTGTTGTTATCCCACTGGGTTTATTGGTTGTGCCACACTTGTACGTTTTTAGAGACCTTTTTTTAGATAAGCCAGTGAGGCATCTTGTTTATTTGTTTTTCTTTAGAGTTCAGCCAGGCAGGCCTACTTTTGTTATATTGATTTCATTTATTGAGGCACAGTCACCCTGTCCCATCCTCCCTCACCTTGTGTTCATTTATAACAATAAATCCTTTGTTCACTTTCATTGAGACTTGTTTGATTTCCTGATTGTCTCGTGTTTGTCCACCAACTGGGTTCACCAGGTGGACGTAACATGCCTCATTCAAACAGCGGCAGATCCAGAAAGAGTTTGCGCTCGTGTCCGCAAGCCAAAACCGTGAGGCACCGAAATGCAGGGACCGGGCGCCGCCATTACTCCAACCCCCTGACTCAACACCGGAACTCAACACCGGAACTCAACGCCGGAAGTTAGTTGATCTTTTTTTTAAATGTATTTTTTATTAATTGCGCAAAACAGTACAAAAAAAACCAAAAACCCAATAGCAACAAAAACTATCACCAGGGGGTTGCATACATAAAAGTATTTTTACGGTTCGTACGATAAAAATAATTGTAGAAGGCAGATAGATTCAGGGTCTTAATAGCTTTTATGTTACTATTACGTTCAAATAGTTTTAATATACTGTTGGACATCGAATCAAATGTAAGAAAAAGGGTTTGAATGCATTTTTAAAAGAAAGGGTAAAATCAGGTTCAATATAAGAGAAAATCTAATTATAGACATCTACTCAGCGAAGTTAAGTTAAAAGTAATTTAAAAGTAAATTTGTAGGCTACTATAAAACTCAGAATTTTTATCTATTTTTTTTATTATCTCAATAAAGGCATTGTGAGAACTTCTAGTCAAATTATTATTGCCAGTATGACATGACATTGCTTTTATTCCATTTTAGAAACAAAATAGAATGAAGAGAAAACTGATAATGATTAAATAGAATTATTCCATGCATATAATGACTAAATAGGATAATGAAGAGCTCTCCAGAAGCAGGAAATACCTGTTCTGTTGCAGTGATGTCTGGAGCCATTGTTTTACTCATAATGCTTGTCCCTGGAGATCCCTGCTGGATGAAAAATCAACCAGCAGGACTGAAGTCATTTTGCCAAGCTGCTTTTCTGTGCCTTTGTAAAAAAAAAAAAACAGTATGTTGGGAGCTGTGTCTGTGCAGTGTTTGAATGATATTTCAAACACACTTGTTGCAGAGGCAGATGAACACCCAGCAGACTGCTGCATAAAACAACACACATGCCACCACAAACAAAGCATCTTCAGCATTTTGCTACAGATGTCAAGAGATCTTGGCTTGCTTAAGAAAAAAAGGCAGCTCTGCCCTTATTTATTGAGTGTGTCTGTTTAGGTACCTCTTCAAATTATCATCCAGCTGTACACTTAGATATTTATGACTTGGCACCACCTTGAGGTCTTCCCCACTGGTACTCTGGCTGAAGAGGGGGCTTGGATCTGCAAGAAATCTATTATTATTTCCTTGGTCTTTGAGCTTTTTCAGTAGGACAGTTCTTGTGACTGCAGTCACTGAAGGCTTTTATCAGGTCCTTATCAGGTCCCTATTCACATTGCTGCCCATTGCTGATACACTTCACAATAGCAAGGATTTACAGTGCCTTTATTTTTGCTGTTGACATAAATGAATAGTAACCATATGCTAATGTGAAAGTAAGTATGACATTTGTTTTGACCGTGCACGCATGTTGCAACTGCAGCCTAATCAGAAAGTGCTCTGTTTATTTGCTTGTGTAAAGTCCCATTTTATTCATTTTCTGTTAGAGCTTAGTGATTGTGAGCTTTGAACTAAATTCTGAGGTTTATAGTAGCCTACAAATTTACTTTTAAATGACTTTTAACTTAACTTCGCTGAGTAGATGTCTATAATTTGATTTTCTCTTATATTGAACCTGATTTTACCCTCTCTTTTAAAAAATGCATTAAAACCTTTTTCTTACATTTGAGAATGATGTCCAACAGTATCTTAAAACTATTTGAAAATAATAGTAACATAAAAGCTATCAAGAGCCTGAATGTATCTGCCTTCTACAATTATTTTTATCATGCAAACCGTAAAAATACTTTTATGTATGCAACCCCCTGGTGATAGTTTTTATTGCTATTGTTTTTTCGTTTTGTTTGTACTGTTTTGTGCAATTATTAAAAACTACATTAAAAAAAAAAAAAAGATCAACTAAATTCCAGCGTTGAGTTCCAGCGTTGAGTTCCGGCGTTGAGTTCCGGCCTTGAGTTCCGGGGTTGAGTTAAGGGATTCAGTTAAGGGATTGAGTTAAGGGCGGCGCCCATGTCCGCCATTTTGTGTGCATTTGGGTGCCTCTCGGAGTTACACACACAGACAATACACAAAGACGATAGGAGGGACGGAGACTCATGACGAGAGAGAAAAAGAGCAGGGGCCACAATCCAAATGGACTGAAAAGGTAAAGAAAACAACACCAAACAAAAAAAAACTTGAGAAAATGAGTGGCAACAGGAAACGCAGCAAAATCTGGACACATTTTTAATTATATTGACGAAACTCAGGCTTCAATTTACCCACGCCTTACACATGTGATGGCATGGAGACTGTGCATTGGAGCAACATCAGTCCCCTCAGAGAGAATCTTCTCCAAAACAGGGCAGATAATTACAGAGAGAAGAAACAGGATTAGCCCCTCAAAGCTGAGGCACTTGGTTTTTTCACTAAAGGACAAAACTGTTATCTGAATGCTGATTTCTTTTCTTTTTGTTTTACACATTTTAATTTATTTTTTGTTGTGTGAGTTTCTGTAAGCTTATGTTGTTTGACTTTAAATGTGTTTAGTAGTAAAAAACTAAAAGTTTAAAATTGTTAATAGTTATTTAAGTTCATTTATAAATAGTTAAACATTTGTTTTTTGCACTTGCTTAGTTTTTATCACTCTGTAGAGTGTATAAATAAAGGTGTGTTTATTTTATAAACATTTGATATAGTCCATGTTTCTTTTTTTACATTAGTAATTCATATTACGCATAATATTTTATTACTGTTGGTTATAAATTCTTTAAGCACCAAAAATTTTGAAGAGCCGTTTGGGAGCCGAAAGAGCCGGCTCTTTTTAGTGAGCCGAGCCAAAAGAGCCGGTTCTCTAAAAAGAGCCGGAATGCCCATCACTACAAGGCTTCTGACCACCTACTGTTGGCTGGATTATAAAAATGAACTATTTTGATATTTGCCACTTTTGCCCAAATTTCAATGACTCGATATTCCATTTGCCTTCCTTTCCCCACCACACTGTATTGTGTATCTTGCTGCATCAACATTATACACCCACCGCCATTTGCCTCTCCTCTATCTCTACGCACACTATCATCACCTTTAATGGTCAAATCCAATACTACTTTCAGCCATGTTTCTTGAATGCAGCAGATGTCTGCTGCTTTCTTAAAGTCTCTAATCAAACCTTTTAGCTCTTGACCATTTGCTCTTAGACTTCTAGCGTTGCATTGTAATAGAATCAGTCTGTCTTTTCATTTGTTCCCCCTGCTTTCTTGTCAGCCTTTTCTACTGATATCTTCCCAGGATGCCTCCCTCATTCCCAAATACTTTTCTGCCCCCTTTACAATTATTCTCATCTCCTCTGTTTTGTCTTTGACTTGATCAGAACACTTTATTATGTAGGCCATCAACAAAAGCACTTTTCCAACCTCTAATGCCTCGTCCCCTTCTTGTCTTACATTCTGTTTAACTTGAATCATTTCCTCTCTTCCTCTTTGCTCATGGACTCTCTTTACTGCCTCTGCATAGCTTCAGTTGCTGGCTGTTTTTATTGAAGTTGCTTTTATTGCCTTCTGTCTATAGCTTAGCAACCACCATATTTCACCCTGTGTTGTCCCCCACCAGTGCAACATTTATCTTGCGCTCCCTCTTCACATTCTTCCAACCTATGATTTCCTCCACATTTGGGACATCTCTGTTTTCCTTTGCAAACTGCAGCCATGTGTCCATATCTTTGGCATTGATAGCATCTAAGTGGTGGAGGAATATCAGACCTAAGTGGGAAGCTCATGCACCCTATTTGAAGTCTCTCTGGGAGAATGGACCCTGGCGATTCCAGAAGGACCGCCATGCTATATTGTCTTTGCCCATGAACTGTTCTTTGCAGTCTGCAGACTGAATTGACCTCTCCTCCACTCAGACTCCTTTTTACTTTCTCCAAGTCTTCATCTACTGGAATCCCGGTTCTGACCCATTTCTAACCCTAATACCTTTCCTTCACCCACCACCTTCTTGCGAATACTTTCCAACTGACTGGCTTTATTTCTCTGCTCCTCTGTTTGACATATTACCAATAAGTTTCCATCCAACAAGAATTTCACCATTCCCACTTCCCTAAGTTTCTTTCTTAGTTCTCTCGTCAGCGCTATGGCACCAAGTTTGATATGTTCATCCTCTTTCCTGAAGCTCAGAATAATTTGAAACTCCCCCTCCGAAACCTTTTTGCGTGTTACTCTATTCCCTTCATCTGAACTACTCTCTTCCAACCTGCTAGTGTGCTTCTTTCCTTGAATGTTCTGATTTGTACTCAGACTCCCCGTGCTCCTTCCCTGCTGTGATCGCTGTGATTTTCCACTGCACGCCAGGTCCCATTCATTTCCTGACTCTATCTCACCATCCCCTTCATCCTCATCTCCCTGATTTGCCATCCTGAGCCACTCACAAAGTTTTCCTAAAGTTTGCCCTTTACTCTCAACTCCCACACTGGCAAACTGAGGAAGTGAGGCTCAGCAGCGAACAAGATTTTGACCAATCACAGCGCAGGGCTGGGCGGGAGGCGGACACGGAGGAGGCCGGGGGTGGAGTGAAGCAAAACAGTTTTCACAGGATGCAGGAAATAGGAGGTAGCGATGCAGCGAGATACACAGATCTACAAAGCTTTCAGTGCTGGGAATCGTGTGTTGCTGCTCTGGAGGAGCCAGAAATCAAATACAAAGGCCCCAAAATGAGTAGAATAGGTCCCCTTTAATGTCAATGGACAATGAAGCAAAGCAAAGTTGCAACCACATCAGTGTCTTTGAAGCCCCACCAGGGTGTTTAGCTCTTAGAACCATCCAGAACCACCAGGGTGTTTAGCTCTTAGAACCCCTTAGAACCATCCAGAACCACCAGGGTGATTAGCTCTTAGAACCCCCTAGAACCATCCAGAACCACCAAGGTGTTTAGCTCTTATAACCCCTTAGAACCATCCAGAACCACCAGGGTGATTAGCTCTTAGAATCCCCTAGAACCATCCAGAACCACCAGGGTGTTGAGCTCTTAGAACCATCCAGAACCTCCAGGGTTTTTAGCTCTTATAACCCCATAGAACCATCCAGAACCACCAGGGTATTTAGCACTCAGAACCATCCAGAACCACCAGGGTGTTTAGCTCTTAGAACCACCTAGAACCACCCAGAACCATCCAGAACCACCAGGGTGTTTAGGTCTTAGAACCATCAAGAACCATCCAGAACCAGTAGGGTGTTTAGCTCTTAGAACCCCCTAGAAATATCCAATCAGTCCGAGATGAAGTTCTGGAGGGAGGACGAAGATGATCAGAACCAAACAAGAACCACAAGGAAAAACTGAAACTGAACTAAAGTCAAAGAAGTAAATCCACTAGTTGAAGGTTGGGGACGGGGGCGGGGTCTGGCACTCCAAGAGCCAATGAGAAGGCTGTCCTGACACTGGAGACGGTGGATCATCCTACACTGTATACATATGATGAATATGGATGTGGTGTGGGCTTCACTGCTGCTAAAGAAATATAACAACAAGAAATCAAAGAACAACATGAAGAAGCAACAACTGTGATTGTTGCTGAGGTGAGACACCTGAGTGAACTTATAGAAGTGTACATACATCTACATACATATCAATCTACCTAAACATGCAAACACAAGCAGGTGGAGATTTAATGATACTGGTCAAGAAAAAGGGTGCATTAAACATTGATGTACTTATATGGGTACCTATACAAATATATATACTCGGTGGGCTTTGTAGATTACTGG
The DNA here is from genome assembly GCF_046127955.1 of Nelusetta ayraudi. Taxonomy (NCBI): domain Eukaryota; kingdom Metazoa; phylum Chordata; class Actinopteri; order Tetraodontiformes; family Monacanthidae; genus Nelusetta; species Nelusetta ayraudi. The sequence goes on from NW_027466084.1 coordinate 5,592,046, forward strand.
AAGCCTTTCTGGGGCAAGCCTGGTCTTGTTAGGAGTGATGGCATTCATCCCACCCGGGAAGGTGCAGCTCTCTTATCTAGCAATATAGTTAAAATTTTAGCTTCCACTCACTGACGCTCCAGGGTGGAGACCAGGCAACAGAGTTGTCGTCCTATACGCTACTCTGGGCTTCTCTCACTGCCGTCCCCTGCCGTTAGTAAGTCCCCGAAGCCCTGCCAGTCTTTTCCAATAGAAGTTGTGTCGGTCCCTCGCACCTCCAAACCTCTTATACTGTGCAAATCTCCAATAGATCATAGTAACCTAGTTCGAATAGATTGTGGAAATAAGGGGGCCCGGTCGGAGGTGGCTCCAGGGTCTCCCACAAACAAAATGGTGAAATGTGGCCTTCTTAACATTAGGTCTCTACATTCCAAGGCAGTTTTAGTTAATTATTTGATTAGTGAACATAGTGTTGATATTTTCGGCCTCACAGAGACATGGCTACGTCAAGATGAATATTTTAGTCTCAATGAAGCCACTCCTCCTAGTCATATTAATACTCATAAGGCTTGTGATAATGGTCGAGGAGGTGGCGTTGCAGCTATTTATAATTCCAATTTGTTAGTCAATCTCAAGGCTCAATCTATTTATAGTTCATTTGAGAGTTTAGTGATGTCTATTTCGTTGTCACCTGATAGGCAGGCAGATTCCGTTGAATTCATTGTTGTCTACCGTATATACCATATTCTTTTTTTGTTGAGTTTTTGTCTACTTTGGCATTGACTAAAGACAAGATCATAGTGATTGGAGATTTTAATATCCATGTCGACATTGAAAGTGACAGTCTGAGTTCTCATTTCAAATCTATCCTCGACTCCTTAGGCTTCCTTCAAGTTGTGAATGTACCCACTCATAAGTATAGTCATACTTTGGTCTTGTGCTCACTTTTGGACTTGGTGTAGAGCAGCTGACAATCTTTCCCTGAAGACGTTTTGTCTGACCACTTTCTGATCACTTTCGGCTTTATTGTAGCGGATGACATTCCCCAAGCAAGGTCTATAATGAGTAGAAACATTTCGGACTCTGTTGTTGCTGAATTTAAGGAGAGGCTTCCTGATCTGCTTGATGCTCTTGTACCTCTGGACATGCTTCCGGCCTCTCCCCCCACCCACTTGACTGATCTTGATCTAGACTCCTTGACAGATCGCTTTTCTTGTATTCTGAAATCAACATTGGATGATCTTGCCCCTTATAAGGTAAGTATGAAAAGGCAGGATCGATCAGCCCCTTGGTTTAGTTCCTCTATTCGCAAATTAAAACAAAATTTGTGAAGGCTTGAGAGAACTTGGCGTTCGTCAAAAACAGCTTCATCCTTCAAGGCAGGATTGCTTTAGGTCCTATAAAAAGGCACTGCGTATCAGTAGAACTTCCTACTTTTCTGCTCTTATTGACTCGAACATGAACAACCCAAAGTTTTTATTTAGTACAGTTGCTAAGCTGACGAGGAGCCATCATTCTTTTCATCTTTCTCAACATGGCAACCCCAGTGTGTATTTCGGGAGTTTTCAGCAAGTTGGACTCTTGGAACTTGATTCTCTTGTCTCCTCTGCTAAGTCGACCACTAGTCTTCTGGACCCAATTCCAACCAGGCTTCTCAAGGAGGTTTCCCCATTGCTTCATTGTGTCATTCTTAGAATTATTAATCATTCTCTATCAACAGGTTTTGTCCCTCATGCTTTCAAAGTGGCTGTAATCAAGCCTCTGATCAAAAAACCCAATTTGGACTCGAGTGTGCTTTCAAATTATAGGCCAATCTCGAACCTTCCGTTTCTCTCCAAGATCTTAGAAAAAGTTGTTGCTAGGCAGCTTGTGGACTTCTTGAACGACAACAATCTACTTGAGGCTTTTCAGTCTGGCTTCAGAGTTGGTCACAGCACTGAAACTGCATTGCTTAAGGTAAGTAATGATCTCTTGTGTGCATCTGACAAAGGTCTTCTCTCTGTTCTGGTCCTCCTAGATCTCAGTGCAGCATTTGATACAGTTGACCACAGCATTCTTCTTAGGAGATTAGAAGATACTATCGGCATCAAGGATCGCGCCTTGGACTGGTTTGGATCTTACTTGTCTGACCGTTTTCAGTTTGTTCATGTTCATAATCATTCGTCAGAACGTAGGAGGGTTAGTCATGGTGTCCCGCAAGGATCTGTACTCGGGCCACTCCTCTTCAACATCTACATGTCACCTCTTGGTGACATCATCAGAAAGCATAGCATCAGTTTCCATTCTTACGCAGATGACACACAGTTGTACTTTTCTTTTAAGGCAAACGAGGCTCATCAGTTGGCCAAATTGGAATCTTGTCTTCGTGATGTCAGAACTTGGATGACACAGAATTTCCTGTTGCTTAATACCGACAAAACTGAGGTCATTATATTTGGATCGCGAGAGAGTAGGGACAGAGTCTTTGATGGACAAAGTGGTCTATTTGGTACTACACCCAGTTCTACTGTGCGGAACCTTGGAGTTCTTTTGATCAGGACCTGACCTTTAATTCTCATATACAGAATGTAGGGAGGTCAGCTTTCTTCCACTTAAGAAACATTGCCAAAATTCAAAGTTTTTTGTCCTTCAAAGATGCAGAAAAAATAATCCATGCTTTTGTTACGTCTAGGCTAGATTACTGTAACTCGGTACTAGCAGGATGCCCAAATTCATCCCTTAGGACAGTTAATCCAAAACTCTGCGGCACGATTGTTAACCGGAACTAGAAGGAGGCAGCATATTACTCCAATTTTAGCTTCCTTGCATTGGCTGCCAGTCAAATTTAGAATTGAATTTAAGATTCTAGTTTTAACTTACAAAGCTCTTCATTCTCAGGCTCCTTCTTATATTAGGGAACTTATTGAACTTTATCATCCTCCAAGAGCCCTTCGCTCTGAGGATTCAGGTCTTTTAGTTATCCCAAAAATTTCTAGAGTTAGATCAGGAGGTAGGTGTTTCAGTTTCCTGGCACCTTTATTTTGGAATCATCTTCCAGCCTTGGTGAGGGGGGCAGACACAGTTAGTTTATTTAGGAGTAGACTTAAGACTTTCCTTTTTCTTAAAGCTTATAGTTAGACTCCATCCACTGTCAGTTAAGCTGCTGTAGGCTTACGCCGTGGAGGGAGATATTTCGCTCCCGTTACAGGGATCGTTGCTCTGTGCAGGTGGAGCCTCTATCACTCTCCTCACCCAATCAATCTTTTACTCTATCCACTCTGTCCAAGCTCTCATTATGCTTTGTACAGTATGCTTGATATGCATGATACTGCCGCAGTCTCTGTGTCCCCGGCAGGTGATGACCACTGCACCAGGAGCTGGATTGTGCTGTGCTGTCCTGGGGGTCTTGGTGTCATCGCTTCATCCCACCACCACGCTTAAGACCTGGACTTGTCCTATCGGAAGATTGTCCATCGAGCTAGGCTCTTGCCTTCCAAAGCATGGACACTTACACTTACATTCCACATGGACAGCAACCGTGAATTATTTCCTATTCTTTGTGTTTATATCCGTTTTGCCTGGTTGGTGTATCTGTTTTTTACTCTGTCCTGTCTGCCACCCTGGCTCACTCTGCTCCTTTCTCTCTTTCTCTGTCTCTCTTCTATCTTTCTACTTCACCCGAACTACTCATAGGCAGATGATGGCCCTCTGGAGTCTGGTTCTGCCCCAGGTTTCTTCCCACAGGGGAGTTTTTCCCAGCCACTATCGCATCTTGCTTGCATTTCATTATTATTATTATTATATTTATTAGTGCTGGGACTTGATTAAAGAAAATAATCTAATTAATTATGGGCTTTGTAGTTTGTCAAACCTCTGACCTTTAACCTCTGGTCAGTTCACTCCAGATTATTCTGTCAAAACCTTTTATTTAAAAAAAACAAAAAAAACATCAACAAGTGTTTTATTTCATTAATGGCCTCCAAAAGTTTTGATTCACTTCAGATTGTGGTTTCCAGAGAGGACAGCAGTCAGTCATGGTTGACCTCCAGTGCTCACGCAGTGCTTCACTGGAAGGCCAAGAACAATGCAAGAGTCCATATGTGGCACTGCAAGGTCCACCAGTGGCTTCTGGGACGTCTCTCCCAGTAACCACAGCAGCTTGTAGGGAGAAGCAGTCCGCCAGCCACCAGGCTGCACTGGGGTCAAAGATCGTGACACGCCCACACACTGTTAGAGTGTCCACTTGGAGCACGACTGGTGTGTGTGTGTAGCTTGCAGGTGGAGGAGGGGCGGAGCCTCGGTGTGTCACTCATCTCCAGTAGTTGTAGTTCTATCAGCCACCACTAGATGGAGCGCTCCTCTTCACTCGACTCCTCATCCTCCCTCAATACTCCCACGTGTAGAGAGAAGAAGAGACAGCAGGAGTCAGAACTTGCGGTCCTTGAACGCATCATCACAGAGACGTTGACTGTTGATCGAGATGATGGAGTGACTGGTGAGAAGAAGCAGACTCTCAGTCACATGTCAAGTGTGGAACATATGAAGGTCATGTGACCATGGAGTGTTGGACTGATACTGAGGCCTGATGAAGATGAACTGATCAATAATTGAGTGGTGAACTGAGAGAAGAAGCAGTTTGGCAGCAGATGTTGGATGAATGAGGAGAAGCTGGACGTCACCATCCTCCTCTCACACTGTGACTGGGAACACTGGACCTCTGCTGTGGGATCAACTGGCTTTGTTGCTGGAACCATCATCCACTGGTTCCAAACCAGTACTAACCTCACACTCTCCAGTTGATAGTCTCTGCTGTGGACAAGATCCATCAGTGGCTTCACTAATGATTCCTCCAGCTGGTTCCAACTCAGGTCCAGGTGTCTGAGGTGGGAGGGGTTGGACTTCAGAGCTGAGAGCAGCCAATCACAGCTGAGCTCTGACAAACTGCACCTCTCCAACCTGAATAGAGAATAAATGATGGAGAGTTTATAATGATGGAGAGTTTTTCCAGGGTGTCATCACTCTGAAAATTAAAGTGAAACGTCGACTTCAGAATCTGACACTACAGAATAAAATGGGAGAGGGAGGGCGAGCGAACGAGTGCTGCACTGTGGAGTCTCTTGACTGGCTCTTGATGATGTTGCTGTCTGGGTCCCCTTGCACCAAAGTAGGATTGCGTCATCCAAGATGAGTCACTAAACCTTCAGCGTTCAACTAATCCACAACACGTGTGTCCAGGCTTCATGGGTTGTACTAAAAGCCATCCAGGATGAGAAGACACAGATTCATCAAGCCAGGTGAAAGCTATCCTGGATCAGTGCGCCATGCACGAGGCTTCCTTCCATAGACCCCCGTTATGGAGCTGGGATTGACGGATTGGCCATCTTTGACCTCCACATAAGCCTCCATGAGGATTTGCGCCTGGGACGGGGATTCAGACTCTCGAACTTTAAGCTCAATAAAATGTGGGCCGGCGCAGACGACCTGGGCGGGCTTGGAAGCCCAGACTCCCAGGCCATAGTCATGCACACCAAGCATTCAGCCAAAGGGATCTTCCCTTAGCCAAGCAGCCAGGGCGCATGATCAATTGGAGGCATAGTGACAGGACCGTCCACTGTCACAACAACAACCTCATGTTACTCTTTGATGAGATTTTTTTTACTACAAACATGAACAGAATGAAGTTTTCATATTTCTGGATGTCATTTTGATATGAATCAACCTTCAGTTCAATGTTTATTCAACATATGTGATGAACTGTGTTGGGTTCTGAAACCATCATCCACTGGTTCCAAACCAGTACTGACCTCAGAGTCTCCAGTTTACAGTCTGGACTCTGCAGAAAACCACTCAGCTCCTTCACTCCTGAATCCTGCAGCTGGTTGCCACTCAGGTCCAGGAGTCTGAGGTGGGAGGGGTTGGACTTCAGAGCTGAGAGCAGCCAATCACAGCTGAGCTCTGACAAACTGCACCTCTCCAACCTGAATAAAGAATAAATGATGGTGTCAGTGGAGTTTTAATCACTATATGAAAATAAAAAATATTAATGTATATAACACTGTAATGTCCATTACACCAAACAAAAGTACAACAATAATACTGAAATAATGAATCACCACAATAAAATATTTTATATTAACCTGTTTAGTCATGTGACCACTGATCAGCTGTTAAAAATGTTGGAATTCATTGATTCATTTTGCCTCAAAGGTTCAGTGTGTAAAATCAGTGCAGATTTATAGCTGAAAGCTTCATATACAACCGTCAATATAGTTTGAAGTCTTTGATTAGTAGACCACTCATACTCACGCTTGGACTACTTTATCACCAGCAACTCACTCTTGGCAGATATCCGGGAAGCCCGGATCCACTCCATCACTATTAGTGATCATGCACCTGCCTCTATCTCCGTCTCTACAAAGGCACCTAGAGCACCGATCTGGAATTGGAGGCTGAACACGTCATTACTCACAGACTCAGATTTTATAAAATACTTTAATAGGGAGTGGACAATATTCCTACAAATTAACGACTTACATGAAACTCCTGTACATGTTCTATGGGAAACAGCTAAAGCAGTAATGCGGGGCAAAATAATATCTTACTCATGCCACAAAAAAAAAAAAGGAACTAGCTCTGGAGTCTGAATTAGTTAATATTAAAACATTAGAATCTTCATATGCCATCCAACAGGAAGAAGACGTGTGGAAAGAGTTATGCAAACTAAAAGCGGGATTAGCCAAACTGACAGATAAAAAAAACAAGTTCCAAATGCAAAGATTACGCCTTGAAAACTTTGAATGCAATAATAACTCTAGCAAATTTTTAGCGAACCAGCTAAAGTCAAACAGAGAAAAAGCAACAATCTCCTCCATCAAAAACCTGGATGGCAAACTAACCCATAACCCAGAAGAAATTAACCAATGCTTCAGAGATTTCTACAAAAAATTATATTCCTCCGATAATAACCCTTCAGAATCCTCTATAAATAACTTTCTTAATAGTATTGTGCTACCTAAATTAAATCAGGAACAGGCTACTACAATGGACAAAGATGTCACTCAGGCGGAGTTTAAAGAAGCCTTGGCACAAATGCCAGTAAATAAAGCCCCAGGACCTCATGGCTTCCCAGTAGAATTTTATAAGGCACTTTGGCCTACTATTGGTCCGACCTATAATAGAATGGCTAGAGAGATCCTAAATACTGGACTTCTCCCATCAAACATGAATTCTGCTGACATTAGCCTCATACTCAAACCGGACAAAGACCCATCGCTTCCGACTAGCTACCGACCAATATCGTTAATCAATACCGATCTTAAAATTATTTGTAAAGCAATAGCTAGACGACTAGAAAAAATTACTCCATATATAATCCATCCTGACCAAACAGGGTTTATTAAAGGTAGAAATTCAACCTCCAATGTACGTAGATTTATCAATCTGATAGATTATACTAACGCCAACAATCTAGAAACAACAATTGTTTCGCTAGATGCAGAAAAAGCATTTGGCAGGGTCAATTGGAGTTTCTTATTCTCAACACTACAAAAATTTGGTTTCGGGAATTCATTTATATCCTGGATACGAACATTATATAGCTCTCCGTGCGCCTCAGTCAGAACGAACAGCCAGACCTCTCAAAGGTTTAATATATATATTAAAGCGAAAGATGCTGGGGGACTAGAATTGCCAAACTTTTATTCCTACTATATTGCCAACAGAATAAAGTATATTCATAAGTGGTTCAACCCTAGCCCACATGATGTATCCTGGCATGTCATAGAACAAGCCTATTGTGGTGATATTCAGTTAGCAGACTTGCCATTTATCAGCACACCAAAACACCACAGTTGCATGAAAAGTGTTAATATAAGTCACTCTCTGACGGCTTGGATGGAATTTCTGAAAATCACAGGTTCTTCCCTTCTCCCGTGCGGTCGTATGCCCATCTGGAACAATCCTGATTTACTACAAAATAAAAAAGCACTTAACTTCACACATTGGGCAGATAAAGGTATAACTCACGTAAAACACATAAGAGAGAATAATAATTTTAGACCATTTCAAGAGCTTGTGACACAGTTTGGAATTAACAGTAGTTGTTACTTAGAATACCCCCACGTGTCCTCCTGCGCCGGTGCTGGAAACGAGCGATGCGGCGCCGGCGCAACAGGTAGCAGTCGTAGCAGTCTGCAAACACCATGGCTGGCGGTCTTACCGGCTGTCTGTTCAGTCTAAAAGTTCAGTCGCCGGCTTTGCACAGCTCTGTGAGTGGGTTCGCTCCGACGAATGTCTCCTCTTGCGCAGACTGGCGTCCTGCTCGCTCACTCTTCCCTGCCTCTGATTGCGCGCTCCGCTTATATCCGCCTGGGTGCGTGCGGGTGGCCAATTAATTGTTTCTGGTCGCAATTGACGCCACGAAGCGTTCGCCGCAACAGTGCCAGTGTGTAGTCAACACAATAACAATAGCAGTGTGTTAGTCAGTGTGCAGCCAATCAGCAGTGAAGATGGAAAATAATCAGTGAGTCCTTTGTGTGCTTGTGGCTGTTTTCAGTCATCAGAGTCTCGTTACAAGTCAAACACATTCAAAGGACAAGATGAAGAAATACTGCCGCACTATTAATCTGCCTCTAATATTTCTTCACAGGATCTTCTGCTCAGTCATGTGACCTTCATCACCAATCAACAACTTCCATTGAGCTCCAAAGTGACTGGAGACATTTTCCACACTTTCTTCCACCATCCAAAGTCTTTTCTGGCTGCAGATTGTTGACATGAAAATATCAACAACATCCACTTTGTCTAGATGAGTCTTTAATATCTGCTTCAAAGTCTTCACACTGAGCAGCGTTACACACCAGTTGTCATCTTCTGACACACACTGTCTACCAGTAGAAAGCAGGAACTGACCTGAGCACTTCCAGTCTGCAGTTTGGACTCTGCAGTCCAGCACAGAGCAGCTTCACTCCAGGATCCTTCAGGAAGTTGAGACTCAGGTCCAGCAGTGTGAGGTGGGAGGGGCTGGACTGCAGAGCGGAAGACACCACTGCACTCTCAAGCTCTGAGAGATCACTGAATGAAGGAGAGCAGAGTGAGAAGTTGCTGCTTCCATCATCATCATCATCATCATCATGAATGATTGAATAGTTGATTTTGGTTGACAGTGTAAATTCCATCAATCTTGTGCAATCAACTGACAACAATGAAAAAGAAGCTTCCAAAACAAATGTGCACATTCTAAAGACTCACAACAACAAAAACATAACAACTGTGTGGAGGAAAAAGCAGCAGGCTGAAGCCCAAGCTGATTCTTGCCTCTCCTCTACAGTCCATAAGATTAGCTGGAATAATTAGTCAGACAAAATCAAAGGAAAAAAAGAGAAACGCAACTCAACAAAATATGCTTGACATTATTCTTCATCATTGACTCACAATTCAATCATTTATCCTCATCATCATCATCATCATCAAGTATTTTGCCCTTCAAGATTTTTTCAACTCAACAAAGAAGCACACATTTTCAAATGGTCACTGATCCCATTCCAAAATGGAACTCCCAAAAAAGAAAGACATCTATATTTAACAATGCTTCTCACCTTCCATCATTCAAAGACACTCAACCCTCTGAACATGGATTGATTTTCTCTCACTTTAAAAAACTTAGAATACTGAGCGCAAGATTTTCATTTTTTCCTGGAAATAGTATTTCTAATGTTTTCAAGTCCACTATATCTATGAATTTGAAGATCTTTGACTCTATCAATCATTGATTTGTGCATTAGGGAACTTTATTTATCATTTACGAACTCTTTTCTGTAGTTGAATTATTATTATAACTATTTAACCAGGTTTGTCCCTTTGATATCCAAGATCTCTTTTACAAGAGAGACCTGACACACACACACACGCACACACACACACACACACGTCTTGTACTTGCTGAGGTCCAACTCCTCCAGAACCTCCTCTGACATCTGCAGCATGTAGGCCAGAGCTAAACACTGGATGGCTGAGAGTTCCTTCTCTGGACTCAGGAACTCTTGGACCTCCTATGTATTTCTGACAACTCTCCGGGTCTACGGCATCGGGCGGGTAGCCCGAGGCTTCCTGCTTTCCCTTCAGAAATGTACGTATGTAGCCCTGGAAAAGGTTGTCGCGCCGATGCTGAAAATGTCACACCTCCGTAATCTCACCCACTCTGTAGCGTAGCGTAAGAGCCTTGTTAAACTCCACAGTCACCCACACGCCTGTCAAGGCTCTCTCCGCGTCGCTGTGAACGCACAAGCTCATCTGATTATTTTCAACCGCGCATGTGCGACACAATGTAAACACCAGCTTACCGCAGGGGGTTTTGAAAGGCAGAACGGGGAAATAGAGACCGCGAGGCGGAAAAACTTGGGCCCTAATCAGACCGAAATATTCGCTGGGGTCTTTAAAGTCGCCGCGTATGATTTCAGGATGCCCCAGCGGGTACTGGCGGTAACAGTTCACAAAGGGGTAGAGAGATGTGAAGTCTACATAATGCACAGATTCAAGGGGGCTCTGCGTGTACCTCAGCCAGAAAGGACACGTCCTCCCTCCGTACAGGGCATCGCGGGGCTCGAGCGGCTCTGGAACGTGAAAGTCTTTGAGAAAGTGTTGAACTCGCGGGTCTGTCTTCATAATTTCCGTCCAGTCGTGCTCCCTCATCTCCGTCACTCGCACGCTGTGCACCGATTTCAACCTTTGCATTTTGTATTCGCCGGCGGCGTGCAACTCCCCAAAGGGAACTCCTCTCAAGGGACAAACGTCATCGGGTTGATAGCACAACGGACAGCCGTGGAAAAAACACCCCTGAAATTCCCAAGCGCACCCGACACCGTCAATTTCGGCATAACCGTCTACATAGTAGGGCCCTATTTTCCTCTCTCCCGTGTTTAGCGCACGCTCCATGTGACTTATTTTTCCCGTCGCCTTCTCCCACTCCAGCCACTGAATGCTGGCTCGGGAGAATTTCTTGCACTGACGTCTGTAGTTGGTGGGGGAGGGGATGGCCAGAGTGCCCGCTGTCAGAAAGTTGGTGCGAAACACCTTCATGCATGCTGAGGGTATGGTCACGCAACTCAGAGGATTAACGCCGGTGTCTCGAATAAACTGCTTTCTGAACCGCGCGCACCTTTAGCTCCGCGCCGCAAATGTTACAACTCTTCTTGGGACAGACGTGCTTTTCACCACATTGATAAAGCAGGCGACATTTGGGACATTTCTTGGTTCGGCTACAAATGCTCGGCCCTTTTGCGGAGCTTTTATGAATCAAAAAGCACGCCTCGGAACGGTAGAACCTGTGGCAGTCTGTGCACACCCCCGCCTCTGACACGTTTATATTGCATGAGGAGTCGTGACAGAGGATGCAATAACCCATACATGTGTGTTTCTCAATTTCTCGATAGCCTCTATAACAGTAGCCGCAAACGTAATTCACCCCCAACAGACCTTTCACATTCTTGATGCCGTAATAATGCCCTTGAAACAAAAACATAAACAGAGGGTCGCCGCAACGGGGGTACGCGGTGTCGAACAGTCTCAGGGCCCGCTCCTCAGAGTCTCTGTGAAACACCACAATTTTGCGTTGAACCACCTCTTCGAATCTCCGCATGTCCGCGAGGGTCACCAACGTCTCCGGATCTAGACCCGCGAGATGTTGCAACTCTCTCCCCCGCTCGAAAGCCTCTGCGTTGGTGAGCCCAGGCTGAGTCAGGTGGGCCAAGTTCACGGCGAAGCAGAGTTGACTGTTGTTGAGCACAACGTACAAGTGTTTTTTTTTCTTTCGAATCAACTCACACTCGAGGGTCGTTTCCAGTTTGCGCTTTGCGCCACCCCGTGGGCTTCGCACAAGCTGAACCATCAAGTGCAGGTCCCCTTCGTCAGATGCCACGTCCACGTTGGACTGCATCATCCGCTCCAGGAGACCCTCGAAAGCTGCTGGGAGGATAGCGTCACCCTCATCATCGGCCGTTACGATGATGTGGTCGCGCTTATTCTGACCCGAAATTTCCAGCTGCACCAAATCTCCCCGTTTCACCTCTGACTCACACATTCTGTCAACTCTCGAAGGTTGTCCATGACATGTTCGTAAAATCGAGCGAGATCCGGTTTGCCCTCGGAAGGCGGGAGGGTTAAGACGCGTCGAAACTCAACGTTGCTGAAGCGGTCACGCGACGTACTTGCCGTTGCGCTCGGCGCGGCTCCTGTGTCTGTTGAGGTTGATGTTGATGGTTCATCAGCGGATGCGGGCGGCCTCCTCAAGCCTCCCCCGCTCTGCGTCCACGCCGCTGTCGATGAGGGTGCTGATGCTGTGGCTGATGCTGCGGCTGATGCTGCTGTCGGCGCTGCTGCCGCAACAGGTGCTGCGGCAGGTTCAGGGTGTGGGGGTGTTGCAGGTGCTGATGTCGGTGCAGGTGCAGCAGGCGCTGCTGCTTCTGCTGCTGCTGCTGCTGCTGCTGCTGCTGCTGCTGCTGCTGGTGCTGCGGCAGGTTCAGGGTGTGGGGGTGTTGCAGGTGCTGATGTCGGTGCAGGTGCTGCTGCTGGTGCTGCTGCTGGTGCTGCCGCTGCTGCTGGTGCTGCGGCAGGTTCAGGGTGTGGGGGTGTTTCATGTGCTGATGTCGATGCAGGTGCTGCTGCTGGTGCTGCCGCTGCTGCTGGTGCTGTCGCTGCTGCTGCCGCTGCTGCCGCTTCCCGATCATCTAAATGTTTTAGATATTGTTCCAGTGGAAGCAAACAGTCTGAGGAGTCCCGGGGCTCTGCCTCGCCAGACGTCTCGGCTTGACATCGATCAAGGGCGTCCAGTAGCGGACCCCAAAAGTCACTCGGCGACGCCATTCGATTTAGCTCATTTATTTCAGCCCATAAATGAGTGGGAACTGAGGAGTCTGGGGTTTCATGGTTTTGTGGATTTTCATTGACGGTGTCTATTTCATACTGTATATGTGGAGGAATGGATGATTCGGGGACGTGTGTAATGGGATTCATTGTTTTTTATTGTTGTTGCAATTCCTGAATAACTCATCTGTACTCGAGCTTGAACAGCCTGTTGTTCCAATCCAGACGCCTCAGAGTCTCCTGAATCAGTCTTTCACGATCCGAAGCTCCTTTTTGAGCGTCGAGGCTGGGCTGAGCTTCCTGCCCTGCCTGCTGCTGCTGCTGCGGTTGTTCTAGGTAGAAAACATGAAAACAAGAAATGACCACAAAGTGTAGAAATAAATTTAAAGAATAATGATATTTAAGAAAAATACAAACCTGTATCTGGAATGACCGAAACTTCGGCTGCTGCAAGGGGTGCTGCAAGGGTTGCTGCAAGGGATGCCTCTGCTTCTTTTTTAAACTGGGTAACAGATAAAGAGATGTGGATCAGCGCTTAATATTCTAACTTGTATATTACCATTCTTTAAAATACTCGACCTGCTTAGCAGCGCTGGCGTCGGTCTGAGTTTGAACAGAACTCGTCTGTGTGTCAGAAAACGCGCCGGCGTTTTCGTTCTAACATTGAAGGAAAGGATATGGGTTACCATTACATCGCTTACTCTTTGTCATTTACTTTCAGGCATACTCTACCTGTAGAGCGATGCTGGCTTCGGCCCGAGTAGATTTCGCCTGTGTGGGGTTATTTGTTTCAACGTTCAAGTAAAAGGAAAAACTCGGGTTAATATTACATTGTTTATTTGTTTAAATCTTTCATTTTAAAACATTACTTGACGCGTCGTGTAAGACAGTCAAATTCACATCTTGAAGCATTTTCTTTAACAACGGAAGTTCTTCAAAGACGGGGGTTACAACTGTGTGTATCTCACCTATTGTAATTAACTAACATGATTTACATGTCGCGGGAAAGGAACCCCCGAGGGCCAAAAGGTATCTCCTTGGGTTTGTTGTTTTTGCGTACAGGGACTGTCTCAGCCTTTTGTTTAGAACTTTCCTTTGAAATGTTGTGAGTGTCAGTGCGAGAGGTATGAAGGTCTTGGTGATTTATTGTTGCTGTGCAAAATTACCCCTGATGACCAAAAGGTTCCCGAGTAGGAAGAGCAGATCTGATTTGAATCTTTTAAATATGCATTTTAGCAGTATCTCTGTTCTGGGAGGATATTTAAGGGAAGGAACAAGAATCTGAAGGTCTCTTTTTTGGCTGCTCCTGTTCCCCCTTCTTGGTCTGCGTGCCACCATCTAAATTGGTATGTTATCCTTTTCTTTTCAATATTAACTTGTTGAGACTTTTGTTCTATGAGAAGATCATCTGACTATTAGAAGTGGATTAAGTTTCCAGTTATATGGTAGATTTATCTGAGTAATGCTTGTACTCCTTACCTCTGAGTTGAATTGAAAAGATTGAGTATTATATCTCAACCTAGATGTCTGGGCTGTTCCTCCATGTTGAGAAGGTCACTGAATGATTTGTTATTCAAACCCTTAACCTCTGAGTTGGTCAGATAAGATTGGGTATCATGTTCAATAACCTCTGAATACTCCAACCCAGACATTAGGCTATTCTTCCATGTTTAATGAACAAACTGAATAGTTTTGTTAATTTATATAAGCCATCCCCGAACTGGAGATTAAAGTCAGATCATTAGTATTTAATTATTATTGAGTCTATATTCTTAATTATTGGTCAAGTCTTTGGTTTAATCAATGTATAAAAGTAAAGTCACTTTTTAAATGGAGTCAGATTAAATTAACTTTGATATACTTTTCTTTGAAATCCTCATTTTAAATACCGGAAAGACGGAATACGTGTTAGGGAGATATTACTATATGTGTCTAGATATTTCCTCCCCTACAGTCGCGAGAGGCCTAGGTTCTCCCCTCTTCCTCTTCTTCTGCTCAGCCCTTATAGCCGCGTTCTCTTCAGAAAAATGGTAAAGATTGTGGGGGCGGGACATAGAGAGAGAGAGAGATAGAGAGATAGAGAGGATCAGACACGCTCACGCACTCATACGCTCGTGTACATTTTTTTTAAGAAGAATGCACATTTCTTTACCTTTTATGACAAAATCCTCGGTGTCGCTAAACATTATCTGGTCGCTCAAACCTCCGAACACTAGATCTGAAGGACCCGCAAAATCTGTAAGTATATCATTACGTCTGAAATACACTTCACATGTATAGAATCTTTAAGTTAATCGCGGTTTGTTTGTTTTTTACCAAAAAAGGAACCTGGTGAACATCGGCCACGGTTGTAAATTCTAAAAAAAAAAAAAAAGAAAGAATTATTTCTTTCTGACATTAAAACAGAAAAAAAAAAAAAAAAAAGCAAAGTCTAACAACAAAATATGCGTACCGCGTCTGACAACAGGAATCCTCATGCTCTTCTTGTTCTTCTTGTTCTTCTTCTCTGTAACTAGGCTGCGTCTGTGATGGCCAAGACTCGAGTGGCGGATTTGTCTCAAGAGGCGGTATATTTGAGGTGTCCGAGGACAGTTAGATGCTTAGTGTTTTAAACATTACGACCGTTGAGTACTGGTGGGGGATGTTTCACGTAGGTCTACTCTGATTCTTATCTAAATTACCCCTGTAATATTCACTCGCGGTCCAGGCCCTGGACCAGGCCGACTCACCTTCTTGATCATCAAACCCATGTCAGCATCTTTCCACCAACCCCCCGGTTTGTCTCAACATCGTCTTTAGCTCAGCCGCATTGCACACAGACACACACACACACACACACACACACACACACACACACACACACACACACACACACAGAGTAACATGCTCCAGATACACTCAACCCCCAGCCCCACTTTCTCTCTAAAGTCTCAAGGATTAAAAAGTCATATATCTTTTTATCAACATTCCCCTCTCCAAACATACTCAACCCCTCCCTTCACACAGAGGTTTGATGGGGGATCAAACCCATCCCATCCACACTTCCTCTCTAAGGTTCTGCTGCATCTGCTCTGGTACAGATGCAGCTCCCCCGTCTCGTAGCGGAACACGTACCCCCATCTTCCAGGCATAAACGGCTCCAAAGGATGACTCTCTCTCAGCTCTTCGGGCGGAGGGACCTGCGTCCGCCTGAGAAACCACATACTCTTCCGAGGGGCCCCCGGCATCCCCGGCCGGACCTGGAACACGCTGACGGGCGTCTCGCTTATCATCGTCGGGATGCCTGGGGTCCCAGTTACCGCTTCAACGCTCATCATCATCTTTTCCACTACTTTTCTTTTACCTTATGCTGCAGAGTAGGTAGCCTTCTATGCAGCAGCCTAATATACTCACGGTGAGACCCGCAAGCACACACACACACACACACACAGACACACACACACACACAAACACACTCACTCACACACACACACACACACACACACACACAGATAAGCACAGACACACACACACACACACACACGCACACACACACAGATAAGCACAGACACAGATCAACACATACCATTCCCACAGCCCAACACCCCACTTTCCTCTCTGAGGTTCAAAGGTTACAAAATCATATATCTTTTATTGACACGCCCCCCTCATCCCCCACAACCACCCACACTTCCTTCTCTAACTTCCCAGATTGAAAAAGTCATAAATCTTTATCAACAACCTCCAGAACCACTTAGCGCCCCTCCCTACACACTCAGCCCCTCCCTTATTAATCCCTTCATATTCCCCTCCCCCACCTAGCCCCTCCCATTCATATTTCCAGGTGCATTTGCAGATCAAAGGTCAAAGCCATAAATCATTTTTTGTCGTAAAGGTACCCCTATGAATTATTGCTGTGCAACGTTCTTTTCCCCAGGTTTGGTGGGACTCAAGAGGTTTCTGATCAAACTGTAGGTTGGTGCACCTACTACACTAAGCAGGATAGACTTCCTCAATGCTATTAGCGATAAAAAAAAAAATTATTCCATCATCTCGCAGTATTCCTCCCATTCCTGGATTTTGGAATCATACGATGCAAGAATTCCCATTGTTGCCATGCCTTCTCACTTCCAGTCGTTTTTTTTTTTTGTTTGTTTGTTTTCCTTCAATTCCTGCCCATGGACATTGCTGAATCCTCGTCACCAATATTACATACTCTATGTTGTAACCTCAATAAGGACACAGGATTCAGGACATAGCATTCAGCAGCTTTACTTGAAATGGCAGCATGAGACAAACACCAAACAAAGGAACTTCCTTTTATAGGCTACCTGCACAGGTGAACACAATGGGGGAACCTAGAGCACCACCTAATGGTATAAAACCGGAACTACCGGTAAAACCATGAAACTAAAGCAAAGATACTACAAATCATGATAGAGAAATGAGTTGAGATCATGTTGCAATCATTGGATCATTTCTAACATGACTTCTACTTTGCCATGCATCCTATATAAAAATACACATCCCATAGAAAGATGAAGACACATGAAAGAGTAACATGAGGTTGTTGTTGTGACAGTGGACGGTCCTGTCACTATGCCTCCAATTGATCATGCGCCCTGGCTGCTTGGCCAAGGGAAGATCCCTTTGGCTGAATGCTTGGTGCGCATGACTATGACCTGGCAGTCTGGGCTTCCAAGCCTGCCCAGGCCGTCTGCGCCGGCCCACATTTTATTGAGCTTTGAAAGTTCGAGAGTCTGAATCCCCGTCCCAGGCGCAAATCCTCATGGAGGCTTATGTGGAGGTCAAAGATGGCCAATCCGTCAATCCCAGCTCCATAACGGGGTCTAAGGAAGGAAGCCGCGTGCATGGCGCACTGATCCAGGATAGCTTTCACCTGGCTTGATGAATCCGTGTCTTCTCATCCTGGATGGCTTTTAGTGCAACCCATGAAGCCTGGACACACGTGTTGTAGATTGGTTGAACGCTGAAGGCTTAGTGACTCATCTTGGATGACGCAATCCTACTTTGGTGCAAGGGAGCACAAACAGCAACATCATCAAGAGCCAGTAATGGACTCCACAGTGCAGCACTTGTTCGCTCGCCCTCCCTCTCCCATTTTATTCTGTAGTGTCAGATTCTGAAGTCCACATTTCACTTTGATTTTCAGAGTGATGACACGATGGAAAAACTCTCCATCATTTCTTCTCTATTCAGGTTGATTTACTGCAGGTTGTCAGAGCTCAGCTGTGATTGGCTGCTCTCAGCTCTGAAGTCCAACCCCTCCCACCTCAGACACCTGGAGCTGACTTGGAACCAGCTGCAGGATTCATCAGTGAAGGAGCTGATTGGTTTTCTGCAGAGTCCAGACTGTAAACTGGAGACTCTGAGGTCAGTTCACCCTCTTCACTCTACAACTTCTATCACTCTTGTTATTGTTGTCATGATTGTCACTTCACTGCTGTTGGAAATTCAATTTGCAGTCACGGGTTTGTGTTTGAAATGAGTGAAACTGGGTTTAAAGGTCCAGTGTGTACAATCCTGCCATCTAGTGGTCAAATTTCAGATTGCAGTGCTTACTTGCTGGCTCTCCCTCCCTCGCCCCTTCTTGCCAGTGAACTACTGTGGCCTTCCAGTATCATAAAGGATGTTGTTGACAGCAAAGGTGTCTAGTTCTCTGTATAATGATAAAGTTCCATCAATACAAATATTACAACCATCTATTAGATTCACAATCAGTCATAGTCATAGCAGACAGTGCAGTGTTAGCATGATTTTCAGCTAGCGATAGCATTAGCCACCTGTATGAGCACTTAGATACTGTAGATTAGGGTTGTGCATCTCTGGTCTGTGGCTGATACGATCAGCCTCCAACCATCAATATGAAACTGTCTCTCAAACTGATCTTCCCAACCAGCCGCCTACAAACATGGCGGTGCAAGATGGCCATGACCTTTGACCTTCTGTCTGTTTCTATAAAGAACCGTTCTAACGGCAGGAAAAGCAGACGACTTTTATTTTCTACGAATCAAAGACTTCAAACTATATTGTTGGTTGTATATGAAGCTTTCAGCAATAAATCTGCACTGATTGTACACACCAAACCTTTGAGGCAAAATGAATCAATGAATTCCAACATTGTTAACAGCTGATCAGAGGTCACATGACTAAACAGGTTGATATAAAATATTTTATTGTGGTGATTCATTATTTCAGTATTATTGTTGTGCTTCTGATTGGTTTAATGGACATTATAGTGTTATATACATTAATATTTTTAATTTCAGATAATGATGAAAACTCCACTCACACCATCATTTATTCTTTACTCAGGTTGAGGGACTGCAGTTTGTCAAAGATCAGCTGTGATTGGCTGCTCTCAGCTCTGAAGTCCAACCCCTCCCACCTCAGACTCCTGGACCTGAGTTACAACCAGCTGAAGGATTCAGGAGTGAAGGAGCTGAGTGGTTTTCTGCAGAGTCCAGACTGTAAACTGGAGGTTCTGAGGTCAGTACTGGTTTGGAACCAGTGGATGATGGTTTCAGCACCAAACACAGTTCATCACACATGTTGAATAAACATTGAACTGAAGGTTGATTCATATCAAAATGACATCCAGAAATATGAAAACTTCATTCTGTTCATCAGTGGTCATGTGACCAAACATGATTTCAACACACATTAGTTTTGGACTGAGGATTTCATTTCAAGGTGACATTTTCTGTAGTGTCAGATTCTGAAGTCGATATTTCACTTTGATTTTCAGAGTGATGACACCCTGGAAAAACTCTCCATCATTTATTCCCTGTTCAGGTTGAGTTGCTGCAGGTTGTCAGAGCTCAGCGCTGATTGGCTGCTCTCAGCTCTGAAGTCCAACCCCTCCCACCTCAGACACCTGGACCTGAGTGGAAACTACCAGCTGCACAAATCATCAGTGAAGCCACTGATGGATCTTGTCCACAGCAGAGACTATCAACTGGAGAGTCTGAGGTCAGTACTGGTTTGGAACCAGTGGATGATGGTTCCAGCACCAAAGCCAGTTGATCCCACAGCAGAGGTCCAGTGTTCCCAGTCACAGTGTGAGAGGAGGATGGTGACGTCCAGCTGCTCCTCATTCATCCAACATCTGCTGCCAAACTGCTTCTTCTCTCAGTTCACCACTCAATTATTGATCAGTTCATCTTCATCAGGCCTCAGTATCAGTCCAACACTCCATGGTCACATGACCTTCATATGTTCCACACTTGACATGTGACTGAGAGTCTGCTTCTTCTCACCAGTCACT
This sequence comes from Nelusetta ayraudi, assembly GCF_046127955.1. NCBI lineage: Eukaryota > Metazoa > Chordata > Actinopteri > Tetraodontiformes > Monacanthidae > Nelusetta > Nelusetta ayraudi. The sequence continues at coordinate 5,612,129 of NW_027466084.1, forward strand.
CCATCATCTCCATCAACAGTCAACGTCTCTGTGATGATGCGTTAAAGGACTGTGAGTCCTGACTCCTGCTGTCTCTTCTTCTCTCTACAGGTGGCAGGATGAGGAGGAGAGTGAAGAGGAGAGCTCCATCTAGTGGTGGCTGAAAGAACTACAACTACTGGAGATGAGTGACGCACCAATGCTGTGTCTCAATTCAGGTTCTGCGTCCTTGAAGTGCGCATTTTGAAAGGAAGTTGCGTCATAGCACTGTTCGAAGTCTTGTCCCAATTCCCAAGGGTGCTTAGGACGCTGAAAATGCGCCCTCGGAAATACGCACTAGTTTTAGCCGATTCCAAGGATACACCGCTACTATCCTTCGTGCACTTGGGTATCCCACGATGCTTTGCGTGCTGCTGCAAAGCATCGTGGGATCCTGGGAAGTCAGCTGAAATTAGCGACATGTCCTGGCAAAGACACAACATGTAAATCTAAATATTGAAGTTTCACATAAAGTATCCAGTTTTTAACGTAGGATTTTACTTATTTGATCATCCAACGGCATCGTTAGATGGCGAACCAATGGTTAGCTTGATACTATAAAAACGTCACTTCCGGGGTTGGCCAGCCGGAGGGAACGGCGGTCATGAAACGAGGAAATACGCCGAAGGCTAGACCGTCCCGAGTGGTTACCGGGGAGGCGGGGTCTGAACTCGGTCTGAAGGGTGCAGAACCTGAATTGAGACACAGCATCGAGTCTCCACCCCTCCTCACCCTGCAAGCCACACATACACACACACACACACACACACACACCAGTCGTGCTCCAAGTGGACACTCTAATACAGTGTTGCACAGTGTGTGGTTGTGGCATGAACTTCTACCCCAGTGGAGCCTGGTGGCTGGCAGACTGCTTCTCCCTACAAGCTGCTGTGGTTACTGGGAGAGACGTCCCAGAAGCCACTGGTGGAGCTGAATCCTCAGTGGAAGAAGCAGGACTTGGAGATGGAGGCCAGAGCAGATGGATCTCAGCATGAAGCCTCCTTTTCACTTTGGATCAAAGGTTCTGGTTGTGTGCCACCACTTTTAATGTTGCTTCTGAGCTCATTGGTTGCACCTGGTTGGTTGAACAATTTTCTGAATAAAGTTCTTGAGGAAAATATTTCTTGTCTTGTTTTTACTCCCTTCAGTCTCCAGCAGGCCTCCTTGGTCAAAAGAACTGATAAAAATCCACTAAACGTCGACCGTCCAATCACAGTTCAGCATGAGACGGAGTGGTAGAAAGCAAAATCTCATCATGTCTGAAAAAACTGGAAAAAACCCAACAGACTATGAACACAGTGTGTTGTGTTTTTGCTGCGACAGAATCAGTCTCTGTGGCCAGTGGCATGTGAGACTGGATCAGTCACGTGAAGAAGGTTCATTAACACACAGTGCATCTGAAAATATAGATGAGGAAATAAATGGATTTCAACAGACACTGTAAACTTCCTGCTCGGTCACTTCCTGTCATCTTTCACCAGACCACAGAGACTCTTTCCACTGACTGATACAATACACACAGAAAATATACACAACATAGAATGTTGATTTATTTCTCCATCATGTCCAAAAAAAAACTTTATTTTGCCGGGATTGCATTGAAGAAGAAGATTTTTTTGATTTTTACAATCACATTTATTTACAAAATACAGGCTAAAAACTTATGCACCTTTTCCTAACATAAATTAATGATTAAACAAAGAATTAAATGAACTAAAAAATATATAATAATGAACAACAACACAAAATCAAAACCAAGCCAAAAGAGACAACCCATTCAAAACAAAACGAAATAAAAATAAAATATTAAATAAATAAATACATAAATAGACAAATAAAAAATAAATAAATAAATAAATAGACAAATAAAAATAACTTATTGTTTAAAATAGCACACAAAGTATTCTTGTGGCATCAGATTTTTTGGAAAGCGTCAAGGTCTTTCACCATTTTAAAAAAAGAAAACTTTAGGTGGATTCGGGAACGCAGGTTGCGGCGCCACACCATTGTTGCATCATCGCTACCGAGACATTCTATTTTTTCCATTTTATTTTTCCTTGAGATGTAAATTGCCATTTTCGCTTCTCCAATAATAAAATTTAAAAGTTGCCACATTTCCTTGTTTTTTCTGCTGTAGCCCGTACCATAAATAAAATTTGTGATTGTAAAACTCTGATTAAAAGAACTAAAGACATTTGTTAAAACAATAAAAAATGCAGTGAGTCTAAAACAATCAATAAAAATGTGAAAAACCGTTTCGCTGGAGTCGCAGAAGGGGCACTGGTTGGACACAGCAGGGTTAATGATGGAGATAAAAGCATTGGAGGCAATGGCCCCATGCAGGATCCGCCACTGCAGATCTCCTGTTCTTTTCTTCAGTGGCGGCTTGTACAGGACCCTCCAGTGAGGTGTACCGTCCAGTCTTTTACTCCAAGCACACGTTGTTCTTTTCCCCAGAATCTTTTGGTTAAAAACTTGGACGCACACTTTATAGAGGTCCTTCTTCTTAGTGTGACCAAGGTGAAGGGATGTGGTCTTCAATAGAGGGCCTTCGGTCTCAAGGCGAGGGGTGATTCTTAAAGCCGGGAAGGATTCTGTGGTGTCTGGCTCTGTGCCTGACTCCAGCTGCACAAGGAGACTTTGTTCTCCAGGGGATAGTCTCTCCCTCCACAGCTGGAGCAGTCTCTCCGTCATCCTGGTGGGCTGCAGGCCCAGCACACTTCCCACAGTCTGGTGGTCACCGAGGGTCGGTCCTGCCGCTCGGACCAGGCGATGCAAGTCCACGGTGTTTGTCCTGAGCAGAGCAGACGTCAGCCCGGGCGTCGCGCCACTAGAAATGACCAATCTGGCACCATGAATAAGCGGTTCTTTTAAAAGCCAGAGCAGAGAATCGGAGGTGGTTTTTTCTTTGCTGCTTTTAAAAAAAGCCCATACTTTAAAAACACTTTGATAAAAAGGAGGAATCCCATTTAACTTTAAAAAATTGGAATCTATTAAAAACAGAGCAGTATCCAGTCCCAGTTGACTCACCTCTCTGAAGATGCAGCTGGCCACACCCCTCCACACCAGGTCTGTTGGACCAGTCAGGAAGCGCTGGAGAAACTGCAGCCTGAAAGCTGCAGTCCTGCTGGCCAGGTGGATGAGGCCCTGTCCCCCCTCCTCTCTCGGTAAAAACAGCACCCCCTGTGGCACCCAATGTTTTTCATCCCAAAAAAATCTATAACCTTTTCTTGGATTCTGACCATAAGTCCAGCTGGAGGGTCCAGACAGGACAGTCGGTGCCACAGGAGGGACGGGACTAGGTTGTTTAAAACCAAAACTCTGCCTCTATAGGACATCTGTGGGAGCAACCATTTCCATTTTTTTATTCTTTGTTCGATTTTTTCCTCCACTCCTTCCCAGTTTTTTTTCACCATGGCCTCGTTTCCGAGGAAGACCCCGAGGTACTTTAGCCCCTCGGTCTTCCAGGCCAGGTTCTGGGGAAGGGTTGGGAGGCCATTTGCCAGGGCTGAACCCAAACCTCCCCATGACTTTCCAGAGGAAGCTGTGTTCAACCCGGTCAAACGCCTTTTCCTGGTCTAGCGAAATGAGACCAGTGTCAATACCCAATGAGCTGGAGACCTCCAAAACATCCCGAATTAGGTAGACGTTGTCTACCATGGACCTGCCGGGTACACAGTAGGTCTGGTCCCGGTGGATGACCTGCTCCATGGTCATGCTCTCATGGCTCTTCCCAGCCTGGAGGCCAACGTTTTGGACAGTATTTTATAATCCACGCAGAGAAGGGACACCGGGCGCCAGTTCTTAATCTCCTGCAGTTGTCCTTTTTTAGGAAGGAGAGTCACCACTGCTCTTCGACAGGAGAGAGGGAGGGAACCGCTGTCCAGGCTTTCGTTCAGAACCTGGAGCAGGTCAGCTCCTAGATTGTCCCAGTACTCTTTGTAAAACTCGACGGTGAGTCCGTCGATCCCCGGGGATCTCCGTCCCTGCATGCCCTTCAGGGCAGCCGTTAATTCCTCCAGCTGTAGAGGGCGGTCCAGCTGTGCATTTGTGTCAGCTGACACCTGGGGGAGAGTTCTGAGAAAGTCTTCCTCCAGTTCAAAGTCTTCCTCATACTCCAATGAGTAAAGCTGGGAGAAGAACTGCGTGGCTCTGCTCCTGATCTCCTGGGGCTCGGTCAGCTCCTGCCCGGTGTCCGTCAGCAGGCAGTGGATGTCCTTGTGCTGTCCGTTCTTCTTCTCCAGGCCGAAGAAGTAGCCAGAGGGAGCATCCATCTCTGAGATGTTCTGGATCCGGGACCGGACCAGCGCCCCCTGTACCCTTGAGTCCAACAGGCTGGCTAAAGCCATCTTTTTGGAGTTGAGGACTTCAATATGTCCTCGATTTCCTGTGGAATAGCCAAGCGCTTCTAATTCCACTATTTCACTCTCCAGGTCTTTGATTGATCTACATGTATACTGTGTGACATTGAGAGTGTACTGCTGACAGAGTAGTTTAATTTGTACTTTTCCATGGTCCCACCACTGGCTAAGACTACTAAAATCAGATATTTGATTTTTAAAACCACACCAGAAAAATTTTAAAACTTCTTTAAAACCTTTATCTAAAATCAAAGCAGAATTAAAATGCCAGTAGGCGCTCTTTGGTAAAATATTTTTTAGTATGACATCACATAAAACCAGAGAGTGATCAGAAAAAACAGATGGCACAATCCTACAATCTTTAAAAACATTAAAATGATGCTTAAAACAATAAAACCTGTCTAACCTCGCTAGAGATACCCCGTTCTCTCTCAGGTGGGACCAGGTGTACTGACGACAGTCTGCATGCATCCTCCTCCACACATCCACCAGGTCATGGGAGTAGACCAGCTGCTTCAGAGTGTGCTGGGAAGCTGGATGTGGCTCTGTGGTTGCGATCTAAAAACTCATCTTCAGTACAATTAAAATCCCCGCCCAAAATTAAATAATCCTCTGAGCCGCAGCTGTTTAATTTATTATTAACAATTTCTAAAAACCTCTTCCTCTCTGCTCCATGGTTTGGTGCATAAATGTTCATAAAAAACAGATTAAAACTGTGGACCTTGGCTTTGACCAGCAGGCATCTCCCCTTCACCACCTGCTCCACCTCCACAGAGGATGGAGAGAACCTCTTGGAGAGGAGGATGCCCACTCCTCCACTTGCTGTGGTGTTGTGGCTTAAAAACACGCTGCCCTCCCACTCCTTCTCCCAGCACCCCTCAATACTTGGGTCACTGTGGACCTCTTGAAGAAATAAAGTGTCCAAGTGCTTTCTTCTTGCTGTGTCCAACACAAGTGCCCTCTTTTTTGGTTCTCTGGCTCCATTCACATTGAGCGTTCCAATTTTTAAAACATCCATGTTTGGGATTAAAAAAATAAAAAACACAAAAATTAAGAAATAAAAACACAGATAAAAATAAAATCCCTGTCATCATTTTAAAAATGTATTTCTTTTCGGACTCTTATAAGGTGCTTTTTTAACCTGAAGATTTCTTGCTCAGTTAAATCTGATGAAGATTTGTTTTTTTATAACATGTTTGGCAGACAGAAAAAAGGTGACTTTGTCAGGAAAGTGCATGTCAATGTTCAGGTTTTTAACTCCTTTTGTTTTTTGCAAGAAGCTTTTTATCATCTTTGCTGAATAAAAATGTTTCTCTCTATTAGCTAGAGGTGTTGGTAAAACTATTTGTGAGAGCGACAATTCGCTGCAGTCAGATATGGCGCCCTCACTGTCACTGCTGTCTTCAGCAGCAGCTCCAGCCCCCAGTCTGCCAGTTTTCCCTCCCCCCTCATTTGACACTGTCTGTTTCCTTTTGCTGCGTCTCTGAGACGCAGCAGTTTTCAATTCTGGTGTTTCAACCAGACCACACGTTTTTTCAGAAGACCCACCACCAGTTCTCTCATCCACACCACCCAGTGCTTCTAACACACCTTCACCCACTATCATGTCCTCTGGAGGATCTTTTTCTTTTCTTTTTCCCTCACCTGATTCTTCCACCTCACCCGTTTCCCTCACCTCACCTGTCTCCCTCACCTCATCTGCTTCCACCACCCCACCCTTTTCCCTCACCTCGCCTAATTCATTCACCTCACCTGTCTCCCTCACCACACCCGCACCCAACTCCGCTACCTTCCCTGATTCCTCCACCTCACCTGTCTCCCTCACCTCATCTGCTTCCACCACCCCACCCTTTTCCCTCACCTCGCCTAATTCATTCACCTCACCTGTCTCCCTCACCACACCCGCACCCAACTCCGCTACCTTCCCTGATTCCTCCACCTCACCTGTCTCCCTCACCTCATCTGCTTCCACCACCCCACCCTTTTCCCTCACCTCGCCTAATTCATTCACCTCACCTGTCTCCCTCACCACACCCGCACCCAACTCCGCTACCTTCCCTGATTCCTCCACCTCACCTGTCTCCCTCACCTCATCTGCTTCCACCACCCCACCCTTTTCCCTCACCTCGCCTAATTCATTCACCTCACCTGTCTCCCTCACCACACCCGCACCCAACTCCGCTACCTTCCCTGATTCCTCCACCTCACCTGTCTCCCTCACCTCATCTGCTTCCACCACCCCACCCTTTTCCCTCACCTCGCCTAATTCATTCACCTCACCTGTCTCCCTCACCACACCCGCACCCAACTCCGCTACCTTCCCTGATTCCTCCACCTCACCTGTCTCCCTCACCTCATCTGCTTCCACCACCCCACCCTTTTCCCTCACCTCGCCTAATTCATTCACCTCACCTGTCTCCCTCACCACACCCGCACCCAACTCCGCTACCTTCCCTGATTCCTCCACCTCACCTACTTCTAAACCTGCACCTGATCCCTCTACGTCACCCGTCTCCCCTCCCTGACTCCCTGACTCACCTGTCTCTCCCAACTCACCCTCTTCCATCTCCTCGACCTCTCCACCTTCGTTCTCTCTCACCTCCTGCTCCTTCGCTCCCACTTCCCTGCTCGGGCCAGCGGTCCCCCCCCTGTCCCCGGAGTTTCTCCGTCGCGGAGGGGGGACGGGCTTTTCGCTCGGAGCTGCCGGAGCCGCCACTGCCGCACCGCCGACCGGACCCGTCGCGTCAGCACCCGCCCGGTTTCGGACAGGCTCTGACGAGGTGTCCCTCCGCCCCACAGCCGAAGCATTTTACCTCCGATGATGTGGCAAACAGAGTATAATCGAAGTCATCCACTCGTACGATGAATCGATAGTTGAACTCTTCTGCCCTGTTATTTAATATCATGTAAACCTGCCGCCTATGCGACACCACATGGCAAAGCAGCGGAGATTTACACCCAGAAAGCAACTTTCTGATCGGGGAGACCACCTTACCGTGCCGGGACAGTTTTTGGAGCAGGAACTCGTCGCTGATGAAGGGGGGGACGTTGGACAGGGTGATCCGGGCTGCCGGCTGTGTGAGCGGCTGCACCGCTTCGAACAGCCCGTTCACCGTCACCCCGGTCTCTACCAGCAACTTTACCTGCTTCACCTTCTCTAAAAACAGGACCACAGCTCAGTTCATTCGGGCTGCCGACTTCACCGAGCTGTGTCCGATTCGCTCCCCCACGGCTAACGCTACATCTTCCACGTTGCACGAGGAGCCGGCACCTAGTTTAATGCCGTGCTTCCTCGACAGGGAGGAGAACCCTGCGGCCGCCATGACGGCGCACCTGGTCTCCTCCTCCCGACCAGACGGCGTCTGGCCACAAAACACGACAAAACAAACACTAAAAATTAAACTAACTCACACTAAAATAAACTACACAAATACACAACAACAACCCCCAAAGTGTAAAGAATAGAAAAGATTATAGGTAGCGCAATTGCTTCCAATTTTTCTCTCTCCCTCTCACGCTCCTTCCGCTCAGAAGAAGAAGAAGAAGAAGAAGCATTTATTAAGCCCACATTGAGGAAAACTCTGAACTCAATTCTACTGATCTTTTGGGGCCGTTGGAGCTAAAAATGGACGTCTAGCTGTTGTTGGGACTCCAACCTCCAACCACAGGAACTATCAGTCAGCACTCTTCCACCCTGAGCCATCAGCTGACTCTTCAAGTACATCCACTGCTACATTTATCCTTGGTTTTCGAGCCATTGACCTTCAAAATGGATCTCAGTCCATGGTGGGACTTGATCCAACAACCTTGTGATTCACAGTCAGTCATCTTATCAACTGAGCCGTCTGTGGGCTTATGGGATGTAGCTCCCGGAGAACTGATTTCAGCTTTTCTCTGAAAATCTGAAAAAAATCTACATAAGATGTTGTTTTTTTCCAAGAACAAAGAGTTTTAAATACTTATACAACTATAAGTACACTATAAGTAAGTACACAACCAACTACAACCACAATCAGAGGTTTAGCCTACTGAGCTAACCACCTCGGTAGCCTAAGGACTGTGGAGGTCAATAGGTCACCCTGTTCATACAGCCTATTATACAGCCACTGATTCTGGTAAACACATGACAATAAAGTGTTTCATTATATTATACAGTGACCTGTATATGATTGATTTGATGCTGATGATCTTCTATTATTCATCACTGATGAGGAAATGAGTTGAAGAGTCTTTGGTTTTGGGAACTTATTGTCCTTGTTGTGTGTCTGTGTCGCTGCTGCATGTTTGTCAGTGTGTGTGTGTGTTTGTGTGTGTGTGTGATGCTCAAAGTCGGGGCCAAATGCAGCCCGTGTTCATGTTTTCGCTAGCCAGGAGGATGGCAGTAGACATGTGGCTGGACTCTCGCTGCCTGAACCTTGTATGTCATGACCTTTAGCGTGTTTGCTAGTTTTCACCCATTGCTAAGTTGACAGCGAGCACCGCCGTTTTGACAAGCTAACTGCGAACGAACGCGCTGAAAAGCTGAAGCAGCTGGAAGCTGTTTTAACGGCACACAGCAATGCTTTTTCACAAGAGCCTACGAGTCAAATGAAAATGCCACAAAGGCAAGCTGTGAGGTGGCAACAATGATTACCAAGCACAGCAAACCTTTTCCTGAGGGTGACTTTATGAAAGACTGTGTGATGAAAATGGTGGAGAAAATCTGTCCTGAGAAAAAGCAAGCATTGTCCACTCCTTGAGAGGAGTGGACAATGAAATGAACGTGATTGAAGAGTTACTTGACCTCCAGAGCCGTAAGGACCAAACAAGAGGAACATATTTATTTGCTGCTGTTTCTTCTGCTGTAGATGACATGAAACCACAGTGGAATAAAATCACGGGGATTATTACCGTTGGCGCGCCTGCCATGGTTGGCGAGCACAGTGGATTATCAATCCTAGTGTGTAAAAAAAGTCAGTGAAGGAGGCAAAGCTATAAAACTCCATTGTATTATTCACCAACAAGTTCTATGTGCCAAACATCTGAAATATGATCATGTTATGAAAGCAGTGATAGAGGCTATTAATCATATTCGCTCCAAAGCCCTGTGCCACGGCCACTCGACAATCCACGCTGAACACGGAGATGTTGTGTATCACACTGATGTAAGATGGCTCAGTCGGGGGTCTGCACTGCAGTGCTTCTACTCTCTTAGAGAGGAAATCAGACAGTTCTTGGCAAAAAAAGGGACAACCAATGCCAGAACTATGCGATCCTGTTTGGCTGGCTGATTTTGGATTGTTAGTTGACAAAACCCAACATGTTAACGTCCTGAACACGAACCTTCAGGGGCAAAATGCAATGGTATTCACACATCAAAGCCTTTCAGACCAAGCTGCTACTTTTTCAGAGGCACCTGTCACAAACACAGCCCAATACCACACATTTCCCATCGCTGCAAGAAATAATGACCAGTTTTCCAGTGAACAACATCAGTGGGCAAATGAGAAGGCATGCATAAAATATTGTTTATTAACATCAGGAAAGGCACTTCAGTTGTAAATGGTTGGCTTTTTGGGGAGCAGCAGAAAAGAGTGTGGGTCAGGTTTGCAGGATTATAAATTGTTTTGCCATGGCACTTCACCAGCAGCTGATATTCCCTTACAGCAATGGCATCCTGGGTGGGACGATTTGCGCCACTCCTTCCCAGTTCTTACAGTGCAGGGGGGGCTCAGCTTGTCTTTCCAGTGGTGACAAGTGCAACCTCTGGAAATTGTGAAGAGCCACAGTTGCCTTCACAACCCAGTCTGCAGTTTCCGGCATAACTTCGAGAACCCGGTGGTAGATCCTCCACTGGGCAGCGAGTACGCCCAAGGCGTTCTCCACCGCTCTGCGGGCTCTTGAGAGGTGGTAATTGAAGACCCTCTGGGACCTGGAGAGGTTTCTCCCTGGTAGGGCCGGATCATAATCCTCCTATAGCAGAACAACAACAACAAATTAAACATGCGTTTGGACATGAGCCCTGCAAGTTGTTGGGCATCGGTTCCGAACGCTTCCGAACGCCATATTCCTCCTTGACGCATATGCGGCAAAGCTCTGCCAAATTGTGGCACACAAAAAAATGACATCACATACCAAAAGCCTGAAGACAACTCATATACAGTCAACTTACCAGAGTTATCCAAAAGGGTGTAATCATCGGTGGAAAAGTTTAGTGGCTCTCCTCTGAGGAGCAATTCTGCATTCTCATAGGAAACAAAAGTAAGGATGTTGCATCGTTCTGGGTGGGGTGTGGAACTGTTTTGCAGTTCCACCCAGAAATATTTGGAAGATGCAGTCTTAAAAAGGCTCTAAACAAACAGAAAAAAAATATATGCAAGTGTGTATATATCAATGTATTCCTTTGCTACTGTTGTACTGCTGTAAAACAAAGCAAATGCGATTGGCCTACCTTGTTGAGTCCCTGCACTGACACAGTTGTTTGGCCGTGGCACCAAAGGAGTCAATAAAAATGGCTCGGGACTCACTTGGATAGCAGTCCACTTGGAGGTCGGCGATGTCATGGGTCGGGAAGCGGCCCACGTTGGAGTCGCCCAGGATCACCCACTTTATGTTCAGGCTCAGGCCCCAGTCGATTAATTTGTGCTTAGAGCAAAGGCGTTTTGTTACCTTGCATGGCGTGGTGAAGGTGTGGGGTTGGACAGGAGACTGGAATTCCTCAAAGGACATGAGGAATCTGTCCTGGTCCTGGTCAGAGGACTGTAGGTCCTCTGTAGCGTCGGCTGGGGACTGGGGCCTGTGGACCATGGCCTGGAGGACCACGACTGGCACCAGGGCTCGTGGGGTGGCAGGGAGCTGGGTCTCCTCCACTGTGTGTGGTGAGGTGGCGGTTGGTGGGTGGAGTGGGTTCTGGCCTCACGAGGTCGCTCTGGACGTCAGCCGGCCGTCCCTGGGGGAGTGGGGCGGGCTGAGGTGGCTGTGAGTGCAGCCAGGGGTCTCCCCCAGTTGGGGAGGGAGTGAAGAAACCACTCCTGTGTAAAGGGGGCAGCCAGGGGTTCTGGCGGCGTAGGGGAGGTCCCGGCGTTCTCATCCCCCTGGTCCGTGGTGGGCGTGGGGGAAGGCAACGGGGACCTGAGGGAGGGGGCCCCCTCCTGGGGACCTGCGGTGTGACAGGAAAGGGGGGGTGTCTGTGTTTGTGCTTCTGTGACACATTTCCTCACCTGGCGGGGAGGAGAGGGCCGCGGTGGGGCCATTGTGGGGAGTGTCTCCGGTCCGGTGGACTCTCCGGCCGGGTTTTGTCTGTGCTCCCAGACTGGAGCAGGTGGGGGAGGAGGCGCCTGATTGAGGTGCTGCAGACGAGTTAATTGATCACGTGGTGGAGGCACTGTCTCCTCCTCCTCCTCCTCCTCCGCAGCCTCAGGCCCGGCCAGGAGCTGCTGGATGAGCCTCTCCGCCTGGTCCGCTGTGGATTGCCGGAGGCAGCCCGAGGTTCCTCCTGGCCCACCTCGTGGCCACTTGGAAGAGGTGTTTCCAGTCCCGTGGCAACTCAGGTAGGGTGTCAGCAAGCACACAGACTCGTGCGTCTTGGTAGTGTTCACGGAGGATTTTGAGGGCGACGACGCCCCTTTGTCGCGCATTGCCGTTTAAAAAGTCAGTGGTGTTGGGCGTTGGCGCGGCAGGCTTAATGAGCGCACAGGGGCGGAAACGTTGGTCCTGGTTCCCCTGTCGGGAGGGCCGTCGGCGGGGAACCGGCTCCTGGTGGCCGTAATTGCGGGTTAGGTGAGGTGAGGTGTAACAGAGTTAAAAAAAAACAAAAAAAAAACCAAGAAAAGAAACACAAAACAGGAAGAAAATGATTAAACTCATTAGTCCTATGTTTGAAGCATATGTGGGGACTTTACTTGTTATTTGTTTATTTTGTTATATATTGTGAATTTTATCTCAATGTTATTTTATTCTATTATTATTCTATGCAAGTCTGTCTCTCATCTCTTGCCGTATGTAACCCTCGTTACTAAGTTAGAACAGAGCACAGGTAAAGTAATAAGCTGTAATAATAAATGGACCAATGACAGAAGACTTTAAATTTGTGTAGCGCCCTCTAGACAACTAGCCCTTCTATGAAGTGCGTTCCCCAAGTTCTTTTAAACCTATTGATCTATGGTTAATTAACTCAAATGAGTGATAAGTTGTCTTACACTATTTATGAACTGTTAGTTTCTTTTTCCTGAATTTAAAGTACTCTTTTTGTTAGTTTGTTTTTTTACTCTCTCTAAAGCACTCTTAAAAGGAAACTTAGACACTCTCAAAACATCTAAATAAATATAAACAGCAGACTTATGATGCAGGAAGAAAGAATGGAAAAACCACCAGTAAGTAATAATTATTTACTTTTGTAATAATTACTGAACCTAAACAAATATAAAATACAAAAAGACAATAGACCAACAATTCAATAATATTCAGATAAGTCTTCAATACCTTTTCAGATAAGACTTCAATACCTTTAAACCTTAGATCAGTAAACAAAACAATAAACTCAAGTAAACAGTTTCTCCACCAATTCCAACACTCAAATGTCCCTTGTTTTCAATGCAAACACTCAATCTCTATGCTTTAATACCCCAAAACCCCAGTATTCACCCCTATAGCCGGCTTTTCTAAATAAAAGAAAATAAAAAGAGAGAAAATGAAATGAAATAAAATGGAATGAAACGAAATGAGATAAAATAAAATGGGTACCCTTTAACCAGTAACTCGTTGCAGGCCTGATTCGTTGCTTGTGAGCGTTGTAGCCTCAAACTGTAATGGCTGCTTCGCGCATGGCGCAGAAAAAAAACCCCACCACAGACTCACGGCACGAATGGCGTAGTCCTTGTCGTTCACGATGCAGCGGGTGGCTGGCGTCGGCTGTAAACGAGTCCTCCGTCCTCCCCGGTAACGTCTGGGCTGGCCCTCACCGCGGGTCTTCTCAGGCTGGTCCGTTTCGCAGTAGTCTGGCAAGTTCCACCGAGTTGAGCGCTGTGTGAGCAGCTCACGAGTGAAACCACCAGGTAGCTAGAATGAGCTACCCTAGCCTCTAGCTGTGCAGGATAACTTTTGTCCAAAGTCTCTCCGTTCGAACCAAACACTCGGCTGCACTGATGGAAGTTGTTCCGAGACTGTCCGTTTGTCTCCACGTCCGTTCCTTAACCAGTCTCTTTTCACAGTTTGTTCTGTCCGTCACCACGCTCCGCCATCACACCTCTCCTCTCTCCTCGTGCTCTTCCCTCTTGTTCCTCCACCTCGTGCTCTCACCTGCTCCTCTTCCTCATCCGGTCAACCTTTCACACTCATCACTGATTGGATATCCTCAAACACAACAAACTCAACGTAACACATATTTTCACATTAAAACATTACTTTTACACTCCTTTTAAAACACAAAATAAACATTTCTCATAAAAGAAATACCAAAACGAAATAAAAACAAACAAATAAGTAAAATGAGTGCTTTTATTCAATAATCTATTTATTTTTTTTTTTTTTTTTTCCGGACTATGACTTATGTATTTCTTTATATTTTTAACTGGGTTACATTTGTAACGTTGAAACTCAAAAAGACACAGGCAACAATGATTTGAGTGTTTTGTGTGTACCTTGTTATTATAAGGCAATAACACAATGAAAACACAACAGTTTGTAGTAAAACATTACATGAAAAATAATAAACAAAAATAATAAAGCCGGCAAAATAAAAGACTTTTACCCAAGGTCTGTGTTGGGGCCCTTTTTGTTTTCTCCTCCGACTTGTGTCAGTGTATCAGTGTATGTGTTGGTCCTACCACACCGTCCGTGAGGAAGGAGGATCAGGAGCCTTTCACGATTCTGGAGTTCGATGCGGCTCGCCACCCAGCTCACACTGGGAATCCTCAGATCTTGGGATCTAGAACAGTCTCTGGAAGCCTCACACGAATCCAACAGGAAACGAGCGCTCCGATGGATGATGGAACGTGGATGCCACCTCTTTTAAACGCTGTCATCCACAAAAACCCTCAAAGGAAAATCCAAATTACATTAACTGATTCAGTAGTTGTACAACAAAAATCTATCTTTAGTTCAAGCTTTCATTTATAGTTGTGAAACCATAAATACATTCAAAGTACTTCTTCATCATTCAATCATGTTCAAATATTCAATTTACATCAATAACTATTTCAAAACCATAAATTATCATGGTTATGATAGTAAACAGCCAAAAGAGCATTTTTCAAAAATAAAACAAAAAAAAAGATATCACTTTAAGTTGGTGAAAAAATATGTTCAATACAACTACAATAGTAATTTTAAGGTGTTATGGCTCAACGTGCTTAGTTTTCTCTCCTTGCACCGGTAACAGTGAGAGAATGCACTAAAAATTAACCGCTTTGATTACACAATCAAATAATCTCACCAATATATTTTCCTCTCAACAACCAATAAACACAGTTAAGGAAAACAACATCCTCCTTTGTAAACAAAAAAATTAAACAATTAACATTTCAATAAATCACAAATGAAACCAAGCAACCATAGCAGCTAAGTGGCTATGCCCAACTAGTAGGCCACGAGCATCACGAACCACAGTTCCGGGTGATTAGCAGCATTAGCCCCTTGACAACTATATTAACATTTAAACCTGAATATCAGCTGCCTTAACACAGTTTAAGAGTGTTTTTTCTTACTCACCGCTGAATCACAGTATATACAACTTTACCGAGCTTTACCCCACCAGGTCGGCATGATCACTCGGTCCCTTGCGCTGCTCTATAATGTTGAAGCAAAACGATTTAAAGCCGTCATATTTTATTCGGAATTACACAGCTTCACGTAAGATATTTTTTCTAGCATCTTACCCAGTAAAACACCACTCGTTTCACTCGTTTTTTCTCCTTATTTCTCTCGTTATTGCTCCACTCTCACGAAGCAGCACGCACATGCTCTGGACCAGGTGTTGTGGCCCAACTGGTTTCTGCTCTAACTGGTTTCCTTGCAGATGTGTTGCGCCGCCGTCAGCAGATTCGACACAATTTAGAAAAACATGCTACAACATAATACCGGCGATTTTAAAGCCGCAGCCCACATCTACCACAGCAAATATGCTTCTGGAAGTGAGCGCTACGTGCTGGTGACTTATAAAAAAATAATTTAATAAAGAAAATGTGAAAAACAATTTTGCGCCGAGTTGGACTCGACCTCACTCCAACAAAAAAAATCACACAATGAAGATAACCTGTCTACCTCCGTGAGCCACCGGGACTCACAACAAGCACGGCTTTCCTTGGGTATTAGTTAGTGATGTCGGCACCAGGCAACGTTTTGATTTGAGCTGCCTGAGACAACTGGTTACCATCGGTTTGCCATGAAAATACCCAAACGTATTTGTCGATGTTACTTGTTCTTTTTCCTCGAGTCAACAAACATTTTCAACGCCACATTACAGTCCACACAACACTGCACACCATGACAGCCTGTCACGTTTTAAAAGTGACGACGTTAACTCGGAAAATGCTGTTAAAATGGGCTAAATAATATGTAAACAGAAGCCAAGAACAAAGAGACTGGATCATTACGGAGAGGAACAGCCACAACTTACATTTACTCGTATCACTGTGGTTTGTGTGTGCGCACTAAAACAAAATAGTTGAGCGTTTTATATACACAAAAAAAATCTGCCATCTTGAATTTATATGTGACTGAAAGCTAACACAAAAAACTATGTTTTTTTTTTCACTCGAATCACTGTTCTCAGACATTGTGTCTCATTTAACAGGTAACTGTGTCATCAGCATGATGCGTTCAATTACGGGGCAGTGTCGCACATTCGCGCGATGGCGTTCAGCGCACATAAAGAGATAACATTATACATCGGGAGATGTTTGTAATGTTGTGAATTGAGATATTTAATTTGGTCATTGCATTTAACTAAGTAATTAAAAACAACTAGATTGATATTTATAGTCAGCTCCCAATCCTTTTTGCACTACGCAAGATTAATTCTTTCAGTCAATTATTTCAGTGCTCTTTCCATCTGTTTCAAATGACTCTTCAAATATTGTATGGCAATATTTTCCAGATGGGGAATTGTATTATCAATGCCACAGAAAACGTGATGCGAGTCAGCATCACCTGGCTAAAGTTGTGCGCAGTCCACACGAGGCAGACAATTTATTCACGGAGTTCCATGCCAGCGCAATTGGAGCCCATTGTGGCGTGGAAAAGACAATGCATGCGATTGGCCTCCGATATTACTGGCCTGGCATGAAGAAAGACATCACAAAATGGGTGAGTGCACAATTGCTCTATTGCTATGAATTTCAAGCAACTATTAACAGCGTTTGCATGTCAGATCTGAGTGTTCTGAATTAATTTGCTTTTAGATAGCCCAGTGTGATCACTGCCAAAAGAGGAGGGCATCTTTAAAGGAGAAAACTCAATACCAACCCATTGAGGTGAATGGTCTTCATAAATGAAACATGCTGTTTAACATACACCAACAATGTTAATGTAGAATAACTGATTTTGTGCTTTGGTTCACATAAGGTATCAGAGCCCTTTGAATTAGTCGGAATGGACCTTGTTGGCAAATTAAAGTGCTCAAAAAATGGATACACATATATCTGCGTTATGGTGGACTACTTCACAAAATGGCTGGAGGTATATCCTCTAAAAAGTAAAAAGGCTGAGGAAGTAGCAGAATGTGTACTGGACTTTTTTTTTTATAAATATGGCGCACCCAAACGAATTCTGACAGATCGCGGCAAAGAATTCCTCAACAAAGTAAGTGAAAAGTTAGAATTTTTTATTGTGTTATTGTTTACAGAAACTTCTCTGAGAGAACCAACTTTGTATGATATAACAATGTATGTTTTTAATTCTAATTCTAGATCAACCTAGATTTGTGTGCCAAGCTTGGCATTACAAGAAGCCTCTGTGCACCATACCACCCACAGACAAATGGTTTGGTCGAAAGGCTAAATGGCACCATTCAAGGGTGAAAACAAAACTGTCCACATTTTGTCTTCATGTTATCTCCAATCAGGCCTGCATGAAAAATGAACATGTTTTTGTTTTGTTTTGAGAGCTTTGAAAAAGATGGTGCTTGACAATCCAAATGACTGGGACAGTTGGATCAAACCAACTGTATTTGGATTGCGAACAAAAAAACAAATCACGACAAAATATTCACCTTATTATTTGATGTACGGAAGAGAGGCCCGCTATCCATCTCAAATTCCAGACAAATTGCAGGTATGATAGCATTTTCATACAGTAGATGCTGATTAGGGAACCATGTACATTTGAGTCCTTGTGTTTTTTAATCTTTGCTAATATTTCAGATAAGTGATGACAACATACATGCCCTGATCCAAAATGAGGAACCATGTAAACGTGTGACCGACCTCAAAGATGTTTACACTAAAGTGGAGGAGAACCTCAAACAAGGGCAAGAAAAAGTCATGAAAAGGAAATTATTAAAGGGGGATGATGACAGCTTTGTGGTTGGTGACAAAGTACTCCGTAAGAACATCAGACAAGAACAAAGAAAAGGAGGGAAATTAGAGGCTGATTTAATGGGTCCATTCACAATCACCAAAATTGAAGGGAAAAGCATTGATCTTGAAACCGAAAAAGGAGTAATCCTTGAAAGGATCAATGTTGACCATTTAAAAAGATATGTGGAGCCACAGGCAAGAATTCCATCAAAATGGATTGACCGCACCACTCCTGAAGCCGTGGAGCCCAGTCCCTTGACTTCAACCACCGAAATAGTTAATCCAGAAGACTCAGTGACAGGCGTTTTGTCCTCAAGTCTTCAGGCAAAGAGCAAAACTCTCCTCAGCCCATCACTTTTGATCACCCCAGAGGACTGTAAGTCTGGATGTTAATACGATTTCATTTCATAAACAACACATTGAAAAAGATCTGCATATATGCTGGAGGCTGGACATATTTCAAAATGAAATATGGGTGAAATGTTGGGAAATGTTTTAATATAGATGAGCCCTTTGTTAACAGCCTTCTTGTAATTTTCAGTAATAGATGATATCTGGTCAGGGAAAAGGCAAGGAGTTCTCTGGAGCAAAACTGGACCTTACAAATTGTTTGCCATGGACATACAGAATCTAGCCCCTGGATGGGAAATTGAGAGTGAGGTAACAGCATACATAGTCTTTTTTTGTTTGAAATGTCTTTTCTGACCAAACTGTAACTCCATACAATTGTCACTTAAAGGTTGTGAATGCATTCATCTCCATGGTCATTGTGACGATTGAGAAAGAAACTGGCAAGAAGGTCTATCTGATTGACTCATTCACAATGACTGCAATGTGGCAAGGGTCATTCAAAGGGTTACGCAAGGTATTCATTAAATAAAAAACTAAAAACTGTCTACATGACTACAAAATACACGTTATATGTTCAAGGTATTTATTCTTTGTTTGTTTTCAGCTCGACCCAATGGCCTACGATGCTCTTGTTGGACCAGTGTGCGACAAACAGCACTGGACCCTTGTGGTGAGAATAAACCTAGAAAAGATTTATTAGAATTGATTATATTTTATAGAGCTGTATGTAGGATTGTCTATAATTATTTTTTTATTTGTATTTTCTTTGTTGTTGTGTGATTTTCATATGTATTAAGATTATTTATCCAAAGGAGAAGCGGGCTGTTTTCGTAAACCCTTTGGGTGAAACACCCGATGAAATAAAGAAATGCAAGGAAATAACAAGGTAGATCACAAGTCAGTGGTAGTGTTATCAAAGGCTTGAGCACATATTTTGAAGATATTTTACAATTCTTCAGAGCCTTCATGAGAAAAAAGAAAAGGCCACATTTCAAGATGGACTTGTGACACCTTGAGCCATCCGTGCCAGCAGGATTCGACATCCTGTGGGGCCTTTATTTGCAAGGTATGAGTGCAACTAACCCTTTGAAGAAATCTGTTAAATGTTACTACGTAATTGTACTACGTGTTGTGTAGTTTGCAGAGCTTCTCCTAACCACTGGGGTGCTACATTTAAGCAGTTCCATCACTGAGGTTAGGAGGGAAATGGCGTGTAGGCTGCTTGCTACTTCAGGTTTGTTTTGGTTTATTTTTTTGTTGTTGTTGTTGTTGTTGTGTCATATGAATTAAGGTGTTGCTGATAAAATTATTGCATGTGTATTGTCTAGAAAACCTTTCAGACCTATGCAGGGCTTGTGGAAATGATTGCCAAAGTCCTGGGAGAAATGAAAATGAGCATGATTATTGGGTAAGCATACAGCTTTACAATTAAATATATATATGTATGTATGTATATGTATGTATGTATGTATATATATGTATGTATATATACGTATGTGTATGTGTATGTATATATATATATATATATATACATATATATATTTATATATATATATGTATATATATATGTATATATATATATATATATATATATATATATATATATATATATATATATGTATATATATATATGTATATATATATACATATATAAAACACTCAACTATTTTGTTTTAGTGCGCACACACAAACCACAGTGATACGAGTAAATGTAAGTTGTGGCTGTTCCTCTCCGTAATGATCCAGTCTCTTTGTTCTTGGCTTCTGTTTACATATTATTTAGCCCATTTTAACAGCATTTTCCGAGTTAACGTCGTCACTTTTAAAACGTGACAGGCTGTCATGGTGTGCAGTGTTGTGTGGACTGTAATGTGGCGTTGAAATGTTTGTTGACTCGAGGAAAAAGAACAAGTAACATCGACAAATACGTTTGGGTATTTTCATGGCAAACCGATGGTAACCAGTTGTCTCAGGCAGCTCAAATCAAAACGTTGCCTGGTGCCGACGTCACTAACTAATACCCAAGGAAAGCCGTGCTTGTTGTGAGTCCCGGTGGCTCACGGAGGTAGACAGGTTATCTTCATTGTGTGATTTTTTTTTTTGGAGTGAGGTCGAGTCCAACTCGGCGCAAAATTGTTTTTCACATTTTCTTTATTAAATTATTTTTTTATAAGTCACCAGCACGTAGCGCTCACTTCCAGAAGCATATTTGCTGTGGTAGATGTGGGCTGCGGCTTTAAAATCGCCGGTATTATGTTGTAGCATGTTTGTAAATTGTGTCGAATCTGCTGACGGCGGCGCAACACATCTGCAAGGAAATCAGTTAGATCAGAAACGAGTTGGGCCACAACACCGGAAATCATGACAGGATGTCAGACTAACGAGCTGACCACCTGGGGCTCACGCAGCTCACTGATTGGCTAGGTAGGGCAACTCTGCACTGGCTACATTTGGTCGCAAAACAATTATTTATTTATTTATTTTTAAAAACACTTTTAACACGCTTTTAACACTTTTAAGTACAGCTTCAATGATTTATTTATTTCAAAATAAATTGAGTTGTTTTACAGATTTTTTTATGAACGCTCAATGCACTATGCATCTCACCATTAAAATGAATTGTTGGAAACTTTAACTAAAAAACATGTATTTCTGAACCTGGGTTACATGTACTTTCTGGGTTTGAGGAGCATAGCAGATCAATTCCTCAGTTCCATATTGTATGAACGAGGGTAAGTTTGGTTAGTGGGTGCTGCAGCGATTTATGATTATTTTCCATCAGGAACAATCTAATAATGCCCCAGTTGAGGTGCACTAATAGCGCGCAAATACTGCTACTGCTATACAGTTGTTTTATGCTTAGTTTTAATAAATAATTTCAGTTTTAATAACAATTTTGTGTTCGAGCCAATTGCGATGTGGCAGGCTACAATGCGGCTAGCGCGGCGGAGCTAAAATGGCGAACTATTGTTAACATTGTTGTTTTGCCCGTTTAGAGAGACAAGAAAGCCCGAAGACTTTCAAACCCCCTTTATTGTCTTCTGCAGGTATGTTTTCTTTATTATTTCCCTGTTCGTTGTTTTCCTGTCTTTGATTTTACCCCACATGTGTATTGTCACTTTATCCAGTAGGTGTCACTATTCTCCCGTTCATTGTTTTTAAAGGGGACCTATGATGCTTTTTTCTGAGCTTTAAAAACTATTACAATGTTGAACTCTATCGTCAAACGATCTCGATATTGTCAAATAATGACGATCATGCGTTTGGACGTGAGCCCTGCAAATTGTTGGGCATGGTTCTAAACGCTCTGTTCACGGAGATTTTTTCAACACTGGGCACGGAATTACGTAATTGTGTGCCGGATCTCCTTTCATGGCCAAGGTCCGGCACCCTCTCGGACTGGTTCCGCCCTCCTTCCTGCCCCGGAAGTGATTCCGCAATGCGCTGCTCCAAGAAAATGTTTTTTTTCGGTGTCAGGGAAATTAAAAAATATAAAACAAAAAATACTGAGCGACTACCCCGGAACGAACAGAGAAAATGTTGGAGGTTTGTTCAGCCTAATGCGGATGCGATGGAACACCGGTCTGCAGCCAGACCCCTACCGGTCGGCAACGGGAGTGAGACGGGCTCGACTCGGCCGGTGGACAACGAGAGAATAGTCAGCCACGGCAATATTTGAAAACATGTATGAGGACTGTGAGTGTACTGTGACCTCAAGCAACATTAGTTTTAAAACTACTTGCAACGTACAACCGCTGAATCGTGGTGATGAACTGTTAGCCACCACCGCTAACTCCGTGCTCTGCTTGTTATGTGTGTTGTGTTCGCTGGCAGCGAAACTGAAGAGGCAGTGATTTTGACTGGCAAGTTTCACTCCTTATAGCGATGTTCACGCTGCCAGCATGGTAACATGGGTTGTATAGAGCTCTTCCTGCTTTGTGCTTGGTGTGGACGTAAGTGCAGATATTCTTGTCTAAGTCTAATAATAAACGACTCTATGACTGAAGTGATCGTTTCAGCGTACATATTTTCTCTGCTCGGACAGTGTTTTGATACAAGTCAACAGTATGAAACCAAATCATTCTAAGCCCTATTAAGATGTCTCGCAAAAATACAAAACAAAAACACGGTCAGTACACAAAGTAAAATATATTTCCGGGGACACGGAAGGCACAAAAAACGTCCAGGGACCTTCGGTCCGCCTTGCGGCCGTAACTCAGCCCGCGCTGGGTCCATACAGCTGCTAAAGGGTGAAGCCTTCACGACGGTAAGTGTTTAAATTGTGCCTGTTTCGTAAAGTTTGCCGTTTACTCTTTACTCCCGCACCAGCAAACTGAGGAAGTGAGGCTCAGCAGCGACGAAGAGTGTGACCCCGGGCGGGGTCGTTTTCGCGGTAAATACGAGGAAACGAGCCGTGAGATATGCAAATCTAAAAAGCTTTCAGCGCGGAAAATCGTGCGTTGCTGCTCTGGAGGGGCCAGATATCAAATACAAAAGCCCGAAAATTAGTATAATAGGTGACCTTTAAGTGAGTTGTATGTTGTGTGTGTCAACGGAAAGTTCCATGTTGTATGAACGAGGAGAGACAAGAAAGCCCGAAGACTTTCAAACCCCCTTTATTGTCTTCTGCAGAAAATAAAGAGGTGGAAAAACGCAACTCTCAAGTCATCTTTCAAGTCAGCCATTTTACACATCCGTTACACTGGTGCCGTGACCCTTTGGATCTCCAGATCAGCTAGATGCTCTTCGCCATGGATGCTCTGCTGCTGGTTGCGCACCAGCTGTTGTAAGCGCACGTCTGGGGCCGGTAGACGCAGCGGGTTAGGGTTAGGGTCATGACCCTGGGGGTCCTTTCCCAAAGTGGACGTAGCGCTTGTGGAGCGACTTTACATTTGTGTGTGGGGCGGGAGGATGCGACTTGTGGGTTAGCCAATGTGGCTCCCACATTGCTGTTGATTTTGCCATGGTGGGCGCGTAAAGTATGGTAACAATGTTGGAATTTTCACACTTTGGGTAAAACGTTTAAATGAAAATCTGGCAAAAATAGAGCGGAATCCTGTGAACTGGGAGATCCCCAAAACGTCTTTGGAGGGTTTCTATCTGTCCGTGTTTGTTGAGTCTGTTCATTGTAGTGTCTTTGCAGTTGTTTATTTCTTCCAGGTTGATACTGAGGGCAAGCTGACGGAGGATGTGGTAGTTTACAATACCAACAGTGAACTGGTGGAGTAAGAGGTGAGTAGTTAGACTGGGAGAACTGAAGTACAGGGTCAGTTTTTACTGGCTTTTGTAATTGTTTTTCCTTTGCTTATACTGACATTGAGTTTTCTTGTCCTTTTCCAGCTGCTGCTCAAGACGAACCATAGCCTCCACTGTGTTTACATTGCTGCTCCTTGGCTGGCTGGCTGGCTAGTGCAGGGTTGATGCTTTTCAGCATCATTTTCATGACCTATGGTTCTGTGATTGCTGGTTCTGGTTCTCTTGCATAACGACCGATACATATATGCTTTCATTTTCACCTTGCACACGGGCTCTAATTCTTTCAGCGAGCTCGTCCTGATCATCTTCAGATAAAAGAAACAGAAAAGAATGGCTTTTTAAACTCAGTCCATGTTGTGATTTCCAGGCGAGCAACATCCCACCACTCGTGGAGTCCTCAACCTTTCCAAAAGTGGGAAATTGCAATTTCAATGAGCTACTCATGCAAAATGCAGCTCTCTGTTCATTTTGAATGTCAGTTTGTAGTTGTGGTAGGAGTCCATTCTCTGAACAATCAGGCAACGTAGTGGACTGAAGATTTTGCCTTTGTCTCCGCACAGGGTGAGTGGGTTGTGGTGTGTGCGGCGAAGGTGTTTGCACTGAGGCATGGCCCTGTGAAGTGGCCCGCAGAAAGTGTGCTGCGCTGGTTTGCTTGTGCCAGAGCATGAATGCTTACTGCACTATGTTGCACTTCCTCTTCCACATGTTGTATTGTTGTTACAACCCACTTTGTGCCTAGTGGAGATGGCTTGTAACAAGGGACAAGCAGGAGGTGAGTTTTTCACGGGTAACATGTTACGTGTGGAACGAGGTCTGGACTCAAGCGCGGACACAGGTCCCCAAGTGGTAGGAAAAAAATGTTGTTTATTACCTGAAGACACGCAGGACTGGCCATGGCTACAGCTCAGGGGACGTTGAAGAAACTCAACTAGAACAAAAAAACGCTGGAATCTCCATGATAACGGTTACAGAAGAAAAAACAAAATCACTACAAACGGTAGGAAGCTGCTAAACTGACAGACAACAAAAAATCACCAGACTGGCTAGGACGAGGACTAAACAGAAACAAAAAGTCACAAAAACACTTGGATGAAGGCCGTAAGTACTCAAAGTGCAAGGCCGTGACTCTAGGAAATGGCAACGAGATGTTCTGGGTCCGTGTATGTTTTGGTCATTGGATTTTTCGTTCAGAAGCGAGTATTGTTTTTCGTTTTAAAGTGAAAAAAACAAATATGAAATATAAGACGTTTTTCATTTTAACTGTTGATATTAAATAAAAGAACATTTGAAAATGGCTTGATTTTATTTTTATAGTTTGAAGAACAAAAAATAATATCACTAAAATACAAACACAAAAACAGGGCTGGTCTTTGGAGGGAGATACGAGATCAGCAAGTTAGACTGAGGCGGGACGACTTGGACCATGGAGCAAGATGGGGCCTGACACAAGATGGCGCCGTCCATGGCTGCTATGGCACTGACGTGTGTTCGTGTCCTGTGAGCCTTCTTACACTAAAGAAGAGTTGCTGCACTTTAGGGGTTTTACCCCACCGGACCTTTTTCCAACATTACTCACCCGTTCCATGGATATATTGGATATCCTGGTGAGAGGGACAGCGTTCTTTGCCAGTGCTGTACGCTGGACCAGAAGACAACGGGGGAAGCGAGGTGGTTGTCTGGTTCCTCTAAGGAGGAGAAGTTTGCGCCCACCACTCCCAGGTATATTCCTCTGTAACGTGAATTCCTTGCCCAATAAGATGGATGAACTCCAGCTGCTGGTTTCGCGGGACAACGACTTCAAATCCACGGCTGTTTTTGCGTTCGTGGAGACGCATCTGAAACCGGCAGACCCAGGTGAGGCTGTACGGCTGTAGGGTTTTTCCGCGTTTCGTGCCGACAGAGACTTCGAGGCAGTAGCGAAGTCGCGTGGAGGTGGATTAATGTTCTTCGTGAACGATCGCTGGTGTTCCGACGTGACAGTGCTGCAACAACACTGTTCCATTGACATTGAAACTCTCTTCATACTCTGTCGCCCATTCTATTCCCCCCTTGAGTTTAACGCGTTCATCCTTGTGTGTGTTTACGTTCCTCCGGATGCTGACGTCACCGCAGCAGTGGACACACTGACCGAAAAGCTGTCAGGGGCGGAGCGTAGTTACCCGGACAGTTTGGCTGTGGTGCTCGGGGACTTTAACAAGGCTCATCTGAGCAGGGCTCTCCCCAAATACAGACAGCAGGTCACTTGTGCCACTAGGGGTATGAATATTCTGGATCACAGCTACTGCACTATCCGCCAGGCATACCACTCTGTCCCCCGTGCTGCACTGGGCAATGGAGATCACCATTGCGGTCTCGTCCGTCTGATCCCTCGCTACAGGCAGAGATTAAAAATATCGAAACCTGTGGTGCGGTGCTTCAGAGTGTGGTCCAGTGAGGCGAGTGAGAGACTCTGTGCATGGTTGGAAAATGCGGGCTGTGACCAGGACTTTGTCGGGTGGGCGGGGCCTGAGGCTGGAAACGACCTGGATGAATACACAGACACTGTGACATCATTCATCAGCCTCGGCGAGGAGGTGTGTGTCCCTATCCGCTCCAGGAAGATCTACAACAACGACAAGCCCTGGTTTTCAGCTCATCTCAGGAGGCTGAGGTCGGAGAAGGAGGGGGCCAGGCGTAGCGGTGACGTGGTTTTGTTTAGGCAGGCCAAATACAGGTTTGCCAAAGCAGTGAGGGAGGCAAAACATCGCTTCTCCGAGAGACTGCGCCAGCAGCTCTCTGAGGGGAACTCCTCCTCGGTCTAGAAAGGCCTGAAGACCATCACCAACTACAAGCCCAGGTCCCCGCAGGCGGCTGACAACCTCCTCCTCGCGAACGAGCTCAATGACTTTTACTGCAGGTTTGAGAAAGAGAGTTCCCCACCCGCCCTCTCCCTCCAACCCCCCCAGCTACAACCACAACCACTACCCCCATACACTAGGGTGCCCCTCTCCTCCCACCCCACATCCTCCCTCTCTGTTACGGAGAGAGAGGTGAAACTGCTGCTCAGGAGTCAGAACCCCCGGAAGGCGTCTGGCCCGGATTCTGTCTCCCCCTCTGTCTTGAAGCACTGCGCTGAACAGCTCGCCCCGGTGTTTACCAACATCTTCAACACCTCACTGGAGCTGTGTCGTGTCCCAGCATGCTTCAAGGCTTCAACCATCATCCCCGTCCCCAAGAAGGCCAAGGTCACAGGCCTGAATGACTACAGACCCGTCGCCCTGACCTCGGTGGTCATGAAGGTCCTGGAGCGCCTTGTCCTGGCTCACCTGAAGCGCATCACTGATCCGGAGCTGGACCCGTTGCAGTTTGCGTACAGAGCAAATAGATCCACGGAGGACGCCGTGCACATGGCTCTGCACCACACCCTAAACCATCTGGACACTGCCGGCAACTATGCCAGGATCTTGTTTGTCGACTTCAGTTCGGCCTTCAACACCATCCTACCATCCACCCTGGAGCACCAGCTGTCCCTGCTGCAAGTACCTGCCTCCACCTGCAGGTGGATTACGGACTTTCTGACCAACAGGTCTCAGCGTGTGAAGCTAGGGAAGAGCATCTCCAGCTCCAGGTCCACCAGCACCGGTTCCCCGCAGGGCTGCGTCCTGTCCCCCCTCCTGTTCTCCCTGTATACCAACACCTGTGTTTCCATCCACCCCTCGGTCAAGCTCCTGAATTTTGCTGACGACACCACCCTGGTCGGCCTCATCTCCAAGGGGGACGAGTCAGACTACAGGAGGGAGATCGAGCGGCTGCGGAGGTGGTGCAACCACAACAACTTGGAGCTAAATACACGAAAGACAGTGGAGATGGTGGTGGACCTCCGGAGGAGCGCAGCCCCACCCCCTCCCATCATGCTGGAAGGCACCCAGGTGAAGGCCGTAGAGTCCTACAGGTTCCTGGGTATAACCATCTCCCAGGACCTATAGTGGGAACGTAACCTCACGGCCCTTCTGAAAAAGGCCCAGCAGAGGCTGTTCTTCCTTCGGCAGCTGAGGAAATTCAGACTGTCGAGGGATATGATGACCCAGTTCTACACGGCCATCATCGAGTCCATCATCACCCACTCCATCATCACCTGGTTCCCCGCTGCAGCTGCTAAGGATCTTGTCAAGCTGCAGCGGGTGATTCGCTCTGCAGAGAGGGTGATTGGCCGTCCCCTGCCCTCCCTAAAGTCCCTGCACGACTCCAGGGCACTGAGGAGGGCGAGGAAGATCATGGCCGACCCCTCCCACCCTGGTCACGGACTCCTCACCTTGCTCCCCTCTGGGAGAAGGATGCGGCTGCTGAAGGCCACAACTCGCCATAAACTGAGCTTCTTCCCCTCAGCCGCCAGGCTGCTCAATGACTCTGGCTTCCCTCCCTCTGCCCCTCCAGTGACACCAGCACTCACCACCAGCAGTACATAAATACCTTGCACTAACTAATCCCAACATGCACTTTATCTATATATATATATATATATATATATATATATATATATATATATATATGTATATATATATATATATATATATATATATATATATGGTCTTTGTTTACTTCCGCATTGCACTGTGTTGTATGTTTGTTAGTTGATATATATGTGAAAAGAACTGAAATGCACACATGCATTGCCAAAACAAATTCCTACGTGTTTACACAATGGCAAATAAAGAAATCTGAATCTGAATCTGAATCTGAATCTGAATCAATACGTTGTTTACAGAAATAATAAAAGAGTTTGTTTAAGAGAGGACGGCATGACGACAGAGAAACTGAGCCGCATATTTCAGGTAAGAAAAAATAACGACAAATTTATCCCACATTAAATAGGTATAGGTTAGCCTACTATCTAGTTTGCTATTTTATTGTCTGTTTAATAAAATTTAATTTATTGTCTTCGGTTCTTCTATCGGTATAAGGTCGCCTTCACATTAATTAATTGATAAAAACTGAATTGGAGTCATTTAACTGTTAGTGTCACACAATCATGTTTCTTCACAAAAAAAAATCAAACCACTTTGATATAAAAATGTATGATTAATGTTTTGGAGTAAAACTGGTCCGTGTTGTCAGATTTGTCGAGTGTTCTATTCATTTTGGCCATTTCTGTAAATCGTATTGAGCAGCTCGTAAATATTAATTTTGTTTTTCTCCTAAAACAGCAGAAAAAGGTGAGGATACTTCAGGCATTGAAGCTGTAAACAGAGGAGAGTGTAGAGGAGACACTGTTGGGAACAACATTATTGAGATTTATGGCCTCTCAGAGGTACTTTCTGTTTTGAAATCCCTTTTTCCAGAGGAATACATTTTGTACCTTTTCATTTAGTTCACAGACAAAATGTATTTAATTGTTCTGTTCAAACACAAAACCAAAACACCTTAGTTCAAACTGGAAGGAAGTTTGTCCTCTGTTCTAATGAATACGTTGCTGTTCATGCTG
Organism: Nelusetta ayraudi; assembly: GCF_046127955.1. Lineage (NCBI taxonomy): Eukaryota > Metazoa > Chordata > Actinopteri > Tetraodontiformes > Monacanthidae > Nelusetta > Nelusetta ayraudi. The sequence continues at coordinate 5,641,069 of NW_027466084.1, forward strand.
CCATTTCTGCATTCCATTATGCAAGTAAAAAAGTGAGTACATCTTTTTTTCATACACGACGCCAAGTTGTGGTTATGAGGTGGAGCAATGCCTCCTTAAAAGGAGCAAAGTTATTGTTCACTGCTCTTGAGAACAAGTTGGAAATGTCTGGGTATCTGTCTGCAAACTGACTCTCAGCTGGGAGCTTATCCTGTTCAGTAGAAAATGGATCATCTCCAAAAGTGGAACGTATTGTCAGTGTGGCTCCTGAATCCTGGTTGTATAGGGCTGCTGCTTCCAGTGAGTGAGGCAACAGCTCCTGTAGTGTTTTCTTAGGACACCCATTGCCAGCCAAGACATTTGATAAAATAAAGAATATGAGGTTGTTGTTGAAATGTGCATATACCTGTTGTAATTATTTTCATAGTGCTTGTTTATTTCACCTGGAATTCGGTGTGCATTCCACGCCTCCACCACTCTTGTGAGACCAATCTGACACAATTGGCCAGCCAGGTTTGAAACGCAGTACCTCACAAGGCTGTCATCCATATTTATTTCCTCTTGATTCTCTTGAGTCTTAATTGGGTAGTTAACCCAATTATTTACTTCAGGCCACATTCGTTCAACTATATGATTCTGATCACAGATTAAAAATATAGATAAACAATATGTATATAAAGATCTATCCCATGATTAGACTGTAAAGCTGAGTACCAATGTGTTTGCTTGAGCCGTAGTTCATTATTAAACCTACTTAAAACAGAACCCTTTTTGTTATTCAATGGTAATTTAACCCAAACAACTGGATGCCGTTAAGTTAAGGTATGAATTTCACACAAAAAATGCAGCTGAAGAAAACAGTAGTAACGTATGAATTGCGATTTCTTTTTTGGTTTGGCTGGTCTTTCGACTTTTATTCATTCTATATCAAAGTGATTTGTACAGTATATCAAACATATAAGCCATGTTGTCAATGATGACTAGAGAGAATGGTCTACACTTGTGACAACTGAATACTGTGCTGCACCACAGAAAAAAACATTTTCTAAACCATAAAGCCTGACAAAATACAAAAGCAAAGATCATTAAATATGTAGTCGGGAACAGCAGCAGAGGAGGCACTTTATCTTGCTCCAGAATTGGCCCAAGAAGTGACACCAGGGATGAATAATTGCAAGGATTTAGTGATGTACAGTTAAGTTGTGAACTTGAACGTTTTGGACTGTTACATTAACCTATTTAGCTGGGCTGTTACCTTACCATATGTTACTCTGGCTATTGTGGAACTCAATACTTTTATTCAGAGCTCTATGAAATAAATGTTTCAAAATAGACTGATACCATTTACCATTTATCATATGTTTTTTGTTCTCATCACAGCATTTTTTATTTTGACAAATACGATAATACTGTGGTGCAACATAATCTGAAAAGTCCGTGGCTATAGAGTCCAGAAAATAATACTGATCTATTTATACAACAATTAGTGTGTAACTAAGGTAATCTATACACTACCTTTGTGGATGAAGTCTGTAAATAAGGACGCTTTTCCTGATTATGACGGTGAATTGACAGCAACTCTTGCATGAAGAGTGTCAAATAGAACTCTTTTCCATGATCGACATGGACTTGGTCCCACATACCATACTTGAGCACTGCAGGCCTGGTGGATGAAGAGGCAATTTTAATTAGGGGGAAAAAATATTTCAGTTAGATGTTTTAGATGTGCTCATCCTCAATTTTATGCCAAAATGTAATGGGAATTATCTTACTTATCCGTGGTACTAAACAAATGACAATCTAAATATGGTTTGTGTATTACCTGAAAATATCTTCATAAATTGAAAGGTTGCTGATTTCCGAGTAGGGTTCCAGAGACATTTACAATGAACAATTAGCTTTTCTCCTACAACCAGTTAGCAAATCTGCAGCGCTCTGCCTTAGTCAACACTAACCTCTAACTTGCTGATCTCGTACCTCCCTCCAAAGACGAGCCACTTCTGGTCTGAGGATACGGTAAAACGCCCTGTTTTTTGTGTTTGTATTTTAGTGATTTTATTTTTTGTTCTTCAAACTAGAAAAATAAAATCAAGCTATTTTCAAATTTTCTTTTATTTAATATCAACAGTTAAAAGGAAAAATGTATAATATTTCACATTTGTTTTTTTCATTGTAAAACAAAAACGAATTAGCGTGTGCTTTTCGTTTTTTAATACTCGCTTCTGAACGAAAAATCCAATGACCAAAACATATACGGACCGCTAAGTGACAGGTCGTCGCACGTTTCATCTACGTGAAATTACTCAGCAGTAGAGTGAACGAAGAACACTTTGTGGAGGGGGTTTAATTTAAAGCAATGAGTTCAACAGAGCGATCAAAAAAATGAAAGTGCGTTTTTAGTAGGCTAGATTATGTGACTTAAGATGGTGAAAAGTGCATTCTCAGTGTATAATTATTTGGTAATTGATTAGTTGATTTTTAAGATTTTAAAATGTGACAGTTCGTGTTAATGAATTAATGATTTACATGTGAATACGAGGGAATATAGCCATACAGGGGCTTAGCCAAGTCCTATTGACAGATGTGCACACTGGTAACATTTTATGAAAAGGTACAATTGTGTAGTGCACACAATACACATAATTGATAAACATATTTAAAAATGTAGGAATTTCCCGTTTCAATGACTATGTCGTCAGTGGGGGTTAAAGCGGGAGAAAGTCGAATCGGAAGGATTCTAAGTGAGGTGCACCAGTCCTATAATGAGCTGGGGGGGGGGATCTCTCAAGTCTGTCGACGACGGGGAGGGCACCCCGAAATATATATACAAGACAAAGCGAAGTGCGTCTCGTATCAGTTCATTACGGGACAGTTTTTTTAGTTGCCAAATACGGGACAATTGCGTATTTTACGAGAGGGTTGGCAACCCTATCTAGACCACAGACGCAAATCAAATGAGGTTTTGTCATTTTCCCTAAAAAACAGGACAAATTGTGTCCCGGGAGAGAATTTATTTTCCCCGGGACAGGTGGTGAAAAAAGAGAACAATTTTGGGAAAAACGGGACGGGTGGCTACCCTACCTACACAAGAAAAAAACATGTGATTTTCAAAATTGCTCAACCTACCAAATGTTACATTGACAATTGAAAAGTTATCCATAGTGGTAGTCCATACATGTATTTAATTTATAAATGATCTAAACGTTTAAATTTATGTTCTCAGTTTTGGATTGGCTAATTGAGATTTGTTTCAGTGAGCATGTTACATCCACCTGGTGAACCCAGTTGGTGGACAAACACGACAATCAGGAAATCAAACGAGTCTCAATGAAAGTGAACAAAGGATTTATTGTTATAAATGAACACAAGGTGGGGGAGGATGGGGCAGGGTGACTGTGCCTAAATAAATGAAATCAATATAACAAAAGTAGGCCTGTCTGGCTGAACTCTAAAGAAAAACAAATAAACAAGATGCCTCACTGGCTTATCTAAAAAAAGGTCTCTAAAAACGTACAAGTGTGGCACAACCAATAAACCTAGTGGGATAACAACAAATCAACTACGTGCGTGCAAAGTGTATAGGGTACCCCAACTTACCTACTCCCTCAAACCTCCCACCATGAATCAGACAAATAAAAATCATGTGTCTGAGCAAACAAATCAAACAGCAGGAGCAAGAGAACTGGAAAGCCGCAGACCTCCATTTTATCAGGTAGCCTCCATCCTGATAGGCCAGCTTGAAAGACAGGAGGCCAATAGGAGGCGTGGCCTGCTGCCGCAGGCAAGCACCTGAAAGGAAAAACACAAAGGGGTGGGGGGAGGGAAGACAAAAACTGCTTGACACGCAACACCCCCACCCATGTAAGTCCAAATATAATGTTTGGAACAGCATGATATACAACTACAACGCACGTGACAAGGCATCAGCGAGAACATTCTCAGATCCCTTTTTATGGTGAATCTCAAGGTTGTGGTTCTGAATGATCAGGGACCAACGCATGAGACGTTGGTTTTGATTATGCATCCTATGGAGGAACACAATGGGGTTATGATTTGTGAAAACCTGAATAGGCTTCGCACTGGATCCGAGGTAAACCTCAAAATGTTGCAGTGCAAACAGGAGTGCAAGAGTTTCCTTTTCGATGGTAGAATACTTCAGTTGTTGTTGAATTTTCGTGAAAAGTATCCCTCAGGATGAGTGATGCCCTGCTGGTCCTCTTGCAGAAGAACAGCTCCTGTACCAACTGCACTGGCATCAATTTCAAGCTTAAAGCGCACAGAGAAATCTGGCGCAGACAAAACAGGAGTGCAACACAGTAGACTTTTCAAACGCTCAAAAGCCTGTTGACACTCACTGGACCAACTGAATGGTTTTGAGGGACTGGTTAAAGCGGTCAGCGGAGCAGCTACCGAGGAGAAGTTTTTCCAGAACCGGCGATAGTAGCGAGCCATCCCAAGAAAACGGTGCAATTCTCTCCTGGTGGTGGGTGTGGGAAAGGCAGTAATGGCAGAGATCTTTGCATCCACAGGCCGCACCTGTCCTCGACCAACCTGCTGACCAAGATAAAGCCTTTTCCAAATTCACATTTAGCAAGGTTGAGGGTGAGAGATGCACCAGACAGACGGGTGAAAACCTCCCTCAGTGTAGTCATGTGACTAAGCCAGTCATCTGAGTGTACAACAATGTCATCCAAGTATGCTCGGCAGTTTGAAACACCCCACAGTACCCTACTCACTAGCCTCTGGAAAGTAGCCGGTGCATTGCACAGACCAAAGGGCATCACAGTGTACTGGAGAAAGCTGTCAGGGGTCACAAAGGCGGAAATCTCAGAAGCATGTGCAGTTAAAGGAACCTGCCAGTATCCCTTTAACATGTCAAGCTTACTGACAAAGTTGGCTGGACCAATTTCATCGATACAGTCATCAATACGAGGTAAGGGATGTGCATCAGGAACAGTGACAGCATTTACCTTGCAGAAGTCTGTACAGAACCTGGGACTTCCATCAGACTTTGTATCCAGAAGACAAGGGGAACTCCATGGACTAGAACTTCGAATCGCAAATCCATTCTGTAGGAGATAGTCAACCTCTTTCTTCATAATCTCCCTCTTTGCAGATTAGATTAGTTTTTCAGTATTACTGAGCCTTGCCCCCTGTGGTGTGGCACTATGCATCACCAACCCATCGCCATCATCTTCAACACCAGCAGAGGTCACCATTGAGACAGAAGACATAGGTGAGACAGCAGTCTGCCCATCTTCAGCTGCAGAGGACCTCTTCTGATCCTCTCTGGAACAGTACTGTTTTATCATGTTGACATGACAAACTCTGCGGTCAGGGGTTTTGATGACATAGTTTGTCTCACTCAGTTTTCTCTCTACAACATAAGGACCAGAAAATTTAGTTGAGAGGGTAGAACCAGGAACAGGCGAGAGAATCAGAACTTTGTCACCTGGTTGAAATGAATGGGCAGTCGCTCTCCGATCATACCGTTTCTTCATCTTCACCTGGGACGAGGTCAGGGCTTCTCTAGCCAAGGAGCAGGCTAACTGGAGGCGATCCTTGAGCCTGGAAACGTACTCAGGAATGCTTGTCACTTCTTTCCCTGGTGTGACCATATGCTCTTTAAGGACCTTTAAAGGACCCCGGACCTAATGAGGTAACACTAGCTCAGCGGGACTAAAACCTAATGACTCTTGTACAGCCTCACGAGCAGCAAATAAAACAAATGGGACACCATCATCCCAATCCTTTTGAGCCTCATGGCAGTGCTTGCGCAACATGGATTTCATGGTCTGGTGAAATCGTTCAAGTGCGCCTTGGCTTTCAGGATGGTAAGAACTAGATGTTATATGCTTTATGCGTAAAGTTTTAAGCACCTGGGCAAACAACTTGGATTTGAAGTTGGTGCCTTGATCCGATTGAACGACTTTTGGCAGACCAAACACTGTGAAGAACTTTACCAAAGCCTTGGAGACAACTGGAGCTGTTATTTTCCGCAGTGGATGGCTTCTGGGAACCTGGTGGAAGCACACATCACTGTTAGAAGGAACTGATTTCCAGCCTTAGTCTTTGGTAGTGGCCCCACACAATCGACAATGACCTTTTCAAATGGCTGTCCCATTACTGGAATAGGACAAAGAGGTGCAGGGGGAATAATTTGGTTCGGTTTTCCAGTAACCTGACACAGATGACGTGCGACAATAACCAACAACATCGGATTTGAGTCCTGGCCAAAAGAAATGTTTAAGGACTCTGTTGTGTGTTTTTGTCACCCCCATGTGTCCTGACCATGGGTGGTCATGAGCTAAGGACAGCACCTGCAAACGATAGGCCATAGGCACGACAACCTGGTAAGTTGCACTCCAGTTTGCATCCTCCTCTGAAGGATCATTAACCCAGCGACGAATCAACAGGCCATCATTATAAACATACGCGGCTTTCTTCATCTTGGTCTCTGCTTCCACCTGGCTGAGAACAAAAGAATGACATTTTGAAAGTGTGCTATCACCTTGCTGTGCTGCAATGAACTCCTCTCGGGTGGCTGGCAGGTTCATAACCTCTGAACTGGAAGGGGATGATGCAGCATCCGAATTTTTGTCTTTTACCTGACTTTCAGACTCAGCTACCACAGCATCTGGATCCTGCCCAATAACCATGAAAGAGTCAGACAGGTCAACACCATATTTCTTTGACTGGGCTCGGGTTACCACACAAGCAGGAAATATATTACATTTCTGGGCTGTGTAGTCAGATTCTATGGTCAGATTGGGCTTGTCTAGTACCTCCAAGAGCGTCTGGCTGCAGACCTGCACTGAGAGGACGACCTGCACTGTCAGGACCGGAAGTTGATTTAAAGCCTTTCAAATTAAAACGCTTTTGGGCCGGAAGTTCATTTAAAGCCCCGGAAGTTCATTTAAATCCTTTCAAATTAAAAGGTTTTATAAATTTAAAATGTTTTAGAGAGTACGTGAAGATTTTTATAACAGAAGACGTGAGGAATTTTTTCTTTTTTTAAAGATTAATTGTTATGTTTACTGTGCCATCAGAACACGCTTTCGATTTTCTATTGTATTTTCAGTTTGAAAGATTACGATTATGATCCACTCCTGGTGGCTTTCATAACTTCGTGTTCGCTGTGTTTTAGGAGGTGGGTTTTTATCAACACAAACCCAACCGTTGAAATGTTTGTTTTTTGTAACACACACACACACACGTGTATATATATATATATATATATATATATATATATATATATATATATACATATATATATATATATGTATATATATACATACATATGTATATATATGTATATATATATATACATATATATATATATATATATATATATACATATATATATATATATACATATATATATATATATATATATATATATATATTTATATATATATATATATATATATATTTATATATATATATATATATATATATATATATATATATATATATATATATATATATATATATGTATGTATATATATATATATATATATATATATATATATATATATATATATATATATATATATATATATGTATATATATATTGTGGGGCCCATAGTTTTTATTATGGACAGTGCGTAATGATTTGATTTGATTTGTTTTTATTTCATTATTATTTCCAATTACTGTTGTGTTATTGTTTCACCGACAATGGTAGAGGGTAGGCTTTGGCGTGGACTCGAATATTTGTGTATTGCACACGGGCACCTGTAGGGCACCTGTAGCTGAGAGGGGGGGGTCCTGACGCTGCTCGGGGTTCCGATCGGCGATTGGAGAAGAGTTTTTGGCTAAGCTAATGCCGGTGTGTACGACAGGTAGCAGAGGTTGGAATAAATAAACTGTGAAAACCACAAAAGTACGCCTGGACCTTCTTCTTATCGTCCATGTGTGCAACAAATCTTGGAGGCACCGCTGGGATTGATTGACGCCGCATTCAGCGTGGTCCGGAAAGAGACGGGGCTCGCCTTCGATCAAGATAAGGAGCGCGCACCTTCAGGGGCACGGCTACACCGAAGACGATGGATCTGGAAGAGTTGGCAGAGATCGTGTCACAGAAATTGTGGCTTCTGCAACTGGACCAGCTGAAAAAAGTCGGTGATGAAGCCAAAATCCCGACTGGAATTGTCACGACAAGGCGGGCGTTAGTCAAACAAATAACCGAATTCATAGATAAAGTAATTGATGAAGAAGAAGAGGATGTTGCCATGCATCACCTAAAAACAATGTTAAAGAAGCTTGAACAAATAACAACTGACACAGAAAACTCGGAAATAGACACAGAAAACACAGCACTAATTAGCCAGAAAACACATGAAGAAGTGAATTTAGCTGAAAAATACTCACAGCTTCAATTAAACAGCCAAGCCCTACAAGATGAAGTGAGGAGGCTGAGTGAAAGAATGAACAGTGCTTCGTCAAGTCAAGTTTCAGCTCCACTAAATGTAAACAGATTTCCAGAAGTAACAATGAGGAGAGAATTCAAGATCAGCGGCCAGATTGGGGAGAAGGGGCAAAAAGACAAACTCTAATACAGAAAGTTGATGCATCAAATTGATCAAGGACTGAGTAAAGGACATAGTGAGCCTGAAATTATGGAAGCTGTGATCAAATCAATCAGCCCAGGTTTGAGCATCCGTGACATGTTGGAAATAAAAAGTGACTTGACCCTCTCCCAGGTGAAGACTATATTAAAGGGGCATTTCAAAGAGGACAATTCTACAGACCTGTACCACCGACTTGTAAATATAACACAAGATATCCGTGAGTCTCCTCAGAACTTCCTCTTCAGAGCCATTGAGTTAAAAGAGAGGCTGGTACTCGCTTCCAGGGAAGTCGACTCGGAAGAACAATACAGTATGGAGCTCATCCAGAAGAAATTCTTGAGGTCTGTTAGTACTGGGCTGTTAAGTGACAATATCAAGTTCCAACTAAAACCCTACCTTGATGATCGACAAGTGACGGATGAAATGCTAATTGAACGGATGAACGAGGCAGCTAGTGTAGAATCTGAAAGATTTCAAAAACAAAGGAAAAACACAATCAGCAAAAATCCCAAAGTAAACGAAATTCAGACTGAAATGCAGCCCAATCAACAGGTTCAGGGCGCAGCTGAGGCTGGAGTGGGTGTTCAGGAGCAGTCAGCTGAAGTCGTAAAACCCAAGATTCGCAAGACCCCAGCCATAGTCAGCTTGCGAGACTCTGACCTTTATGAAACTATCAGGCTGCTGAGAGAAGAAATGGCTGAAATAAGAAAAACCATAAACAACTCTCAGGGACCCACCCACCAATTAAAGACAAACTTTAAGAGAGGATGCAAAGTTTGCCAGTCACACCCCCAAAACCTCCAGCTCCACACCAAGCCGAACCAGACAATGCAGTGCACGAGGCCCTTCAAGAGAGAATTGAGCAGCTGGAGGCAGAGTTAGAAAGAAATGGGAAGGTGCAACAAATTGTGGGCGCCACCTACGCCAGCCATCTTTCCTTTCGTCAATAAGCCAAGTTGCAAGCTCTCATCGGGAAGAAGTGCATGGTGGATTGCTTCTTTGAGGGAGTAGCAACACAGGGACTGTGCGATACGGGTTCACAGGTCACGATTATCAACGACAGCTGGAGGAGGTCCTGTTTCCCACACATCCGGTTACGCAGCCTGGAGGAACTACTGAGTGAGGACGAGACTCTTGTGGGCAAAGCAGCAAACCAGACACCCATCCCATTTGCTGGCTGGGCGGAGCTAAGGTTCAAGCTTGGATCCAGTGCGGCAGGAGTAGCACAACCACCCATCATCGGTTACAATGTGATTGAGCAGCTGGTACAAAAAGGGATGGTCTAGAGACGCATCCACAGACAGAATAAAAGGTTTCGTGAAATCAGGATGGGCTAGTACTACACAATTTAGGAGCTCCTCTTTGAGTTTGTGAAAGGCCTCCTCACAGGCGGGGGTCCAATCACTAGCTGTCACTTTTCTGAACACGCCAGCATGCCTGCCCTTCTTGCCTGGCCATCCTCTCCTCTTTTGGCCTGCAGTCAGAGAAAATAGGGGTTTAGCAATGGCTGAGCATCTTGGGATGAAGCTTTGATAAAACAGTACCATGCCCAGGAAAGATTTAATCCTCCTCATGGAGGGAGTGCATCCATCCTCTTCCATCAGAGCCTCCTTTGGCATGTCTGAAATGACGTTCACTTTAGCAGGATCCACAGCCACGCCATTCTGGTCAATGACATGTCCGAGAAACTTGACTGTCCTCTGCATCAGATGGCATTTTTTTGGACTCAACTTGAGGTTGTAGTCCCTCAACTTCTGAAAAACGACTTGCAACCTGTCAAGAGCAACTTCTTCAGTAGGAGCGACTACAAGGAGGTCATCCAAGTAGCAAAGCAGGCTGGTGAAGTTGAGCTCACCAAAGATGTTCAACATCATCCGCATGAACGAAGCTGGACTGTTGCATAGTCCTTGGGGCATCCTGTTGTATTCGTACAGGCCAACAGGTGTTGTAAAAGCTGTGTACTTTTTGTCTTCCTCGCACATGGGGATATTGTAAAACACGGAGGTCAAATCCATGGTGCTAAAGAAAGCATTGCCTCCAAGAGCCGCAAGACAGTCCGCTTGGTGAGGGAGTGGATGTGCATCTTTCATGGTTTGTGCATTAAGCCACCTGAAATCCGTGCAAATCCGTAGCCCTCCATCCTTCTTCCAAACCATAACTAGAGGAGACGCATATTCACTGAGGGATTTACGAATAATGCCCTTCTCCTCCATATCTGTCAGCACCTGTCACAACTGTTGATAGTGTGCTGGGGGCACCCTCCTGTATGGCATGTGAAATGGTCAGCTGTCTGTCAGATGGATACGGTGGACGAACCCCTTCGCTTCACCACAGTCGAGTGAGTGCCTGGAGAAGATATCTTCATACTGCTCAACGAGTTCCACAAGCTTTGCCTTTGATTGGATACTTGAGTGACTAGAGTCAATATCGAGGTCATTCAACCCTAACTTTGAGAGTCTGGTTTTGAGGTTGGCTACAGTTGGTGCGGACTCACAGACCTGCTTGGTTGTTTCTGTCTCAACCCTGCAGGAGCCCTGTTGCAAGTTGAAATCTTCCACTGCAATACAGGGTGATGCTTCTGCAATCAGTGAGTTGCGCTTCAAAACAGTTGGGCTTGAAGATAGATTGGTTATTTTTAGGGGCAACCATCTATCTCCCCACATTGGGGTAATAACCCGCCCGACCAATACATCTCTCGGCCTGGACTTGGAAGTGCAGGGCTCTACGATGATTGTACTGCCAGGGGATATGGGGGCCTTGCTAGAAAGTTTTCCCCACACCAGATGTTCCTTCTGGGGGAGTAATGTGACAGCACAAGGCAGTTTAATGGAGCCAATCTTATCAGGAATCTCTTCACCCCTCCATCTGGTGGTGCATGACATCATATCCAGGAAGTGTTTGCAATCAGTGAGCGAGTGGTTGCTTCCAGCGGACGTGAGCTTCCAATAGTCAACATTGCTTTTCAAGGCATGAATCAGGTATTTCAGAACGTTTGAGCCGATGATGAGTTCATCTCGTTGGCCGGGCACCACTAACACAGGAACAACTCATTTTACTCCATAAACAGTCATCATTAAATCATACATACATTTTGGGCTGGTCTGCTTTCCTCCACAACCAACTAACACGATTTTTTCTGCTGATTGTGATTCCCCTCCGAGGGCACCAGCTTCTTTAAGCAGCTGTTCAGCACTTTCATTCAAGGTACACGCCATAGATCCTGAATCAATCATGGCCCTCAATCTGACCTGGTCGTTCACGGTGACTTGCGTGTAAAATAACTCACTGAAGGCTGGTAGCTCTGCTGACCCTTGGACTATGACCTGGTAACCTTCTGGAACTATTGAACAGGTGTTAACGTAAAGACGCTCAAGGTCTGATTCACCGGCATCGAGGGTTTCTTGTCCTCCGCCCACACTGCCCCTCTCCGAATGTGGGTGTCCTAGTTTCCCTGATGCTGGCCCTGGCTGGGGTTATTGAGACCCACCCGCCCCTGGTTGTATCTGTTGCAGTCTCTTTTGAAATGGCCTGGGCAGTAGCATGAGAGACACAGTTTCTCTCTTCTACAGTGCATGACTGTGGAATGATTAGTGCCCCCACAAACCCGGCAGCTCCTTTTCTGAAAAGGGCCTGGAGAAACCTGATATGGCGGGTCTGGAGTGGTTGTAGCCATCTGCCCTTCCTGACGGGCCATCATTCGATCCAGGAGGGTTATCAAAGCTTGCATGCCATTCCCGTCTATGGCCGGAGTGACTGGTAGGGTAAGTCGGTGATGAGCTGCTTCCAGATTAGTTTGTGACACGGCTGGACATGAAGCTGACTGAGTGCACTGAGGGGACTGCGTTGGCATTGGGTAGGCTGATGGTGGTGCTTGCGAGACATGGGGAGCTGTTGTTGTGGCTGAAGATGGAATAAATTGTTCAGCTGTTGGTGAGAGCTGAGAGGTCGGGGCTCGAGCTGGTACCAACAGGTAAGGATCTGTGTGTGGTACCAGTGGAGTGAACTGTGGGATAGGGAACTGTAATGATGTGTGTGGTACCTCAGTTCCCTGCAACAAGTTGGACTGGGTGTGGCTGACAGCATGTTTGTGTGGGGCACAGTTTCAATTCCAACATAGGAGCGTGTCTTCAATTCTCGTAGGAAGCTGTCAATGCGTTCTTGGATTTCGCTGGTTGTCCACTCCTCAGCCGCCTTAACACTGAGCCTGCTTGACAGTAAAGGATCAGGGCAGTATTTAATGAACATCATCGTGACGTCGTGACCTGAATCCTCAACACTGCGTCCCTGTCTCCGTAAGCACTCATCAGCAATATCAACAGCATTGTTCAGTCTGATCCAATATTCCATGACACCTTCATTCTGTTGTGGTCTAGTATTGTAGAAGTCAGCCATCGGCATTGAGGAGTAGGTCAGCTCACTATAATGTTGTTTCAGGATGTCAAATATCAGTCTTGGGGTATGAATATGATCAAGCGAGAGGTTGTTGCGCAGCGTAACCCTCACCACATCTTTAGCTTTGCCCATTAATCTGGACAATATTTCCTGTGATTGTTGCTCTGTTGGAATGTTTCTCTTAACAAGGTACATATTCATTAAATCGACCCACTCACAAACTGAGTATTTATCGGTGCTGTCCCCCCTGAAAGATGGTGGCTCCTTAACATCAGATTGCATGACCAGTTTTACGCCGGACAAATTGAGCATTGAATGTGCCTGCTCTACCCTGGCACTGTCTGTTAACACTGACTCATTAGTCCCTTTATCCCTTCTCAACTGGGCAGCAATAGACTGGCCAATCTGGTCAGCCAATTCAGAAATTAGAGTACTCAAATCTGCATTAGGTGTTGCCTGTGGAGTCTGAGGCTCTTGAATTCGGGTCGAGCTAATCCTAGGAGTTCCCAACCCTCCCGCTCTGGGTGTCTGCCCTCCCTCATTGAGAAACCACCCTCTCCCAAAACCTGCAACAGTATAAGTTTTCCCTTCTGAAGTACCAGTGTCATCCAATTCAGCTATGGAATGCATGTTAACAAGTGAAAGCAAAAACCAGAAGAAAAGAAAAAGAAGACAAAAAGAGATTTAAAAAAAAATTAAATCACGCGTCAAAACTACAATAATACGAATTTCAGTTATGATATAACATTCACACTGTTGAGTATGTCAAAAATCAAATGCCCCACTCAGTTGGATTAACAAACTTGGAAGAGGGACGTGCACGCAGGGTCCCCTCAGCGATCGCAATGGCGTCGATGCTTGAAGATCCGGGTCACGGCACCAATGTAACCGGTCTTGCTGCACACTGCCTCGCCTCCTACCTCCGCGCTGTGACCTCGCAAGAGTGATTACTGAACGCTGCAGAACTGCTCCAATTGTCGTTTATTTTCTGTGAAACAGAAAAATAATAAACGTAGCACACTCGTCCGTCTCTGCGGCGCACACCTTCAAAAGAAATACACAAACCACGTCAGAACACCGGACCGAGCGCTGCAACTCCGACCCTCCGAGCAAACACAAAAAAAAAAACTTCCCCCACACAAAAACTACAACCAGTGTTATATTAACAAAAAAACAACACATTACATATACAATATAAATATATATATATATGATACAGTAGACAATACCACATTTTCACCGACCCGACAGAACCATCACAGTACATTACCTCTCTCCTCGGAGCTTGCGAAGTAAAGGAAAACACCGCGAAACCCCAGGGAAGTGACGTTGCTACGGTCATAGGTCATGAAAATTTATTAAACCAAATAAATAAAACAATAATAAAAAAAAACTGCTGCAAAAATAAAAAAAATACAACATATAGAACTATTGGCTAAAGAAAGACAAACAACAGATTTTTGGTGAAATCTAAACAGTAACTGAACACACCTGTTACACTTCTTCCACTGAGGATTCAGCTCCACCAGTGGCTTCTGGGACGTCTCTCCCAGTGACCACAGCAGCTTGTAGGGAGAACCAGTCCGCCAGCCACCAGGCTCCACTGGGGTCAAAGGTTGTGCCACGCCCACACACAGTCTGTGGCTGTGTCTCAATTCAGGGTCTGCACCCTTCGAAACGAGCTTTCTCCATCTGAAGGAAGCCTCCCCGGTAACCACACGGGACGGTCTAGCCTTCGGCATAATTCCTGGTTGCGTCACCGCCGTTCCCTCCAGCTGGCCAACCCTGGAAGTGACGTTTTTATAGTATCAAGCTAACCATTGGTTCACCATTCATCCATGCCGTTGGATGATCAAATAAGTAAAATCTTACGTTAGAAACTGAATATTTCATGTGAAACTTCAATACTTAATTTATACTTTGTGTCTTTGCCAGTACATGCCGCTAATTTCAGCTGACTTCCCAGGATCCCAGGATGCTTTGCAGCAGCTCGCAAGGCATCCTGGGATACCGAAGGACGAGAAGAATAGTAGCGGTGTAGCCTTGGAATCGGCATTCCAAGTACGCATTTGGAGCGTCCTTCTGACTTTTGGGAATTGGGACAAGCCTTCGCGCAGTGCTATGACGCAACTTCCTTTCAAATGCATACTTCAAGGATGCAGATCCTGAATTGAGGCACAGCCTGTGTGTGCAGCTTGCTGTTTAGCTCCACTTGTTGTAGTTCTGTCAGCCACCACCAGATGGAGCTCTCCTCTTCACTCTCCTCCTCATCCTCCCTCACCTCCACCTGTAGAGAGAAGAAGAGACAGCAGGAGTCAGGACTCACGGTCCTTGAACGCA
This sequence comes from Nelusetta ayraudi, assembly GCF_046127955.1. Lineage (NCBI taxonomy): Eukaryota > Metazoa > Chordata > Actinopteri > Tetraodontiformes > Monacanthidae > Nelusetta > Nelusetta ayraudi. The sequence goes on from NW_027466084.1 coordinate 5,656,353, forward strand.
TCATCACAGAGACATTGACTGTTGATGAAGATGATGGAGTGACTGGTGAGAAGAACCAGACTCTCAGTCACATGTCAAGTGAACATATGAAGGTCATGTGACCATGGAGTGTTGGGGTGAATTCCAATTCCTCCCTTAACCCTCAATCTCAAGCCTCAATCTCAAAAATGCGCGCTCACGTGAAGTGCAAGTTCTGTCCCGAATGTAGAGTTGAGGGACAAGTTTAAGGGCTGTATCGCCCTCAATATTGAGATTCTCCGGCACCGCCCTTGGGAGTAAGGGCTACCCAGAAGGCATTGCATATTTTCGCCAAGACATCTTCGAAAAATGGCAATGAAAAAAGCGAGCTACAAATGGAAGTATTTTCTTAGTTAATAAAGATATAAATATTACGGAACCATTTTATTGTCTTAGTTTAAGACTTTTTTAAACTATTGACGTTGTTGCGTAACATTTTTTTTTTTTTACTTTACGAGGTTTGTCAACCGGACCGGCGGTCCTGGCTTCACGTTACTTGTGTACATCATTGTGTAGCGACGGAGGACTTCTTCTTTTTCTCCTTCTTCTTCGTCGTCGTCGTCTTCTTGACTGACTGGACGTAGCTTTGGCTATGTAGCTGGACGTAGCTCTTCACTTGACATTTCAGTGATGACTTTGACAATAAAATGTGTACAACTGCAGACCAAGCAAATATACTTATTTGCATTTTTACAAGTTTACGTCATAGTTTTTTCATATGTGATTACACTATACTATGAATTTTTGTTTTTCTTCAGATGTCAACCATTTTTAGGTTCATTGTCATGACGTTCACCTGGCCTGCATCAAAGTTGCAACTTAAATCATCCTCCTATGAGATTTGATGATCCATGACACCCCAGGAGACAAAATTAGGATAATCTTCACATAGACTGCCGGCCCTTATCAAGAATTATGGATACAATTACCGGTTCAGTTGAGGGTCAGCTTTACATTATTTACGTAAGAGGCAAGTACAAAGTTCACAGAGGCAACTCACCTGTGGCTCAATCTTGTTCTCTCGTCACACTGCAAGGGTGTCTTCAACCCTTAACATCCACCCTGCCTCCTGATTGACTCTGAAGATGTCCAAAAAGGAGGTGTACGTTAACGATGTTGAGGAATATTTCCAGGACCGAGGGCCTATCCTCACATTCCAGAATTTGCATTACTGCGTACAGGAGAGAAGGTTCTGCTGCAAGAGAGGTCCCGCCAAATACATCCTCAAAGATGTGAGGTAAGACGTGATACTCAACTGTCAGTTTTTACAAGAACGCAAGCTATCCAATGCTCTTTGGTAAAGAAAAACCAAAGTAAATTTTGAGGGAAAAATGAAAAACAAAAAACAAACTAAGCAGCATTTTTTTAATCCTGTAATATTACTAATATGGAGGTTGATCACCCTGATTTATTTTTTGGAATTGATGACTCATTCTGAAAGCTCATCAGTAAACATGTGTAAATGTAACTGTCTGGCATTTTAATGTAATTCTTTAAACGTGAGAATGTTACGGTTATTATATATCAATAACATTGATCTTTAAAATTATTGTCATTTGTGTGAAGAAAGATTTCTGCCACATTTTTTAGCGTGTTCTCTAGATTTGGTTCCTTCTTTTTGCTTTTAGTGGCATCATGAAGCCCGGGATGAATGCGATCATGGGCGCCACTGGAAGTGGCAAAACATCGTAAGAAACATCCCAAAGTACCTTCACATTCAAATCTATGAATACACAGTATGTATATTAGTTTTCCTCTCTCTTTCTGTCAGACTCCTGGATATTATTGCATGCAGAAAAGACCCTGCTGGCCTGACGGAAGGAAGGGTTTTGATGGATGGCAAAGCTGTCACATCAGACCTCAGGCTCTCCTCTGCCTATGTGGTTCAGGTTAATAGTTCAAATGCAGGAATGCATTTATTTTTTCAAATGTACTTCACCGATGGTTCCTCTTCAGCTGTTCTTAACTAGATTACTCATGTACTTCCAGGATGACGTCCTGATGGGAACTCACTCTGTGAGAGAGAACCTCCTGTTCAGTGCCAATTTGAGGCTGGACCCAAAAGAGCACTCGTCTGAAGAAAAAAACAACAGAGTCACTTCAATCATACAAGACCTGGGACTGGAAGACTGCGCAGACACTAAGGTGCTGCATTACCCAATTGAGTAGCTGCATTGAGTGCACTCACAGACGACAGAAGTAGAGGCAGATACCGGTATTTCAATTTCAGGCAAAAGAAAGTGCAAGAAGAATGGAATAATTTGAAAGATTATAATCATATTGAAACACTTTGCTTTTTAATTTAATTTCATTCATTTGTACAGGAAAACATTACAGGTAACATAAAACTGTAGCATTTACTCAAGTTCCCGTTCTGCGTCGCATAAAACAAAAGATAATGCCATCACTATACAAACATTTTTATCAGAAATATATTACCCGAAAGCAATCAAAAGCAGAAACACTAGTCTAGGAGGAGGGGCCTTGACTCAAACACAAATGGACTTTAACTTTTTAATTTCAAATGTCTGAAATACGTTCAAAAACTGCAACACATTTTGCTACGTCAGTAAGAAGTGGTTAACCTGAAAATTTGTGTGTCCTTAACGTAATGTAGTTTTTATCCAAATTCCTGTGTTTGAATATGTGTGTGTGTGCAGATAGGGACAGAGTTTCTGCGTGGTGTGTCTGGTGGTGAAAGGAAGCGCTGCAGCATCGGAATGGAGCTCATCACCTCTCCCTCTCTGCTGTTTCTGGATGAGCCGACCACCGGACTGGATTCGAACACTGCAAATTGCATCATCGCCCTGCTGCACAGGTGCAACACAACACTCAATTTAATTCATTACTTTGATCAAACAAAAAAGTAAATAAATTCCACAACCTATCTGACAACGCCAACAAATGTCCTCATGCATTTCCAGGCTGTCCAGAAGGGGAAAGACTGTAATCTTCTCCATCCACCAGCCTCGCTACTCCATCTTCAGACTGTTTGACCATCTGACCCTTTTGCACAAAGGAGAGATGGTGTATGCTGGTCCAGCTAAAGATTCAATGGAGTACTTCTCAAATCTAGGTATGTGGATTTATTAGAAAAACTGCCACACATAGACACATATTTCATTTTTATTCTAATGCATGTGTTTATATACAGGCTACCAAATGGACTTCTTCAGCAACCCTGCTGACTTCCTAATGGACATCACTAATGGAGAAGCAGTGTCAGCATTAGTAACACCCTCTGCAGGTACAAAGAATCGCATGGGTTCAGGAGGTTCATCAGAGTATAAGAACATAAAGATGGTCCAAATGTTTACTTTTCTGCACCTGTCAATCACACATGCAAGTTCACATCCATGTTGCCATCATGGCCTATGTCTGACGAATTGTAATGCAATGCAGGTTTACCATTTCATACTGTGCCATGTTTCCACAACAGAATGTAAAAACCCTTTGGCACTCAAATACCAACAGTCCCAAATGCATTGGAACGTGCTTGAAGAGCTGGAACACAAAGGCCAGATGGAGATGGAAGGGGTCATAGGTCAGGGCATGGCAGCCAACTATGTTACCTCATTCTTCTATCAGGTAACTTTAAAAAAAAAAAAAACATTCAAACTGATTCACTGATTTGATCAAGAAAACCTACATTAAGCATTAAAAAAAGACCTCTTAATGGAATAGGTGCCTATAGCGTGTTTTTAGAAATAATGTAGCAAAAGAGAATTGACTTTATGATGACTTATTATATCACATGTCATGTGACTGTGCAAGCTGGCTGAGAACACAGCTTTCCTGCCTGTCTGCCCACACGAATGAACCCACTTTATGGACATCATGTAATCTATTTTGTGCGCATGTGTGTGTGTGTGTGTGTGTGTGTGTGTGTGTGTGTGTGTGTGTGTGTGTGTGTGTGTCAGTTACGCATCGTGAGTGGCAGGACAATGTGGAACTGTCTGAGGAACCCACAGACTTCGATCGGCCAACTGGGTCTCAGCATCTTTTTCTCCATTCTGATGGGAACCATCTATTACCAGATCCCCTTGACACTGCCAGAGGCTCTGCAGAACAGGTACAAAACCACAGAAAACACCTGCGGCTCAGCGTGACTGCTCTATTTGTTGGCACTTGCAGTCGCTCTGCCTGTCACTCTTCCTGCCTCTGTGTATAATATCAGGTAGCCGTGGAAACAGGATGCCAACGGGGAGCAAAGACCTGAAAAAAAAAAAAAAAAACAGTACAATTTAAAAGTGTATCAAAATGACATCAAGCTTCTCCCCTCTCTCTCTGTCTCTGTCTCCACGACAGGAGTGGGGCGTTCTTTTTCCTCATTATCAACATGGTCTTTTCCAACCTGTCAGCTGTTGAACTTTTTATCAACGATAGGAAGATCTTCATGTGAGTGAAAGATAAGACTCAGCAGTGTGCGTGCTCAAGGACAGATGCACAGATAAAAGCTTTGCGTGTGTAATCACTAACATATCAAGTCAACAGGTTCATGTGTCATTCGCAATATGTGTTCAATACATTTGTAATGAACATACTACAAATTACACAAACAACAAATACATTCCTACAATAATTTTGATGTACTGACTTGCTCTTGATTTGTTTTCTAACTCTCAATCCACACGTTTCGCATAGCCATGAGAACTCGAGCGGCTACTACAGAACCTCTGTCTACTTCCTGGCCAAGCTTTTTGCGGATCTACTCCCCAACCGCATGATCCCCATCTTCATATTCACAGCCATTGCCTACTATATGATGGGTAACACATGCACCAACACACACACTGGAAAAAAATACAAAAACTCAAACAAAAACAATAAATACAATAAATACCATCCTCACCCTCTTTATCTCTCTATTTCTCTATCTCTCTATCTATCTCTCTATCTATCTATTCAGGACTAAAACCTGCCTTTGTGGCCTTCCTGTGTTTTGCCCTGAACATGAGTCTGGTCAGCCTGGCTGCGGTCAGCCTGGCTTTCCTCATATCAGCGAGCGTCTCTTCGTTTGCCATGGCTAACATCCTCATCGCTCTTCCTTTTGTCATCATGATGGTAGGACTCAAGAATGCAACCACAAACAAGATGAAATGGAATGGAAGCATTTATCTTGGGACAAATTTAAAACATACATAACGTGAGGTTTTTTTTCTTCCTGCGTTTCACCATTTCAGGTCTTTGGTGGTTACCTTGTCAACCTAAATTCAATGCTACAGTGGCTCTCCTGGCTCAAGTGGATCAGCATCTTCAGATATGGAATGAATGTAAGACGGGAGGGACGGCGGCTGAACGCAAGTGTGAGTTTGTGAAACAGACTGTCCACGTTAATTCAACTTGTTTGTCTCGCTGTCTCTTCCCAGGCTGCATTTGTCATTGAAATGACTGATCAGGTGTATTATACCATGACCAACACCACCCCAATCCTGTGAGTACTGAGTCCTGTCTCTCACACATGTACACACATACGCACAGATTCACTGAGACTGTCTGTGTTGCAGCTACCCCGGGGAGGTGTTTCTGCAGCAGCAGCAGGTCGACTACTCACAGTGGGGTTTCTGGCAGAACGAGGTGGCATTGTTGGGAATCATACTGACCTGCATGTTTCTGGCATACGTCCAGCTGCGTCGCATAAACCGCTGGGCATAACATCTGACTGTTTATTTATTCAGTAATTCATGCACTTTTGTGCTGTTGATCAAACATATGTCACATTAAGAACAAAAAATGAGAGGAAAACAAGATCACAATTCTGCAAAGCAGTCGTTCAGTGTTTGCACCACATAAAGAGGAAAAAAAGTGCTGCTTTGATGCTGGAAAGGGTTCATTTGTGTCAAAAAAAAATTACTGCTGTATTTGAAACGTAGACAACATTCCGCTCATTTGCTAAACCACCATAAATGCAAATGAAAGTAAAGAAATTTAAATGTATGGAGTTATAACGTTTTTGCAATGATGTAAATTTAAGAAAATGACAAATGGTACAATGCAATGTTTAATGTAAAGTAATTTCATTTCATTTCATTTAATGCTTTCCTTTATAAATGCAATGACCTTTTTTTTCCTACTGACTATTTCTAACATCTGCAATATCTTGGTATCCTAGTAACATATGTTATGTTTACGTTATCATTACGTTTTGTCTACTCACACGGTTGATGCTTATTACTGTGAGATAACGTGAATATTATAAGACAACTCAGAAATGTGGGAAAAACCCCGAGCCAATACGTTTTGTTTGTGATGTCTCAGTCTGCTTGTTAGCTTAGAAGCTAATATGTGACCAAGGCGAGTCAGACACCGACTTCGTTTCGATCAACTGTCTGACGTGCTTTCTAAAAGCTGAAATGCTCTCAAAGTTTTGAAGTCTTCCATGCCTCGCTGGTGTCTGGGACGTCACTATGTATGTATTCCCTTCCGCTCGGTAGAGACGCTATAGCATAGATATCTACAAAAGGCTAGATGTCTCACGGCGCAGAATCGAACGTCCGCACTGGCCGCCATCTTTCCACAGTCAGGCAGTCACGGTCTGATGTAGTGAATGTGAGGGGACGTGAGTGATCTGAACAAACATTAACACTCTGATCTCGCTGAAAACTTGACGGATTTGCACACGGTTTGCTTTCTTACAAACGTTCATAACGTAGCAATAATTCTGGATGGTTGAACATGTTGAGAGTGCAGCTTTCTATTAGAAAAAAAGCATAATGGTGCTAAGGCAGCCTATCTGCATAAGTTAATACGACTGAGACCACTAAGATTTTCATTTCTTAAGTTAAGTTTAGCCAACAGCTATTTCAGGACAAACTAGTATTTTGTTCACATGCAATATTTGTGGTGTCAGTTGTAGTTAATCGCTGAGGTGCGTTTCCTATAACGTTGCAAACCAAGCTAATGCAACTTAGCCTACATCCATTGCTGCTGCATGAAGGCAGTCTCATCAGTTCATGCAGCAGAGACACGGTGATCAATGAACAAGAGCTGCTGATATCTCATCCCCCACCTGTTTGATTCAGAGTCTAACGGTGACAACCTGAAATTACATTCCGTCGTTGTTGTTGTGATAAAGGGATTAGGATTGGTAGGTGTAAATAAAACAAGCAATTTGACACATGGAGAGACAGAATAGCTTTTCTTTTCAATAGAATGTAACTTAATTCGCAAATGATTTACAATTGGATTGCTTTGTTACAGCATCGCTGTCCACAAACAAAAGGTCATAGGATCACATTTCATCTGTAAGATATTGTTTTCGGAGCTGTTTGATTAATGTTACGATTTCGTGCTGGTTTGTTTAGTTTAACGTTTAGCATATACGTTTTTATTAAATATGGTTGTGTGCCAGCGTGTGTGAACACGATGTACAGGCAGTTTATCATGCAGTCTTTGAATGGATTACTCCCAGTTATAGGAAACAGAACGACGCAGAGTTCTGTAAATCACCCCATTCTCTCCGGGGCAGTCCTTTGTGTTCCCTTAAAAGGATATACAGTATGTTAATGCGACAACTGTGGTGCTGGAGCTGTATCTTTGGAGTTATTGACGTTTGGCCACAAGACTTCCCTCGGGCCCAATCGATGCCTGACTTTTGTATTAAACTCACTTCTATGTAATCAAGTCAGTGTCAACGAGGACTCCTTCATCTACACGTCACAACTACTGCCTGACAATACACCACATTTTCTGTTGATCCAATTCCCCATAGTCCTTGAACACCACACCCCCAACGTTGTGTCATGCATTTTAGAACGCTGTAGATTCCCGTGTTCCTTGAACCACCTCATCCATGTGCGCTCGCTGCCAGCCACATGTTGTAGACGCACAGAAATGATTGGTGGCAATTTGATAGTTGAGCGACGGTCGCTCACCAATGTTGGAATCATATATTTAGCTTAATGCATCATAGCATATTGAGTTATTATACTAGCAAATATTATATTTATGTGTTGGACTCATTAGATTTAGTTAAATGTATAAATTAAGTAAATGTTACTGTATGTAGTGCTTTGATAATCATTTGCCCATCACCACCAGTGCCCTGGGGATGTTCAAAGCCCTGTGAGCAAAGACGGTGTAAATCATTAAGCCTCATAAAACAGTGACCCTGGGTTACTGGAGAGTGGACAGCTAAAGCATAAAGTTTCACCATAAAGTTTCCGACCCATCGTAGGCACGGGGATGGGAACTTTTGACCTCAGGCTTTTTTCCAAGAAGTTGTTTCAGCAAGGCCGTACCGAAGAAAAGATAGACCATTTGGCTCCCTGCCAAACAAGGACTTGTTTCCTTTAAACGGAACATTAAACATTAAACGGAAACTTGGATCAAAGGCTGCCTCAACATCCAATGAGGCTTGGGTCTGGAGACCAGGCAGCCAGTCAGAGGAGGACAACATTGGAGCGTGTTTGCATGTTTATTTTATTTCTAAAAGGACTGGGTCAAGGGACAGATAGCAGTCAGACTTCATGCCCTGACAAAACATTGTTGTTGTTAGGGGTTTGAACTCGGCCCAGAGCTCTGTATATTTGTATCCTGAATTAATTTGTTGACTAAAGACATATTTAAATTGGCATTCTTCTACTGAAATAGAAGAATGTGTGTGTATATATATACATACACATATATCAGGTACTACCAAGAAAATTAGAATATCCTGAAAAGGTTGTTTTATTGCAATTCAACTTAAAAGGTGAATTTGACATATTATATATAGGCTTGAGTATCGAAATCGGTATTTTTTGAGGTATCGACTGAGCCAGGTCGGTACTAACCGGTATCGATTCACTTGAAAACGAACGATACCACGTTTCGATACCTTTGAACGTAAATTACGAGGAGCTCTTGAACGCACCATCACGCTGCACCGATGGGCAAGAAAACAGACAGCATGGCCAGCCGTAACCGTTCGAAAGTGTGCCTATATTTCACAAGCATAGATCGAGACAGCGCTCGTTGCAACCTTTGTGACAGCATTAAGAGAGCTCCCAGAGGAAAAACTTCAAATTATAAGATGCACCTCATCAAGCACAATATACATTTAAACGCAGAAGACTGTGAAGTGTTTCACAGTTTGAGGATGAACCCCGCCTCCTCTCAGTCTTCAAATGAGGATGACTCTGCAAGTTTGTGCTTCAACATCGTCAGGTAACTAACATTATTTAATTTGCTAACGTGAGCATTCTCTTTGTTAGATAGTAACCACTTACCAGCATTAGCTAGTTCATTCCAAACGGGGCTACTGTAGTTATGCTCCTAAGCATGACAAGCTAAGTTGCTGGCTGGGATAGCTTAGCTTTAGCTTTAGCTTAGGTTGCTCAGAGCCCCGTTTAGAAAGGGGAGCTAAACATAACTATTAATGTTGTAATACATTTTCACCAGCTCTTGTGTTGTTCATTATTACAAACTAGGGTCATCTTAATTCATACTTTTCAACACTATGACTCCTGCTTCCATTTCTAGGTCACCGTAACATCAAACAGTCAGAGACACCATTCACTTTGGCCAAGAAGGCAGCTCTCCCTCAGCAGAAAACGAGTGCCACAGAGCATTCACTGCGTTTGTTGTGAAGGGGGTGTTGCCCTTTTCTACTGTGGGGGCTCCATGGTTCAGGTAAATTATTCATGCATGAATTAAATGAGCGATTTGTGTGATTAATATGAAGTAAAATAAATCTGTTCTTAATAAAGAACTGTTGAAATGAAGAAGTTTTGACTTGTTTTCACTTATTCTTTCAACTTAAAAAAAAAAGTTCTGAGTTGAGTGGTCATTCAAACAAGGCACTGTTCTCTAAATGCTGAGTGTGTGGTCAGTCAACTAAAGGCCACTGCCCTTCCTCCAAAACATATTGGTAGGAAGGGGAGTTTGACCTTTTCCTGTTCAGGTGGCATTCCCTCCTTCTTTCTCTTTATCTATTACACTCTCAGGACGTCAACTGCGTGTATTGGACCAAAATCATAAGGAGGGTCCAGAAGAAGCCAACGAGAGGGGTTAAGTCCCAACCACGACCTCTCCCTGCAAACAAACAAGAACCAATCAGTCAGGAGTTCATCCCATATAAACTCTATCAGGTGCCAGGATCTTTGTAGGACTGTATAGCAATTTTCTGTTTGACTGCACTAGATGAGTGTATGGTTTCCAGTGGAAATAATAATAATAATAATAATAATAATAATAATAATAATAATAATGATAATAATCATAATAATAATGATAAGAGGAAGAAGGATGATGATGATGATGTGCTCTACAAATACAGACTGTATTTTTTACATGAAACTGGTGGAAATACATTTGAAGTTCATTGAAAGAGGTTAATAGCTGCACGGTTAGGGTTAGGGAGGGTTCCTGGAATTATACCTACCCGGGTAGGTAATGTTGTGGAAAAGAGCGAAGATGCCGATGCAGGAATACTGGGAGAATAAGTAATTTAATAAACAGACAATAAAAGGGGATCGGAGCTCCGAGGCATAAACACACTACAACCAACAGAACAGATACAACAAGTGCACCAACTCAAATGCCTGTGAGCGTAAGCGCATGTGCAAAGAGGAAAGGAAGAAGAAGGTCTTTTATACAGTGGACCGGGAGGGGAAGAGATAAGGAAGGGAAAAGAGGAAAACAAAGCACAGAGAATCAGCACAAGCTGACACATTTACAGCCTCCTCTGGTGGACCACGAGGAGAATGTCTCGAGAAGGTTATACTATGAAACAAACAGATTACACATGCTACTAGTGATCATATGACACAGAATACAACAGAATAAAGAATAACCCAAGAATACATATTTCCCATTACAGTAAAATAATATAATACAATTAACACTATAAACAATAAGAACACTAAAAATAAACTAAAGCAAATAAATTTTGTCACTCATGAAAGATCAGAATTAGAGGGACCGTAGATATATGAATTAAGCGTTGAAGTGCTTAATTACTGATGTATTAGATAAATATTTTCTTTTATGTGATCTTTCCAGAGTGGTCATCCAATGGTGTACTGCAAGCTGAACCAGGACGTGCCAGTACTGCGACTGTGGTTCAATATAGAGGCTGAACTGAAGCAGGACTTCCGTCTGAGCAGAAGAGCCGTGCAGGGTCTACAAAGGCTCCTGCAGAGGGAACAGGACCATGGCTGGGGCTCTCAACAAGAGGTCCTGATATACGTTTACTGGCTGGCTCACGGCTTGTCCTATCGGGTTGTTTCCAGCGTCTTCTGTGTGCCAAAGACAACTGTACACCGTGTCATACACAGAGTTGCACGTCTGATCTGGCTTAACCTGAAGCTAGCCTTCCACTTCCCAGAAGCAGAAGACCTCAATGAAGTTGGAGAATGATTTGCGCAGCTTTCAGGAACCCCTGTCCTGAACTGTGTTGTTGACGCAATAGATGGCTGCCATTTTCGCATCAAACCTCCCTTTGAGCACAGACTGGACTACTTGAATTACAAAGGGTTCGATTAATATGCAGGCCATTTGTTATTCCAAAGGAAAGTTTCTGGACATTTTTGTCGGGTATCCGGGGTCAGTACACGACACACGCATCATGAAGAACAGCACATTTTACAGGTCCTAACAGGACCCCCCCAGAGATTACATTATTCTTGGCGACGGAGGCTTTCCCTGTCTGGACAAACCAGTCAGCCACATCACACCCTACAAAGAGCCTGTAAGGGGACGCACAGAGGCCCGCTTCAATTTCCACCATTCACAGGGGCGCAGCATTATCGAGAGAGCTTTTGGTATGTTGAAGATGAGATGGAGGTCAACACTTTTCAGAGCTCTGGAGGTTAGGCCAACATTTTCAGCAGTAATCATCGCTACCTGGAGCCAGACAATGATGTTACACAAGACATCTTTGACCCTCAACCACACGTGAAGCCCTAGTGGCAAATGAAACATCAATAATAGTTAGTACCCACTAACAGACAAAACAATGATATATGGCTTTGACCTTTTGACCTTAGAGATGGAATTATGAATGGGAGGGGTTGAGTGTTGGGAGGGGGAGTGGGGCGGTGGGGTGTGGATAAAAAGATATGACTTTTTAACCTTGGGACCTTAGAGGCGGAAGTGTGGATGGTTGGGAGGGGGAGTGGGGTGTGGGATGGTGCGGGAATGATGTGCTGGATTTTGTTTTTATATGTGCTGTGTTTTACAGTGAAACGTAAATGTGACGTATTGGCTTCAGCACTGTTCAGATCAAATAAAGGAGACATAAAGCAGATTTCATTTTAAATTTGAAACTGTAATGAACAAAATCAATGTATACTTTAGATACCTGCATTTTGTATGAGAGCAGACAGGGATGGGAAAAAGAGTTTTGCTGTTGTTTTCTTTAAATACACGCCAAACTACCGGGGTTGTCGCGTGAGCTTGCAATGCTGGCTTAAACTGACGGAGACGCCTCGCTCGGAAAATGCGCTTCAAAGTGCGCACGCACTGCAGATGCGCCGGAGATCCTGCCAGCAAAATGTCTGCGACACACACACACACACACACTCCCGAACCTATGCGCTGAAAAACACAAAAATATACAGCAAAACATCTTAACGTAAACACACTTTTACTGATAAAATAAAACATAGGCAGATATAACCTTAACAATTCTAAACCATGAGTTTTCTGTGCAATGATGAGCATACATGCACATGGGAACATGTTGACCCATTTAATCCTCCTTTCTTTATCACTGGACTACAAATATATTTCTGAATTAATATGTTTTCCTATTTTATAGTAGGTGGATCTTTTTGACTTGCTCGTTTTAAAAGTGGCTTGCATGTTGAAAAAGTGTGAGCACCCCTGATCTATGCCCTTTTCCAAGTTCCACAAGCACTTTCACTGTCATCTGCCTGATTACACCCATGCCCTTTTCAGAAAAAAAATGCACAACCTGCCATATTATATTAGCATTTTCTGAACATTTGCACAAACAGAATACATTCGAAAAATTTATTATACACATTATAATTTATGTACAGAAATGATTTGGTCATACATTTTTTGCAATTCATAGTCATTCCCAACAGACACAACAGACACAAAAATTCAATGCATCACACATGTGGTTCAGACACAGCTTGCCTGTGATTGTACACTTGGCCAGTTGGTGGTGTCGTGTGCACATGAAGCTTTGAGAAATGAACCCTTTCTCGAACCAGTTGGCTCAAGTGGTTCAATGCCTCATGAGGCTTCACCTCACCATCACTACATATAACTAAAGGATAAACCTAGACTAACAGATCAAAACCAAAAGCGCTCACTCGGAGGAATGCAAAAGGACTAATAAAGTCGAAACGAAAAATCACTCTCTAAGAGGGGCTAAATTACGGAAGCGCATTGCTGCCACCCTAGAAAAAAAAAACATGGCTCAGTATCACGTTATAACGTGATACTTTCACGTTTTTACGCGATAGTTTCACGTTTTTACGTGAAAGTATCTTGTTATTTTGTGAAACTATCAGGTTATTACATGATGCTTTTTACGTTATAATGTGATAGTTTCACGTTTTTACGTGGTACTTTCAGGTTTTTACGTGATACTTTTCACGTAATAACGGGATACTTTCATGTAAAAACGTGAAAATTATCACGAAATAACGTAATAGTGAAAGCTAAGTGTCAGGTGATTGAGTGAAACGTTTTGCGTGATAAGCGTCTCTTGTGACTTAATTGAGCTACTGCTTTACGGAAGCGTAACTCACGCGTGTCTCATTCTTCGACATGGCTCAAAATGTGCAATCGACGCTGTCTAACTTTCTTCGAGTTCGTGGAGTACCTGAGGAACGTCTTCTTCGAATGGAGAATGATCTGGCTACATAGCTACGCATATAATAAAGTTGGAGTAGGTTGATGTGGGGAGCTATTATAACAAGTATTGTGCATATTGTTTGCTTTGGCTTGACACCTGCACGCCCCGACTGGCCAATTTCTGTGGAAGGGCATACAACACTTTTACCCAACTGTGGAGGGGCAAAGTGGCCTCCCCACGAAAAAGTGGATCTGGACCGACCGGATTGAGGTGGTGGAGTAGAAGGAGGAGGCAGGCAGCGTCAATTGTAAGAGGAAATAAAATGTTATTCTTTTAACCCCCCAAAAAATAAATAAATAAACAGGCGACAGCTTCACAGTCCACTAGTCTCTCACCAGACTAGTCAGCTCTCCCTCCCACACCAAAATGAGCGCTCTTTATAGAGGGCAGCATCATATGGCCAATTGGGCCACCCCACTAACCGTGGTGACATCGACCATAATGAACATTTCCAAAACAAAACAATAACACAAAGAAATACACCCTTCAATAAACAGAACACAATCCCCCCTAAACCTACAAACCCTTAAATACAAATAGACCCCACATTTTCCCCTTAATTACATATTCCAACCAAAAACCAACACCCCCCTTACGGCAATGGGCTACTCCACTTCGCCGGCGCTCCATAAAACTCCACCCCTGCAGCGGCGTGCGCTTCCACCCAGGAGCAGCGGAGCCGACCGGGACCAAGCAGATGCAGGTGAGGTGTGGGTGAGCAGCATGGTGAGATATGATGGTGTGAGATGATTGACCAGTGCACAAACTGTTACAGGTTGGGAAATGGGACAGAATGGGAGTCGCGGTGCTCCGCGCTCCCGACGCCGACACCCTGCACACGCCACCAGTTCCTCCGCCCCAAAGCATGGCAGGGCACAATAACAAGATGAAATACAAAATAAAAATCCCCTACACAACCCCATGTGTGCCACTTTGAGTGTGTGTGTGTGTGTGTGTGTGTGTGTGTGTGAGTGTGTGCGTGCTAGGTCGCGTGCGTGCGCGTGCGCACGCATAAAACAGCGTCTCTTTCGCTCGCTCTCCCGCGTGGGCAACGCCACGCCGCCGCGTCCTCGTGGGGGAGACAGTGAGAAGGGAAGGCGGAGATCGCTCACTTTCTCACACCAACGTAGTGCACTGCATACCCATGATGACTAACGTGAAACGTGTTTATTTAAAGAAAGAAAAAATGAAAGACAGACAGGCAGAAAAGCATGGGCCTTTTTCGCAGGGAATGCTGTAATTTATTAATTCCTATATGCTTATGCTGTAAAGTTGACAATCCACTAGATGGCAATAGCACATCATTCTCTACGGTTGTAGCCCGCAGCTGTAAATTCTGGAGTGGGCAAATCAAGGCCCGGGGGTCACATGCAGTTGCCAATGTCCAACAGAAGAAAAATCTCCTCATAAGCAACGTCAGCGGACATAGCTAAGCATGATATCAGTTTTTAAGTTGAAGGTTCATAACAACTATAATGATAATACAAACAAACATATGTCTTTCTTGTGTATATACATAATGAAATTTCGCACATGAGTTGTAATTATTGTCTCTGTTTTTACAGATTGATGCTGCTGTCATTGATTGTATAGATGATGAGGCACTGGCTGTCTACATCCCAACTTATGGGGATAGGATTGCTGCAAGACGCTTCTGTGTGCAACATCTTGGTGCAAGTTCGAAAGAACCAACTAAACATTCACTGTTTGAGAAACTGAAGAAAAGCGACAAGGAAAGTTGAGGTGGGATGGATCCACAAAGGTAAACAAGTCCAAACACGCAAAGGAGGGGGGGACAAGAACTCTTGATGTCCCCAAAAATTCCAGAAAAGAAGACATATTAATGTATGCCAAAGACATTTTCTTCCCAAAAGGAGAAAATAAATATGGAAAGTTTGAAACATTTGTTCATGACATATTAGACTACCAGGAGGAAACTATTATTGATGTAACTATTACAGTTGGAGAACTGTACAAGGTACTAAAAATGGGGGTATTGAGATTTTATCTCTGCACTAAGGCCCAAATTGATGAGAGTGAGGAAGACGATGAATTGAGACACTCAAATGTGATCATGGATGAACAACTGAATGATGTGCATGAAAGAGATGAACAACTTCAAACAGAGGCAGATTCTTTCCTAGACACATCCGAGGTAGTAATTGGCCCCTATGTTGGAGAACCCATCGCGAGCCAATTAAATGACACTTTGCCATATCAACCTGTACTGCAGATCGATGATGACCTTAGCATCACATCTGTCACCTTGCCCATAACTAGCTCAGATCTCATTACTCTAGACATAACATCTAGAATTGATTCATCCAGTATGCTTCCCTCAACAAACACAACAGACATTACTCCAGAGTTAGCTTCTACAGGTGATGTAGCAAGTAGCTCCACAACTATCACCGTGAAACTTCATAGGGTTAATCTACTTAAGGAAATGATAGGCCAATTCAAGGATGAGATACTTCTCAAACACAACCTGAGATACACCTACATAGACGAAAAAGGAGTTGACGTAGATGGTATTTCAAGGGATGTGTACGCTGCCTTCTGGACAGAGCTAATGGACCACACTGCTGAAGGAGAGGACCTGAGGGTTCCATCTCTGTGCCCTAAGTGGCAAGAAGAGGAGTGGAAATCCATCGGACAAATTCTACTGAAGGGATTTCAAGACCATGGCTATTTTCCCTGTCGCCTTTCCCCTGCTTTTGCAGTTGCACTTATTTTTGGTGACAATGAAGTCTCAGATGATGTGCTCTTTGAAAGTCTTCTTTTTTATGTAAGTCAGTCAGAAAGAAATCTGATTAAGGCAGCCTTGAAAGAAGGTCTTTCAGATGAGGACCAGGATGAGCTTATTGACCTTTTGGACCGTTTGGATGTCACAGCAATTCCAACAAAGGAAAATCTAAAAAGCATCCTTCTAAAAGTCGCACACAAACAATTGATCCAAAAGCCAAGATATGCATCCGAAAAGATCTCCATAACTGCTGGTTCCTCCCTAAAAAAAACTCTTTGGGAGCCCACAAGATCTCTTGCAAATGTATGAAAACAAAAAGCCAACAACTAAAAAGCTTTTAAAGTTACTCAGTGCTTCTCCTTCAACTCAAGCAGAAAACCAGAGCTTTCGTTTCCTGCAACAGTACATTCGAGGATTGGATGATGCAGGTCTCAGAAGAATTTTAAGATTTGTTACAGGGTCTGATGTAATCTGTGTTAACAAAATAGAGGTTATGTTCACAGCAGTAGATGGACTAGGTAGATGTCCTGTCGCTCTTACATGTGGTCCGGTTTTGGAACTGCCATGGACGTATGCCTCCTATCCAGAACTACGAGCTGAGTTTGACAGTGTACTTGCTGAAAAAAGTGCCTACACATTCACAATTTTGTAGGTTTCGGTATGCTCGGCTGTTATTTCCATGTGACCTTTTTTGAACTAATTTTTATGAGTAAAAGTGTTATAGAGTTCTGATGTGCTCAAAGTTGTGTTTGTTGAGCTCCAATGACCTGTTGTTTTTTTTATCAGGTATCAGCCAGAGAAAACGATTTGTTGCCTAGTGCAGTGGTTTGACTTGTAATTTAGTGTATTTTGCCGTTAACTACATTGTACCTTAATGTTCCAAGATACAGCAACAGTTCATAATGCGTACAGAGAATACAATGTGATAAAACTACAGTGATTGCTATGCACTTTACAAAAAATAAATGTGTACTTGCACTTAACTTTGTTTTTTAATTCATTATATTGCTTTAAATGGGATAAAATACAACCTTTTTTGTCAAGCTAGTTTTATTATGTAAGATCATTGAGTATAATTGTTAATGTCCATAGAAAAAGAAACCCTGTCTAAAGTACAGTAAATGCACAATGTAACATTTTCAATGAGGTAAAGTAAATACATTTGTAGTCCCTCTAGGTTTGAAAAGAATGTTTGAAAAAGGATAGCTACACGTCAGTAAGTGATGAAGCTGTCTCAACACTTAAGAAATTATTGAGTAATTTCCAAGTCTTTCTGAATGCATGCTCTTAGGAAAAGATACAGCTCTATAGCTTCATCTGCTGTGGTAGGTGAGTGTAAGAAGTTCTCTGCCATTATAAAACAACAAATGTTGAATACAGTTTCATTGCAGGGGTAAGGTCATCTCTGTTGGCATTCTTGTTTACAAGCCTCCACTGCTTCCTGAGAAACTTCCTTCAGGTGATCTTGTCCTCCAAATAGATGAGGGATGGTGTACATGAGAATCGGACGTCCACTTGGAGCTACTGCATTTCTGCTATTGCGGATGACATGCGTATTCCACAAATGTGCGACTTGCTGCAATTCTTCCTATAATGAAAGAAAAAAAAATCACACCATTTTTACTCACTGACATTTTATTTTTATTTTTTTTACAGCTGCAAAAGAATGGCTGCATTAGCCTTTTATGTTATTGTAGGGGTTAAAAAAAAACAACAACCAAAAAACCAAACCATAGCCTTGATGAAAACCAGACTCTAGTATCTTGCAGTGCTCCTGAAAAGAAAAGGTACATTAAAGTTAATTTAAATTTAGCTTCAATTGACTTAAACGAAGCAGAATTTGTTGTTTTTTTTCTCATTGCAACGTAACTAGACGACCATTAGGTAAATGCTGGGTTTAGTCCCGTCTACCGACGCTCAGCTTCTCTGGTAGTCAACAGTTTTGAGTGCGGTGCAGTCAGGAAAGAACTCATTTAGTCCTATTTGCTTTTCGGTTTAAATGAATGCACTAGAAATAATTAAATATTGACCTAGGACACAAGAAAAAGGCTAAATCGGCAACAGGGCAACATAGCGGCTCATAATGACAGACAATATGATAATAATGACACACACACACACACACACACACACACACACACACACAGTTTGCATCAGTAGACATACCTCGATGACGGAGAGACAACTAAACAATATTAGCTGCTTGTCCAAGAAATCTCCTGTGAAACAGTCTTCATCTTTCAGTTCCTGGAAACGAGTTATCCAGTACTGAGCATGATGTCTTCTCAAAAAGGCCCACCAGCTTTCGATCCGCTGGTTGTGATTACTCGAACCAGATATATAACAGTTGCTGACGAGGCGACGATACGTAGTATATCGCAAGTACCTTTGCATTTCTGCCATTGCGTCAATTTCTGTTCCCAAGTCTGCTCGAATTCTGGACGGGGTCCCCATCCTCCTCTCAACTTCTCGAATGAAATAACCAGCGATGATCTTGGGATTACTGTTTGTGGAATAGGCATGAAGCCATATCATGAGTCTCGGAAAGCCATCTGTGGCTCCATTTATGCATATGCCAAATGGCTTTAATTTGTCGTATGAGTCGACGTGCCACATAAAGTTAGGTCCAGGGTTAAAGTATTTGCGCCGTGTCAAGCGATTTCTCCGTCTTTGTTCAACCCCATGGGGGTCGAGAATCTTCAGCAGATGTCTTACGGTACTTTGGGTGACAACATATCCAGCTTGGATGCAGTTCAGATGGTGGAGCTTGTACCCATGGAGCCTTCCGTGCCCCTCCAGCTGATCAATAAGAAACGACGCAACTTCAAGCGGGTCGGATTCATTCTTCCTTCGATACACTCCCATACGTCTCAAAAACCTCCTCAGAGTACGCATACTTATGTCAATTTCATCCATGGTACTCAATAAATTCAGGATCTCACCATGCCTCAAACCAAGTTTAAAATACATCTTAATTGACTCCTGCAGACAAGACATGGTGCCTCCGTTTGCCCCACTCCATTTAGTTTAGATGAAATATGAAATCATCTGAACATGATCACGTTTTAACGTGATATTTTTAAGGTTCTTACGTGATATGTTTCAGGTTATAATGTAATACTTTCACGTTTTAATGTGAAAATTATCACGTTTTAATGTGAAAATTATCACGTTTTTACGTGATAGTTTCACAAAATAACAAGATACTTTCACGTAATAACGTGATAGTTTCACGTTTTTACGTGAAAGTATCTCGTTATAGGTAGATTTCAATTCAGTTGTGTTCATGAATGTGGAGTGTGTGTGTGTGTGTGTGTAGTCCTGTTCACTTTAATTCATGAGGGTGAATATGGAGGTGTGTGTAGTCAGAGAGGGAGAGCACCTTTGTCCATGGGACTGTTGAGTTTTCAACCAATTTGTAGTTCAGCAGGAGTGACCCCTGTAGTTTCATGAACAGCAGAGTTAATGGCAAATCTGAATTCTGGAATATACTGGTCCCACTTAGTGTGATTATTATCCACATAAGAGGCAATCGTGGTTTTCAGGGTACGATTTGCTCTTTCAGTCAAGTTTAAGTTTCATCTTCATCAGGCCTCAGTATCAGTCCAACACTCCATGGTCACATGACCTTCATATGTTCCACACTTGACATGTGACTGAGAGTCTGCTTCTTCTCACCAGTCACTCCATCATCTCCATCAACAGTCAACGTCTCTGTGATGATGCGTTCAAGGACCGTGAGTCCTGACTCCTGCTGTCTCTTCTTCTCTCTACAGGTGGAAGGATTGAGGGAGGATGAGAAAGAGAGTGAAGAGGAGAGCTCCATCTAGTGGTGGCTGACAGAACTACAACTACTGGAGATGAGTGACACACCGAGGCTCTGCCCCTCCTCCACCTGCAAGCTACACAAACACACACACACACACATAAGCACGCACACACCAGTCGTGCTCCAAGTGGACACTCTAACTCTAGTGTTGCACAGTGTGTGGGCATGGTACGACCTTTGACCCCAGTTTTCTCTAACAATGGAAGTTCTTCCCAGACGGGTGTAATAACTGTGTTCATCTCACCTATTGTAACTAACTAACGTGATTTACATGTCACGGGAAAGGAACACATGAGGGCCAAAAGGTATCTCCTTGGGTTTGTTTAATTTGCATTTGGGGACTGTCTCTGCCTTTTGTTTACCTAACTTTCTTTTGAAATGTAAGTCTCAGGCCCTGTCTGTCACACGCCTGTCAGTCTTGCCTGCTGGGTTCAGTGTGCCCTTGGCTGGCGTGCAGCTGAGGCACGTTTCCACCTGATTGACACACCTGTTTTCTCCCTGCCATCACTGCTGCATATAAGCCCTGGTCCCACACTCACTCATTGCCAGATTGTCTGCTAACTCTGTTATGACCAGCGGTTTCCTGGCCTGCCTGCATGCCCGATCTCGACCTCGACCTCGACCTGTTTTCTGCCCCTGACCTGCGGTCCTGTCCTGGTAACCCGACCTTGCTTCTGTTTCCGACCACAAGCCTGTTTCTCCTGCCCTGTTACTGCCGACCTGGAAAACCTTGGAAACGAACCCTCGCTCTCCGCCCCGGACATCTGGCCCGCCTTTTGTCCCCGACCAGCCTGCTCTGCCGCCGTCCCGGAGAATCGACCCGCCTTTCGTCCCTGACCACGAGCTTTAGCCTACTGTTGCTAACTGTCACAAATAAATCCTCTTTCCTTACCCATCTGGTGTTGCACGTGGATCCTTACCTGAGACGTAACACTACAATCTGGCCAACAATGGATCCAGCACATCACCCGGCCCCGCTTAACAGACTGGAGAGGATTGAGGAGGCTCTCCAGTGCCATGAGGCTGTAATGGCCTCCTCCGTCTCTGAGCGGTTAGCCGCAGAGGCTAATGGACGGGTGTTCACGGCGCTAATAGAGCAGTTGCAGAGATTCACTGTAGTGCCTCCGGTCGCTCCCGTTCCCGTCCTGGGTGGTCCAGAACCACGGATCGGGACGCCTGAACGCTACGACGGTACGCCAGAGACTTGTGGTGTGTTTATTATGAACTGCTCACTGCTGTTTTCCCTGCAACCACGCACTTTTGCCACAGAAGCAGCAAAGGTGGCCTTTGCCATAACCCATCTGACCAGCAGAGCGTGCCTGTGGGGCACGGCTGAATGGGAGTGCCATACGACCACCTGCTCCACTTTCCAAGCCTTCGCGGAGGAGCTGCGGAAGGTTTTTGGACCAGCAGGTGCCCGAAGCACGGCGACCAACACTCTGCTGGCTCTGCGACAGGGCCTGAGACCAGTGGCCGACTCCGCTATCGATTTCAGAACCCTTGCTAGCCAGAGTGAGTGGAACCCAGCAGCTTTGGTCGATGCCTTCCTTCATGGTCTGGCAGATTACATAAAGGACGCTTTAGTGGCGTACGAGTTACCGCAGACATTGGATGAGGTCATTAAGCTGGCCGTTCGGGTAGATCTTCGGGTGCAGGCTCGGCGACGGGAGCGACGGAAATGGGCGCTCACTGCCGGCCGGGAGTGGGCGAGGCCGCCACTTCCAACGTCTGGAGTAGCTGCACCCGAACCCATGCAGCTGGGATGCACAACCCTCTCTTCGGAGGAGCGGAGACGACGTCGCCAGGGGAGTTTGTGCCTCGACTGCGGAGGAGAGGGACATTTCATGGTGTCCGGTAAAAGACAAGACTCACCCATAACTGGGGAGATACGGGTGAGTCCCATTTCCTTACCTCTCCACCCTGCACGATCTTTTCTTCGGGCCCGGTTGCTCCTGCCTAGGGGCGCCCACGAACTGGCAGCTCTGGTTGAGTCGGGGGCGGATTCCATCATTATCAGTGGTGAGTTGGACCGTCAACTGGGCCTCCGTCAAGAGCCTGTGCCTAGTCCTGTCACTGCAACGGCTCTCAATGGTCACTCCCTGGGCACCATCACCCATCTGCTCTGGTTCCCATGCTCCTGTCAGGTAACCATCATGAGGTGATTCAGTTCCACATCATTGATCAGCCTGACATTCCGTTGATCTTAGGTTTTCCCTGGCTACAGCTACATAACCCACATATTGACTGGAGGGGTGGGGTCATGTTGGAGTGGAGAGGGGCCTGCCACTCCTCCTGTCTGCGTCATGCCTCCCCTTTTCTTCAGGAGTCCTCTCCAGTCCCTGAGCAACCTGATCTGTCCGGGGTTCCGGACCCCCATAGACCTGTTGCCAGGAACAGTGCCACCCAAGGGTCGCCTATTTTCCCTTTCCGAACCCCAACGTGAGGCCATGGAGACGTACATACATGACTCCCTTGCTGCAGGAACCATCCACCCGTCATCGTCTCTGGCCGGAGCGGGATTCTTCTTTGTGGCAAAGAAGGACAATTCCCTCCGGCCATGCATCGACTACAGAGGTCTCAACGATATTATGGTAAAGAACCGATATCCTCTTCCTCTGATCTCCTCGGCCTTTGAGCTCCTGCAGGGGGCGACTGTCTTCAGTAAACTCGACCTACGGAACGCCTACCATCTGGTCCGGATCCGGGAGGGGGACGAGTGGAAGACTGCTTTCAATACCCCGGTCGGGCACTATGAGTATTTGGTAATACCTTTCGGGCTCACCAACGCTCCAGCTGTGTTCCAGGCTTTGGTGAACGACGTGCTCCGGGACATGTTGAATATTTCGGTTTTTGTTTATTTAGATGACCTCTTGATTTTTTTCCAAGAACCAGCAGGACCACGTGCAGCATGTGAGGGCGGTGCTGTGACGTCTCCTGGAGAACTCATTGTTCATCAAGGCAGAAAAATGTGAGTTCCACGCCGAGTCAGTTTCCTTTTTGGGCTACATCATCGCCCTGAACAGCATCCAGATGGACCCGGCCAAGGTAACAGCTGTGTTGGACTGGCCAGTCCCGGAGAACAGGAAGCAGCTGCAACGCTTTCTGGGGTTTGCTAACTTTTACAGAAAGTTCATCAGAAATTACAGCACGCTGGCGGCGCCGCTCACCAGGTTGACCAGTGTGAGGAGGATTTTTGAATGGTCCCCTGAGGCAGAGGAGACTTTGTCTGCTTAAAACCAAGTTTTCTTCAGCACCCATCCTCCAGGTCCTGGATCCTGAGCGCCAGTTTGTGGTGGAAGTGGATGCCTCTGACACTGGGGTAGGGGCGGTGTTGTCTGCCACCAAGGACCAGAAGCTTCATCCTTGTGCCTTTTTCTCCCATCGACTCACACCTGCGGAACAGAACTACGACATCGGCAACAGAGAGCTACTAACTGTGACGTTGGAGAAATGGCGACACTGGCTGGAGGGAGCCAAGCAGCTGTGTTTGGTCTGGACAGACCACAAGAACCTAGAATACCTTAGCTCCGCCAAACGGCTGAATCCACGCCAGTCTCGCTGGGCATTGTTTTTCACTTGTTTTAATTTTCTTCTGTCTTACCGCCCCGGCTCTAGGAATGGCAAGCCTGACGCCTTGTCATGTCAGTTCGCCAGGAGGGAGGATTCAACGGACAGGTTGGAGACCATTCTCCTGACAGCTTGTTTGGTGGCCTCCCTGACCTGGGACATTGAGGAGAGAGTCCGGGCCTCCGAAGGCCAACCTGGTCCAAGCACCTGCCCGGATAGTAGTTTGTCCCCGATCCGCTGAGGTCCTGGAGTGGGGACACTCCTCTCGGCTGGCCTGCCACCCTGGTGTCCAGAGAACCGGGGGCTACTCAGACACCGTTTTTGGTGGCCATCCATGGAGGGGGACATCAAGGAGTTTATAAGTGCGTGCCCTACATGCAACCAACACAAGAATTCGCACCAAGCCCCAGCAGGTCTGCTACGACCGTTGCCCATTCCACGCCGCCCCTGGTCGCACATTTCCATGGATTTTGTTACAGGACTGCACGCTTCAGACGGTAACACAGTTATCCTTACTATCGTCGACCATTTTAGTAAGATGGCTCACTTCGTTCCGTTACAGGAGCTCCCCTCAGCCAAAGAGACGGCGGAGTTGATGGTTGTGCATGTTTTCCATCTACACGGCCTGCCGGAGGATGTCGTTTTGGACAGAGGGCCGCAGTTCGCATCCGCTTTTTGGAGGGAGTTCTGCAAGGCGGTGGGGGCCACCTCTAGCCTGTCCTCTGGTTTCCATCCACAGTCTAATGGGCAGACCGAAAGGAAAAAACAGGAGATGGAGGTGGCCCTCAGGTGCATGGTGTCCCGGAGTCCTACATCCTGTCCCTTGTGGGACGTCCCTAGAGTGGGGGGGTTCTGTCACACGCTTGTCAGTCTTGCCTGCTGGGTTCAGTGTGCCCTTGGCTGGTCAAATGCATTTTTGGGCATTTTTCAGCAAGTTTTGTGTGAAATTTTATAATACACAAACCCAAAATTTTTTGGTAAAGTGGGCTTTAAAACACATTGAGTTAAAATAAAATGGTTTAGTTGTATACTTGTATTTTAGAGTTCTCTGAACTCAAACAACCTCTATAGCCTTTTTTTTTCATTTTATTTTCTTCTTTGTTATCGTCGGACAACATTATGTTGCGGGTCTACATTCTGGTTTGAAGCGGTTCGACCGAGTCATACGCAGTTTTGTTGCTGAGCTGCCAGTGAGAATCCAGTGCCTTAGAGCCACAAACGTTTCATCTCACTTTGAACAAGTATGTATGATGGCTGAATGATTTTATTCTCAGATGTAGATCTTGAGAGTGTGAGCCACAGGGGTCGTTTCAGGAGCTACCTCTTGAGTGGCTTTATTATATTTTTTATGGAAAAGTGACATTCTGGCCATGACCAGACAGAGGGAAGGATAGCGGGGTGAGAGGCAAGTAGAGAGGAGAAATGAGTGAGGAGGGAAAAGGGGAGCGGATGATGAGGGATAGAGAAGGCAGTTGGCAAAATTATTGTGTAGGGGAAAAAAAAAAAAAAAGCAGAAACAGATCGTAAATTTGCATATCTAATTGTCAGATACTGGGCTTATTCAAATAATAAACTGATTAATCTGTAGAAAGAAAAAGAGGTATACTTGTATTAAAAGAAAAGAAAAAAAAAGAGAAAAAAACACATGCATATATATACATATATACATGTATATATCTATGTACAGTATATACATGCATATACACATGTTTGTACACATGCACATATAGACATACATATGCATATACACCCATATACAAACATACCTGCGTATACATATAATGATGATAGTGATAGCAATGATAATAACAACATTAATAATAGTAAAAATAATAATAATAATAATAATAATAATAATAATAATAATGATAGTAGTAATAGTAATAATAATATACTCATGAATGAATAAGGCAATAAGCTATGCAACAGTGTATGTGCGCTTGAGTATATAAGTGTGTGTGTGTGTGTGTGTGTGTATACTTGCGTGTGTGTGTGTGTGTGTGTGTTCAGTTTTCCCATAATTGACCCTTTTATGGCCTCATTAATTGGCTATTTTCCATCACAAGAACAACAGATTGCCAAAGTGATCTTGACTGACTGGATTCCATTTCCTCAGAAACGAAACCAGTTTGACTCGAAGGAGAGGAAACAGGCTGTGATTGGCTGCAGGGAGCACAGGGGGCGGGGATTCTAACATCCTGACTCATTCCGAGAAGGGAAGTGTCAGGCTGTGTGTATGTGTGTGTGTGTGGCATCATTGTCTTTCATGCCAGAGAAATATCAGCTGTTTCCTACATTAACTGATCTGCTTTTGAAACTTTGATCTTCTCTTCATGGTGTTCACTTTCTAAATGTCTATGGTGAATACATAGAGATCTTGACAGAACATAAATCTACAAGCAGAGACTTTTCATCTTTTTCCCAGCATTCTTGTCTTGTAGGATATTTTATTGGCGTATGAGTGAAAATAAAAGCCTGATTAATGTTTTAACTTCCTTGAGAACTGCACTCTTTTACAAATCTGCTAAATCATCTGCATTCAGATATTCATGTCTTACATGTTGAGTGTTCAAGCATATTGCAGGTATTTTAATATTTTTTTTTTAAATTAAAGATGAATTTTTAAAATATCGTAATTGTCAGGGAAAATAATAAAATATTTTTATTTTTTTTTTACCAATTTCTTTACATTTTTTTTTTTTTTACCAAAATTAGAAAATGTCCAGTCTAAGTGTACAACAGGATCCACATTGACTAAAAAAAATGCCTTTTTCTATCAGTCATCATTAATGAGAGAGGAAACAAGAGACACTCAAATGTATAGCTGATAACTCATAACTTATCACTCATTCTTTACCTGACATTTTGAAAACATTGTTCTGCAATATAGACTGATTACATATTTCATGACTTATTGATTGACTATTGTCATATTGAGCCAACAAGCAGAATCAAAAGACAAAATTCTCTCACAAAATTTACATGCATTCATTACATGCATTCATCTGATTCTTGACAAACTGATCAACAGTCAGAAGGTTGATTAGATGGATCAGGTGTTGAAAGGTCAAAGGTCAGGAAGGGTCCAGAGTGGAAACAGACCTCAGCTTCAACAGTAATAAAGTTGTCATGTGGACTAATGACACATTATTAATCTGTGGGATGAATGGGCTGCAGAGGAAGAGAAACAACGTGGCACAAACATCTAGCAGCCATGGAGACAAACATCAGGTGGACAACAGTCACCAGGAGCACCAACAGGAAGTGGCGTCCAGGCCCCGCCCACCCTGTGATTGACAGCCGGAGACACTGGGCAACAATAGTGAAGACAGAAGAAGAATCAAAGGTGAGAATTCAGCTCAGAGTCTCTCTGACGACTTCAGTCACACTTTCATCAACTCAGCTGAAGAACCTGGATAAACATAAAGTCCAACATGTAGCGGCTGAGTGAAGGAGGTCTGGACTCTGTGGAGGAGGTCCATGGTTCCAGAGACGCTGTAGAAGGACAGAAGACCTGC
The DNA here is from genome assembly GCF_046127955.1 of Nelusetta ayraudi. Lineage (NCBI taxonomy): Eukaryota > Metazoa > Chordata > Actinopteri > Tetraodontiformes > Monacanthidae > Nelusetta > Nelusetta ayraudi. The sequence continues at coordinate 5,683,847 of NW_027466084.1, forward strand.
TCTGTGGTCCAGGTACACACCCACTCTGGAGGACCGAGGACCTGAGACATCAGTCCTGATGTTGTTGTGATAAAACTCATATCTACTTGAGGAACAATATAAACTCCAGGATTTGTCATTGGATCCAAATAAACTTTCCAGTGACCTTCCTGCTCTGCTGATGTTCCTGTAGGCCACTGCTACACCAACGCCCCACTCCCCTCTCCACTCCACCTCCCAGTAACATCGTCCAGTCAGACTCTCTCTGCTCAGGACCTGTAGCCAGTCAGTGAATCTGTCTGAATGATCACAGTAAAACTGAACTTCCTTTATGAATGTCACTTTTCTGTTCCCCTCAGATAAAAACAGACGTTTGTTCACTGTGTTTGGATCCAGAGTGATTTGAGGTGAACATCTGAGGAAGTCCTCTCTGCTCCTGGGTTCTGATTGTGGCAGTAAAACATCAACGTTGCCCACTGTCCATGAGATGTTTGTCTGAGTCTCCATCAGAACTTGCTGTATTTCATCTCTCAGCTTGGTCACAGCTGCTGCCACGTCCTCAAAGTATCTCAGAGGACGGATCTCCAGGCTGGAGGAGTCTGGAGACGGACTGAGTGCTGGCAGTGAGCAGAACCTGTGGAGAAACTGGCTGTGGTCCAGTGTGTGTGAGATCTTCTCCAGCTCAGCGTCTCTCCTCTTCAGCGCCATCATCTCCTGCTCCAGCTTCTTCTCAAGCTCTTTGACTCCACTCACTTCTGCTTCCTGCGTGGATCTGACCTGCTGCCGCACCTCAGAGTGTCTTTTCTCCAGGAGACGGATCATCTGGGTGAGGATCTTCTCGCTGTCCTTCACTGCTTTATCAGCAGAGACGTTGATGGACTCCACCTCCTTCTGAAGCACCTTCAGGTCTTCCTCTGTGTGCTGGATCTTCTGCAGGATCTTCTGCCTGGTCTCCTCCAGCTCTCTCTGCCTCTCAGTCCTCTCTGCTGCTGCTGACACCAAGCGGTGACCATAATGTTCATCCACACAGCATGAACCACAGATGATTTGCTGATCAGTGCGGCAGAATATCTTAATCACCTCATCATGACGAGTGCAGATGTTCTCCTGGAGCTGCTGGCTGGGTTCCACCAGCTTGTGTCTCTGTAGGGGAGCAGCATCACGATGACGCTGGAGGTGAGAGTCACAGTAGGAGGCCCGACAGTCCAGACAGAACTTGAGGGCCTTCAGTTTCCTCCCAGTGCAGACATCACAGGCCACATCTCCAGCTCCAGCATAGCAGTGATCAGCAGGAGCATCTTGGAGTCCAGTCTTCTCCAGGGTCTCCACTAGAGCTGCTAACAGGGTGTTCTTCTCCAGGACAGGCCTTGGTGTGAAGGTCCTCCTGCACTGAGGGCAGCTGTAGACTCTCCACTCCTCCTCTGCATCCCAGTGGTGTTGGAGACACTTCCTGCAGTAGTTGTGTCCACAGGAAGTGGTCACTGGATCCTTCAGAAGATCGAGACAGAAGAAACAAGAGAAGGTTTCTGGGTCCAGCTGAGCTGCTGCCTGAGACATTTCACCTCTGAGAGCCACTGACTGACTGAAGGACTGACTGGGTTCCAACTTCCTCAGAAACTAAACCAGTTTGACTTGAAGGGGAGTAAACGGCCAGGCAGGCTTATGAGTGGCTGCAGGGAGCACAGGGGGCAGGGCTTCAAACCTCCTGACTCATTCCGGGAAAAGGAGTGTCAGAGTGTGTGTGTGTCTTTTTGTGCGCGCGCGCGCGTATGTGTGTGTGTGTGTGTGTAAACTGTTGCCATGGCAGTGGAGGAGAGACGTCAGTCAGAGGAAGAGAGACAAGTGCTGTGTCTCAATTCAGGGTCTGCACCCTTCAGACCAAGTGTCCTCCGTCTGAAGGAAGCGTTCTTCGAGGACCCAGCCTCGAAGGACGGACCAAACCCCGCCTCCCCGGTAACCACACGGGACGGTCTAGCCTTCGGCGTATTTCCTCGTTGCGTCACCGCCATTCCCTCCGGCTGGCCAACCCCGGAAGTGACGTTTTTATAGTAACAAGCTAACCATTGGTTAGGTTCAGTGGCTGACAGGAAGTAGCAGGGAGGGACAGGAAGAGGCCGGGATGAGGTTGTGAAACAACACACACACTAGGGGATTTCCTGACAGCAGCAGTAACAGCAGCAGCAGCAGCAGCAGCAGCAGCAAAGGCTGGAACACAAACTTACATGAGGGTTGTTGGAATGTATTGTGACTTGAATCAACTTCGGCTTTTATAACCAGCAACCATACAATAAAGGTCTACAAAGGTCTACAAAGAATACCTGATTGGATATACAACATCAAAACATGGTGTCAGAAGCGGAAACTTAACGCCACAGCTGAAGACAGAACAACAGGACCCATTTCTCTAACCTCATCACAAATAATAACAAAAACCCTCCATTTCTTTTCTCCACCTTCAATCTTTTAACCAATACAAATTTTAATAAGGGCGCACAGACACCAACAGATGCCCTCTGTGAGGATTTTGCAGACCACTTTGAAGGTAAAATTGATGTCATTAGGTCCAGTATTTTAACTAATCAAAATCAAAATTTTTACACATCTGGACAACCACTTTTATCTGAGGAAACACTGGAGAGTTTTGCTCTAGTTGACGCAAGGACACTTGGTCGAGTTTTCTCCCAAGTGAAGCCCACAACCTGACTTTTAGACCCGATTCCCACGTCACTCTTAAAGTCACTTTATTGGTTCTTTGAGGAGCAGATTTTATATATTGTCAATTGCTCTCTTCAGACGGGTCCCTGCTGCCTTTAGAACGGCGGTGGTAAGGCCCCTTTTGAAGAGGAGCAACTTGGATCAAAACATTTTTAATAACTACTGACCAGTATCCAACTTACCATTTTACTGGATTGTGCTGTCCTGGGGGTCTTGGTGTCATCGCTTTGTCCCACCACCACGCCTAGGACCTGGACTTGTCCTATCGGCAGATTGTTCATCGAGCTAGGCTCTTGCCTTCCAAAGCGTGGAAAATTACAGCCTACGCGGACAGCAGCCTTGAATTATTTCCTTATTCCTTTGTGTCTATATCCATTTTGTGAATGCCTGGTTGGTGTATCTGTTTTTCACTCTGTCCTGTCTGCCACCCTGGCTCACTCTGCTCCTTTCTCTCTTCCTCTGTCTCTCCTCTATTATTGTATTTCACCCCAACTACTCATAGGCAGATGATGGCCCTCTGGAGTCTGGTTCTGTCCTAGGTTTCTTCCCACAGGGGAATTTTTCCCAGCCACTGTTGCATCTCGCTTGCTCTGGGGGCCCAGTTGGTTCTCTCTGATGAATTGATGCCCTTTTTAACTGTATTTTAGATATCAAATCATGGATGGCAGAGAATTGCCTACAGCTCAACCAGGACAAAACTGAGGTTTTAGTTATTGGTCCTGAAGGCGAGAGAGAGGAACTTATACCAAAACTGTGGGATTTTAAACCCTCACAATATGTAAAGAATCTGGGCGTTGTTTTTGATTGTGAGCTCATCTTTGTTCCACATATACAAAATATTACGAGGTTTTCACCATCTAAAGAATATAGCCAGAGTCCACCCGTTCCTCTCTCAGGCCAACACGGAGGTGCTAATGCATGCTTTTATTTCCTGTAGACTAAATTATTGTAATGCCCTGCTCTCTGGTCTTCCCAAAAAGAGTGTTTACAGTCTACAAATACTACAAAACTTAGCCGCACATGTGCTGACTAGGACCAGAGGAAGGGAACACATTACAGCGGGTTTAAAGTCGCTGCATTGGCTCCCCGTCTGCTTCAGGATTGATTTTAAGGTTCTCTTGTTAGTTTTTAAATGTCTTAACGGTCTTGGCCCATCTTATCTATCTGACCTGCTTTTATCATATCAGCCCTCACGGAACCTGAGGTCTTCTGGCACTGGCCTCTTAACTGTTCCATGAGTCAAAACCAAAACCCATGGTGAGGCTGCTTTCGGCCATTACGGTCCTACTCGGTGGAACAGCCTGCCAGAGAGCCTCAGGGCCGCAGAGACTGTTGATAGGAGGCTCAAGACGTACCTTTTTAACCTGGCGTTTAACTGATTTCTTACTCCACTAATTTTATGCCGCTCTACTATTTTTATGCCTTTTATTACCTTCAATTGAATTTTATACTTTTATAATGGTTGCCCATTTTTATGCCACTGTTTCAAACTTTATTTTTATGTATTTATTTTATTTCTCATTATGATTATTCTCCCTTTTATACTTTTAGTGCCAGTGTTTCCTCATGGGGGGCCCGCCACGCTGGGAGCTACGCCTGGTCTGCCCATAGGGGCGCTGCAGACCATGGTGCCTCCTTGTGTGGACGGCTCCCCATAGTGGCATTTCCTCATCAGATTCTTCAGTGCCAAGCCATTTTATCTAATGTCTGTGTGAATATGGGGGTGGGCGTTTGTCTGTGTGTGTTGGTGGGGAGGGGTGGGTCTGTATGGGTTGGGGGGCGGGGCAGTGGAGCTTTTCATTTTTTTCTCATTGTTATTATTATGATTGTTGTTGTTGTTGTTGTTGTTCTTCTTCTTCTTCTTCTTCTTCTTCTTCTTCTTCTTCTTCTTCTTCTTCTTCTTCTTCTTCTTATTATTATTATTATTATTATTATTATCTTTCTTTGTTTTGCTTTGTTTTATTTTGTTAAGCACTGTGGGTTGTGTTGCACACATGGACGATAAGAAGAAGGTCCAGGCGTACTTTTGTGGTTTTCACAGTTTATTTTTGTCTTCCAACCTCTGCTACCTGTCATACACACCGGCATTAGCTTAGCAAAAAAAAACTCTTCTCCAATCGGTGATCCTAAGCCCGAGCAGCGTCAGGACCCCCCCTGTCAGCTACAGGTGTCCTACAGGTGCCCGAGTGCAATACACAAATATTCGATTCCACGCCAAAGCCTACCCTCTACCATTGCCGGTGAAACAAAAACACAACAGTAATTGGAAATAATAATGAAATAAAAACAAAACAAATTAAATCATTAAGTACTGTCCATAATAAAAACTATGGGCCCCACAGTTGCACATGTTGTGTATGAGCAGTGCTATACAAATAAAGTTTATTATTATTATTACATGTTGAAAAAACATTGAACTGAAGGTTGATTCATATCAAAATGACATCCAGAAATATGAAAAATTAATTCAGTGTCTAAAGTAAAAAACAAACAAACAAAAAAAACAAAGCAGGACATCAGTGGTCATGTGACCAAACATCATTTCAACACACATTAGTTTTGGACTGAGGATTTAATTTCAAGGTGACATTTTCTGTAGTGTCAGATTCTGAAGTCGACATTTTACTTTGATTTTCAAAGTGATGACACCCTGCAAAAACTGTCCATTATTATAAACTCTCCATCATTTATTCTCTATTCAGGTTGATTTACTGCAGTTTGTCAGAGCTCAGCTGTGATTGGCTGCTCTCAGCTCTGAAGTCCAACCCGTCCCACCTCAGACACTTGGACCTGAGTAGGAACCACCTGGAGGAATCATCAGTGAAGCCACTGATGGATCTTGTCCACAGCAGAGACTATCAACTGGAGAGTGTGAGGTCAGTACTGGTTTGGAACCAGTGGATGATGGTTCCAGCACCAAAGCCAGTTGATCCCACAGCAGAGGTTCAGTGTTCCCAGTCACAGTGTGAGAGGAGGATGGTGACGTCCAGCTGCTCCTCATTCATCCAACATCTTCTGCCAAACTGCTTCTTCTCTCAGTTCACCACTCAATTATTGATCAGTTAATCTTCATCAGGCCTCAGTATCAGTCCAACACTCCATGGTCACATGACCTTCATATGTTCCACACTTGACATGTGATTGAGAGTCTGCTTCTTCTCACCAGTCACTCCATCATCTCCATCAACAGTCAACGTCTCTGTGATGATGCGTTCAAGGACCGTGAGTCCTGACTCCTGCTGTCTCCTCTTCTTTCTACAGGTGGAAGAACTGAGGGAGGATGAGGAGGAGAGTGAAGAGGGTTGCTCCATCTAATGGTGGCTGACAGAACTACAACAAGTGGAGCTTAACAGCAAGCTGCGCACACACACATGCTGTGTCTCAATTCAGGGTCTGCACCCTTCAGACCGAGTGTCCTCTGTCTGAAGGAAGCGTTCTTCGAGGACCCAGCCTAGAAGGACGCACCAAACCCGGCCTCCCTAGTAACCACTCAGGACGGTCTAGCCTTCCGCGTATTCCCTCGTTTCGTCACCGCCGTTCCCTCCGGCTGGCCAACCCCGGAAGTGACGTTTTTATAGTATCAAGCTAACCATTGGTTAGACATCTAACAATGCCGTTGGATGTATCAAATAAGTAAAATCCTACGTTAAAAACTGGATACTTTATGTGAAACTTTAATATTTAAATTTATTAGAGCTGTCAGTCGATTAAAAAAATTAATCCGATTAGCATGCTTTTCCATAGTTAACTCACGATTAATCGCAAATTAATCACATATTTTTTAATCTGCTCTAAATCTACCCTAAACTGATATTTTTCCATTTCTTTTTAATAATCATATCAACATGGGAGTAGGCAAATACTTGCTTTCTGCAAATGCAGCATGTTTATTCGTGTTGGAGCAATGACTGTACTGTATGAAGTACTACTAACAAAACAAAAGATGCACAGGTTTGTGTCATTCAGTTGTGTGTGTGTGTGTATTTGTTTAATCTCTCTCGCACTCTGATACAATGTACTGACAAATATAACATACAAATATGATTGAATTTGTCATTCGGTTTTTATTTTGAAATTAGTTTATTTTGAAAATTCATCGGATTTTCTTGTTTTTTTTTGTGACTTCCTGTACTATTAGGGGAATGTGCACTGGGACTGTTGATGTTTCTATGGCAACAGAGATGGAAGGTGCAAGGCAATACTGGAGAGAAGTCCTCAAGAGAGTTGTTGCTGTCATAAAATTTCTGGGGGAGCGGGGGCTTCCATTTCGAGGAGATAATGAATTGCTGGGGTCATCTCATAATGGAAATTTCCTTGGTATATTGGAACTGATTGCCCTTTTGGATCCATTTTTGGCTGGAAACATAGAGAAGTATGGACAGAAAGGCCGGGGAAGTGTGTCTTACTTGTCATCAACGACTTGTGAGGAATTCATTGATGTCATGGGGGATAAAACTAGACAAGTTATTGCAGAAGAAATTCAGGATGCAAAATACTTCTCTGTTGTTGTCGACTCCACCCCAGACCTTTCACATGTTGACCAACTAACTTTTATTTTCAGGTTTGTAAACAAAGCAGGCAACATTTTCTGACTTTTGAGCCAATGGAAAGCCATACTGGGGAAAGTTTGGCTGAATGTGTTGTTGCTATGGTTGCCAGTTTAGGCTTGAAGAAGAGAAATCCTTTAATACATTATGTTCCATGCGCTGCTCACTCCCTAAATTTAGTTGGAGTCAACACCATTCAGGCTAGCAGTCCTGAGGCTGGACACTACTTTGACACTTTGCAGTCCTTGTATAACTTTTGTTCTTCCTCTACAAGCAGATGGGGAAAACTTTTTTCGAAATACAGGAATAAGTTTAACGTTAACGATCTCTCTCAAACACAAGATGGAGCAGTCGAGCAGAATCCAGCAAAGCTCTGTGGAAAAACTATTCACACATAAGAGATGCACTTGAAAAAATAGCAGGTTCAGATGATGAAAAAAGGGACGCTAGAAATGAAGCAAGGGCTCTCAGTGGTAAACTGGAGCAATTGGAAACAGCCTTTATGGCTAATTTCTGGGACGTAATCCTTGACAGATTCCAAGGCACAAGTGCAATGTTACAAAAAACTGATATAAACATTTTCACAGCAGTAAACCTATTCAAGTCCTTGCGTGCCTTTGTTTCCTCACAACGTGACCAGTTTGACATTTATGAGAAAGCAGCACTGAATGTAACAGGTGTTAACCAAACCTATAAGCGTGACCTACAAAGAAGTAGAAAGCGTAAAAGCTTTGCAGATGAAGAGGGTGTAGATGATGTAAGTCACCTACTCAATGGAAGGAACAAATTCAAAACTGAAACTTTTTATGTCATCATAGACAAACTGGTAAACTGCCTTGATCATCGCCTCTCTGCCTCCAAGCACTTAACAGAAATATTTGGCGTGTTATTTCTGTTTGACACAGCAAGCAGCAGTGAGATAGTAGAGCATGCTTCTGCACTGCTCAGTGCTCATCCTTCAGACCTGGACGGTGGCTTAGCCATAGAGCTTCTACAGTTCAAAACATTCATGCAGGCTGAGCCAGACAAGTCACCCCCAACCATGCTTAAGACAATATTAAAGTTTGGCCTGGAATCAGTCTTCCCAAATGTATATGTGGCTTTGCGGATGTTCCTGACCTTGCCAGTCACCAACTGTGAAGGAGAGCGCTCCTTTTCTCATCTGGGGAGAATAAAAAACAAACTCAGAACGAGCATGACTCAAAAACGCCTGCAATCTCTGTCCTTACTGGCAATAGAGTGTGAACTTGACAGAGACCTGGACTTCAATGAGGTTGTGGAGGAGTTTGCGAGGAGAAAGGCCATGAAAAAGCTCATTGCATAAAGTGGATTGAGGGTGATCACCAGTATGTTGTTGTTCATTGACTGCATTTGAGTGTAGACTGTTTGTTGCTATGTTGACATAATGCACAGATACAACACCATCATGTTCCGAGTCTTGTGATGAATTTATCTAAAAATATTAAAATAAGATGTCGCCAGTCAGTGTGAATCCTGTGGACATAAACAAGTTTCCAACATATAAGGCCACACTTGTGCACCATCAGCCATTTGATGCTTTGATGCATGTATAAGTGTGTATGTGTGTGGTGCCAGCTCTGTAGTTCAGCTTCCAGAGATCAGCTGTGTCTGTGTGTGTGCATGCGCGTGTGTGGGGGCCTCTCCAAGAGTCTGGCCCAGGGGCCTCTGTATTCTTAATCCAGCCCTGTCTGCGTGTGTGAATCTAAATCAAAACCAAACCAAACTCCAAGCAAACCTAAAACCAACAAAACACCCAAAACTTGCGTTGCGTTGCGTTGCGTCCGTGGAATTTGCGAGCATTTCAATCTTCCAGCATTTGGAATTTCCTGCAAGTGAGATCTACACGAAGCAGCAAACAGGTGAGTGGAGCTAGCTGGCTAACTAGCTAGCTAGCTTGAATTCCATTTTAAAAGAGTGAGGAGAATTTTCTTTCCTCTTAATTGTATCGAAAAGGCTTCAGCTCCACTTGTTGTGTTACACTTGTAACAAAGTGACTGTGGCTGTTTGTTTCTCCTGCAGAGTTCAGTGTTGAAACGCACCAATGTCAAGTTACTGCTGTCTATTGATGTAGTGACATCCCTCCAGCCCTCAGGAACCTGCTTAGCAGTTTAGCAGGTTAGCTCAGTGGGTTAGCCTGCTGACTGTGGTGCTGGAGACCAGGGTTCCAATCCTGGTTGTTGGTTCAATTCTCAAGCAAAGCCTCTTTTGTTCTCTTGCTACTTTGAACCAAGCCCTACTCCAACACTAAGTGACCCTCTAATCCAGGGGTGGGCAAACTGTTTGACTGAATTTCTACTTCTGTGGCCCCCACCGTCCAACTGAGGTGCCTTGTCCTGTGGCGGCCCTACCACCTTCCTAGAGGGCGCTATAGCCAATTTAGTCTTTTGGTCTATGTAGGGGGCGCTATTGAGCAGATTGATTCCATTCTTTAATAGTTTGTGCATGTTCAGGGGTTCAAATTTGGGTGGAAAACGGCGGCAGAAGAATAATAGTGAGAAATAAAGATAGGAAGAACAATGGGGTCTTGGTCCTGCGATGACCTGCTCTGCTTCAGAGCTGCTCTATCGCCGGGGCTCTGAGGAGCCTTGTCCTGTGGCGGCCCCATGCTCAAACTGTCTATATATAAACAACAGAGAAAAAACATCAAACAACAAAAACCCTGACTGAACAAAAATCAGTCAGGGTTGCATGAACAGACATGAATTAATGAGGTGCACCTACATGGTGACAAATATACACCATAATAACAAATATACTATGGCATCTTACCATTGAGAAAGTCAATGAAGATCTCGTCTTCTTTTTTCTCCTCCAATTCTTGCCGAGCTTTTGCGAGTCCTTTGGTGAGAAAACGATTTATTTTTTCTGCTGCAACCCTTTTTCTGATTCCTCTGTATAGGATTGAAAGCACCTTTCCACAGGCGTCTGTGGAGGCCTTGTACAGTTTGTCAGTTGTCTACAGGAGTACTGGAAAACATAGAAGAAAAACTGTCTTGTTGTCTGCTTTGTGAGGAATAACAGGGGACAAAAACTCACAGTTAAAAGTTGCAGCGCCACCCTGAGGGCTTTAATTTCAGGATCATCCAAGAAAGAAAATGTGTCAGGGCTAAACATGGAACAAACAAAAACAATGCAAAAAGTGATGACTACACATGAAAAGGTTGTAGATGAAAGAAGAAGATGCTTGATGTTTTTTTCAGGTCTGCTGCCATCTACTGCCATTGTTAGAAAGTGCATACAAATACTTGAACGACTGTGCGCAGGTGAACAGCCTGTAGATGTTTTTCAAGGTTGCTGTAGGTGTGAGTGTGGTTAATTCCAATGGATTTCATGTATTTAGAATTGATTTCTAATGACCATTAATGTAAGTTTCAAGGCAAGTAAAGGCAGCTTTATTTATGTAGCACATTCCATCCAGAAGGAGTATTTTGCATATTTTACTTTTTGCCCTATGACAGCTGGTCCAGGCTCCAGCACAGCCCCACAACCGTGAGTTCAAAAAGAAGCGGGTATAGGAAGGCAAGCGCTTCTGTACAGTGGACAAAAAGACAAACAGAGCCGCACAGCACTCAAGACAGAGGCAATAATGGCGTCTATATGTATATATCTACTGTGTATGTGTGTGTATATATATATATATATTTTTTTTTTCAAGTCAAGGCTTTTTAAAGTCAAAGGTGATCAAAGCAATGATACTTCAGCATCAAAGCTTCTCTACAATAAATGCAGCATCCTGAATGCTGCTCATTGAGGTGTGTGTGTGTGTGCATGTGTGCATGTGTGCGTGCGTGTGTGTTTGGCCAGCAGAGGGCAGTGTTACTGCAGCTTGGGGTCATTTTCAGCCATTTTGAAGCAGTGGCTCCAGTGCTTGGATGTTTCCCACAAGCTTCATTTGTCCATCACTGCTTTGTCCTGCAGTCTGTTCTGCTCCTTGTGCAGTTTCTGCCACTGTTTTCCTGCCACTGCTTCTGACAAAATGTTTGCTTCCCTTGTCTTTTGATGGAGTGAGCAGCTCCTTGAGGACCAGACCATCTTCACCTGTTGCACTCCAACTGCTCCTGGGAGCCACAGCCACGCTTGATGCACCCTGGCAGAGAGAGAGGGGCGTGGCTGCACTTCAACTCAACACAGCGTCATGTGATTTCAGGGAACTGGGAGCAGAAACACTGATCAGAGAATTGATGCAGGAAGTCAAAGTAAAAAGTCAAAGAAATACTCAAGTAAAGTACAGATACTTGGAAAATGGACTCAAGTACAGTGACAAAGTATTTGTACTTTGTTCCTTGCCACCTCTGGACACAGGTGTGTGTGTGTGTGTGTGTGTGTGTGTGTGTGTGTGTGTGTGTGTGTGTGGCTATGTGTCTTACAAGCCCAAATTTCAAGTTTACAAAGCGAGGGCTAAGATGCCTCTCTTCTTTTATTTTAACCTGTCGTTCTTCTATTTCTGACAATATATATTTCTAGTGTTATTATGATTACTCATTAGCTTGGCTTGGATATCATAATGTTTGAGGTTTGAGGTAATACTACTACTCGCCCGCTGTAATATTGGTTCAGGGAAATGCTGAACTCGTGCTACGTTAGCCGCGCTAGTGCCGTTAGCCGTGCTATCGCCGTTAGCCGCGCTAGCGCCATAAACCGTGCTGGCGCTGTTACCTGGAGAGAGCCGCTCGCCTTGAACATCGATAGATTTGCCGTATTTCCCGGCAAATACGACCCAGCGGACACTCGGCATTTTGAGAGAATAAAAGGAGCGTCTATCTAAAACATTGGATTACGTGGGTTTACAAGAGAACGATAAACTTGCACTATTGGTCACCTAAGACGTTTTTTGTCACTGACATGTCACGTCATTTTGTAGGGAGCGTCATGAGGAGTGGAAGGGGAATAAATCCTATCAAGGAAGCAGAAATGTATGTTCGTTTAAATAAAGACAAAGACATCTCGAAATGGATGTACATTAATTCGACAAAAGGTAAGAATTTTCTGACGAAACACAACAAATAACTTAATAAATTAATAATTAATATATTTTCAAAATAAATAAACTTTGATGTGTACTTGAAACATATAATCCCTTACAGGACGAGGTGTTTTTGCTACAGCTCCTATTCTTAAAGGTTCATTCATTCTGGCCTACAGAGGAGTTTTATCCAAGTACAACAGGAATGGTTGTACTAAGGTCAATGAATATACTTACACATTCAAGTACAACAACACACAGTATTGGTAGGTATTGTTTGAGAGCATTTTTGAATATTTTATTGTAAGCATTGTTTGAATGATTTTCTTTTTGAGCAATGTTTTGACATTGATTGTTTAAATCCTGTTCAGCATTGACGCCTCCGTTGATGATGGAACTCTGGGAAGGTTGGTCAATGATGACCCAAATCCAAATAGTAAAATGAAGATGATTACAGTGGATCAAGGACCACATCTTTGCCTCTTTGCTACCATGGACATAAAATGTGGTGATGAAATAACTTATGACTATGGCGGGGGTAATTTGCCATGGCGTCTCAATGATGGACAAGAAATTTCCAAGGTAAACTTTGTGTGGATGTTAATGGCTTGTCTGAATCGTGAGTTTTCCAGCTTTCCAGCTCACACCAGGTTTTAAAACTGTAGAACTGTGACTTAATGGTAATGAGGGTTGGGATTTCTTGCCAAAAACCTGATGTTGACTTGCAAATTTTAAAACTATCTCTCCTAGATGCCCACGGATGAAGCTGTTGTCCAGGCCGTGGCTCATTCTAGTGAGGGTTGTTCATACAAAAATGACTCTCAACTGCAGTGTTATGGCTATGTAGTATTTTCTGTAGCAACAAGTCTAATTAACAAATGTGTGTTGGCAATAGCCCCGGGCCTAACTTGTATTGTACTGCTAGTATAAATTAAGAAAAACAAACAAACAAACTATTTATGGGCATTTCTTTAAGCTTTTACCAATATAGAGATCTTAAAACAAGCCAAATTTTGCACTCTGGTCCTAAACATTTTTTTTATTTTTAAAACCAAACATTCTGGTATGATTCTATCAGTTTAATGTGCCGTCTCTTTTTCTCATCTTGTGTATATAAGCTTCAGTCCTTCAACATCGTCCCCCTTCCATCAGCATCTCCAGGGAATGGAGATACTATGACCACATCTCAACAGGTAAACCAGAGCTGGCCTCATACATCTATTCTGTGCTACAGTGATTTTGTGAACTACATCACTGATAGACTTGCAGAGTGTTGTCTGATTTGTCTTGAGGTGTGTTGCTTGTTAATGTGTTGACTTGAAAACTTGAAGATGCTAAAACTGTCTTTCTCCTAGATGCCCATGGATGAAGCTGCTGTCCAGGCTGTGGCTCCTGTGGCTCAATCTATCAAGGTTTGTGTTTGTACATACACACACAAGACTCAACTACAGGGTTACTACCATTGAGGTGTGATAGCAATAGCCCTAGCCTTTTCCTGTCTGTATGTTGTGGTGTGAGTGTTGTCAGAATATATGGTTTCATTAATTGGAGTCCTAGGACTTTATGTAGTACTGAATAACTGCGTCATCAGTGTGGGTATTTTGTGTGTAAACATGGGTATCAGTGTTATGCATTACGGGACCATGAATTGGAGTAGTGGGACCCAATGTGGGACTGAATAACTGCATCATCAGTTTGGGTATTTTGTGTGTAAACGTGGGTATCAGTGTTATGAATTACGGGACCATGAATTGGAGTAGTGGGACCCAATGTGGGACTGAATAACTCGATCATCAGTGTGTGTATTCTGTGTCACTTTGTGTGTGTGTTGGTGTCAGTATTGTACAATATGGGACCATGGATTGGAGTAGCAGGACCTTATGTGGTACTGAATAACCGCATCATCAGTGTGTGTCGGTATCAGTGTCCTTTGGACAGTATTTGTATGTAATGGTGGAGTTGAAATATATTTGTTTGTAAATGTCATGGACTAAAGGTTTTCACTTCAGGTTGAACAAGTATGAGATACAATTAATATTTTTTTTCTTTTTCAGAATAATCTTACTGCATCACAAGGAAGTGACAATAATGAAGGTAAAATTCACCACATCATGGTGTGCCAATTGTGCCATTATGACAGACTCATTAATTTAAAACCACAACTTAGTTTGTCATAATTTTTTTTTCTCAATTTAGTTATTACACAGAGTTGTTTGGACAGAGGGAGGCCCAGTAAAGAAAACAAAATTACAGGAATAAAGAGATATATTGGGAAGAATCCTTTGAGCTCTTGTTTTAAATGTCTCTCTCTTTCCCTGATGCACAATTTATGTTTCCTGACTTTACTTAAAGCATGTTTCTTGTAAGAATCAATGAAAGGACTAGATGTAACAATCCCTAGGACTATGCCTGGCAGGGGCGTCCTCCTCCCTGAGCCAAGCTTGCGCCTGACCGCATACCTGGGTGGAATAGGAGCTGCTGCTTTAAGGCTTTACTTAGCCGCTGGGACACATCATCAGTTGTGTCCTCAGAGCACAGGGCGTTTCGGCCAATTATCACAAGACGCCCTCAGCTGAGGCAGGCCCACCACGGGTTGATCACTCCTGGGTGTGTGTCCCATGGCTAAGCATTTGCCCCAGGGGCCCAGATGATGTTGCCTCTTCAGCCACAACCAATGGCTCATCCTCTCGGCGGTGTCTCTTTAATGGCCCGGCTGTGAGTCTGTCCCCTGTCTCCAACCTCCCTAAGGAGCTTCGCTGTCGAACTGGCCACAAACCCCCTACACCCCACCTCCACCGGGCGCACGCTCGCATTCCAGCCTCTGTCCTCTGCTGCAGCCACGAGGTCGGAGTACCGCAGCTTCTTGCGTGGTAGATACAAGAAAGATTAAATTGTGGATTCAATCCTAATTTCATCGACTTTCACCGACTTTTATCAACCCATGAACCTGTAATGTTATATACCTGTTTGTTGTTGAATACACCTCTGGGTGCTACTTGGACACATCATCAGTGATGAACCCGAGGTCATGGGGTGTTTCAGGTCTTTGATCATCAAACATTCTCGCTCGGGCGACCCAGCCGGGGGTGATCAGCCCCCGACTTGTGTCCAAGTGGCCCACTACTCCACGGATCTCCCCTCCGGATCCATAGCCATCTTGAGGCTTTCTCCGCAGGCTCTATGATGTTCTTGATGGCTTGTCTGCACAGCTGGCCTTTTACTCCAAGGAGTTTTAGGGTGCAGGGTAGTGACTGGCCAGCGAAACCCTGGCACCCCACCTCAACTGGTTCGCACTGGGCTTTCCAGCCTTTGCTCCGGCACTCAGTCACCAGCTCAGTGTATTTGGCCCTCTTGCGTTCGTTGGCCTCCTCCACTCTGTCTTCCCAGGGGACAGTAAGCTCTACCAGCACCACTTGCTTTGTTGACTCTGATGTTAATACCATGTCTGGTCGTAGTGCAGTGGTCGAGATGTGCTCTGGGAACTTGAGCTGTCTTTTCAGGTCGACTTGGAGCTTCCAGTCTCGTGCAGTGGTGAGAAGCCCTCCAGAGAAACTTGGCTGATGTTGTGCCTTCTCCCCAGCTCGGACGAAGGTGATGGACTGCTTGGGAGCGTGCTGGTACTTGCATTTGGTAATTGCTGTGCTGAGCGTGTCTGCCAGAGCCCTGAGGACCTGGTTGTGACGCCAGCGGTACCGTCCTTCCCCCGAGGCCTTCGGGCAGCAACTGAGGATGTGCTCCAGGGTGGCTCTCCTCTGGCACAGCTGGCATGCCGCAATGTCTGCTAAGCTCCAGCGCTTCAGATTGGTTGGGCTAGGGAGAACGTCATATACGGACTGGATGAGGAACTTGATGTGCTGGGGTTCGAGTCTCCAGAGCTCTGGCCAGGTGACTTTACGCTGCTCTGCGTGCTCCCACCTCGTCCAGGCGCCTTGTTGGTACATAGCCACCATCTTCATCCACCGATCTTCCTCCACCTCTGCTCTGATCTCATCTTGTACCATTTCCGCTTCTCCCTTCCTCTGGCTTTGTCATAACGGGGCTTGGGGAAGCTGCAAAGTCCCGTGCGGCCCACTGCCGTGCTGCCCACCAAGATGTGCTGTAGCCTTGCCTCTGCTCTGTCAATGGCTTCCTGTGCCTTCCACTTCCTCCCAGTTTTCACCAGGATTCCTGCTGTGGCGACTTTTTTGTCCGAGGAGTACCGGTACATCATCAGCTCCCTGGCACGTGTGACCATGAACTCCTCTGACAGGCCGCTAATTGGAAGCTGCAGCATAGTGGAAGGGCCGTACAAAGCAATGTTGCTGAGGGATCAAGGGAGCCCAAGCCACCTGCAGAGAAACTGATGTTTCGTTCCAGTGTCTCCAACGTTGACATGGGCACCTCGTAGACAAGCAGGGGTCAAAGGAGTCTTCGCAGGACTCCGTGTTGGTAAATCCAGGTTTTGAATTTACCAGGTAGCCCCGACTTGTCTATTGCTGTGAGCCATAATGTCGGCTCTGCCTTGGTTTGCTGGAGTGCATCTGAGTCCCTCAAGGAGCTGTTGAATACCTTGCCCAGGCTCTTGACAGGTTTTTCTGTCAACGTTGGAATTGGGGTCCCTCCTATGGCAAAGCGGAACCGGTCGGCCACCCTGCCTTTCTTCAGGACCAGAGACCTGGACTTGGCGGGCTTGAAGCTCATTCTCGCCCAAGAGATGAGCCGCTCTAGCCCCTGGAGTAGCCATCTGCAGCTGGGAACAGAGGTCGCCGACATCGTTAGGTCATCCATAAATGCTCTTATGGGGGGCTGCCGAGTGCCAGATCTCGATAAGGGGCCTCTACATTCCACCTCAGCTGACTTAACCATGTTCATAGCCAGGGAGAAGAGTGGCACCGAGATAGTGTTGCCTGTTATAATGCCCTTCTCCAGGCGTTGCCAGGCAGATGTTAGTGATCCTGATGTTACCCTCAGCTGGAAGTTGTTATAATAGTCCAGGATGAGGTTGGTGATGGTCACTGGCACATGATGTCTCGTCAGTACTGTTTCGACAAGTTTGTGGGGAATGGATCCATAGGCGTTTGTAAGGTCCAGCCAGAGTGTTGCCAAATCCCCTCTGCTCTCCCTTGCCTCTCGGATCAGCTGTGACACCACACTCGTGTGCTCTAGGCATCCCGGAACACCTGGGACCCCCCCCCCCTTCTGTACTGAGGTGTCTATGTAGCCATTCTTCAAGAGGAAGTCTGTAAGCCGTTGGGACACTATCTTGAAGAAGATCTTCCCTTCGACACATAGCAGCGAGATGATGCGGAACTGCTCGATGTTACTTGCCTCCTCTTCTTTTGGTATCCAGACTCCCTCTGCAGACCTCCACTGAGTGGCGACCCCTCCCCTGTGCCAGGTCACCTTCATAATCTTCCAGAGTCGCACAAGGAGTTTGGGGCACTGCTTGTAGACTCTGTATGGGACTCTACTGGGGCCTGGGGAGGAGCTTGATCTTGCAGCCATCACTGCTTCTTTGACCTGTTTCAGGGTGGGCTCTACGATGTTGAACTGTTAGATTTATCGGCAAAATCTAGAGTGAAAAATAAGAATAAAGATGTATCACGTGTAAAGACAATAGATCATTTTTATTTGTGCTACAAGGAATTGTTTTAGATTCATTGAACCTTCTCCTCTTTTGTCATTCGTTACGTTCAGACTGCAAGACTCATCATGTTGACCAGGAACAGATGGAAGCGCTTGACAAATGTTTAGTTTGTGATGGACCTTTTTCTTCTCTGAAATGGTGGGGGCTGAAATGTAAAGGTTAGTTTCAAATTGTTGTAATTATTGTTCCTAAATTCTGTTTAAAATGTAGTTTCAAAATACCTCAAACACTTACTTTGTCTTTAAGCAGCTTCCTGCCAATATGCATGGTATGTGAGATACAGTTTATTTTTTATCACGGTTCTGGACCCTATGTAAAAACAAAATCTGCGTATGAGCCAAAATGCCAAAAAAGGCAAACATTTTTTCCCCATTTACCAATGGAATGTCATTTACATTACAATTTAATACAATGATTACATGGGATCAAATTCAAGCAGTATGTTTTCCAATACAAAAATCTCAAAGCTGTTAAGTCACAAATTTCTCAAGGATAATGGATTTTCTTGTAAACATTAATTTGACCCAATCTAAAACAGTGCATAATAATTAAAACTTGTTATACTTGTTTTTGACAGTTTGCACTTTATCATGGCATGTTTCCTGCTACAACCAGAGAGTAAAAAAGCAAAAGCCTTTGGTAAGTGCTCTTGTTCTGTACAGTTGATATCACATACAATCTCAGTGTTCATATATATATAGAACTGGTATTAGAGATATGTGGCATACATTGTGTATGGATATTTTACCCAAACTCCAAAGTATTATTAGAATTATTTTCTAATATTTTAGGATCTTTTGGGGAGTTTTTGCAAATTAGTATTTTGTTTGTGCTGTCTTTTTTCCTTTTTGTTTTATTTTTCTTGAGTGTGAAATTGATTCTAGTCAAGAGGAAACAAGCAATTGTGACTCAGACTATGTTCCAGCCTCAGAAAGTGATACAGATTGCGATGAACCAGTTCTCATGACCAAGCCAACAAATTCAGCCATTGAACATCTCGGAGACACCACAATGCTTTCAGAAGAAACTGTTGGTGAAGTGACTGCTGGGGAAACATCACCAGATGATTCTTTGATGGGTATGGATAATAGCATTGACCCCATTTACGTCAATTTACATTCCAAAGACAACTCCAGCAGTACAAAATTACTACTTTCATCAAACATCAAACAGGGCCAAAATGTGTGCTTTATTTGTAAGACTCCTCAGTATAAAATCGCTAGGCACTTCAAAATCCACATTAAGGAAGATACTGATATCGCAAAGGCTCTCAGCCTTCCCGTAAGATCACTTCGGAGACGGCTGATGTTCGAAAATCTCAGAAACAGAGGAGATTTCATCCACAATCAACAAGTTATTTCTAAAGGATCTGGAACACTAAAAGTCAGGCGACGTATTAAATCTAAAAGCACAAATTACGAATATTGCATTCATTGCAAAGCCATGTATTCTCGCAGAGATCTCTGGAGACACATGAGGATTTGTAAAATGAAGCCCAAGAACGAAGATACTGAACGCAAACAAAAAGTTTTGGGAGTAGCTTCAGTCCTGAAGTTTGCCTCTGACCACACTGTCGATCATGGCCTGCTGAAGATGTTGAACCGAATGCATGGCGATGGAATAGCAAGCGTTGTGCGGAATGACTTCTATCTCATGCGTTATGCGGAATCACTTTACAGGAAACATGACCATGACACTGCTAAGCATGAATATATTCGGCAAAAAATTTGTCAGATTGGAAGATTTTTACTGGCCTTTCGCAAAACCTCTCAGTTTCTTAATTTAGAAGATGCTGTGAAACCAAGCAACTTCTTAAAAGTAATTGAAGCAGTAAAAAACGTGGCTGGATATAACCGAGAGAAAAATAGCTACAAAGTACCAAGCCTTGCATTAAAAATTGTACACTCACTTGTAAAAAATAATGAGATTATTCATTGCCATGCTCTAATAACCGATGATGATGCCCAAGTTAAATCTTCAGAAGCATTTGGAAAGCTTCATCGCAGGAAATGGTCAGAATATATCTCACACTCTGCATTAAGCACCATTAGTGAGTTAAAGCACAACAAGCCAACCAAACTACCTCTCACTGAAGATGTTGCAAAACTCCACAAGCATCTCAACAAGAATGCAGAAGCAGCAGCGAAGGCAATTGAGGAAGTTGCCACAGTGCAGAACTACTCCAGTCTTTCAAAGGCAGTTTTGACAAAAATAGTCCTCTTTAATAGGAGACGAGTTGGAGAAGTCTCTAAAATGAAATTAAAGAACTTTGTGGAAAGAGACTGCACTAAAAGCAATGATGTGACAGGGTTGTCAGAGTATGAGCAAAAACTATTTTGAACGGGTGGAACTACAAGGAAAGCGGGGCAGAAACGTTGCTGTGTTGCTGACACCTGAAATGAGTTCTGCACTCAGTTTGATGGCCAGGAAAAGAAAAGAATGTGGTGTGCCAGAAGAAAATGAATTTTTGTTTGCTGTACCGTATTGTCTAACTAATTACAGAGGAGACAAGTGCCTCAAAACATTTGCTGAAGAATGTGGGGCAGAGAAGCCAAGTTATTTGAAGTCCACTCAGTTGCGCAAGGACATTGCAACCACCTTGCAAATATTAAATTTAAAAACAAATGAACTTGATCAACTCGCTGATTTTTTAGGGCATGACATATCTGTCCATCGTCAGTTCTACCGGCTGTCTGAGCCTACTATTCAAAGTGCCAAAATTTCCAAGCTACTTCTTGCCCTAGAAAAAGGCAAGCTACATGAGCTGCGAGGAAAGAATCTGTAACAATATTGGAAGTAAGTCAGTGTGTGGTACCGTCCTATTTGAGTTGCATGTTGGTTGTTGGATATTACGTTGTTCTTAATTTACAGTAATTTATTGCAAATTAATTTTCATGAATGAAGT
Organism: Nelusetta ayraudi; assembly: GCF_046127955.1. NCBI lineage: Eukaryota > Metazoa > Chordata > Actinopteri > Tetraodontiformes > Monacanthidae > Nelusetta > Nelusetta ayraudi. Next base: position 5,704,603 of record NW_027466084.1, read on the forward strand.
ACAAAAATTATCCTAAAATGTCCAATTATCACAGGCGACAATGATGAAGATGAGGTTGAAGACGACGATGAAAGCGACAGCAGTGAAGATGAGCAATCCACTGATGGGAAAACACTAGAGGCAGTGGCTTGCAGTGAAGATGATGGTATGTATTTCCTAACACATAATATTTAATAAAAATATTTTTTTTATTCAAACTTCTGTTTTTTCATATCTACAGAAGTGGTGCCAGGACTGAGTAGATCCAGAGAAATGGCTGACTTCACTGTGGAAGGCATGGGTGAGCTATTGTGCAACACCAACATTACAACTTGAGAAAATAGTTGTTCCTCTACATCAGGGACCACCTACTTTCTTTGCACTGCGTGCTACTTCATGCGTCCTGAGATCATATGAAGGGCTACCAGTTTGCTAGACTCTCCTGAAATAACAAACTCTCTGAGTTATATAATGATGGATGATGATGATGATGGTGATGACGATGATGATGATGATGATGATGATGATGATGATGATAATAATGAGTAAGTCTTGATAAGTCTAAAGAACCTTATCAAGTTAATGAGTTCTCATTAATTATCAACAATAACTTGACAACACAGAATAACACAGTTCAACAAGTTGTGCAATTTTCCAAACAGGCCTGCGGGCTACTCATGTTGTCCTTGGGGGCTACCTGGTGCCCCCTGCTCTACAGCCTTCACATTTCAATAATGACTCATTTAGCCTAGATACTTTTTATTGATAGCAAGATATTGTATATGTATATATACTGGACTGGCCTTCAGATCAGCATAGGTGCCGTTTAAAGTCATCAGGTTGTTCCCTAAATACTATATCAGGCCTGGTGTTCCTGCTACATTCTAACACTCATATGTCTTCTGAACAGCGTACCATGTGGACATCCTAGCAAGGTAAAAAGTTCAATTTGAATGTTTTGCCTATGTCTCCATGGTTTTTCTCTAGTTACTCCAGTTTCCTCCCACAGGCACAGTGGCACATTTGGCTAACTGTGAGTGTGGATGGTTGTTTGTCTCTCTGTGTTAATTTACTGGTGACTTGACCATGACTAACCCCACCTTCACTCTAAGAAAGTCTCCACCCCCCACAAGCACGGGTGCAGGATAAGTGGTGATTGATGGATGAACAGATGTATTTTCATATTATGGAACCAAAGTGACACAAATTGCACCAAGAATACACAATAGAGAAAGTACATATTATCCTATGAAATATTATTAATTCAACATTCTTACCTTTTGATTATGCTTGTTTATCATATAAGAGGTTGGTGTCTGTGATGATTTCTAATAATGATGATGATGATAGTAATAGATACTTTAAGATTATCCCAATAGGGATAAAGTATAAAACACATCAAACAAAACATAAAAAAACATCACATAAAAGCATAAAACAATTATATCATTAATATATAAATTAATGAGTGCAACAGTGTCTGTGTGTGTGCGTGCGCGCGCTCACGCGTGCAAGTGGCGGAGCTATAAAGAGTTGTAAAGTCTGATGGTTGAGGGGATGAAGGATCGCCTGAAGCGCTCGGTCCTGCAGCGCATTCATAGCAGACCGTTGCTGCGGCTGCTCCTTTGTCCAGAGACAGTACTGTGCAGAGGATGCTTGGGATTCACCAGGATGCTCCGCACCTTGCTCCTCATGCGTCTCTCACCGACCGTCTCCACATTGTCCTGACCACTGAACTTAGCTTTCTTAATAAGCTTGTCCAGCCATCTCCTGTTCTTGTCCATCTGGCTTACTACCCCCTATAATATAACCCTAAATGAACAATTGTCTAAGAGTATGAATCTTATGTTTCAGTGGAAAACAAAATCGACAGGAAGAAATCTGTGCAATCAACTAAATCCATCGAACAAAGACAAAGTGGTAAGTCTTCATGAATCTGTCTATCAGTCTGTCTATCAATCTGTACCTATCTCTTTCTGTTAAGGTTGCAGCTATCAATTATTTTAGTAATCAATTATTCTATTGAATATTTCAGTGATGAATTGATTAATCAGATAAAACATGTTTGTTTAAGTAAAGCCCAATTATAAATACACAATAGAAAATAAAACTGATCACTTAATAGTAAAAAAACAATTTGTCTCCTGTTTTAAGAGAAACCAACATTTTATTGCATGCATATTATGCAAAGTAGTAAACGGTTTCAGTCACAATTTCTAATAAAAAAAATAAATAAAATTACTTCCAACTTAACATTTCCAGAGACACAAAATTAAATTAAAAAATATATATATATTTCTTTCTCTGTCAGTCCAGCTGCTTGTACAGGGGGGTAGACTGGTGTTTTGATGTGGTATGGTTAATCTGTTAATAGCAGATCAACACATTCACAACATATGTAATGTAATGATGATCTAGATCAGGGGTCACCAACGTGGTGCCCGCTGGCACCAGTTAGCCCCCAAGGACCACATGAGTCGCCCGTAGACCCGTTCGAAAAATTGCACAGCTCGTTGAGCTGCGTCTAAAATTCAATTTTATCCAACCTTGTTAAGTCATTCATCTCATTCATCTTCTATACCCGCTTATTCCTATTCAGGGTCACGGGGGTCTGCTGGAGCCTATCCCAGCTGTCTTAGGGCGAAGGCAGGGTGACACCCTGGACAAGTCGCCAGTTCATCGCAGGGCCACATAGAGACAAACAACCATTCACACTCACATGCACACCTACGGACAATTTAGAATGTTCAATTGACCTCACATGCATGTTTTTGGAGTGTGGGAGGAAGCCGGAGAACCCGGAGAGAACCCACGCACACACGGAGAGAACATGCAAACTCCACACAGAAAGGTCCCAGACCCGGGCCCCAGAATCGAACCCACAACCTTTTTGCTGTGAGGCAGCAGCGCTAACCACTGCACCACCGTGTCGCCCTTGTTAAGTCATTTTTGATAATTATTGAGAACTCGTGAGCTTGGTAAGTGTCTTCACATAGATAAGTATCATTAATAATAATATATAACTCAGAGAGTTTGTTATTTCAGGAGAATCTAGCAAACTGCTAGCCCTTCATACGGCTCAGGACCCATGAAGTGGGTCTCAGTGACGGTGCTCTCTTAGACTTCATGCTGAATTTACTCGGGCCTCAGGCCGTCCACTCATGCTGCCAAATAGGGCTTTTCTTTGGAGGTGCTGCAGCATTGAAGTTTTGCCATCATGGTACAATGCTCCATCTTGCAATGTACACACACCACAATGTTGTCCTTAATTTTTTAATTTAAAATGATTCCACACCTTTGACTGCTTCTGTCTCTCCCTCTTATTACTTTAACTGAAGTACTTTTACTACTTTTTGCTGCGTTTGCTTGTTTTTGCCGTTTTCGGTCTTGGCCGCTGCCATTCTGTCAGCTTGCTGCAAAACTCCTCACACACACACACACACACACACACACACACAAATTACACCAAAAGCGTCTGTGGCGTGTTCGTGCCTCCACAGTAGAACCATTACACCAGACGTGGCCCAGCCGCGTTTCAGAAGCGTCCCAGAAGCACTTAAGTCGTGCTGCCCTGATACTGTTGCCAAAAGACTTCTTCTACTTTTCAGGGGGCACATGGTCTGTCACGGAGGCACGTTGTGTCACACTAAAAAAGAGTCAGTGCGAAACATGAGCTTTATATTTAATGAAATGCTGCCTTGAGGCAGATGAAATTCCTTGATTATTTTTTGTGATCGAGTTACTCAAATTACTCAAGGAATTGGTGCAGCCCCACTTTCTATCTATATATCTTGTCTATCTCTGTTTCTCTTCATTTATGTTTTCTTTTGTCAATCTTTGTCCTTGTAGTTTGTCTGTCTGTCAAGCTATAAAGCAAAGTCTCTAACAAACATATAGATAGGTAGTGACTGTCTCCCGATCTATCTGCTTACCCTTCTATTCATTTATCTGTATGTCAATCTCCATTTACCTACATTTCTGTCTATAATGCTGTATCTGCCCTACCTGTCTCTCCCTCCATATGTCTGAACCTAAAATTCTGCATGTTTGGTTTTAAGCCTGAATTTGTTGTCTCTTATTTCAGGTTGAACCAAAAGAAACTGCTGTCCAAATCGAACGCCATGGACTACAAAAGAGGTCAATGCAGTCATGAGGCACTTCAGTGACCATATCAAAAAAGGGAAATTGGCATCTAAAAGGGAATGTGAAATTTGCAAGACATCAGAAAGTGCTCTAAAAGAGCAAACAATCCAAAATGTCAGGGATTTTGTTCGAAACAAGGGGCTAACCCAGAAGCGGGTGTTTTGTTTGTTTTTTTTGGTGCGCTGCCTTCTCATTTACATTTTGTTTCTTAAATTTAACCTCAGTGTTTGTTAGTTGTATTGAGGGTCATGAGCAAAACCCATTATTGGCCAGTGATAGGCAAAAGTTGTTGTAAATTATGTGTAAATTTATACATCGAAAGTAAACATCTTTCAAAACAGGTGATTGACTAGTTTGTAAACAGTCCTCATACTCTCAGGTGTTCTCATATTCCATCATGTTTTATTGACCTTGTAAAGAAGTATACAGCCTTGATTTTTGAAATACCTGTTTTTAATGAGAAAATTGGTGATTTTAAGAATTAAAATTTTTGAGATGCTTTTCAAGTCTGTAGGATGCAGGGAAAGGGGTGTCCAGTTACACCACCACCAGGTCTTGAAGGTCTTGTAATACACCCGGCCAAACCTGTGTGTGTGTGTGTGTGTGTGTGTGTGGGCGTGCCAGTGAGAACCGGTATTGTTGGAATTTGGCCTTCGTCTTCCTAAAATCAGGAGTGGCAGAAGCAGGAAGAGAAGTCAGAGTTGTTCTGTGTCAGGCTCCATTTTGAGTCGACGCAGCAGCAGCAGCAGCAACAGCAGCAGCAGCAGCAGCAGCAGGTGAGTCGTCACTGAGTGAAGAACTCATGAAATGTGATGTGAGTGGACACCAGCAGTCGTGTGTCTGCTGGATCCCACTGGGAACTCAGTGTTTCTTCCTGTTCTCTCTGTCTGAAGTGGAACTCACTGGGTTCTCAGCTCACTGTCACACTTGATGTTTCACCTCAGACTGACTCCAGGACTCAAGATGAGTCTTCCAGTGGAGGAAGAGGACGACAGAGCAACGACTTCATGGTCCAGTGGGGTGTCTCTCAAGAGTGACAAGTCCATGAGTCAACCTATAACCTTCAGTAATGAACCTGCAGCCTCTGAGCCACTGTAAGGAACCAGGCTACCTGTATTATATAATGACTAGACAGACACTATTAGTCAGATGTAAAAAGCTTTGGATAATTTAGAAAACCTTTAATCTGACCAGAAGACCGAAACACACTTTATGGGAAAATCATTTTTGTTTGCAGAATTGTTTCCAAGACACAGAGACTGAAGTCTCCAGGGTCCAGTGGGGTGTCTCTGAGCAGTAACAGGTCCATGGAGCCACCTCAAAACTTCAGTAATGAACCTGGAGCCTCTGGAAGACAGTAAGAACATAATGTCCTTGTTTCTCAGTCTAATTCTAGTTTGATTTGACAGTGATAAATTCCTCAGAAGGTCAAAAGGTGTCAGATGTTGTGGTCAGTGGTCAAGAGAAGAGAATCTTTGACATGGTCACATTCATCATGTTGAAATGCAGCAAAGCCCTTCTGACACTGAACTTTATGCAGTGGCATGAATGTTTGATTAGGCCTGGGCGATATGGCAATTTCTTTTATCACGATATGTTTTCTTATATTGCTCGATGTCGATAATTATCACGATATGATTTTTTTTTTATCAATAATAGTTTTAATATTAGTATTCTCCTTGGACCGCAAAGAAACCAGAAGGATTATTGTTATATATTTATTGTTAAAATGTATGACAATACAAAACATTCAACAACAACCCGACAGAACCAAGATGTTGTATTATTTTTTACATCTTAGATGTACTGAAATAAAATAACTTCAATGTTGAGGATTATGTGTCTTGTTTTTAACATCTCTCAAACATTTTAGATTTGTAGTGTACTGAACTGATTAAATAAAATAAAAACAAAAATAAAAAGAGGTACAGACAGACAGTACAATATTGCACGTCACTGCTCTGGTTATGTTTCTGTACCGCGTCGATTTTTTTAATTTTATTTCTTTTTCTTGTACGGGGTAGCTGCGTTAAAGGCTGACTGTGTTGTTGTTTGACGAGCAACTGTTTGCTTAGCACTGTCGCTAGCTAGGCTACTGCTAGCGGGAGTATCACGCAGAACACTCCCCCAGGGCCCAGCAGTGCGTTGTTTTTAGCATTACCCGCGGGGAGGCTAGCATGAAAACGTAAACTCTGGCTTTCATACCATTCTTCATCGTGGTACTTCTTCAGATGTTGACAGAGGTTCGTGGTGTTTCCCGTTTTGCTTGGGACTGTTCTCCGACATAATTTGCATTTAGCGTCAGCCTGTACTTTGTCGGACCTGAGGTAGCCGACAGTTTCTTCACTTTCCCTCGACTTCTGATTGCTGCTCGCTGCTCATTTCTACACGTTCCTATAACGAGCTTTAGCGGACGGCCGCGTGCGTCTCCCATCTGAGTTGTTGCGAGCGAGAGGAGGCGGGTGGAGGGAAGGAGGCGCGCCGTTGTTTCTCTGATGTGGGATTGGTTGGATTATCGAAATAACAGCTCATGCGTTTATCATCGTTATCGTGGAGTTTTTAATCGCGATTATTATCGTAATCGATTTATCGCCCAGGCCTATGTTTGATGCTCTGTCATAAAGTGCAGCTCAACTCCACTGAGATCAATCCAAAGTTCAGTGCAATGTGACTCCACTGTCTCTGTCTGCTGAGAAACAAAGGGCCAGTTCCACAGAGCCACTGCTCAACCAGAGCCCACCAGGTGTCAACCACACCAGATAGAAAATATACATTTGATAGATGAATATGTCATCTGATAATTAGGGCTGGGCAACGATTACAAATTTTAATCACAATTAATCGCATGATTTCCCACGATTAATAACAATGTATACGCAAAATCCAATAAAGAATTTAAAAGAAGTGTATTGTGCACTTTAATTTTAATTTTCGACCATATCAACAAAGTCTTTTCTTTTCTGGTTCCGCAGCAGCCAGCAACACACTTTTACAAAATAAAAGCACGTATTGCGGCTAACTGGCGATCGATAAATAAATAAGCCGCGGTGGGCTAAATAAAGGAGTATTTGTTGAAGCACATGGAAAAATAAATCCAGTCTGGCTTCGGGGTTCTTTTTTATTTACTTTATTCTTTATCACAATGACCTCCGTCATTAAATAGCGTCGTGGCTACACCCCGCAGTGACACACACACCCAGGTGTGAAAGAAGTGCGCTCACAAATATAAACATTAGAAACTCACGGCTAGGGATGGGCGATATGGACTAAAAGTTTTATCACAATAATTTCTGGCGTTTATTGCAATAATGATAAAGTGACGGTAAAAAAAATATAAAACAATTCAACTCCATGTTTTGGGATTTTTTTTTTTTGAAACTGCATATTTTTGAAACCGAACTCGAAAAAAACGCATTTATACAAAGTTGTATTTAAAAAATAAAAAAATAAAAAAAATAAAAATCCGGTTTACACAGATACGCTGGAAATGATGTAGTACCTATGCCCGGCCTGGTGTGGTGCTGCAAGTTTATTCCTTGAAGGCGGAGGAAGAAGAAGAACGCCTGAAGCATGCCATGGCTGTGTCTCAATTCAGGTTCTGCGTCTTTGAAGTGCGCATTTTGGAAGGAAGTTGCGTCATATCACTGCGCAAAGGCTTGTCCCAATTGCCGAGGGTGCTTAGGACACTGAAAATGCACCCTCGGAAATACGCACTAGTTTTAGCCGTTTCCAAGGATACACCGCTACTATCCTTCACGCACTTCTATATCCCATGATGCTTTGCATGCTGCTGCAAAGCATCGTGGGATCCTGGGAAGTCAGCTGAAATTAGCGGCATGTACTGGTTAAGACACGACATATAAATCTAAATATTGAAGTTCCACATAAAGTATCCAGTTTTTAACGTAGGATTTTATTTATTTGATCATCCAATGGCATCGTTAGATGGCGAACCAATGGTTAGCTTGATACTATAAAAACGTCACTTCCGGGGTTGGCCAGCCGGAGGGAACGGCGGTGACGAAACGAGGAAATACGCCGAAGGCTAGACCGTCCCGTGTGGTTATCGAGGGAGGCGGGGTTTGGTCCGTCCTTCTAGGCTGGGAACTCTAAGGCTGTGTCTCAATTCAGGTTCTGCACCCTTGAGACTGAGTGTCCTCCGTCTGAAGGAAGCGTTCTTAGAGTTCCCAGATTTAGAGCCAAAGATTAAAATAATAATAATAATAAATAATAATAAAATAAAGACAAAATGAAGAATTTCAATAAACAAAGATTAAAAAGTGACGAGTTGATCAACGTGTCTCCATCCACAGGAGGAGGAAGAAGAGGAAGAGGAGGAAGAAGAGTGGTGGGTGTGGAGCAGCACTGCAACCTGCCAGTCACACCCAGACGGATCACAGTAAGACTGTCCACCTGCACCTCCTTCACTTCTCCCTCTGAGATTATGTCAGGACCTCCAGTGAGAAGATTCACTGAGGAACGTTAAGAGCAAACAGTCACACAGCAGCTGAAAAGTTGTGGAGAGAAAATGATGCTCACACTGTCACACTGATGTTTTCTTCTCCAACCTTCTCTCAGCTCCAGAGGCTGATGATGGTCTGCAGGAGCTTCAACAGCAGCAGAAGATCAGTCTGGAGAGGAGATGTGAACGTGTGACTGAAGGTGAAGAAGCAGGAAGTCAAACCCTCCTCAACAGCATCTACACTGAGCTCTACATCACTGAGGGACTGAGTGAGGAGGTCAACAGACAGCATGAGGTCAAACAGCTGGAGACCAAGGAGACCAAGAAGAGCCTCCACGACCGTCCAATCAGGTGCAGCCAGATCTTTGAAGGCTCACCTGAGCAGCAGGGACTCAGAGTCAGAGTGGTGCTGACCAACGGCGTCGCTGGGGTTGGAAAAACCTTCTCAGTACAGAAGTTCACTCTGGACTGGGCCCAGGGCCTGGAGAACCAGGACCTTCATCTGGTGCTTCCCCTCTCATTCAGGGAGCTCAACTTGGTCAAAGAGCAGCACTACAGTCTTCTGGAGCTGCTCCATGTTTTCCATCCAACATTAGCGAAGCTCACGGCAGAGCAGCTGCATGTCTGCAAACTTCTCTTCATCTTGGACGGCCTGGATGAAAGCAGACTGGCTCTGGACTTTGAGGACAACCAGGTGGTGACTGACGTCACTCAGAAGAAGTCAGTCAGCGTCCTGCTAACAAACCTGATCAGAGGAGATCTGCTTCCCTCGGCTCTGCTGTGGATAACTTCCAGACCTGCAGCAGCCAATCAGATCCCTCCGTCATGTGTGGACAGGCTGACAGAAGTACGAGGCTTTACCGATGACCAGAAGGAGGAGTATTTCAGGAGGAGGTTCAGAGATAGAGGAGATGTGTCCAGCAGGATCATTTCCCACATCAAGGCCTCCAGGAGCCTCCACATCATGTGTCAGATCCCGGTCTTCTGCTGGATCACTGCCACAGTTCTGGAGAGCATGTTGAGCTCAGAGCAGAGAGGAGAGCTGCCCAAGACCCTGACTGACATGTACTCACACTTCCTGCTGGTCCAGACCAAGAGGAAGCAGCACAAGTATGGAGGAGGTCCACAGGAGCTGATGAAGGCTGACAGGGAGCTTCTTCTGAAGCTGGGCCAGCTGGCATTTGAACATCTGGAGAGTGGAAACATCATGTTCTACAGTGAAGACCTGGAGAAGTGTGGTCTCAGTGTGACTGACGCCTCTGTGTACTCAGGAGTTTGTACAGAGATCTTCAGAAGAGAGAGTGTGATCTTCCACAAAAGCGTCTACTGCTTCGTTCATCTGAGCGTCCAGGAGTTTATGGCTGCAGTCTACAGCTTCCACTGTCACATCAACTGGAAGATGCCAGAAGATGGTCACTCTGGAGAATCCCTGGATGAGTTCCTGAAGAGGATGATGGAGAAATCCCTGCAGAGTCCAAACGGTCACCTGGACTTGTTTGTTCGCTTTCTCCATGGACTCAGTCTGGAATCCAACCAGAGACTCTTAGGAGGCCTGCTGGATCTCACCGACAACCATCCAGGAACCTTACAGAAGGTCATCAACAACCTGAAGGAGATGAACACTGGTGATGTTTCTCCTGACAGAAGCATCAACATCTTCCACTGTCTGCTGGAGGTGAAGGATCAGTCAGTGCATCAGGAGGTCCAAGAGTTCCTGCAGTCAGAGAACAGATCAGAGAAGGAACTCTCAGCCATCCAGTGTTCAGCTCTGGCCTACATGCTGCAGATGTCAGAGGAGGTTCTGGAGGAATTGAACCTCAGCAAGTACAAGACAACCATGGAGGGAAGATTGAGACTGATTCCAGCTGTGAGGAACTGCAGGAAGGCTGTGATACATTTAGGAAAGTACGTAAACACTGTGTGTGTGTGTGTGTGTGTGTGTGTGTGTGTGTGTGTGTGCTCTTGGTGTTAGCCACCCTGCTATATCAGCAGCTCCTCCAGTCACAGGGTGGATCAACATCAGCAGGTCCACTTGTGGCCGCAGGTCTCCAAGAAAATAATGAGGGAAACACTGAGTGGTGACTTTTAGCAGGAGGCTGTCAACATAGGGCTAACTCAGCTGCTTTGTGTTGGATGGCGAGTGGAGTGAAGCTGCTCCACTGGAGTCCAGGATGGAGATGAAGATGTGACAGTGGCAGAATGAGGACCTTTGATCAGTGTGAAGGATTCATGCAGACAGTCAATCAACACAATCAACACATTGAACACACAAACACATCACATCCTTCCTTCATTTTGATGATGGTGATGGCGATGAAGATGATGGTGATGGTGATGATGGTGGTGTTGATGATGATGAAGATGATGATGGTGGTGGTGGTGATGGTGATGATGATGGTGGAGATGACGATGATGATGATGATGATGATGATGATGATGATGATGATGATGACCACCAGGTGGTGGTGGTGGTGATGAGGGTAATTAGTACAAAGAAAAATAGGCTCTATGGAATTTATCACAAGTACAACAATTCTCAAAACAAAGTGTCATTTATTATGAGATTGTGTAAAATAGATTATTATGACTGATGGTTGCAAACAGACAAAGATGCATCAAGGCTACGTGGAGTTTGTTCAACTGCATGATCAAACACCACAGTAAAACTGACTTTCCTCCATGTTTTGTAAGAAATGAGAATTTACTTCTTGAAAATGCAGAGCAAATTGCTAATGAGTGCAATGATGTTTTGTTCATGTGGGCCCTAATTTAGCAAGGACAATTAGAAATGTAGACCACAAGAATGATTTTGCTTTCAACAGTAATAATTCAATGTTCCTGGGTGTGATTTCTGAGAGCGATGTACTAGAAGTGGTTTGAAAGTTGAAGAATCCAAAATATTTCCATGATAATAATATAGATATGTCTCTAATAAAGGAAGTCATAGATTGTGTCATCAAACCATTGACCTATATGTGGAATTGATGGTTTCAAAGAGGGATTTTTCCTGATCAGATGAAAATGGCTGAGGTGGTTCCAATCTACAACAATGGTGATAAACACATCATATCAAATGATAGACCTGTGTCACTGCTTCCTCACTTTCCCAGAATACTAGAAAAGTTGTTTGTCAATAGACTGCATGATTATATGAAGCAGTATGAGTTATGAAGTGACCATCAATATGGGTTTAGCAGTAACCCATCAACAGCTTCAGCAGTGATGGAATGAGTAGAAAATAGAGTTCCAGCCATAGACAACAAACAATATGCTATAGGTGTCTTTGTGGATTTATGTAAAGCATTTGACACAATGAATCATTCTCTGCTTCTGCAGAAATTGGAGCCTTATGGAATTAGAGGTGTTCCGCTACACCGGATAAGAAGTTATTTCAGTAACAGGTTGAACAATACTGTGTCACCGTTTAGAAAAGTCACCTGTGGGCTTGATGAAACCACAGGGTTTCATCATGGGACCCAAGGTATTTAGACTTTATCTTCATGATATTCATAGTGAATGGAAGAAGTTGAATTTGATTTCATTTGCGGATGACACCAACTTATTGTGTTCAGGACCTGACATGAAGGTGTTGTTGAAAACGCTAGAAAAGGAGCTGATGGTGTTCAAAGAATGGTTTGATAGCATGAACATAAAACAACATTGATGGTCTTTGCTGGTATTTGGGAAAATGATTAGTATTCGTTTTAAATGGGGTTGAAATTGAAAGAGTACATGAAACTACATTTTGGGAGTCATTGTCATAACTTTAGCTAGAAGCCACATATAGAATATATTCAACAGAAATGATCTCAATCAATGGGTATTATTTATAAAATGAGGAACATGTTGAAAAAGAAATGTCTTTGAATATTGTAGTTCTCACTTATAATGCCATATATGTCATATTGTGTTGAGGTTTTGGGGAAATACATGCAGAACATATATTGACCCTGTAATTAAACTACAGAAAAGAGTTATAAGAATAATAAATAAAGTTCCTTAAAGCTCAAATCAATGATTGATAGAGTCAAAGATCTTCCAATTCATAGATATAGTGGACTTGAAAACATTAGAAATACTATTTCCAGGAAAGAATGAAAATCTTGCGCTCAGTATTCTAAGTTTTTTAAAGTGAGAGAAAATCAATCCATGTTAAGAGGGTTGAGTGTCTTTGAATGATGGAAGGTGAGAAGCATTGTTAAATATAGATGTCTTTCTTTTTTGGGAGTTCCATTTTGGAATGGGATCAGTGACCATTTGAAAATGTGTACTTCTTTGTTGAGTTGAAAAAATCTTGAAGGGCAAAATACTTGATGATGATGAGGATAAATGATTGAATTGTGAGTCAATGATGAAGAATAATGTCAAGCAAATCTTATGGACTGTCACTCCCAAGCCTTATTAAATACCTCTCATCGCAATTTGTTTAAATGTTATTTAAACAAATAACATTTATTAACCATTGATAATGAAATAAATAATACAACTTAACCCGCAAGGCAGCAATGGCTTCAGGGTGGGCCCAGGCCAAAATAATAAACAAAAGTCCAACTAACTCGAGCTAAGAACTGACTAATGAAAGAAAGAGAACCCAAATACAGAAATACTAACCTCCCCACATAATTAATGAAACAGGAGAAAAAGGGGAACAAAGAAAGTGGGAGCCCACCCCTACACAACTTCTCACTCTGTTCTCCTTCCATCAGTGAACTCTCAGAGCTTCAGTGGGCAGTGGTGTCTTCAGCTCTGCAGTCCAGCCCCTCCCACCTCACACTGCTGGACCTGAGTGAGACCACCCTGGAGGATCCTGGAGTGAAGCTGCTCTGTGCTGGACTGCAGAGTCCAAACTGCAGACTGGAAGTTCTCAGGTCAGTTCCTGCTTTCTACTGGTGGACAGTGTGTGTCAGCAGATGACAACTGGTGTGTAACGCTGCTCAGTGTAAAGACTTTGAAGCAGATATTAAAGACTCATCAAGACAAAGTGGATGTTGTTGATATTTTCATGTCAACAATCTGCAGCCAGAAAAGACTTTGGATGGTGGAAGAAAGTGTGGAAAATCTCTCCAGTCACTTTGGAGCTCAATGGAAGTTGTTGATTGGTGATGAAGGTCACATGACTGAGCAGAAGATCCTGTGAAGAAATATTAGAGGCAGATTAATAGTGCAGCAGTATTTCTTCATCTTGTCCTTTGAATGTGTTTGACTTGTAACGAGACTCTGATGACTGAAAACAGCCACAAGCACACAAAGGACTCACTGATTATTTTCCATCTTCACTGCCAATTGGCTGCACACTGACTGACACACTGCTGTTGTTATTGTGTTGACAACACGCTGGCACAATGACTCATTTGAGGGAAGGACTCAGTGATCCCAACAGCTGCACATCTGGATCATCAACAGGGAGAAATGACTCTTAATATGACATTTACACCATGGAAGAAATCAAATATTGATTCTCTATTCAGGTTGTGGAGGTGCAGTTTGTCAGAGCTCAGCTGTGATTGGCTGTTCTCAGCTCTGAAGTCCAACCCCTCCCACCTCAGACACCTGGACCTGAGTAACAACCAGCTGCAGGATTCAGGAGTGAAGGAGCTGAGTGGTTTTCTGCAGAGTCCAGACTGTAAACTGGAGACTCTGAGGTCAGTACTGGTTTGGAACCAGTGGATGATGGTTTCAGCACCAAACACAGTTCATCATGTTGAATAAACATTGAACTGAAGGTTTATTCATATCAAAATGAAATCTATAAATATGAAAACTTAATATAGATAAATTAAAAAATGGTCATCAGTGGTCATGTGACCAAACATAATTTCAACACACATTAGTTTTGGACTGAGGGTTTAATTTCAAGGTAACATTTTCTGTAGTGTCAGATTCTGAAGTCAACGTTTCACTTTGATTTTCAGAGTGATGACACCCTGGAAAACTCTCCATCATTATAAACTTTCCATCATTTATTCTCTGTTCAGGTTGAGGAAGTGCAGGTTGTCAGAGCTCAGCTGTGATTGGCTGCTCTCAGCTCTGAAGTCCAACCCCTCCCACATCAGACTCCTGGACCTGACTGGGAACCAGCTGCAGGATTCATCAGTGAAGGTGCTGAGTTGTTTTCTGCAGAGTCCAGACTGTAAACTGGAGACTCTGAGGTCAGTTCACCCTCTTCACTCTACAACTTGTATCACTCTTGTTATTGTTGTCATGATTTTCACTTCACTGCTGTTGGAAATTCAATTTGCAGTCACTGGTTTGTGTTTGAATTGAGTGAAACTGGGTTTAAAGGTACAGTGTGTAAAATCCTGCCATCTAGTGGTCAGATTTCTGATTGCAGTGCTCGTTCACTCACCCTCTCTCCCTCCCTCTCTTTTTCTGTAGTGTCTGAAAATCAAAGTGAAATGTCGACTTCAGAATCTGAGTGATGACACCCTTGAAAAACTGTCCATCATTATAAACTCTTCATCATTTATTCTCTATTCAGGTTGTACTGCAGTTTGTCAGAGCTCAGCTGTGATTGGCTGCTCTCAGCTCTGAAGTCCAACCCCTCCCACCTCAGACACCTGGATCTGGGTGGGAACCAGCTGCAGGAATCATCAGTGAAGCCACTGATGGATCTTGTCCACAGCAGAGACTATCAACTGGAGAGTGTGAGGTCAGTACTGGTTTGGAAGCAGTGGATGATGGTTCCAGCACCAAAGCCAGTTGATCCCACAGCAGAGGTCCAGTGTTCCCAGTCACAGTGTGAGAGGAGGATGGTGGCGTCCAGCTGCTCCTCATTCATCCAACATCTGCTGCCAAACTGCTTCTTCTCTCAGTTCACCACTCAATTATTGATCAGTTCATCTTCATCAGGCCTCAGTATCAGTCCAACACTCCATGGTCACATGACCTTCATATGTTCCACACTTGACATGTGACTGAGAGTCTGCTTCTTCTCACCAGTCACTCCATCATCTCCATCAACAGTCAACGTCTCTGTGATGATGCGTTCAAGGACGGTGAGTCCTGACTGTTGCTGTCTCTTCTTCTCTCTACAGGTGGAAGACCTACGTGAGGGGAAAGAGGGTGGAGTTTTAATAGGAGAGCTTCATCTAGTGGTGGCTGACAGAACTACAACAAGTGGAGCTAAGCTGGCACAACCTTTGACCCCGGTGGAGCCTGGTGGCTCGAGGACTGGTTCTCCCTACAAGCTGCTGTGGTTACTGGGAGAGACGTCCCAGAAGCCACTGGTGGAGCTGAATCCTCAGTGGAAGAAGCAGGACTTGGAGCAGCTGGTCAGTGAAGGCAGCAGCAACACAACCACTGGTTCTGCTCTCATCATCCACGGCTGGAACATCTCAGCATGAAGGTTTCACACATCAACAACACACTGATCTGCTCTTACTTCAGAGTTCTCCATCCAACTCCACCTGCTTTCTCATGTGAAGCACAAAGATGAATTTGTCAAAGTCTGACAGTGTTGTGAAGGTTGTGTAGTTGATATCACACCTTTATTTTAGGGTTAAAAATTGTTTCTATATGAGATTTTACGTCTGGTTTATGATCATGAATCAATCAATCCGATAAAAGATGTTGTATTGTGATTGGAACTCCAATGATTATTGAATTATAAATGAGATAAAAGAAGTTTCCCTCAAAATAATTCATGGTTTTGATCCTTGCCAGCTGTTTCTGTGGAGATTTCAGAAGGACGTCAATGAATCAGAAGGAAACCAGATCATTTGTTTTTCTCTTCTCCCTCTCTGCTGTTTTCTAGCAAGACGTTGTTTCATTTGTCAAAACACTCATTCAAATTTTTCTCCCACTTTTATAAAATTGTCCATTAGCTTCTCATATCCTGCTACCCAATCAGAGAGCGTTACGTCATCAACCTAATTCTCTTCCTCGCAAAATGTTTTCACTCATTCTTTCTTTGTTTTTAAAACTCAGCTCAAACATTATATTTCAATGAGTCAATATTCTGAAAATAAAAAAACATCACAACCACTGACCTGTGTGACCTTGACCTCAACTGACCTTTCATCCCTGCCTGTACGTTTTCTTCTGTTCATGTTTTTGTTGTGTTAAAATTGGATCATATTCTTTATGCTTATTGTGTATTACAGAAAATAAATGTGAAACAAAAAGAAAGACATGAGAGGGAGGACAGGAAGATATTGGGACATTAGGGCTGTGTCTCAATTCAGGGTCTGCATCCTAGGAAGGCTGCATTTGAAGGCCAGTTGGATCATAGCACTGTCAGAAGGCTTGTCCCAATTCCCAAAAGTCCGAAGGACGCTCCAAATGAACCCTTGGAATGTGCCGGGTTTTTACTTATTTGAACATTCAACGCCATGGTTGGATGGCGAACCAATGGTTAGCTTGATGCTACGTAATCATCACTTCCGGGGTTGGCCAGCAGGAGGGAATGGCGGTGATGCAACCAAGAAATACGCCGAAGGCTGGACCGTCCCGTGTGGTTACCGGGGAGGCGGGTTTGGGTGGGTCCTCCTCGGCTAGGTTCTTCGGAGGACGCTTCCTACTGACGGAGGACACTTCCTTCGAAGGATGCAGACGCTGAATTGAGACACAGCCTAGCATCTATCTGCGGTCAGGTAGCACCTGACAGAGACACCTCTCGGCTGCCCCCTAGTGTCCAACTGGAGCTCCAGCAGCTACCAGTAGCTGCTCTTGAGCCTGTAGCTGTTTTCACTAGGAGCACAGTGGCGCCCCCTAATGTGAAGGACACAAGCAGAAGATCTAGGGGGTGCCACTGTAAATAGACTTGCATGGATGCTCCTCCATATGCTTCAGTTGACAGAAATCAGGCCCACTTATTTTCAGTTGACACTCTTCAATATTGACATTCACTCATTCACATCTGCAGCCAACAGCAGACACAATGACACTGACTGGTGTTACACACCCAAATTGCGCTATATTGTTATTTCAGTAAATCATTGTTATTGATTCATCCAATCAGATCTTCTCCTGGCTTTTTGAGTCCAGTTGTGACACATCGGGGCTCGTCCATTAGCGCAGCATGTGCAAGTTTCAATTTGGAACAGTCAAGTTGTGAGTGGGCTGGCTGGATTGAACAAAGTCAGCTTTGGAGCAGCACTGACTAGAGCTGATTGAAAATGGAACGCTCATATCGGACTGTTCTGTGGGGCTTGAAGGTGCTTCAGCAGCTCCAAGTCGTAGTGAAGGAGGCTTTGAAGTTATGGCTTGGCTGTGTTTGTGTGCGTGAGAGAGGCGGGGGGGACAAAATTCATGATCCAGAGAAAGACACCAAACAAAGTGCTGGCAGGGACTCAGGGTGTGAGATAAAGATG
Source organism: Nelusetta ayraudi (assembly GCF_046127955.1). NCBI lineage: Eukaryota > Metazoa > Chordata > Actinopteri > Tetraodontiformes > Monacanthidae > Nelusetta > Nelusetta ayraudi. Next base: position 5,722,498 of record NW_027466084.1, read on the forward strand.
GTCCACGGGGGCCAGACCACCAGGACCCCCTTGGACCACCCTGGACCCATCACACCTCCTGAATGCCTCACTGCAACATTTCAGGGAGTCAGGTTTTGGGTTACATACACACATTGTCATTGATGGTCACTTCGACTCCTTTAAAATCACCAGATTCAACTGTATGTCATAAAATATGCATATTAGGACTGAGGACACACACGGACGTACAGAGAGAGACAGACAGTCAGCAGCAGTGTACTAGCAGCAGTCAGTCAGTCAGCCAGCAGCAGCAGTGTACCAGCTGCAGTCAGTCAGTCAGTCAGACAGTAAAGTCATTTCCTGATTTTTGATTCTAGTTGTTGTTGAAGTGGAGCTGTTTGAACTCTGCTGATGTAAAAGAGTTGGAAATAAAAAAAGGATAACATTTATTAATTTCTAAGTTCAAAGCATATGTGGGGACTTTATTTATTATTAATTTATTATGTTGTATATTGTGAAATTTATCTTAAAGTCTTATTTTATTTTATTTAAGTTTGTCTCTCACCTCTTTCTGTACCTTCCGGGTTTACGAAGCGGGAATCCCTCAGTTCCGCGTTGTATAAATGAGCGGGAACAAGAAAGCCAGAAGACTGTTAAACGTCTGTTACTGTCTTCTGCAGTCTTCTACAGCAAATAAAAGAGGAAAAACACAGCCCTCGAGTCACCTCTGAGACCAACCATCCTGCACACCCGTTACACTGTTGCCGTGACCCTTTGGATCTCCAGACCAGCTTGATGCTCGTCACCATGGATGCTGTGCTGCTGTCCTGATCAACGTTAAGCAGGGTCTTTGTATGGACAGATTTATAATAGAAGTGTAAATCTGGGTACAGTTAAAGGTTTATTGTTTAAAAAAAAAAAATACACACAACACAAGTACTTTTGACGATTGGTGAAAATAGTTATTATGGATGGGTTTAACACACGTACTGATGCAGGGTTGGGCCTGAGCCCAGATAGTGCACCTGTTAGTGGGTTCACAAGAGCGGTTCCTCATACTGCTACACCCAACAGTGATTATAATGCCATTCACCAGCTCACTGACATGATGGGGCAATTGGGTGCACAGATTGAGGAATCTATTGTTGCAAAACTGTTGTCAGCTGGTGTTGTGAATACTAGTGGTATCCCCCAGACATCCTCTGCCACTCAGAACACACATAGTAATGTTGACAGTCTTCAAACCCCCCATGTAACTGTTCATGTTAAGTCTGATAAGGGACTCCAGACATTCAGGGGTGACGGAACTGACAAATACTCAATTAAGGACTGGATTGACTTGACCAAGACTCATCTCAGAAAACAAGACATACCTGTATATGACCTAGCTGAAGACATTATGAGCCATCTGATGGGGAAGGCCAAAGATGTTGTGAAGGTTGCTTTACGTAGTGATCATACCCTTTATGTGAAAAAGGGACCTGAACTGATAAACAGTGTCCTTCTCGACTATTTTAGTGAAGCTCCCTCGTGTCTCCCACTCACAGATTTCTATGCCACTCTGCCCAGACACAGAGAGAAGCCTGTCGACTACTGGATAAGACTGAACAAAGCAGCAGATCTGGCTCTTGAGGGCCAGGACAAGGCAAGCGGACGGAGAACATGAGTGATGAGGTAGCTCTCATGTTTGTCAAACACTGCCCTGACCCGGAGCTATCCTACACTCTCAAGTGTAAGCCAATCCATGAGTGGACTTCACATGATGTTGAGCTGAGCATTGATGATTATCAGAGTGAGTTAAGGGCTCGTGGCAGATCCAGTGGAACTACGGAGCTGAAGAGTCACATCACATCCATCACATCTGAACAGCTTAGTCCACCATCACCTTGCCTGGCAGCGTCTGAGCCAGTCAGTGAAACTCTGGGACGTCGAGGGCCGCGCACCAGGAACAGAGGAATCTCCTCCTTCCACCTCTACCTCGAACCAAGCATTCAGAGACGAGAGGCTCGGCGTCTAGGAGTGGATCTGATCGGCTTCACTTCTATCCAACGAACCTGTAGAGAAAGTGCTGATTCGGAAATCGGGTGAGAAGTAATTGTTCTTTTTCCCAGACAAATCAGTGACCAGTGGGTTATTTTCCTTGTCGTCCGAACGGTCCCAGTGCAGGACGAAGCGCATGCGTTAACCATTTCTGTGTGGTAGGTGTTGGTTCTGAATCAACACGGTCCCAGTGCAGGACGAAGCGCATACATTAACCGGTTCTGTAAGGTAGGTGTTGGTTCTGAATCAACACTGAATTTCCGCTCAACAGGTGAGCCGGAAGCCTTTGGTGGGTAAGCACCAAAGGGGTGAGTTTTTTCTCCACCTTTTTGCGCCTTAGTAAGAAAAAGGGGTGCACTGGGACGCCTGTGTATTTTCCGACTTGAATTTTAGTGAAAAGTCGAACAGTGAGTCTAGACAAAGATGGGGAAGAACCAGAGCAAAGTGGCTGCTGCTGTTCTCCAGGGGAGGACCAATTGTGGACGACATGCGGAAAAAATATGGTCCGGATTGTCTTGATATGTTAGATATATGGGTTGAAAAGTACAATTTCCCAGCAGGGGGATCACTAATTATGGAGGAATTGAGAAACCTTCGGTGTAGATTAAAAATGGCAGAGGGAAAAGTTACAAAGAGGAGAAAAGCAAAAAGAAGTGACACTCAAATGATCAGAGACCACGAAAAGATGCTTTTCATTCTGGGAAACTGAAGCAGAAGTCAGGGACAGCAAACAAATTAAGAAACGTGTGAGCAGCGCTCTGCGCTGGAGCACAGGGGTGACAGAGATAACGGCAGAAGACACACACACTCACACACACTCCCCAGAGGAGAGAGAAAAGGAGACAGAAAAGCAGCCGCTCACACATGAGCACTCACATGCACCAAATCGTCTGCATCCTTCTCTTACAGGCCCGAGGGACCCTCTCCTGGACATGCCTGTCTTCCCTCCTCCCGCCTACCCTCATCCAACGCTACCACCGTACAACCCTGCGCACTCCAGCACCGACGCCGCAGCGTCGCCACGTTCATCAGGACTGCCGTCAACCAAACGGCCAGCCACGGCAAAATCGTCACGCAAAAAAGGAGAAGGAGCCAAAGGGGAGGCGACAGCACCTCCTACAGCTCCTCCGTCAGCTCCTCCAACGGCTCCTGGACCAGAGCCCAACCACACATCAGAGTCAGACACTGAAGGAGATGACTCCCCGACCGAGGAGGAGGTGAGACTGTTGATAAATATCTCAACCGTCTAACAGAAGTGTTCAACGAGTTCTCAGGCATAACACCACCAGCAGCGACTGGCGCTGTTGCCAGCCCATGGCAGAAGAGCCTTATTACTGCTTTCAGACAAGGGCTGCTTCCCCAGATCGCCAAAGCAGTGAACAAAAGCTGCGTGGGGATCGAAGATGCCCGTCTGACAGAGGTCCGACGTCATGCAGTGCACGCTGAGAGGCTTCTGCAGGAGGCCAGCGATGCAGAGGACAAGAAGATAAAGCGTGCCTCCCTCACCATGATGAAGCACCTCAGTGACACGGCGAGACGGCCCTACAGGAACAACGACAACCGACGAAGGGCGACTAGCGGAGACAGAGGCGAAAAGGGGGCGTGCCACATCTGCGGCCGAATGGGCCACTGGGCCAGAGAATGCCCTGACAAAGGAAGACACCGCGGGCAGAACCATGCCCACCGCAGCCAAGAGAGTGATCGCGAGGACCGGAAAAGAGCGTCCAGAAGGGACCAGCGAGAAAGGTCCGGAGAGGATCCAACCCAGAGCAGCTGAGGAGGGGAGGTGGAGTGGGGGACACAGCATGGATCCGGTGAGACGGAGCCTCGGCCTACAGCGTTTTCGCAGGGAAGTGATGCACACACACACACACACGCTACACGCTTCTGGCAATGAAGAAATGCTTGCTGTCCCCTCTAACTTCCCTTCCCCTGCTGAAACATACACTGATTCACATTGCGATGTTAGTTTTCATTCTGACAATATTTTACATTCGGATGTTTGCTTTGAATCTGACAGTGAAGCCCACATTGATACTGACACAGTGTCTGATGTTGATTTACGTGATCGGATTTTAAGCACCATCAGCAGGTTAGAGCATCTTGACACGGCTCTCCCACCTACGTACACATTGTACAGCCAGGCTCCTTTTGAAAAACTGCCACGTGTCACTCTTGGAATCAATAAATAAAGATATCACTTTTCTAGCCGACAGCAGAGCAACATTGTCACTCATCCACGCAGCGGAACTTCCTCAGTGTAAGAAAAGTGGAAGATATATTTATTCTATTGGGGCGGCTGGAATGGAGACGAGAGAGCCTCTCACCACTCCACTCACTTGCATTGACTATGGCGACGAGACATGCGCATCTCAAAAACAAATTAAACACAGCTTCGTATTATCAGAAGTGTGTCCGATGAATCTGTTGGGAAGGGATTTGCTTCTAGCCCTGGGCATGAATCTCATCTCCACCCCCGACAGGTTGATTGTTGCCAAGTCGTTATCTTCCTCGGCCTTGGCTCAAATTCCTAAGCCTCTCCGATATGTCTATCAGTGGTTGCTTCCCCTTGAGGCTTCAACAGAATTGATAGCAGCGGCCAGAGACAAAGTGCCGGGTGATGCTCACTTCATGAAGGCCTCTAATTTACACTGCACTGCCAGTGTACCTTATGAAAGGGACAGTGTGTTGGAAGATGATTTCTTTTCAAGCGTGAATGATGGCCTTTTTGTTTCTACGTTGTTTTGGGGCCCCCAACGATGCGTTGCCTCTGTTTCACTCACACCAGAGCAGAGTGCATTTTTTTCTGTTCGTGGGTCCACTCCACGCATTTCACTCTCCAAGGGCCCAGACGATGAGTGGAAAGACCTCAGTCCCTTTTTGACAAAATGCCTGTCGACCAATGACTGGCACCCAGACGAACGGGGACCTTTTTACTCCCCCTCCCTGAATGTGCACAAAACTGACTTTTCAATGGAAACATCAGCTCTTCGCTCCCTGCATCTAGCAGACAAACATGGTGGCGACAGAAACAACCAGAGCCTCACATGTTTCACTGACACATCCCAGCTGCCCGAAGAGCTGAGTGAGGTTCCCTCCTCACTGTGGGCCGCACACAAGTATGACGTGGGACTGATCAACGGTGCCGAACCGGTGAAGATCACACCCAAAAGTGATATTCGGCCCAACCAGCTGCAATATCCTCTGAAGCCAGAAGCTGTTGAAGGGATCACTCCTGTTTTTGATTCTCTTGTCGAAGCAGGTGTCATTGTCCCATGCCCCGACTCGCCAGTGCGCACGCCCATGTTTCCTGTCAAAAAGGCCAGAGTTCCTCCTCAACGTGATGACTGGAGGTTTGTTCAAGATTTGAGAGCAGTTAACGCTGCTGTCCACGCCAGGGCACCGAACGTGCCCAACCCGCACACGATTTTGTCACAAATTCCGACTGATGTAACGTGGTTTACAGTTGTTGACCTGTCTAACGCCTTTTTCAGCATTCCTGTTCACCCAGACAGACAGTTTTGGTTTACTTTCGAGTTCAACGGCAAACCTTACACGTTCACAATCTTTAATGCAGCCCTCCGAGACAGACTCGCCTCCCTACAGCTGTCCAAAGGCTCGGCACTGCAACAACACCGCACGAACCTCAGACCTGTTGGTTATTTTTCAGCTAAGTTCGATCTGGTTGCAGCAGGCCTGCCGAAGTGTCTGCGCGCCAGAGCTGCCGCTGAAAAAGCCCTGTCAGCGTCCCGTGACATCGTGGGATATGCGCAGCTCACGTTGTTGGTACCACACGCTGTTTCACTGATTTCAGCAGAGCAGCACGCGTCACATCTCTCTGCTGCACGGTACCTGCGTTATCACACCTGTTTGTTTGAAATGCCGAATGTGACTGTAAAGAGATGCAACACCTTTAACCCAGCATCTCTCATGCCTCTCCCTACTGACGGAGAGCCACACAACTGCATAGCCGAGCTAGAGACAATTTGCTCCCCTCGACCTGACCTGACTGACGAACCCTTTGCTAATGCTGATTTTGTTTTCTACACAGATGGTTCAGCCTTCCGGGACGACAAAGGCACCAACAGAGTTGGTTATGCCGTTGTCACCGACTCGGAGGTCGTCTGTTCTGACTCCCTTCCATGTCACCTCTCAGCACAAGGGGCAGAGCTGGTCGCGCTAACTGAAGCATGTAAATTTGTTGAGGGCAAGTCTGTCACAATCTACACAGACTCCCGCTGTGCGTTTGGTGTCGTTCATGACTTTGGGGCACTGTGGAAATGCAGGAACTTCCTCAAGTCTGACGGGAAGCCGGTGTTAAATCATGTGCTCATTGCTGACCTGTTGCAAGCCATGCTTTTGCCCTCCCAAATAGCGGTGTGTAAATGTTCTGTTCACACTACTCTTCGTGACCCTGTCTCTTAGGGTAACGCCAGAGCAGACGCAACAGCAAAGGCAGCTGCAAGGCAACCTGCGCCAGCTGCAGCTCCAATGATGACGACGTCCTTTGAGGATGCTGATGCCTCACTGGCTGGAATGCAGTCCCTCGCCACAGCAAAGGAGACGGCCACTTGGCGCTCCGCATGCGCACGTTGGGACCGCGTTTCTAACATTTGGGTAGGACCAAACGGTAACCCGTGTCTGCCAAAGCATTTTTCCCCTCATTTTGCTAAATTGACACACGGGTTAGACCATGTGTCAAAAGGGGGGATGTTGGAGTTGATCTATCAATTTTTGTTCACCAGAGGATTTTCTGTCGTGGCACAAAAGCATTGTGAAGCGTGTTTGATCTGCCTTTCACAAAATACAGGACGACCAGTCAAGATGGCAGCAACAGCAGCACATCCAGCCCCAACCAGACTGTTTGAACACGTCATGATGGATGTTATCGAGTTAACACTGTCAACGGGGAAAAAGAATTGTCTAGTCATGGTTGATACCTGGTCGAAATGGGTCGAAGCGTTCCCCAGCGCCACACAATCAGCCAACGACGTGGCCAAGGCCCTGCTAACAGACATAATACCAAGATGGGGGATTTCAAACAAAATCTCCAGCGATAATGGGACACATTTCGTAAACGAGGCACTTAATCACATTGGGAAACTATTTGGCATCCATCCATCCATTTTCCATACCCGCTTAGTCCTGAGCTCAGGGTCACGGGGTTCTGCTGGAGCCTATCCCAGCTGTCTTAGGGCGAAGGCAGGGGACATCCTGGACAAGTTGCCAGTTCATCGCAGGGCTACCAACTATTTGGCATTGACCTCAAAAAACATTGTGCTTATCATCCTGCCAGTGGTGGGGCGGTGGAGCGTGAGAATGGGACGCTGAAAAGCAAGTTAGCTAAGTGTTGTGTTGACACCGGCCTGCCATGGACAAAAGCTCTTCCCATTGTCCTGATGTACATGAGAATGAGGAGACGCGCACACGCTAATCTCAGTCCTTTTGAAGTTTTGTTTGCAGCTCCTCCTCACATTGGAATGACTGCAGGAGGAAAGGCACTCCCCTCAACGGCCTTGTGTGAAGATACAATACTCACCTATTGCTCCAACCTTGCATCCGTTCTAGCAGACGTAAGGCGCCAAGTGTCTGCTGCTTTACCCCAGGCTGCAACGGGGCCACTCCACTGCCTAAAACCCGGTGACTACGTCCTGGTGAAGGACCTCCGGAGAAAGAGCTGGAAGGCAAATCGCTGGCTGGGGCCGTTCCAAGTGCTCCTGGTGACGCAGACCGCCATCAAAGTTGCTGAAAGAGCCACCTGGATCCACGCAAGCCACTGCAAGCGAGTCAGCACCGGAGAGCTGACGAAGGCGCTCCAGAAGGAAGAAGGAAGTCACGTGCCGGATCACCACCCGACGCTGTAGGACGCCGAGGACGTGTGAACGGACACGAGTGAATGGTGAATTAAAACGCTTCACTCCAACGAAAGCAGCAAGATGGAACGTCCTGCACCATGGCACCCATTCCGCCTGCCAGGCTTTTGCGGCCTACGGGGCACGCTGTGCATCCTGGCCATCATCAGCTGGATCGTCGTTTCTCTGGCTTGGTTCCTTGCCAGCCCAGAGAGTTTCTTCAGAGAAGGTGGTAACACCAACACCAACACCTCAACCACTCTCATTCATATTTCACCTGACACCACACCTTACACCACACCTGACACTACACCTGACGTGCAGCCCAGACAGGCGAACCGACCCAGAAGAGGGGCGGAACGCACACACCTGTTGACATTGCGAAGGAAGCTGCACACCCCTACGCAATCAATCTCTGGTGGCGTTACGCCAACTCTGCAGCAAGAGCCCAAGGACATGTGAATTGTTTTGTCTGTTCACGCATGCCGCGCTCGACTGTTCAACCATCATCATTGCTCTCGGGAGAAGAACTACACTCTGTATGCATTGCAAATGATGCTACGCTGTAATATGTATTACAACTTGATTTTTTCCTATTTACTTAGTGCAACTGTGATTTTGTACTGATATGTGCCTTACAAGTTCCTGCCTTTATGGTCACAGGAGGGGTAACAATCCAAGTTATGATGTTTTCATCCAAAGCTAATGGTGGGTATAAACTGATGTATGTGTGGATATTTTCACTCTTGTTTCCTGTGATCATCATGAATGATCAAAAGGGGGGACTGTAATGGAAAATAAGTATTCTTGTCTTATCGTGTCATCTGTTAGTTTCACTGTATAACCTTCTCAAGACATTTGCCTCGTGTCCGCCAGGGTGAGGTATTCTTTGTTTTGTCTCCTCTCATCCTCCCCTCCCCTTTCCTTATCCTCGTCCTTCCCAGTCCAAGGTTTAAAGGACCTCCATCTTCCTTAGCTCTTTGCACTTGCACTCGCATTCACTTGAGCTCCTGCACCTGTTGCATCTGTTCTGCTGCTTGTACTGTGCTTATGCCTCGGAGCTCCGATCATTTATTCTTGTTCATTAAATTGCTTATTTACTCAGTATTTCTGCATCAGCATCTTTACTCTTTTCCACAACAAGGAAATTTTTGCATCATCAAATTATGGAAATTGGACACTTTCTTTCTACGTGAGGGGGAAACCTACATCACCAAATTGTCGACCGTGATAAGAAGTACACTTCAGTATTTATTTTTGTCACTCTAGCCCCTCCCTTTTTGAAACAAGGGCAGTTTAAGTTGCATTTTTTCACTTGTGCATGTACACTGTACGGAAATATTCACTAAAAATAAAATACCGGGATCTCGCACATTTCAAATGGATTTTTGATTTTCACAGTCTTGGCTATGTTATACAATGTATGTTATGCTAAAAACATTTGCACGTGTGGGTTTTGGTCCCACATTTCTACGACCTTCGTATTGGCCGTAAGGATTTTTCTCCTGTGGATGTTGGTTTTCTTTTGCCTGTAGGTGGCGCTATGGAGCACCTGCAGCTGTCATTGTTGCATCAAAAAAAATTAGCCAATCCCGACATGTGTGCCGAATTTCGTCCTGTTGAAACGAGGTTAAAGGGGTCAAAATTGAGGCGAAAGACGCGTAGGAATAATAATAATAATAATAATAATAGAAAACATTACAAAAACAATTGGTCTTTTGTTCTTTTCTTTACCTCTGAGTTGAATAGAAAAGATTGAGTAACATGTTTTTCTAACTATTGAGTTAGATGATATAAACCTCTGAATATCTCAACCTAGATGTCTGGGCTGTTCTATGTTAAGAAGGTCACTGAATGATTTGTCTGTATCTGCCATCACTGAACTAAGAAAGGGATTAATCAGAATCTCAAAGACCTTAGTTACATGGTAAGTTTCACTGGACATTGTTCAAACCCTTAACCTCTGAGTTGGACAGATAAGATTGGGTATCATGTTCAATAACCTCTGAATACTCCAACCCAGACATCAGTCTATTCTTCGATGTTTAATAAACAAACTGAATAGTTTTGTTAATTTACATAAGCCATCCCTGATCTGGAGACTAAAGTCAGATCACTAAAATTTAATTATTATTGAGTCTATATTCTTAATTATTAATCAAGTCTTTCTCTCAATCGATATGTAAAAGTAAAGTTATTATTATCAAATGGAGTCAGATTAAATTAATTATTATGTACTTTACTTCGAAATCCTCACCTTAACACCGGAACGACGGAATACGTATTGGGGAGATATTATTATTTGTGTCTAGATATTTCCTCCCCGACAATAGAAACAGACAAAAGGTCAAAGGTCGTGGCCATCTTGCACAGCCATGTTTGTAGGCGGCTGGTTGGGAAGATCAGTTTGAGAGACAGTTTCATATTAATGGTTGGAGGCTAGAATCCAACAATGAATTCCGTTGAATTCATTGTTGTCTACCGTCCCCCCGGTCCATATTCTTCTTTCTGAGATGAATTTTCAGAGTTTTTGTCTACTTTAGCATTGACTAAAGACAAGATCATAGTGATTGGAGATTTTAATATCCATGTCGACATTGAGAGTGACAGTCTGAGTTCTCATTTCAAATCTATCCTCGACTCCTTAGGCTTCCTTCAAGTTGTGAATGTACCCACTCATAAGCATAGTCATACTTTGGATCTTGTGCCCACTTTTGGACTTGGTGTAGAGCAGCTGACAATCTTTCCCTGAAACGACTTTTTGTCTGACCACTTTCTGATCACTTTCGGCTTTATTGTAGCGGATCACATTCCCCAAGCAAGGTCTATAATGAGTAGAAACATTTCGGACTCTGTTGTTGCTGAATTTAAGGAGAGGCTTCCTGATCTGCTTGATGCTCTTGTACCTCTGGACATGCTTCCGGCCTCTCCCCCCACCCACTTGACTGATCTTGATCTAGACTCCTTGCTTACTCCTGCTCTTATTGACTCTAACAAGAACAACCCAAAGTTTTTATTTAGTACAGTTGCTAAGCTGACGAGGAGCCATCATTGTGTTGAGCCATGCGTCCCTACTGGCCTGTCAAGCAACGATTTCCTGAACTTCTTCCAGCAAAAAGTAGAAGGTATCAGAACTGAGATTGGGAATTCCTCGTCTTCTTTGTCTTCTTTGTCTTCCACAGGTCACATGGCAGATCTTTCTCAACATGGCAACCCCAGTGTGTATTTCGGGAGTTTTCAGCAAGTTGGACTCTCGGAACTTGATTCTCTTGTCTCCTCTGCTAAGTCGACCACTAGTCTTCTGGACCCAATTCCAACCAGGCTTCTCAAGGAGGTTTCCCCATTGCTTCATTGTGTCATTCTTAGAATTATGAATCATTCTCTATCAACAGGTTTTGTCCCTCATGCTTTCAAAGTGGCTGTAATCAAGCCTCTGATCAAAAAACCCAATTTGGACTCGAGTGTGCTTTCAAATTATAGGCCAATCTCGAACTTTCCGTTTCTCTCCAAGATCTTAGAAAAAGTTGTTGCTAGGCAGCTTGTGGACTTCTTGAACGACAACAATCTACTTGAGGCTTTTCAGTCTGGCTTCAGAGTTGGTCACAGCACTGAAACTGCATTGCTTAAGGTAAGTAATGATCTCTTGTGTGCATCTGACAAAGGTCTTCTCTCTGTTCTGGTCCTCCTAGATCTCAGTGCAGCATTTGATACAGTTGACCACAGCATTCTTCTTAGGAGATTAGAAGATACTATCGGCATCAAGGATCGCGCCTTGGACTGGTTTGGATCTTACTTGTCTGACCGTTTTCAGTTTGTTCATGTTCATAATCATTCGTCAGAACGTAGGAGGGTTAGTCATGGTGTCCCGCAAGGATCTGTACTTGGGCCACTCCTCTTCAACATCTACATGTCACCTCTTGGTGACATCATCAGAAAGCATAGCATCAGTTTCCATTCTTACGCAGATGACACACAGTTGTACTTTTCTTTTAAGGCAAATGAGGCACATCAGTTGGCCAAATTGGAATCTTGTCTTCGTGATGTCAGAACTTGGATGACACAGAATTTCCTGTTGCTTAATACCGACAAAACTGAGGTCATTATATTTGGATCGCGAGAGAGTAGGGACAGAGTCTTTGATGGACAAAGTGGTCTATTTGGTACTACACCCAGTTCTACTGTGCGGAACCTTGGAGTCACTTTTGATCAAGACCTGACCTTTAATTCTCATATACAGAATGTAGGGAGGTCAGCTTTCTTCCACTTAAGAAACATTGCCAAAATTCGAAGTTTTTTGTCCTTCAAAGATGCGGAAAAAATAATCAATGCTTTTGTTACGTCTAGGCTAGATTACTGTAACTCGGTACTAGCAGGATGCCCAAATTCATCCCTTAGAACATTACAGTTAATCGAAAACTCTGCGGCACAATTGTTAACCGGAACTAGAAGGAGGCAGAATATTACTCCAATTTTAGCTTCCTTGCATTGGCTGCCAGTCAAATTTAGAATTGAATTTAAGATTCTAGTTTTGACTTACAAAGCTCTTCATTCTCAGGCTCCTTCTTATATTAGGGAACTTATTGAACTTTATAATCCTCCAAGAGCCCTTCGCTCTGAGGACTCAGGTCTTTTAGTTATCCCAAAAATTTCTAGAGTTAGGTCAGGAGGTAGGTGTTTCAGTTTCCTGGCACCTTTATTTTGGAATCATCTTCCAGCCTCGGTGAGGGGGCAGACACAGTTAGTTTATTTAGGAGTAGACTTAAGACTTCCCTTTTTCTTAAAGCTTATAGTTAGACTCCATCCACTGTCAGTTAAGCTGCTGTAGGCTTACGCCGTGGAGGGAGATATTTCGCTCCCGTTACAGGGATCGTTGCTCTGTGCAGGCGGAGCCTCTATCACTCTCCTCACCCAATCCATCTCTTACTCTATCCACTCTGTCCAAGCTCTCATTATGCTTTGTACAGTATGCTCGATATGCATGATACTGCCGCAGTCTCTGTGTCCCCGGCAGGTGATGACCACTGCGCCAGGAGCTGGATTGTGCTGTGCTGTCCTGGGGGTCTTGGTGTCATCGCTTCATCCCACCACCACGCTTAAGACCTGGACTTCTCCTATCGGAAGATTGTCCATCGAGCTAGGCTCTTGCCTTCCAAAGCATGGACACTTACACTTACATTCCACATGGACAGCAGCCGTGAATTATTTCCTATTCTTTGTGTTTATATCCGTTTTGCCTGGTTGGTGTATCTGTTTTTCACTCTGTCCTGTCTGCCACCCTGGCTCACTCTGCTCCTTTCTCTCTTTCTCTGTCTCCCCTCTATCTTTCTACTTCACCCCAACTACTCATAGGCAGATGATGGCCCTCTGGAGTCTGGTTCTGCCCTAGGTTTCTTCCCACAGGGGAGTTTTTCCCAGCCACTGTCACATCTTGCTTGCTCCGGGGGCCCGGTTGGTTCTCTCTGATTGTATAAAGCACTTTGAGACGCCTTTGGTTGTGATTTAGCGCTGTACAAATAAAAGTTTATTATTATTAGTATTATTATTATTATTATTATTACAATAAAGCAAATGCTGAAAACAAATGGTTATTAAGTGACTGAAATGCAGTGGAATCTTTTCTGCATCTTGCTCATCAATACTGAACTGACTGAGATGATAGAACCCTGTGTTGTCCCCCACAATTGCAACTTTTATCTTGCACTCCCTCTTCATATTCTTCCAACCTATGATTTCCTCCACATTTGGGACATCTCTGTTTTCCTTTGCAAACTGCAGCTATGTGTCAATATCTTTGGCATTTATAGCATCTAAGTGGTGTTGGAATATCAGACCTAAGTGGGAAGCTCATGCACCCTATTTGAAGTCTCTCTGGGAGAATGGACCCTGGAGATTCCAGAAGGACTGCCATGCTATCTTGTCTTTGTGCATGAACTGTTCTTTGCAGTATGCGGACTGAATTGACCTCTCCTCCACTCAGACTCCTTTTTCGTTTCTCCAAGTCTTCATCTACTGGAATCCCGGTTCTGACTCCCCTCACACCCATTTCTAGCCCTAATACCTTTCCTACACCCACCACCTTCTTGCATACTTTCCACCTGCCTGGCTTTATTTATCTGCTCCTCCGTTTCACATATTACCAATAACTTTCCATCCCACAAGATTTTCCCCAGTTCTCTCGTCAGCGCTATGGTACCAAGTTTGATATGTTCATCCTCTTTCCTGAAGCTCAGAATAATTTGAAACTCGCCCTCCGAAACCTTTTTGCGTGTTACTCTATTCCCTTCATCTGAACTACTCTCTTCCAACCTGCTAGTGCGCTTCTTTCTTTGAATGTTCTGATTTGTACTCAAACTCCCCGTGCTCCTTCCCTGCTGTGAACGCTGTGATTTTCCACTGCACGCCAGGTCCTATTCATTTCCTGACTCTATCTCACCATCCCCTTCATCCTCATCTCCCTGATTTGCCACCCACTCACTCCTGTCCAACTTCTGTCCGCTGCTGCCGCTCCGTCGACCCTCCACGACGCTTCCTGGTCCCGGGAGCCCCAGGGTGAAGCCTTCCTGACGGTAAGTCTTTAAATTGTGCCGGTTTCCTAAAGTTTGCCCTTTACTCTCAACTCCCACACCAGCAAACTGAGGAAGTGAGGCTCACCAGCGACCAAGAGTCTAACCAATCACAGCGCAGTGGGCTGGGCGGGAGGCGGACAAGGAGGAGGCTGGGGGTGGAGTGAAGCAAAACAGTTTTCAAAGGATGCAGGAAATAGGAGGAAGCGATGCAGCGAGATACACAGATCTACAAAGCTTTCTGTGCTGGTAATCGTGTGTTGCTGCTCAAGAGGAGCCAGAAATCAAATACAAAGGCCCCAAAATGAGTAGAATAGGTCACCTTTAATGTCAATGGACAATGAAGCAAAGCGAAGTTGCAACCACCAGGGTGTTTAGCTCCTAGAACCATCCAGAACCACCAGGGTGTTTAGCTCTTAGAACCCCTTAGAACCATCCAGAACCACCAGGGTGTTGAGCTCTTAGAACCATCCAGAACCTCCAGGGTTTTTAGCTATTATAACCCCATAGAACCATCCAGAACCACCAGGGTGATTAGCTCTTAGAACCACCTAGAACCACCCAGAACCATCCAAAACCACCAGTGTGTTTAGCTCTTATAACCTCCAACAACCATCCAGGACCACCAGGGTGTTTAGCTCTTAGAACCTCCTAGAACCATCCAGAACCACCAGGGTGTTTAGCTCTTAGAACCATCCAGAACCACCAGGGTGTTTAGCTCTTAGAACCTCCTACAACCATCCAGGACCACCAGGGTGTTTAGCTCTTAGAACCTCCGAGAACCATCCAGGACCACCAGGGTGTTTAGCTCTAGAAATCAAAGAACACGAAGAAGCAACTGTGATTGTTGCTGAGGTGAGACACTTGGGTGAAAAAGTGTTTGTGAAGATGCCACATTTCACAGCACATTGAAGCTACTAACATAGATCTATATACATATCAATCTACCTAAACATGCAAACACAAGCAGGTGGATATTTAATGATATTGGTCAAGAAAAAAGGTGCATTAAACATTGATGTACTTATATGAGTACGCATACAAATATATATTTATTAGTGCTGGGACTCCATTAAAGAAAATAATATAATTGATTATGGGCTTTGTAGTTTGTCAAACCTCTGACCTTTAACCTCTAGTCAGTTCACTCCAGATTATTCTGTCACAACCTTTGATTTAAAAAAAAAAAAAAATGAACAAATGTTTTGTTTCATTAATGGCCTCCAAAAGTTTTGATTCACTTCAGATTGTGGTGTCCAGAGAGGAGGACAGCAGTCAGTCAGGGTTGACCTCCAGTGCTCACGCAGTGCTTCACTGGAAGGCCAAGAACAATGCAAGAGTCCATATGTGGCACAGTAAGGTCCACCAGTGGCTTCTGGGACGTCTCTTCCAGTAACCACAGCAGCTTGTAGGGAGAAGCAGTCCACCAGCCACCAGGCTCCACTGGGGTCAAAGGTCGTGACACGCCAACACAGTGTGAGAGTGTCCACTTGGAGCATGACTGGTGGGTGTGTGTAGCTTGCAGGTGGAGGAGGGGCGGAGCCTCGGTGTGTCACTCATCTCCAGTAGCTGTAGTTCTATCAAGCCACCACTAGTTGGAACTCTCCTCTTCACTCTCCTCCTCATCCTCCCTCAATACTCCCACCTGTAGAGAGAAGAAGAGACAGCAGGAGTCAGGACTTGGGGTCCTTGAACGCATCATCACAGAGACGTTGACTGTTGATAGAGATGATGGAGTGACTGGTGAGAAGAAGCAGACTCTCAGTCACATGTCAAGTGTGGAACATATGAAGGTCATGTGACCATGGAGTGTTGGACTGATACTGAGGCCTGATGAAGATGAACTGATCAATAATTGAGTGGTGAACTGAGAGAAGAAGCAGTTTGGCAGAAGATGTTGGATGAATGAGGAGCAGCTGGACGTCACCATCCTCCTCTCACACTGTGACTGGGAACACTGGACCTCTGCTGTGGGATCAACTGGCTTTGGTGCTGGAACCATCATCCACTGCTTCCAAACCAGTACTGACCTTACACTCTCCAGTTGATAGTCTCTGCTGTGGACAAGATCCATCAGTGGCTTCACTGCTGAAGCCTTCAGCTGGTTCCCTCTCAGGTCCAGGTGTCTGAGGTGGGAGGGGTTGGACTTCAGAGCTGAAAGCAACCAATCACAGCTGAGCTCTGACAAACTGCAGTAAATCAACCTGAATAGAGAATAAATGATGGAGAGTTTATAATGGTGGAGAGTTTTTCCAGGGTGTCATCACTCTGAAAATCAAAGTATCACCTGACCCTGACACTTATTAATTGAGAAAAAAAACAACTTGTCAGCCAATATGAATATCTTGGGTTAATAATAGATTCACAGCTTTCCTTTAAAGCCCATATTGACAAATTGTGTAAAAAAAAAATCAAATTAAATCTTGCAAATTTCCGTGCAATTGGTAATGAAATGTCAACTGAAGCTGCAAAAATGTGCTTTCATTCAATGACTCTCAGTCACTTTAACTATTGTCTAACCAGTTGGTCTCAAGCTCGTCAGAATGCAAAAACAACATTGTAAGTTTGTACAAACAAGCAATTAAAGTAATGGATAAAAACATAGGCACTATTATCACTGTGCAATCTTAAAGAAAACAGTCTTTTAAACTGGGACATTCTTCACACATTTTGCAGCTTTAATTTTGATTTAGACACGGTGGCGCAGTGGTTAGCCCTGCCGCCTCACAGCAAGAAGGTTGTGGGTTCGATTCCGGGGCCCGGGCCTGGGACCTTTCTGTGTGGAGTTTGCATGTTCTCCCTGTGTCTGCGTGGGTTCTCTCCGGGTTCTCCGGCTTCCTCCCACACTCCAAAAACATGCACGTGAGCTCAATTGAACATTCTAAATTGTCCGTAGGTGCACATGTGAGTATGAATGGTTGTTTGTCTCTATGTGGCCCTGCGATGAACTGGCGACTTGTCCAGGGTGTCACCCTGCCTTCGCCCTAAGACAGCTGGGATAGGCTCCAGCAGACCCCCGTGACCCTGAATAGGAATAAGCGGGTATGGCAGAGTTCACCAGCCAAAGAAACAGCTGTGTGCATGTGTGTGTGTGTCACTCCAGGCTCTGTCAGAGGTGACTGTCTCATTCTTTTGCACAGGAGCACATTTAGTCAGTCACTGGTCAGTGAGGAGTGCTCATGCGTGGAACTCAGTACCGCAGGACATTAAGCAGCTTACAACATACAAGGCTTTCTCAACAAAATTGAAAATGTGGCTTGTCAACACCTACAGCTGACAACACCAACTGATGAGCCTGTTGGGATGTTTTTTGAGGTTTCAATCAAATGTTGTGTTGCAATATAATGTAAAGTCTGATCTTTTCTTCTTCTTCTCTCTGCTTGTTAAATTTATAGTAGGTGTTTGAATGTCAATGTTTTTTATTGTGCGCTCTTGGCTCTCTGAACAGCTTGTCATGTATGTGTTATATGTTAGTGCCCTATCCACCGTTCAGTCATGTATTTCTCTTCTATATGATTTTTATTGCCCTTTTACATCTTGGCCACGGGACTGCAGATGAAAACTAGCATTTTGGCTAATAAACCATGTTTATTCATGTGTTTTATAAAACACAAATAACAAATTTAAAAAAAAAAAGTGAAATGTTGACTTCAGAATCTGCAACTACAGAAAATGTCACCTTGAAATTAAATCCAAAACTAATGTGTGTTAACATTATGTTTGGTCACATGACCACTGATGACCTGTTTTTAAAGTACTGACCTCAGAGTCTCCAGTTTCCAGTCTGGACTCTGCAGAAAACCACTCAGCACCTTCACTCCTGAACCCTGCAGCTGGTTCTTACTCAGGTCTGAGGTCCAGCTCTCTGAGGTGGGAGGGGTTGGACTTCAGAGCTGAGAGCAGCCAATCACATCTGAGCTCTGACAAACTACAGCCCTGCAACCTGAATAAAGAATCAATATTTGATTTCTTCCATGGTGTAAATGTCATATTAAGAGTCATTTCTCCCTGGTGATTATCCAGATGTGCAGCTGTTTAGATCACTGAGTCATTCACTCAAACCAGTCATTGTGCCAGTGTGTTGTCAACACAATAACAGCAGTGTGTCAGTCAGTGTGCAGCCAATCAGCAGTGAAGATGGAAAATAATCAGTGAGTCCTTTGTGTGCTTGTGGCTGTTTTCAGTCATCAGAGTCTCGTTACAAGTCAAACACATTCAAAGGACAAGATGAAGAAATACTGCTGCACTATTAATCTGCCTCTAATATTTCTTCACAGGATCTTCTGCTCAGTCATGTGACCTTCATCACCAATCAACAACTTCCATTGAGCTCCAAAGTGACTGGAGAGATTTTCCACACTTTCTTCCACCATCCAAAGTCTTTTCTGGCTGCAGATTGTTGACATGAAAATATCAACATCCACTTTGTCTAGATGAGTCTTTAATATCTGCTTCAAAGTCTTCACACTGAGCAGCGTTACACACCAGTTGTCAACTGCTGACACACACTGTCCACCAGTAGAAAGCAGGAACTGACCTGAGAACTTCCAGTCTGCAGTTTGGACTCTGCAGTCCAGCACAGAGCAGCTTCACTCCAGGATCCTTCAGGGTGGTCTCACTCAGGTCCAGCAGTGTGAGGTGGGAGGGGCTGGACTGCAGAGCTGAAGACACCACTGCACAATGAAGCTCAGGAAGGTAACTGAATGAAGGAGAGCAGAGTGAGAAGTTGCTGCTTCCATCATCATCATCATCATCACCATGATCACCACCATCGTCATCATCACCTCCACCATCGTCATCATCATCACCACCATCGTCATCATCATCACCACCATCATCACCAATGAATCCTTCACACTGATTAAAGCTCCTCATTCTGCCACTGTGACATCTTCATCTCTATCCTGGACTCCAGTGGAGCAGCTTCACTCCATTCACCATCCAACACAAAGCAGCTGAGTTAGCCTTGTGTTGACAGCATCCTGCTAAAAGTCACCACTCAGGGGTAGATCCTCTAAAAAGGGCGCGCAGCACTAAAATGAGGCACATTTTGCGGCGGCATTGCAGCCGCAATTTGCGCCACAGATGCGGGTATCCACAAAGGTTTTTGCGCTAATGACATGCAGGCGCAAACATGCCCACGAATGTTGCGGTCTGGCAACCTGAGAGCGGTTTGCACCAACGGTTGTTCGTGAGTGCATGTGTTTGACAGCGAAACTCTGCTAGGATAAACGCGCTCCTGTGCGCGCCTGGCATTACAATGCAAGACGCCTTAGTCACCAACACCTGAGTACCATTTGTATTTTTCATAGCCTATCTAAAATATTGCCGTATATACTGTAGTCTATAGACAACAGTATATACGCGGCGGATCTGCCGCTGTTTGAATGAGGCACAATGCATTTGCATTACGCGCAATGACTCATTTAAATACATTCAAATGAATCTGACGCAACCCTGCCGCTACCGATTTTCACGTTTGCGTCCCCTCTGTGGATCGGATTCACCGTTTTTAGCGCTATTTACACGGATTTTCAGCCGCAAAAGACGCGCAATCGCTTTGTGGATTTACCCCTCAGTGTTTCCTCATTTCATTATTTTCTTGGAGACCTGCAGCCACAAGTGGACCTGCTGATGTTGATCCACCCTGTGACTGGAGGATCTGCTGATATAGCAGGGTGGCTGGAATCAGTCTCAATCTTCTCTCCCATGTTGTCTTGTACTTGCTGAGGTCCAACTCCTCCAGAACCTCCTCTGACATCTGCAGCATGTAGGCCAGAGCTGAACACTGGATGGCTAACAGTTTCTTCTCTGATCTGTTCTCTGACTGCAGGAACTCTTGGACCTCCTGATGCACTGACTGATCCTTCACCTCCAGCAGACAGTGGAAGATGTTGATGCTTCTGTCAGGAGAAACATCACCAGTGTTCAGCTCCTTCAGGTTGTTGATGACCTTCTGTAAGGTTCCTGGATGGTTGTCAGTGAGATCCAGCAGGCCTCCTAAGAGTCTCTGGTTGGATTCCAGACTGAGTCCATGGAGAAAGCGAACAAACAAGTCCAGGTGACCGTTTGGACTCTGCAGGGATTTCTCCATCATCCTCTTCAGGAACTCATCCAGGGATTCTCCAGAGTGACCATCTCTTGATGTCTCTCTTTGTTTGACCGTGGAAGCTGTAGACTGCAGCCATAAACTCCTGGACGCTCAGATGAACGAAGCAGTAGGCGGTTTTGTGGAAGATCGCACTCTCTCTTCTGAAGATCTCTGTACAAACTCCTGAGTACACAGAGGCGTCAGTCACACTGAGACCACACTTCTCCAGGTCTTCACTGTAGAACATGATGTTTCCACTCTCCAGATGTTTAAATGCCAGCTGGCCCAGCTTCACAAGAAGCTCCCTTTCAGCCTCCGTCAGCTCCTGTGCACCTCCTCCATACTTGTGCTGCTTCCTCTTGGTCTGGACCAGCAGGAAGTGTGAGTACATGTCAGTCAGGGTCTTGGGCAGCTCTCCTCTCTGCTCTGAGCTCAACATGCTCTCCAGGCCCAGTCCAGAGTGAACGTTTGTCAGCACCACTCTGACTCTTAGTCCCTGCTGCTCAGGTGAGGCTTCAAAGATCTGGCTGCACCTGATTGGACGGTCGTGGAGGCTCTTCTTGGTCTCCAGCTGCCTGACCTCATGCTGTCTGTTGACCTCCTCACTCAGTCACTCAGTGATGTAGAGCTCAGTGTAGATGCTGTTGAGGAGGGTTTTACTTCCTGCTTCTTCACCTTCAGTCACACGTTCACATCTCCTCTCCAGACTGATCTTCTGGTGCTGTAGAAGCTCCTGCAGACCACCAACCTCTGGAGCTGAGAGAAGGTTGGAGAAGAAAACATCAGTGTGACAGTGTGAGCATAATTTTCTCTCCACAACTTTTCAGCTGCTGTGGTGAAGCTGCTGTGTGACTGTTTGCTCTCAACGTCCCTCAGTGAATCTTCTCACTGGAGGTCCTGACATGATCTCAGAGGGAGAAGTGAAGGAGGTGCAGGTGGACAGTCTTACTGTGATCAGTCTGGCTGTGACTGGCAGGTTGCAGTGCTGCTCCACACCCACCACTCTTCTTCCTCCTCTTCCTCCTCCTGTGGATGGAGACACTTCAGAGACACAGCTGAACCCTGGAGACGCTGCTGCTCCGTCCTCCTCTTCCTCCACTCGAACACTCATCTTGAGCTGGAGGTCAAACAGGAAGTGAGGCAGTGAGCTCAGAACACTCTGACTTCCACTTGGGAGTGAGAGAACATGAAGAAATCAACCAGACTGAAGTCACTTTGTTGACTACTGACACACTGAAGGAGTTATTCAGTCTGTCAGGACTCACCTGCTGTTGCTGCTGCGTCCCCTCAAAATGGAGCCTGACACAGAACAACTTCCACTTTCAGCTTCTCTTCTCGCTTGTGCTGCTCACTGTGGCTCCTCCCATCCAGCCGCCTCAACTGCTCCCACACTTCCAGGAAGTCACATGATGCTGTGTGTGAGTGAGAGAGAGAGAGAAAGAGATTGCATACATGTGTGTGTGTTCTTGTGACGTACTGTCAGTTTGCCCCATTCTAGGGAGCATTGTAATCTTGAAGACAATCAAAAGGTGCTCCGATTAATTCTGTGTCAAAACAATGCTTGGAGACTTCCTTCAGCTCCTCTCTTCAGTAGATTGGAGAGAGAGAAAGAGAGGGACAGAGAGAAAGACAGATTTTTTTGATTTTAACACTTCTTTATTATAACAGTTTGAGATTTGACAAATTGCATTTTCAGAACATTATTCAACATTAAAAAAATAATAAAAATAACATAAATCAAATAAATAAATAATAAATAACTCACACCAGATGATCAGAGAACACTAGGTTGTTCTCCTGAACTGAGTACAGCACACCATCTAGAGTCCAAGTCATTAAAAAAGGCTCGAGATCCTCTAACTTTATATAATAATGAAAGTCAATCAGTATTCGGGCCTTGATCGCCCTGCAACAAAGCAGCACAATGTCAGCGTCCACACTGTCCTCCACCTTTTTCTTTCTGCTGATATACACCGCCATCTTTGCCTGGCCAAGAATAAAGTTCAGCAAGTGGCACTTTTCCTTAGAGATTTCCTGAGATTTTCTATATTTAAAACCCAAGATGAAAACCTTGAAAGAAAAACTCTCCCACTTTCCTGAACACGGTGCTTAGCAGGTTAAAAAGAGGCAGCAGACGAGAGCATTACCTGAAACAGTGAACAACAGTTTCCACTGCACCACAGAAAGTGTTTGAGACGGCAGTGTTTAAAACAGAGATAAAAGCATTCACGGCTAAAATCCCATGCAGGAGCCTCCACTGAAGGTCGGCCGCCCTCTTGGACAGTGGAGGTTTGTAGAGGCTCCTCCATTCAGGCCGGACCTCCTCCACCTCAGCCAGTTGACTCCAGGGCAGTGGACGGCGATTCTGCAGCTTCTGTCTGTTGAGCACCTCCACCATCAGAACCGACAGATCTCTTCCCGTGGTGTCCTTCAGGCTCTGCCCACTCTGTTGTTCTGAACTGGACCAGATGACGAAGGAGGGAAAATCATCATCCGATTTTAGGGCGATCAGGCCCCGGCTGTAATCCCCCAACAGGTGGCGCTCTTCCCCCGTCAGGCAGCCTCTCCAGTGGTCCAGCAGTCGGCAGGTGAACCTTTGCGACGTCCAACCCAGAGCATCTGCCAAACCTGCCGTGTTCTGTAGGTGGGGAAGTAATTCTAGAAGGCCTCAGAAACAGCTACTCCTGCCCAGGAGGGGGCGCTGAAAAGGCCTCCATGGCCTCGAGGTTCCTGCAACAGCCAGTACAGGGACTTGTGCAGAATCCTCTGTCTCCTCACCAGCTTCCACACACTTAGAAGTCCACGGTAAAACAAGGGATGGGAGGAAAGTCACAGAGTTAAAATCCAATAAAAACACTGACTCCTGCAGACCCAGACCTCCAACACTGTGCAAAACCAGCCGAGCAAGAGGCTTCCACACCAGGTCTTGTGGTCCGTACAGCAGCCTCTGAAGGAATTGCAGGGGAAAAGCTGCAGCCCTACTGGCCAGGTGCACCTGCCCCTGCGGAGGAACAGCTCCGCCTGGCTACCGCCAGCGGGCATAATGCCCGATAGCCCCCCCCGACCCCACCCGAGTAACAACTGAAAAGTTAAACACTAACAAAAAATGCATATAAAGAAAAACAGCAAAGAAAAGTACGAGAAAGAACACTCGCACACTCACCACACTCATGCATGCACAGAGAGAGAGGGAGAGAGACAGAGAAAGAGATTCAAACATCCCAACAGTCACAGCAGCGTCGCGTTGTTCGGGGTTCCTCAAGTACTAGAATCCCCAAATTTGGCGTGGGTGCTTCTTGGGGGCTCCAGATGAAAAAGCAAGTGGCCCCATGTCTCTCGGACAAAGTTGACCTTGGACCCTCATAGACTTGTATGGCATTAGGGTTAGCGATAAGCGATATAACATGGTGAGTTTAAGACTTAGTGACTCTACGTGCATAAATGTATGGGGTACCCCGTCCTTACCTTGTTCCAACCTTCCCTCCACAAACCTGGCTGTCCAGTGCAGAAGTCAAAGAGAGAGAGAGAACAAAAAAGGAAGAGGGCCTTTAAACTGTGACGCCGCTGCTGATTGGCTAGTTGGTCGGTTGAATGAGCCAATTCTAGAGCTCCCCTCGGAGTCCACAGGTGGCAGCTAATCTTCTTGATCACAAGCGCCACCTGCCTTTCTGCATTCCCCAGCTCGCCCCGTAGCCTCTAGGTGGCGCCAATCTTGTACTTCCTTGAGGACATAGGGAGAAAAGAGGAAAACAAAGAAAGGAGCCTCTGGACGTGTAACATGCAACACTTATTGCGAACCCCAATGCAATGCAAGTCTAAGGGGTGAAATTTCAACTTTGTCCTAGAGACATGGGGCCACTTGTTTTTTCATCAGGAGCCCCCAAAAAGCGCCCACGTCAGATTTGGGGTTTGTTGTACTTGAGGAACCCCGAAACCCTAACCCTAATTTCAGCTAACCCTAACCCTAGTTTCAGCCTTATTGTTAACCCTAATTCAATGCAAGTCTATGGGGTGAAATTTCAACTTTGTCCTAGAGACATGGGGCCACTTGCTTTTTCATCAGGAGCCCCCAAGAAGCGCCCACGCCAGATTTGGGCCTTCTATCCAATGAGGAAAAATTTGGAGCAGAAACGACAGGGTTACAGCTGAGAAGGCACTTAAGATCCTCAAAGGACTGTTGCCACTCACTAGACCAAACCAATGGTTTCAATGGACTAGTTAATTCTTCTCTAGTGGCTGGCAGCTCCACTGCCTCAGTGCTGGAGATGCCCGCTCAGGGGCGCCGCCAGGAATTTTGGGCCCCCTTCAAAAAAACAACAAATGGGCCTCCTTTGCGCAGCGCTTGTCAAAAGCTTCATATCACTCAAATACAGTATAGTTCAATAATAGTGCTTGAGTCCATCTTGACAGTGTCAATGTATTTGTATTGTGAATTCTCCACAAAGCAAACTCTTAACATTTATTGAATGATTCATGAAAAAACACTTTATGTCTCGAGGACAAAGTTGACCTTGGACCCTCATACACTTGTATGGCATTAGGGTTAGCGATAAGGCTGGAATTAAAGTGAGGGTTTCAGGTTTCCTCATGGGCTAGAAGCCCCAAATTTGGCGTGGGTGTGTCCTGGAGGATCCTGATGAACCTGAAAGTGGCCCCATGTCTCTCAGACAAAGTTGACCTTGGACCCTCATACACTTGTATGGCATTAGGGTTAGCGATAAGCGATATAACCAGGTGAGTTTAAGACTTAGTGACTCTACGTGCATAAATGTATGGGGTACCCCATCCTTGCCTTGTTCCAACCCACCCTCCACAAACCTGGCTGTCCAGTGCAGAAGTCAAAGTGAGAGAGAGAACAAGGAAGGAGGGGGGCCTTTAAACTGTGACGCCGCTGCTGATTGGCTAGTTGGTCGGTTGAATGAGCCAATTCTAGAGCTCCCCTCGGAGTCCACAGGTGGCAGCTAATCTTCTTGATCACAAGCGCCACCTGCCTTTCTGCATTCCCCAGATCGCCCCGTAGCCTCTAGGTGGCGCCAATCTTGTACTTCCTTGAGGACATAGGGAGAAAAGAAGAGGAAAACAAAGAAAGGAGCCTCTGGACATGTAACATGTAAGACTTATCGCTAACCCTAATGCCATACAAGTCTATGAGGGTCAAAGGTCAACTTTGTCCTAGAGACATGAGGCCACTTGCTTTTTCATCAGGAGCCCCCAAGAAGCGCCACGCCAAATTTGGGTCTTCTAGTACTTGTGGAACCCCGAAACCCTAACCCTAATTTCAGCTAACCCTAACCCTAACCCTAGTTTCAGCCTTATCGTTAACCCTAATTCAATGCAAGTCTATGGAAGTCAAAGGTCAACTTTGTCCTAGAGACATGGGGCCACTTTCCGATTCATCAGGATCCTCCAGGACACACCCACGCCAAATTTGGGGCTTCTAGCCCATGAGGAACCCCGAAACCCTCACTCTAATTCCAGCCTTATCGCTAAACCCTAATGCAGTGCAAGTCTATGAAGGTCAAAGCTAAACTTTGTCCTAGAGACATAAAGTGTTTTTTAATGATCATTCATAAATGCTAACAGTTTACTTTGTGGAGAATTCACAATAAAAATACATTGACACTGTCAAAGATGGACTCAAGCACTATTACTGAACTATACTGTTTTTTTTGAGTGATGTGCCCAAAATTCTTGGCGGCGCCCCTGAGCGGGCATCTCCAGCACTGAGGTAGTGGAGCTTCCGGCCACGAGAGAAGAATTAACCAGTCAATTGAAACCATTGGTTTGTTTGTTTGGTCTAGTGCATGGGGTGTTCCTCCATGTTAAGAAGGTCACTGAATGATTTGTCTATATCTGCCATCACTGAACTAAGATGGGGATTAATCAGAATCCCAATCACCTTAGTTATATGGTAAGTTTCACTGGACATTATTCAAACCCTTTACCTCTGAGTTGGACAGATAAGATTGGGTATCATGTTCAATAACCTCTGAATTCTCCAACCCAGACATCAGTCTATTCTTCCATGTTTAATGAACAAACTCAATAGTTTTGTTAATTTATATAAACCACCCCTGAACTGGAGATTACAGTCAGATCATTAGTATTTAATTATTATTGAGTCTATATTCTTAATTATTAATCAAGTCTTTTGTTCAATCAATGTATAAAAGTAAAGTCACTTTTTAAATGGAGTCAGATTAAATTAACTATGATGTACTTTACTTTGAAATCCTCATCTTAAAGGTCACCTATTATACTAATTTTCGGGCTTTTGTATTTGAAATCTTGCCCCTCCAGAGCAGCAACGCACAATTTTCCGCGCTGAAAGCTTTTTAGATTTGCGTATCTCGCGGCTCGTTTCCTCGTATTCACTGTGTCCCGCTAAAAACGCTCTGTTTCACTTCACTCCACCCCAGCCTTGCCGGTGTACGCCCCCGCCCGGGGTCACACTCTTCGTCGCTGCTGAGCCTCACTTCCTCAGTTTGCCGGTGTGGGAGTGAAAAGGAAACGTCAAACTTTACGAAACAGGCACAATTTAAATGCTTACCGTCGTGAAGGCTTCACTCTTTAGCAGCTGTTTAGCGGCTAATCCAGCTTCTTACGGACCCAGCGCGGGCTTAGTTACGGCCACAAGGCGGACCGAAAGTCCCTGGACGTTTTTTGTGCCTTCCGTGTCCTATATATGTATATGTCCATATATTTTACTTTGTGTACTGACCATGTTTTTGTTTTGTATTTTTGCGAGACATTTTAATCGGGCTTAGAATGATTTTGTTTCATACTGTTGACATGTATCAAAACACTGTCCGAGCAGAGAAAATATGTACGCTGAAACCATCACTTCAGTCATAGAGTCGTTTATTATTAGACAAGAATATCTGCACAACTTACGTCCACACCAAGCACAAAGTAGGAAGAGCTCTGTACAACCCATATTACCATGCTGGCAGCGTGGACATCGCTATAAGGAGTGAAACTTGTGAGTCAAAATCGCTGCCTCTTCAGTTTCGCTGCTAGCGAACACAACACACATAACAAGCAGAGCACGGAGTTAGCGGTGGTGGCTAACAGTTCATCAACACGATTCAGCGGTTGTACGTTGCAAGTAGTCTTAAAACTAATGATGCTTGAGGTCACAATACACTCACAGTCCTCATACATGTTTTCAAATATTGCCGTGGCTGACTATTCTCTCGTCGTCCACCAGGGGGCCGAGTCGAGCCCATCTCACTCCCGTTGCCGACCGGACGAGAGGGGTCTGGCTGCAGACTGGTGTTCCATCACATCCGCATTAGGCTGAACAAACCTCCAACATTTTCTCTGTTCGTTCCACTCCAACGGTTGTGGTCCTTGGTGCTTCAGTAGTCGCTCGGTATTTTTTATTTTGTATTTTTTAATTTCCCTGACACCAATTTTTTTTTTTCTTGGAGCAGCGCATTGTGGAATCACTTCCGGGGCAGAGCGGGGGAGGGCGAAACCAGTCCGAGAGTGTGCCGGAGCTTGGCCATGAAAGGAGATCCGGCACACAATGGCGTCATTCCGTGCCCAGTGTTGAAAAAATCTCAGTGAACAGAGCGTTTAGAACCATGCCCAACAATTTGCAGGGCTCAAGTCCAAACGCATGAACGTCATTATTTGATGAAATTGAGATCGTTTGACGAACGGGTTCAACATTGTAACAGTTTTTAAAGCTCAGAAAAGTGGAAAAGCATCATAGGTGCCCTTTAAATCTACCTCATTGGGCTGCCGTTACAATGGGTGTTGGACCTGAGCTTTGTCTGTCAGGTTATAGGCTTATGTAGAACATTTTACCTGTCTGCCAGGCTGTAGACGGACTGGTTTTACGCTTGACCGCAAAATGTGTTTTTAATTTTCTTCAAATTAAACATTATAAATAAATACACAATGACTGGATAGTTGTATCAACCTTATTCACATCTACAAATACACTCAAGAACGTGTATTTCTTTTATTTCAAGGCTATTCAAATGTAGCTTTAAAGTTAAAATATAGCTTCAATAAAAAGGAGACATGAAAACCTTGACATGTATGAGTAAAATTAATCCTAGAGAATATTATATTAATATTTGCAGGTTTTGTATTTAACACAGGCTGTCTCCTGATATTGTACCCTGATATTTAGAGTAAACAGTACTTATATGTACCTTTCACTGCTCGGGATCATATATGTACCTTTTTGTCCCACATTATAATAGTTATATTATTAGTGTAGGTTTCGATTCCACCTTTTAAAAGAAAATCCTCAATTTGACCGCTAGATGGTTGTGCTTATCCCAAATATTTTCAACGTAAAATTCAGCGAATTATTATGTCTATGATGAGGTGGATTTTTGACTAAATTATACAGTAGAAATGATGTGAGGTATCATTGGGATAGCATGGGAGCTCTGCTATCATCACGGGAAATCATTTTTGGCCTTTTGGGGGGGACTCCAAAATGGAAAACTTTGTTATTGACATCACAGTATTTTTCCAGTTTTTCAGGTGGGTTATTTCCAAAATTATACAGTAGAAATGGACATGTGAGGCATCATTGTAAAGCATGAGAGCTCAACTTTTATAATGAGTTGACATATTTCACGGGAAATCATTTTTGGCCTTTTGGGGGGGGACTCCAAATTTGACGACTTTACCAGTGACATTATGATAGTTTTCATTTTTCAGGTGGATTATTTCAAAAACTATACAGTACACATGGACATGTGCACTGCATAGTTAGTGTATAGTACTGTAAGTTTGGAACCCCACCCCTACTGGGTGTCAGGGAAACACCAATGACCGTTCCTCTCCTACTTTCACCAGTACCTCCCTCCCCTTGCTCCTCATCTTTCTCTTCCTAGTCCTCCTCCTCCTTCATCTCCTCCAACTGCAAGGCCAACCAGATAGTGTAATTAATTGATAAAGTGAGTGATTTGTTCAGAATATGTTAACAACACAATAAGCTTTCAATCAAAATAAAGCATTTACTTGACTTTATTGACTTTGCCATTGCCAAGACAAGTGTGGGCTAAGACATAATGCAGCAATTTCAGCCTTTTTCAGCCAGTATTTTGGGCTTGTTTTGAGGGTGCTTGGAGAAATATTGCCTGAGCAATCATAAAAAAAACTGCATCATCCAAAAAAATATTTGATTTTAGGATTAAAATAAGACAACAATATTTATGATTAACAAATTCACTTCAGAAAGGGGACATTGATATGTTTTCCAATGAAATTTACAATGATATCTCACATGTCCATTTCTACTGTGGAATCTGGTAGGAGAAAAGCTCAGCACACCCGTCCACACAGGTACGTAGGAGGAGGTTGCCGTCCTTGGAATAAATATAAGAGAAACTCCAGGTCAACGTGTTGCACTTCACCAATTTAATGTCATGGGACCTTCATCAAGCATGAAAAAGTAACTGTGCTTTGGCAATATATCATGCGATCGGTGTGCAGGATGACCAATCATGGATCTGGCAGACTTAATCACTGGATGAGCATCACCTGTCTGAGAAGAATAGAAAGGATACATTAGAATGAAAAATACAGTGATGTCCCCCCAAAAGGCCAAAAATGATTTTCCATAAAATATGTTGATGTGATAGTAGAGCTCCTATGCTTTACAAGGACATCTCACATGTACATTTCTACTATATAGTTTTTGAAATAATCCACCTGAAAAAATTAAAACTATCATAATGTTAATGGCAAAGTTGTCTACTTTGGAGTCCCCCCCCAAAAGGCCAACAATGACTTCCTGTGAAATATGTCAACTGACTGTGATAGTAGAGTTTCCATGCTTTACAATGATACCTCACATGTCCATTTTTACTGTATAATTTTGGAAAAAAAACATCCACCTCAACATAGACATAATGATTCACTGAATTTTATAGTTTGAAAAGTGTTGGGATAAGCACAGCCATCTAGCGGTCAAATTGCGGATTTTCTTTTTTTTTTTTAAGTTAGAATCGAAACCTAAGAAGCAACGCGGAAGCACCGTGGCGAATGTGGTGCCAACTTCAGCGTCGTCTTGTTTCTGTGGTGCGGATTCATTTGGGTGGTTGATTTGTGCTTTATGTGTTTGCTGCTCAACTCAGCGAGAAAAGCCTGTGACGGAAAAAAAAAAAAAGAATAAGAAATCTCAGTGTTTGAATGAGTTTTCATGTTAAAATCTGGATGCAGGGGTGTACTTACATAGATGCCTTAATTCAGCTGAGGAACATCATAGAAAAGGTTTTCCAGTTGTTTTCAAAGCAGAATGGCTTTCAAGTTGTTCAAAATCAATGCTACTCCTGTAATAACACTCAACGGCATTAGAAAAGACATGCGTATGAAGGTGTTTTCTTGTACAAGAGCCAAAACTCTGCTCGTGAACACAAGAACAGATGTTTTCCAGCAGTTTTGCAACACAGAATGAATGGAATCTGAAAGAACAGCAGGAAGGACAAGAAGGGCACCAATCGGTGAGTGGCGAGGGTACTCCGGGATTTGCATAATTCAAGAAAGGGAGAAGCTAAATGGGACAGAAGGAGGAGGAGAGACGGCCGGTGGCCGTAACACACTGCTGATGCCTGCAGAGTGCACAGTTCAGCGAGAGAAGCACTTTGCTTCAATAAGAAAAAATTACGTCCCACAGTGTTGAATGAGTTTTCATGTTAAAGTTTAATTGCATGTGTGTCCTTATGGGGGAGCCTAAAGTGTACTCAGGGGGAAGGGGAGAGATGTTTCCTAGCTGTATTTCAGCAGAGAATGAAACTTGCACCGTTTATGCTGGCAATGCGCTCAGCTCAGCGAGGGAAGCACAATGCGGCAATGAAAAAAAAAAGACATCTCACTGTGTTCCCCTCCACACACACACACACACACACACACACACACACACACACACACACACACACACACACACACACTGATTAAATTAGTGAACTTTTGAAATTTTTAATTTTTGCAATCTTTTTTTCTTTTTCTTTTTTAATAAAAGTATTCCAATCCAGTCATTGATGAAACAAAATCTCTGCTTTGTGCGTTTGCTGATGTGCAGTGACACCACTATGCCTATAGATGGGGACACAGACCGTGTGATGAATATCAGTTGATGATTGATCACAGTCCTCTGTTGGTCTGACATGGAGGGGCACTGAGCTTGATCTTTTTCTGTTGGTGGCTCACTTTAAGGTACACAGTAAAAAAAAAAAAAAAATGCGGTGTGTTTCAGAGTTAACCTATTTTAACCTAGATAGAGGATTTTCAACTGTATAGAGAGTAAACCCTCTGGCTGGTTGGAAATTGTGCTAACGTCCCGGCATTTTTTCCGTTGACGGGGGGGGGGGGCGGGGTGAGCTCGCTATCGCGCTACGCTAACTCGCAGTAGGGGCTGGCTCAATTTGTGGCAGTGGCACCCGTTCCGCGACTGCCGCGACATATGCTGTGACTGCCGGAAGTGTCGCTGCTCAGTGCCGGAAGTGTCGCGGCATACGCTGCGAAAGTGTCGCGGCAGTGTCGCGGCATTTGCTGCGACTGCCGGAAGTGTTGCTGCTCGGTGTCGCTAGCAGTCGCGGCATTTGCTGCGACCGTTGCTGGCTATTTGTTATTTTAATTTAAAATACCAGTACTTATGCTCCATTATGTGCATTTCAGTGCCGTATTCACTTATTCTTTTACTTTATATGCACCTCTTAATTATATTTATTTTGTTTCCTTTACAATATCCACGTTTTCATTTACTCATATGATGTACTTCATCTGCTCTGTGTTTATTATCCTCTTTTCGAGTTTGTAATGTCATAATTTCAATAGAAAAATAAATTGCTGCGACTGCCGGAAGTGTCGCTGCTCGGTGTCGCTAGCAGTCGCGGCATTTGCTGCGACTACCGGAAGTGTCGATGCTCGGTGTCGCTAGCAGTCGCGGCATTCGCTCCGACTGTGTTATTTTAATTTAGAATACCAGTCCTTATTCTCCATTAATGCCCTATTTACTTTTTAATTTATGTGCCACCCTTATGATTACTGTGCTTTGTTTCCCCCCTGACAATATCCCCGTTTCATTCATTTTTATACTGTATTTAATTTAATCTGTGTTTATTATCGTCTTTGAGAGTTTTTAATTTCATAATTTCAATAGATTTCTTAGAAAAAAAAAAAAAAAAAAAAAAAAAAGCAGTCAAGGCACTTGCCGCTGTTCGCCGGATTTGCCAGTGTTTATGTCAATCTCAAAATTATAGGGTAAAATTAGTTTTAGTCATTTAGTCTCCCTTTAAAAAAAAATCTGGTCTCTCTCTCTCTACATATAAGGTTTTTTAGTGGCTGTGAGATTGAAAGTGAGATTGCATTGTCCAGGTAGGAGGACAGCAGTCAGCCATGTTTCACCTCCAGTCAACACGCAGTGGTTCACATGAATGTCCAAGAGGCCTACAGACCTACACTGAGTCTGGACGTGGCAGTACAGTTGGATCATTGTCTTTGTTGTGTTGTTTGGTCATTGTGATCCAATGTAATGTGAGAGAAGGACGAGTGCAGTTATATTGGAGTGAGTTATTTAGAGTGTAATAGAAGTTATAATGCAGAGTCTGTTTTTATGAAATGTTCTATCACCTGGCATCCATCCATCCATCCATCCATCCATCCATCCATCCATCCATCCATCTTCTACTGCCGTATCCGGAGTCAGGTCTCGGGGGCAGCAGCCTCAGCAGAGACCCCCAGACTTCCCTGGACCCAGTCACCTCCTCCAGGTCCTCCAGTGGGACCCCAAGGCTTCCCAGTCCAACCCAGAGACCTGGTCCCTCCAGCAGGGTCTCCTCCTGGTGGGACATGCCTGGAACACCTCCCTAGGGAGGCGTCCCAAACAAGACCCCGAGATGCTGGAACTCCTCCCCCTGAGGCAGGGCCTCCCCACCGACCCAGAGAGGGCAAACCACCTCATATCCAGCATTGATTTATCTGTTGGTGATTAATTATAATGTATCATTTATTTTATTTAAATTATATTTGAACTGAATTGGATTTGTTTGTAAAAGTGAGATTTATTTTCATTGATTCATGTGGTTTATGTTGAGACCGAGTGGAGAAGTGGGTATGGCCTACAGAAGGTTTGAGTACACAAGTTATTCAGATATGGAGAATCCCCATGGCAGGACTTAAGGAGATATATAATCAAAGTGTTAAAGCAGCAGAAATGAAACGTCAGTTGAGGTCAAGGTCACACAGGTCAGAGGTTGTGATGGCTTTTATTGTCAGAATATTGAATCATTGAAATATAATGTTTGAGCTTGTAACAAAGTTAGGATGATATAACATAATCACATAAAATAAATGATCTGGTTTCCTTCTGATTCATTGACGTCCTTCTGAAATCTCCACACAAACATCTGGCAAGCATCAAAACCATGAATTATTTTGAGGGAAACTTCTTTTGTCTTACTTATGATTCAATAATGATTTGAGTTCCCATCACAGGTGTTGTGAATCACTTTATCTTTTCCACATGATTTCCTTATTTAAGATCATGAAGCAGAAATAAAGTCTCTTGAAAAGTATTTTTCACCTCCAAAATGAAGATGTTATAGAACTCTGAAGTGAGAGCAGAGCAGTGTGTTGTTGATGTGTGGAACCTTCATGCTGAGATGTTCCAGCCGTGGATGATGAGAGCAGAAGCAGTGGTTGTGTTGCTGCTGCCTTCACTGAGCAGCTGCTCCAAGTCCTGCTTCTTCCACTGAGGATTCAGCTCCACCAGTGGCTTCTGGGACGTCTCTCCCAGTAACCACAGCAGCTTGTAGGGAAAGGCAGTCCGCCAGCCACCAGGCTGCACTGGGGTCAAAGGTCGTGACACGCCCACACAGTGTTGGTGCGTGCAGCTTGCTGTTTGGCTCCACTGGTTGTAGTTCTGTCAGCCACCACTAGATGGAGCTCTCCTCTTCACTCTCCTCATCCTCACCACCACCTGCAAAGATAAGAAGAGACAGCAGGAGTCAGGACTCACGGTCCTTGAACGCATCATCACAGAGACGTTGACTGTTGATGGAGATGATGGAGTGACTGGTGAGAAGAAGCAGACTCTCAGTCACATGTCAAGTGTGGAACATCAGAAGGTCATGTGACCATGGAGTGTTGGACTGATACTGAGGCCTGATGAAGATGAACTGATCAATAATTGAGTGGTGAACTGAGAGAAGAAGCAGTTTGGCAGCAGATGTTGGATGAATGAGGAGCAGCTGGACGTCACCATCCTCCTCTCACACTGTGACTGGGAACACTGGACCTCTGCTGTGGGATCAACTGGCTTTGGTGCTGGAACCATCATCCACTGGTTCCAAACCAGTACTAACCTCACACTCTCCAGTTGATGGTCACTGCTGTAGACAAGATCCATCAGTGGCTTCACTGATGACTCCTTCAGGGGGTTCATATTCAGGTCCAGCTCTCTGAGGTGGGAGGGGTTGGACTTCAGAGCTGAGAGCAGCCAATCACAGCTGAGCTTTGACAACCTGCAATACTCCAACCTGAATAGAGAATAAATGATGGAGAGTTTTTCCAGGGTGTCATCACTCTGAAAATCAAAGTGAAATCGACTTCAGAATCTGACACTACAGAATAAAATGGGAGAGGGAGGGCGAGCGAACGAGTGCTGCACTGTGGAGTCCATTACTGGCTCTTGATGATGTTGCTGTCTGGGCCCCCTTGCACCAAAGTAGGATTGCGTCATCCAAGATGAGTCACTAAGCCTTCAGCGTTCAACCAATCCACAACACGTGTGTCCAGGCTTCATGGGTCACACTAAAAGCCATCCAGGATGAGAAGACACGGATCCATCAAGCCAGGTGAAAGCTATCCTGGATCAGTGCGCAGACCCCGGTTATGGAGCTGGGATTGACGGATTGGCCATCTTTGACCTCCTCAGAAGCCTCCATGAGGATTTGCGCCTGGGACGGGGATTCAGACTCTCTACCGTCCAGTGTCACAACAACAAGCTCATGTTACTCTTTGATGTGTCTTCATGTTTCTATAATAATAATAATAACAATAAACTTTATTTATATAGCACTGCTCATACACAACATGTGCAACCCACAGTGCTTCACAAAATAAAACAAAACAAAACAAAGAAAGGTAATAATAATAATAAGAAGAACAACAATCATAATAATAACAATGAGAAAAAATAAAAAGCTCCACTGCCCCTCCCCCCACCCCATACGGACCCACCCCTCCCCACCAAAGCACACAGACAAACGCCCATCCCCATATTCACACAGACATTAGATAACACGGCTTGGCACTGAAGAATCTGATGAGGAAAGGCCACTATGGGGAGCCGTCCACACAAGGGGGCACCATGGCCTGCAGCGCCCCTATGGGCAGACCAGGCGTAGCTCCCACCGTGGAGGGCCCCCCATGAGGAAACACTGGCACTAAAAGTATAAAAGGGAGAATAATCATAATGAGAAATAAACCAAATACATAAAAATAAAGTGTGAAACAGTGGCATAAAAATGGGTAACCATTATAAAAGTATAAAAATCAATTGAAGGTAATAAAAGGCATAAAAATAGTAAAACGGCATAAAATTAGTGGAGTAAGAGAGAGAAGAGTAAAAGAAGTCAGTTAAACGGCAGGTTAAAAAGGTACGTCTTGAGCCTCCCCTTAAAAATATCAACAGTCTCTGCGGCCCTGAGGCTCTGCCTCTGGCAGGCTGTTCCACCGAGTAGGGCCGTAATGGCTGAAAGCAGCCTCACCATGGGTTTTTTTTTGACTCGGGGAACAGTTAACAGGCCAGTGCCAGAAGACCTAGGATATGATGAAAGCAGGTCAGTTAGATAAGATGGGCCATGACCGTTGAGACATTTAAAAACTAATAAGAGAACCTTAAAATCAATCCTGAAGCGGACGGGGAGCCAATGCAGCGAATTTAAAAGCGGTGTAATGTGTTCCCTTCCTCTGGTCCTAGTCAGCACACGTGCGACTGAGTTTTGTAGTATTTGTAGACTGTAAACACTCTTTTTGGGAAGACCAGAGAGCAGGGCATTGCAATAATCTAGTCTACAAGAAATAAAAGCATGCATTAGCACCTCTGTGTTGGCCTGAGAGAGGAACGGGCGGATTCTGGCTATTTTCTTTAGATGACAAAAAAACTATCTTTGTAATATTTTTTATATGTGGAACAAAGGTGAGCTCAGAATCAAAAACAACGCCCAGATTCTTTACAAATTGCGAGGGTTTAAAATCCCGACGTTTTGGTAAAAGTTCCTCTCTCCGGCCTTCAGGACCAATAACTAAAACCTCAGTTTTGTCCTTGTTAAGCTGTAGGAAATTCTCTGCCATCCATGATTTGATATCTAAAATACAGTTTAAAAGGGCATCAATTGGCGCTGTGTCATCAGGAGACACGGCAATGTACATTTGTGTATCATCAGCATAGCTGTGGAAGCTGATGCCGTGTTTCCTTACGACGTCCCCCAAGGGAAGCATGTACAGATTAAAAAGAACCGGACCTAAAATTGACCCTTGGGGGACCCCACATCTAATTTCATGCATTCTGGAGGAGCACGTATCCATACTTACAAAGAAACATCGATCTGTGAGATAAGAACGAAACCATTTAAAAACAGTACCTGACAGGCCCACCAGGTTTCTGAGTCTATTTAATAAAATATGGTGATCTACTGTATCAAAAGCAGCGCTTTGATCCAGTAGCACCAAGACTGTCAGCTTCTGAGAGTCTGCGTTACACCTGAAATCATTGACGATCTTTAAAAGGGCTGTCTCAGTACTGTGGTTCTTTCTAAAACCAGATTGATAATTCTCTAAAATATTGTTTGTATTTAAAAAGTAATTTACTTGGTTAAAAAACAGTTTTTCTAAAATCTTACTTAAAAATGGTAAGTTGGATACAGGTCGGTAGTTATTAAAAATGTTTGGATCCAAGTTGCTCCTCTTCAAAAGGGGCCTCACCACCGCCGTTCTAGAGGCAGCAGGGAAAACACCCGTCTGAAGAGAGCAATTGACAATATATAAAATCTGCTCCTCAAAGAACCCATAAAGTGACTTTAAGAGTGACGTGGGAATTGGGTCTAAAAGGCAGGCTGTGGGCTTTACTTGGGAGAAAACTCGACCAAGTGTCCTTGCATCAACTAGAGCAAAACTCTCCAGTGTTTCCTCAGATAAAAGTGGTTGTCCAGATGTGTAGAAAAATTGATTTTGATTAATTAAAATACTGGACCTAATGACATCAATTTTACTTACAAAGTGGTCTGCAAAATCCTCACAGAGGGCATCTGTTGGTGTCTGTACGTCCTGATTAAAATTTGTATTGGTTAAAAGATTGAAGGTAGAGAAAAGAAATCAAGGGTTTTTGCTATTGTTTGTGATGAGGTTGGAGAAATGGGTTATTCTTGCCTGTTTGACAGTTTTATTGTAAGATTTGAGTAGATGACGAAATGTTTCATAATGGACAGTGTTACGAGAGTTAACCACTAGATGGCAGCCAAGTTCCATGCAATATGCAGAGACATCTAGTGCGAGTTGATGACGTTGGCTTCCGGGTGTTTTACCTGATGAGCACTGTTCTAACCATAGATATATACAGAAGGCGAGATGTCTTATCCGCGCTGCTGGCCAATGGAATCGAACGTCCGCACTGGCGGCCATCTTGCCACAGTCACCTCGCTCCGCCCCTCTCACTCATAACTATGTATTCTTATTGTGCATGTTCTTTTAAATAGCCCTAAATTGCTCTATTTTCAACCGAATTTCGAGCGGTTTGGTTTGTTACAAAGGTTATAAGCATAGTTATGATACTGCATACTTATTAATGATTTATAACCATAGGCTTTCATGTGAAAATAGCAAAAACACGCACACACCCGTATTTAATAAAAACATATATGCTAAACGCTAAACTAAACAAACCAGCACTAAATCGTAACATTAATCAAACAGCTCCAACAATATCTTACAGATGAAATGTGATCCTACAAGCTTTTGTTTGTGGACAGCGACGATTGCTGCAACCATAAGCGGCACAGAAGTTCGGCATTTTTTCAGTCACCGATTTCCTGTAGAAACCATAATGCATGATGCTGTAGCAAAGCAATCCAATTGTAAATCATTTGCAAATTAAGTTAAATGATATAGAAAAAAAGCTATTCTGTCTCTCCATATGTCAAATTGCTTGTTTTATTTACACCTACCAATCCTAATCCCTTTTATCACAACAAGAAAAAAGACGGCCTGTAATCTCAGGTTGTCACCGTTCGACTCTGAATCAAACAGGTGGGGGATGAGATATCAGCAGCTCTAGTTCATTGATCACCGTGTCTCTGCTGCATGAACTGATGAGACTGCGTTCATGCAGCAGCAACGTTATAGGAAACGCACCTCAGCGAATAACTACAACCGACACCACAAATATTGTATGTGAACAAAATACTAGTTTGTCCTGAAATAGCTGTTGGCTAAACTTAACTTAAGAAATGAAAATCTTAGTGGTCTCAGTCGTATTAACTTGTGCAGATAGGCTGCCATAGCACCATTGTGTTTTTTTTCTAATAGAAAGCTGCACTCTCAACATGTTCAACCATCCAGAAGAACGTTTGTAAGAAAGCAAACCGTGTGCAAAGCCGTCAAGTTTTCAGCGAGATCAGAGTGTTAATGTTTGTTCAGATCACTCACGTTCCCTCACATTCACTACATCAGACAGTGACTGCCTGACTGTGGAAAGATGGCGGCCAGTGCGGACGTTCGATTCTGCGCCGTGAGACATCTAGCCTTCTGTATATATCTATGGTTATAACTAGCGGCCATACAATAAAAGTAGCGTATCTACAAAGATTGCATGACTGTATAAAAGAAAGAACGAAACATGGTGTCAGAAGCGGAAACTTAACGCCGCGGCTGAAGACAGAACAACAAGGCGCTATAAAGGCTGGACGTTTTTTCAATGGAGCTAAACTGCTAAGCTAATACCTGACGAACCATGGCTTTTTCGATTCCTGTACCAGGCGCAATGGACATGAAGGGCGACGTATATAACAACTGGACATTCTTTAGAGCACAATGAGAAAACTATGAGATAACAACGGAACTGGACAAAAAAGAAGCAAAAGTAAGAGTAGCCACCCTGCTTACAGTAATGGGCAAAGAATGTCACATAATACAAAGACATCTTCACATGTCAGCGGAGGACAGAGACAATCCACAGAAGAATCTGGATGCACTACAAAAACACTTTGAACCTTCCAGAAATGTAATCTACGAGTGTTACGTGAATCAGAACTCACACTTGCCAAAGCAATAGACATGTTTAGAGTCAGCGAACTAGCACAAATTCAA
The DNA here is from genome assembly GCF_046127955.1 of Nelusetta ayraudi. Taxonomy (NCBI): domain Eukaryota; kingdom Metazoa; phylum Chordata; class Actinopteri; order Tetraodontiformes; family Monacanthidae; genus Nelusetta; species Nelusetta ayraudi. Next base: position 5,762,343 of record NW_027466084.1, read on the forward strand.
AATAAGATAATAACTGGTGTGGAACAGGAGAATGTACACTTTGCACATGACAAACGCTCAGAGATGCGCCCCTCATTTGCACCTCAGCATAATTACAAAGAGCATATGGGACATGCAAACAAAGATAAACGCCCAAATAATAACCTCTGTCGTTACTGTGGAGCAGTGCATGACAGAATGAAATGCCCTGCATTTGGCGTCATCTGCAAAGCCTGTGGAAAGAAAAACCACTTGCCACTGCAAGAGTGTGCAAACAAGCCCAGCGCAAGACACGGGTGAACTTTCTTGGAGAAGACAGAGTAGAGGAGGAAGAATAAATGGAAGAGGTGTGGTTCCTATCAAACATAAACGCTATGGAACAGGGAAACGAGAAATGGCTTGTCAACCTCAAAGTAACACCGTACATGACTGAACCAGTATCATATGACCCTAGCCATACAGTCACATGTCAATTGGAAACAGGAGCCACAACCAACGCCATAAGCTTCAGAGATCTACAGCTCATCACACAAGATGGTAATCCAGACATACCAGCCAGCAAAGCCACCATTAAACTGTATGATGGGTCACAAGTGAAACTAGCTGGGTTGTGTCACCTCAAAGCTGACCATGATGGACAAACACACGACCTGAAGTTTCAAGTTATACACACGTCACAAATGCCTCTGCTTTCTGCAAAAACATGCAAAAGACTCAACTTGCTATTTCATACACCACACAGATATGTCATCTACAGCGGTCTCACGCAGCACAACAGGGACAGATATGCATTTCACAACCACCACAGAGGACATCATCTCAAAATACAACAACGTGTTTGAGGGCCTTGGCTGTCTTCCTGGTGAACTACACCTCGATGTGGACCCCGACATTAGGCCTGTGCATCAGGTGCCACGACGAATTCCCATTCCGCTCAAACACAAAGTCACTGAAGCCATACGATCCATGGAGAAGAATGGCATCATCAAAAGAGTCACAGAGCCAACACAATGGATCAGCAACATGGTTGTCATAGAAAAGCCAGGAAAGCTGCGCACCTGCATTGATCCCAGCGCACTCAATAAAGCTCTACGGCGGTCACACTACCAGATGCCAACAATAGAGGAGATACTCCCAGACATTGCAAAAGCAAAAGTATTCTCCGTGCTTGATGCCAAAGATGGCTACTGGCAAGTCAAACTTGAAGAAGAGAGCAGTTATCTGACCACCTTTTGGACCCCGCTTGGCAGATTCGGGTGGCTAAGGATGCCTTTCGGCATAAAACCAGCTGCAGAAGAATATCAACGCAGGCAACATGAGGTGTTGCAAGGCCTGACCGGTGTAAGTGTCATTGCAGACGACATTCTTCTCTACGGCTGTGGAGACACTTCAGAAGAGGCACTAACTGACCATGACAGAAACCTGACTGCCTTGCTGCAGAGGGCCAGGGAGGTCAATCTAAAGCTCAATAAAAAGAAGCTGAAACTAAAACTATCCAGTGTCCAATACATGGGACATCTTCTCACCACAGAGGGCCTTCGCCCTGACCCAGAGAAGGTGGCAGCGTTTCAACACATGCAAACTCCCACTGATGTTAAATCGCTACAGAGATTCCTGGGGTTTGTAAATTATCTTGCCAAATTTCTTCCTCATCTCTCAGATGTGTGCGAGCCTCTCCAACGCCTGACAGATAAGGACGTGGAGTGGACATGGCTATCACAACATGAATCTGCCGTTGACACTGTGAAGCAATTAATCACATGCCACCCAGTATTCAAGTACTACAACCTGCAGGAAGAAGTCACACTACAGTGTGACGCCAGCGAGACAGGCCTAGGTGCAGCTCTTCTCCAGAATGGGCAACCTGTTGCATTCGCCTACTGAACAGAGATATGCGCAAAGGTGGTGTACAAGCAAGGGAAGGATCTTCATGTGGCAGATTTTCTGTCGAGGACTTAACAGCCAAACACACAGCATGCCCACATGCAAACACCTGCCACCATCTATGCCATGGGCCTCACCACCGAAGACCTACAACGAGTCGACCACCTCGCAGACACGAATATTTCAACAGCTACACTGGAGTCCATTAGAACTGCCACAATCAAAGATCCACTATGTTGTGCACTCCAGACTTACATATTGAAAGGGTGGCCCACAGCTACACAAGCAGTAGCTTCAGAACTGCGACCTTTCTACTGCTCTGACTACTGGGAACTAGATGAACTTTCAGACACAACTAGTGATGTTCTCTCTGACACGTGGCTTCGAACCACGCCCCACAACTCGGTAGGGTTTTTTTCTGAAGCACTGCTCCGGAGCTTGCTTCAAATCACGTGACTGATGACGTTTGAACCACTTCACTGCTTCATTCAGACTGAATCAGCTGGCTGGTTTGGTTCAGTGGGCGAGGCTTTGAAAGACTGGCAGGTCTCAGTTGAGTTTAAAATGGATGAAACGGCACAATGCGTTGCCTATCTGGTCGATACCTTTTGGATTGATTTGATCAGCTTTCGTATTGCTTTCGGTTTGCTTTCTTATTGCTCTGCAACGGAACCAACCAGGAAGAGATCTCAAGTCTGGGAGCATTTTGAAATCGTGCCGCCGGACAAGGTCATTTGTTACAAGCGTATTACTCAACTTATTCATACAATAACAAATAAAAGCCCTGAAAATGCTGAGTCAGCTGTGCGCCGGTTAAAATCTGAGTGTGCGGCATTGTTGAGGAATGTACCGCATGAAGAGGAGCCGCCATCTACTTCGAGAGCACAGCCAGAACCAGCTGCATCTTCCCAAGGTACAAAAATTATAGAATTTGGATCAATAGACTTTATTTGTATTTTTTCATGTACAGACTAAACTTTATCTAATGTTTCATTTTCAGCCATTGACCTGTGGAAGCTGTTGGACCGGGACGCTGAAGAAGCGAGGGCATCCAGCAATGCTACTGCTGATGCCATAGTGGAGGTGCAGTGTTATCACAGGACCCTCTGGTGTACTGGATGACACACAAAGCTGTATACCCAAACCTATACAAGCTAGCAAATGAGTACCTGCCTGGCAACACCAGCATCCTCTGTGCCCTGCGAGAGGGTGTTTTCGAAAGCTGGGGAAATAGTTTCCGAAAAGAGAAACACCCAAGCACCTTAAGCCCATACACCCCATCTGTACATAAAATATATAGAAAAAAGAAAAAGGAAAAAAATGTATGTATATATATATATATATATATATATATATTCCCTGGTGGAAGATGACTGGGACAACAGTCAGTATATATATATATATATATATATATATATATATATATATATATATATATATATATTCTCTCTCTCTCTCTCTCTCTCTATATATATATATATATATACATATATATATATTCTCTCTCTCTCTCTCTCTCTCTCTCTCTCTCTATATATATATATATATATATATATATATATATATATATATATTCCCTGGTGGAAGAGATGACTGGGACAACAGTCAAACAGACAGCAGACTCGAGCACATAGTTGGTGACAGGAGGGAAGGGGCTTCAGAACTAGAACGGGCTCCAGTGTTGACTGATGTGCCAAGTGTCCCCCAATCTGGACATTTAGGCCTCAAGCAGACCAGAACCAGATCCAACATAAAACCTCCTGAGAGGTACCGCAAAGACTTTGTTGTTTAAACTTTCTGAAGAAGGAATGTCATCTCTTGTTTATTTCTTTGCCACTTTGTTCATGTGGACTGTTCATTTTTTTCTAATGTTTAGGAGAGTGAACTAGTCATTTCTGTTTAACCTGTAGCCAGCTATTGTTGTTGCTGGCCACGTAACTCTCATCCGGTCACTATTGTCCATTTTCAACTGCTTTCTTTCCATATGTTAAAGGAGATGTTACGAAAGTTAACCACTAGATGGCAGCCAAGTTCCATGCAATATGCAGAGACATCTGGTGCGAGTTGATGACGTTGGCTTCCGGGTGTTTTACCTGATGAGCACTGTTATAACTTGCGGCCATACAATAAAAGTAGCGTATCTACAAAGATTGCCTGACTGTATAAAAGAAAGAACGAAACAAGGACAGGAGTTGGGGAAAGAACACCTCACCCCATCAACAACCACAGAATCAACGAGGCAAACGTCCCTGTCACTGTCCCGCCACAAGGGGCGAAACGTCAATGAATGGTAGTTTATGGTTGATGACCCTGCAGCTGACCCGTGGGCACCGAAAGAAGTGCGACAGGCAGCAATGCCAAGCAGGAAATGTCTCCTACCTGTACATTTACAGTAAGTCATAAAATAGCTATATTGCATTTATTTTTCAGTGTTTTAAGAGTCCTTTCATTAAAAAGCTAAATACCATGAAGACACATATTTTGTGGAAACACACCCACTCCCACATTCAGGTGGAGGTCCTCCACCCCCGCGAGATGTCCCGTTGTTGAAACTGTAGGAGGCGGCGACTCTCACTGGAAGTGTCGGGACTGTTCTTCGCTGTAGGGGAGCGCTCCTCGTGGAGCAACTCTACTTCCGGTGTAGGGAATGCGTTATGCAGTGTTTTCTTGCTTTGCATCGCTCCTCTGATGAAGTGAATGTTTTTATGTCCTGCAGCGTGTTGTTTTTTTGTTTTGTTTTTTTGCGTTTGCACCACAATCCTCTTTTTGTACCGTTGTAAACTTGTATTTGTGTTTGTGACTTTGCGTCGTTTCCGTGCTCAAATACGCGATTGTCCCGTATTTGGCAACCAAAAAAGCTGTCCCGTAATGAACTGAGACGGGACGCACTTGACTTTGTTTCCACTCCGCCGCTCCGGCAACCCCAGTGTCCACGCTGAGAACTCTGTCCTCCGCAGTTCTTGGCATTTCGGCTCGCATTCCCAGAGGTGGGCAATGGGCATTCATTGCTGAATGTTTTAAAAAGCTTCTGGCGCGTGGTGGTGGGGTTTAAAGCGGGTGCACTGGGCTTGGACATTAGCGCAGCCGGAGGAAGAACCCTGGTTGCGGGTGCCCGTTCATCGGCAGGTGGTGCTGTGTGCATGATGGTTGTGCGTTCACCGCTTGGCTGTTAAAGCCTGGAAACTTTCTCTGCCTTTTGGACTCATACGGTGCAGCTGGAAGAAGAAAAAAAAAAAAAAATCATCATTCTGAAGGCGTAGCGGTGCGCCGCCTAATAAAAGCTCTAAAATTATTAATTAATACGTTTCTGTTGAATTTTATTTTATGTGCTACATAGATTTCTTTGTGCGCTGAGAATGTGAAAGTAGTGCGCGATTGCGCAAGCAAGCAGCTTAGAGGGAACATTGGTTATGATGCAATAAAGTAAATACACTATGAGTCAGCAAAGTACCCGTTCTCTACTTGTTCTGTAAAATAGTGGTGTGTGTGTGTGTGTGTGTGTGTGTGTGTGTGTGTGTGTGTGTGTGTGTGTGTGTGCCAGATAAATATCAGCTTTTTCCCACATTGACTGATGTGCTTTTGAAACTATGATCTTGTCTTCATGGTGTTGACTTTCTAAATGTCTGTGGTGAATACATGGAGATCTTGACAGAAGAGAAATCTACCAACAAGCAGAGACTTTATCTGGATTGTCTTGTTGCTTTATTGCTTCAATTCAACACTTGATCATTGACTTGACATTGTTATGCAGTATAGACTGATGGTATATTTCATGACTTATTGATTGACTGTTGTCACATTGAGCCAACAAGCAGAATCAAAAGACAAAATTCTCTCACAATATTTACATGCATTCATCTGATTGTTGACAAACGGATCAACAGTCAGAAGGTTGATCAGATGGATGAGTTGTTGAAAGGTCAAAGGTCAGGGTGGAAAGGTCCAGAGTGGAAACAGACCTAGGCTGTGTTTCCACAGTAATAAAGTTGTCATGTGGACTAATGACACATTATTAATCTGCGGGATGAATGGGCTGCAGAGGAAGAGAAACAACGTGGCACAAACATCCAGCAGGTGGACAACAGTCACCAGGAGCACCAACAGGAAGTGGCGTCCAGGCCCCGCCCACCCTGTGATTGACAGCCGGAGACACTGGGTAACAAACGTGAAGACAGAAGAAGAATCAAAGGTGAGAATTCAGCTCAGAGTCTCTCTGACGACTTCAGTCACACTTTCATCAACTCAGCTGAAGAACCTGAAGGAACATAAAGTCCAACATGTAGCGGCTGAGTGAAGGAGGTCTGGACTCTGTGGAGGAGCTCCATGGTTCCAGAGACGCTGTAGAAGGACAGAAGACCTGCTCTGTGGTCCAGGTACACTCGCACTCTGGAGGACCGAGGACCTGAGACACGAGTCGATTCAAAGGATAGTAGCGGTGTATCCTTGGAATCGGCTAAAACGAGTGCGTATTTACGAGTGCGCATTTTGAGCGTCCTAAACACCCTCGGGAATTGGGACAAGCCTTCGCGCAGTGCGATGACGCAACTTCCTTTCAAAATGCGCACTTCAAGGATGCAGAACCTGAATTGAGACACAGCAATTGAATCCAAATCTACTTTCCTCTGACCTTCCTGCTCTGCCGATGTTCCTGTAGGCCACTGCTACACCAACCCCCTAAAATAAACCACAGAAGTCCCTCCCCCTTCTCCACTCAACCTCCCAGTAACATCGTCCAGTCAGACCTTCTCTACTCAGGACCTGCTTCTTGTCAGTGAATCTGTCTGGATGATCACAATAAGACTGAACTTCCTCCATGAATGTCACTTTTCTGTTCTCCTCAGATAATAACAGACGTTTGTACACTGTGCAGAACTTGCTGTATTTCATCTCTCCGCTTGGTCCAGCTGCTGCCACATCCTCAAAGTATCTCAGAGGACGGATCTCCAGGCTGGAGGAGTCTGGAGACGGACTGAGTGCTGGCAGTGAGGAGAACCTGTGGAGAAACTGGCTGTGGTCCAGTGTGTGTGAGATCTTCTCCAGCTCAGCGTCTCTCCTCTTCAGCTCCATCATCTCCTGCTCCAGCTTCTTCTCAAGCTCTTTGACTCCACTCACTGCTGCCCCCTGTGTGGATCTGACCTGCTGCTGCACCTCAGAGCGTCTTTTCTCCAGCAGACGGATCATCTGGGTGAGGATCTTCTCGCTGTCCTTCACTGCTTTATCAGCAGAGCCGTTGATGGACTCCACCCCCTTCAGGTCTTCCTCTGTGTGCTGGATCTTCTGCTGGATCTTCTGCCTGGTCTCCTCCAGCTCTCTCTGCCTCCCAGGCCTCTGTACTGCTGCTGACACTGTCTGATGACCTTTATGTTCATCCATACAGCATAAAGCACAGATGATCTTCTGATCAGTGCGGCAGAACATCTTCATCACCTCATCATGACGAGGGCAGATGTTCTCCTGGAGCTGCTGGCTGGGTTCCACCAGCTTGTGTCTCTGTAGGGGAGCAGCATCACGATGAGGCTGGAGGTGAGAGTCACAGTAGGAGGCCCGACAGACCAGACAGGACTTGAGGGCCTTCAGTTTCCTCCCAGTGCACACATCACAGGCCACATCTCCAGCTCCAGCATAGCAGTGATCAGCAGGAGCATCTTGGAGTCCAGTCCCCCCCCCCCCGCAAAGAAACTTGGCACGTTAACTTTGCCGACACGTTAGCGTAGCGCGACAGCGATAGCGTGCTTCCCCCCCCCCCCCTCCCGTCAACGTTAGCGCAATTTCCAACCAGCACTGCAGAGAGAAAGGCAATATCCAGGTGGAGTGAAAATACATCCCAGTGCCCACCATCACAGGCATATAGACGTAGATAAGATACATTTACATAAAATACCAGAATGTTTGTCAATTTTTCATTAAAACATATTTTATTTATTTAGTTAGATAAAAATGTTTCCTCCCAGCACAATATGTATTTGTTAATTTAACTCACATTCCTGCCATCATCTTAACACAATTCAGTGTCACTTTTAAGTTGGAAAAGCATAATAATTAAATTACTTAAATGGCACATTTCAAGTAAAACAGTTGCTATTTAGTCTATTTGTGGTGGTATGTGAGTTATACTTCCCATAAAAAGACTTCCTTTTACATCAAGAATATTTAAATTTTTCATAGATGACTCCCAAAGAGACAGACATATTCTGTCAAGTTCTAACCTGAAGACCACTCTGTCTGGTCCAAAAAGAATTATATTGAATTGAGAGCAGCTGTTCTTATTTTCTCTTTTTTGAGAGAGATTTGCTCAGATTTTCAGTTGACCTGTTGATTTGATTTCTCTGATTAAAATTAAAACAAAGTCTGATATTTGGCAGCTTGTTTAATTCTTATACATAGGTATAAAATACATTTTTTATAATAACATTCACGAGTTTTCGTTGTAAAAGTCATCATTTTCATATACACAAGTTGGACATCTAAAAGTATCGGTATCTGTATTGGTATCGGGATACTAGCCTTGGTATCACCTGGTATCGTATCGAAAGGAAAAATAGTGGTATCGCACATCCCTACTTCCACACACACACACACACACACACACTATACTGTAAGTGGCTGCAGTTTCCTTTACAAAAGTGCTACAGACGTCATTCAAACATCCATGTGTTTGTCTCATCAAGACCTATATTTTACATTTGACAGCCACTTAAAAAAAAAATGCAGGTCAAAAATATGCATCATTTGCAAACACAGGCATATGATGATTAGACCTCTTCTCCCTCTTTGTCAACACACAAATGCCTGCAGTTTCCTTTAGAAAAGTGCTACAGACGTCATTCAAATACCTACGTGTTTGTCTCATCAAGGCCAATATTTTACATTTGACAGCACCCTCAAAAAAAAAAAATGGAGGTGAGAAATCTGCATCATTTGCATAGACTTCTTTCAGCAGATGTCGCCGGGCGTCGGCAGAGGACGGGGGTCAATTGCGGGCGTCGACAGGGGTCAGGCGTCATCGGGGGTCATCGGGCATCGCGTCGGCCACGGCGGCTCAGTCCCGCAAACGCTGCTTGCAGCTTTAATTTATTGTTTTGATTTAATTTAATTTATTAGTGTTAATGGCTGCTGAAAAAAGGGGATGAATAGTTCAAATTCGAGTTGAAAGTAAAATATACAAATGTTGGTAGTACTAGTAATCATTACTAAGTACAGTTATGCCCATCTGTTATCTTTGTTGGGCTTGAGTTTATGGTTATTTTTTTTACCCTGTGCATCTTTTTTTTTGTTAGTAGTACTTGTCATTGCTCCAACACGAGTAAACATGTTGCGTCCCACTAGATGGCGCATTTGCCTTATTTACAAGCACCACGGTCGTCGGAGCTGATCGCTGCCACTCTCAGCAGCGTGCGTCTACTAAGGTCTACTAAGATTCCACAATCTATTACACCTCGTGAGCAAAACAGGCTACAGGTAAAATTAAATATCTTCAGTTGAGCAACTCAGGCAATTTAAAGTGATTTAAAAACAAACAAACACTATAATACTAGGAAAATAATCGTCTATATGTCAATAAATACAACAGATTGAGCATTCATTAAAAAAAAAATGCTTACTTTAAATAAGAAAATCCAACAAACCAACAAGTGCAACACTGAAAAGCAAACCAACAATTAAAATAATGCTTAATTGCCTTAGCTTCGTCCCACACTTATCAGCTTAGCTACTAAGAATAACACACATTATTCACCTGGACAGAAGGAAGTTCTGAGGAACGTGTTGGTCCTGGAGCTTCCTGGTCAGGATGTTCGGGAGATCCCTTGGGCTCAATGTCTGCAGCGCCAACATATTTTAGAATTGCTCCTGCAGAGACAAAGCTCATTAGATCATCAAGCAAAACAGATCAGAAGCACATTTTCCTATTTTATTATTACAGTGATGTTGCAGTAATATAGGAAAATTAAAAATGTATTTGTTTTTAAATTAAACATTATGATTGCAGTGTCCCTTTAAAGCTTTTACCCAATTACAAAACTGTCACTTTTAAGAGTTTTTGGCATTACTTTACACACTGTACTAGTTAAAGTAATAAAACTAAGATAAATGACCCACTACCACAATAGTCTAAAATAGTCAACACCATGCCAAATAAAGTATTTCCATAAAATATTTCTTTGAATTATAAAACAGTAGCCCATTTCTAATGAAGGGCCTACAAAATACAAACTAAGCTTAGTAAATTCATCCTAAGTTAAGGCTAAAATAACATTAAGAGTCAAATATGTGAGAGACAACTTCCACTGAACAATAACAGGGGACTGACTACAACAACAACTACAACATGCCCTCCCTCCCTCCCTCCCTGTTAGAATGTGAATAAACGGGTGTGGAGTCAATCAGTCATTCCCATGGCAGGATAGGCCAACTTGGCACTACATGGTCAACTTTCATAAAACAAACAAAAACGCTGATTCATGACGAACAAATATTAGCCAGCCAGCTAACATTTATCCGACGCTAGCTAGCTAGCTGGCTAGCAGGACAAATAAACAAACTTGGGGGGGGGTAGGGGGGGGGGGTGGACAACAGCGTTTCCCCTCCACCTCTCCAGCCCACATCACAAACAAATAACTTACCTTTCCCCTTTGCAAGTTTTTCTTGATCAGTTTTCTTTTCCTTCCGTTTTTCCGCACCGCTGGGATAAGTCCATTTTGATGCCATTATGGTGTCTGTTTGTTTTTAATCCTCTCGCTAACGGGAACGAATGGTAGCTATCAATCATTCACATCATACCTGTCGGCGTCGCCGGCCCGCTACGTCACAACCTGCGTGACAGTGCGGCAAGCCCCCAGAGTCCAAGATGGCGTCCCATTCCTTTCAATGAAGTTGCTCACCCAGCGCATGGCTCCCAAAAACCTTTTGACTTCCGCATTGATGGGATAATAGAGCATGCGCAGTTGTGTCAGTGTGGAGACCGTCACTGACAGACGTGCGCGCTCACGAACAGTACAAAATTCAACATGGAAATGAATGTATTTTTTACGGAACAACTGACGATTGTTGTTTCAAAATTTTATCAATAATAATGATTATTATTATTATTATTATTATTATTATTATTATTATTATTATTATTATTATTATTATATTCATAAAATAGTATTATTATAATAATATACTATTATTTGTGTATTAAACAAGTGAGCAATGTGCCACTGAATAATAAATGATAATTCTTTGAAGCAACTCTCTATGGACCATAACAGCACTGCCACACATATTTTTTTAATTAATAACCTCTTTGGAAAGCAGACAAAGTAATAAAATGATTGGTCTATTTATTTCATCAGAACTAAAAAAAATAAAAAATAAAAACTCAACGATCTTGAAAGTTCCTCCCTTTCTCTTGCACCTGTCGATGTGTGTAGCTAACACAAATTTGCAAATATTTTGTCGTCCTCATGGAATTAAACAGTATACCATGTTAATTTATCAGTGAGTGCTCTCTCTTTTCATGCAATTCATCACTCTTAACATATAATGCTGAATCATGAAAGCTATGGAGCAAAAAATAATAATTACATAAACGACGAGTGAAATAAAATGTGTCATTCATTCAATAAAGATTTCATTCATTCATTCATTCATCTTCTATACCCGCTTATTCCTATTCAGGGTCACGGGGGTCTGCTGGAGCCTATCCCAGCTGTCTTAGGGCGAAGGCAGGGTGACACCCTGGACAAGTCGCCAGTTCATCGCAGGGCCACATAGAGACAAACAACCATTCACACTCACATGCACACCTACGGACAATTTAGAACGTTCAATTGACCTCACATGCATGTTTTTGGAGTGTGGGAGGAAGCCGGAGAACCCGGAGAGAACCCACGCAGACACAGGGAGAACATGCAAACTCCACACAGAAAGGTCCCAGGTCCGGGCCCCGGAATCGAACCCACGACCTTCTTGCTGTGAGGCGGCAGCGCTTTTATTTCATTTAACAAAGCATATCATTATTTCATCATGCATTTAATTGTTTTGTGGTCCTGTGTTTTAGTGCTTCATAATTGTATTCTGTTGTCAAATTTGCCCATCAAAGTCAGATTAGTAATCCTGTACATCAGTTTAAGGAAAACCAATTCTAGGTAATGGATTGCAGATCTGGTAGTGACCTGTTACAATGGAAAGAAATGTATACATAATAAGTACGTCTGTGTGCCCGATATTTTAGCTAACACTAAACTTTCTGCACAACTGTCTGCATTGTGTTTAAGTTTAAATTAGTTAAATATGTCTGCATACCGGGTGACACGGTGGCGCAGTGGTTAGCGCTGCCGCCTCACAGCAAGAAGGTCGTGGGTTCGATTCCGGGGCCCGGACCTGAGACCTTTCTGTGTGGAGTTTGCATGTTCTCCCTGTGTCTGCGTGGGTTCTCTCCGGGTTCTCCGGCTTCCTCCCACACTCCAAAAACATGTGAGGTCAATTGAGCACTCTAAAATGTCTGTAGGTGTGCATGTGCATGTGAGTGTGAATGGTTGTCTGTTTCTATGTGGCCCTGCGATGAACTGGCGACTTGTCCAGGGTGTCCCCTGCCTTTGCCCTAAGACAGCGGGGATAGGCTCCAGCAGACCCCCGTGACCCTGAGCTCAGGACTAAGTGGGTATGGAAAATGAATGAATGAATGAATGTTTGCATACCCAATTTTAAGTAAAATTATACAAAAAAAAATATTGTACATTTATTTTTGGAATGTTTTGCTTTTTACAGCTTTCCTTTTGGGGACAGAAAAAGGTTGCACAAATGGGTGGAAAATGTGAGAAGAAAAAACTGGACACCCAATGACAACTCCAGGCTGTGTGCTCTTCACTTTGAGGAGAAATCTTTCATTTTGCGTGGTGAGAGAAAGTGCCTAACTTCAACAGCTGTCCCAACCATTTTTAGTTTCTTCAAATCAGGTAAGAGCACGTCTACCAAACAAAAGGTAAGTGAGTCACACACACACCCACACACACACGTGATTTTGATCAAATCTTTGACCACACATATTCTAAAAAATGTAAAGAGGTGTCAGAGATCTTGGAAGAAGACAGTTTTCTCGTGATTCAGGAACCATGTGACAGCCATACTGTGTCTGATGTAGATGTAGAGGTCACAAATGATGTACAGATCACCAATGATGAAGAGGTCACAAGTGATGAAGAGGTCAGAGCAACAATGAAGGGATTTTACATTGACTGTTCAGTTAACATGTTCAATGTTAAAATATTCACATGAAAAAAACTTGAAAATCATTACGGCAGACGTAAAAAAAAATTTGGAAGAAAGTGTTGAAAGTTATCTTGAAATCATTTATGAGGATACTCATTATAATATTGATGAAGTGTTATTTCATGTTTTGTTGGCTGTTTCAAGGGTTTATTTAGTTTGTTGTGACACAATCTAAGGTTCAATTTGTAAAGAAATAAAAGTTCTTGTGAAAAAAGATAGTGGTCAAAGTGATATTAGTGTTATTTGTGTTTGTGTTTTTTGTAGTCGTGTCTGGATTTGTCCTGTTCGTTTCTGGTCTGTGTTTGTGTTCCCACTCTTGGCCTGCACCTTGTCGTGGTGAGTGGGCTTTTAACTAAGACAGGCCAATTATATATATTGTGTTAAGCCAGCAAAACAGTCATTATTATGAGAATTATAACTGAAGCACACTAAATAATACACCATCAGTCACATTTTGCTTTTCTGTTATTAATCTAATGTGTGTTATGTCAAGCCTCCACAGTGGCGTGCTGCAGTCAGGATGAGAAGAACAAGGTGAATGGATGGACGGATCGATGAGCCCAGCGAGTCTCCACCATCCACAGACAAGCCAGTCCCATTTTCCACCCAGAAGGATGTCTCTTCCATCTATCTTTGCCTGCCAGGGAAATGCAACCAAACATAGTAATTACAGATGGTGTTGTCTCTGTTAAAGTGACACATGAAAAAAAAAAAAATAAATAAAAATAAAAAATATGTATATGTATATATATATATATGTATATATATATATATATATATATATATATATATATATATATATATATATATATATATATATATATATATATATATATACATATATACATATATGTTTTGTGATTCATGTTCATGACAATAACAATCGAACAGATTTTCTTCATTCTTCCAATGAGTTTCGCAAACAAACATGGAATTTTCCCTGGATCATACTAATACGTTTGTAGATTATATAAAGAAAATTATAAAACACATTTTTTGCGGTTTTATATTAAAGCAGATAGTCAAACGTAAATGTAGCGTGGTAATGTTGCGAAGACACATTTATTTTTGTTTTTCTTTGTTTCTTTAGAAGCTTTTATTTTGGTTTTCTGTGGAAGCACAACAGACAACACACATGTTAACGTCCGCTACTACGGTTTGCTCCACATAGGTCTCACGAGCCACTTGAGAGACTTCCTCTCGAGCGTTATCTACTTTTTACATTTCAAAACACAGATCCATACCCGACTTCGACTTGAACTTATTAATCATGTCGTTTCCCACATTCAATCTTACTCGTATACATTTAAATATTCACATTTCTACTGAATAAACATCCCATAACGTTAAACGAACACTAACGTAACCGAGCGTCAACCCCGCCTCCTGGTAACCTAGCAATGGGCTAGCCGTTGTTTCCTCTTCGCTAGGTAATCACTCGGAGACGATACATTCAAAACATAAATTTAACTCACATACCCTCGATCTCAGACTTCAATTACGAAACAGCCACACATACATTTGCTCTTATTTTCAACCATTTCCCCTTCTCACCTGTGGAAGCACAACAGATAACACACACGTTAACGTCCGCTACGACGGTTCGCTCCACATAGGTCTCACGAACCACTTGAGAGACCGCTCTAGCGTTATTCCCCGGGGCGAACACGACCTCCACTGGTAGAAGTGGGTAACTGCACCCTGCTCACTGATCACTCTCACACACGCCACAAACCACAACAAAAGCAGGAACAGTGCTTTGCCACAATTATGCTACATAAACACGTCCTGGTCCCCTCTGGATCCTCTTTTCCGGCCCTCGCGATCACTCTCTTGGCTGCGGTGGGCATGGTTCTGCCCGCGGTGTCTTCCTTTGTCAGGGCATTCTCTGGCCCAGTGACCCATTCGGCCGCAGATGTGGCACGCCCCCTTTTCGCCTCTGTCTCCGCTAGTCGCCCTTCGTCGGTTGTCGTTGTTCCTGTAGGGCCGTCTCGCCGTGTCACTGAGGTGCTTCATCATGGTGAGGGAGGCACGCTTTATCTTCTTGTCCTCTGCATCGCTGGCCTCCTGCAGAAGCCTCTCAGCGTGCACTGCATGACGTCGGACCTCTGTCAGCCGGGCATCTTCAATCCCCACGCAGCAGCTTCTGTTAACTGCTTTGGCGATCTGGGGGAGCAGCCCTTGTCTGAAAGCAGTGATGAGGCTGGCCGTTTGGTTGACGGCAGTCCTGATGAACGTGGCGACGCTGCGGCGTCGGTGCTGGAGTGTGCAGGGTTGTACGGTGGTAGCGTTGGATGAGGGCAGGCGGGAGGAGGGAAGACAGGCAGGTCCAGGAGAGGGTCCCTCGGGCCTGTAAGAGAAGGATACAGACGATTTGGTGCATTTGAATGCTCGTGTGTGAGCGGCTCCTTTTCTCCCTCCTCTGGGGAGTGTGTGTGAGCGTGTGCACCCTCTGCCGTTATCTCTGTCACCCCTGTGCTCCAGCGCCCAGCGCTGTTCACACGTTTCTTTACTTGTTTCCTGTCCCTGACCTCTGCTTCAGGTTTCCAGAATGAAAAACACCTTTCATGATCTTTGATGATTTGAATCTCCCACCTGTTTGGGTTTTTCTTTTTTGTAACCTTTCCCTCGGCTATATTCAGTTTATCTCGGAGGATTCTCAATTCCTCCATACTCAGTGATCCCCCCTCTGGGAAACCATACTTTTCAACCCAAACATCCAACATATCAAGACAATCTGGACCGTATTTTTTCCGCATGTCGTCCACAATTTGTCCCCCCTGGGGAACTGCAGCAGCCACTTTGCTCTGGTTCTTCCCCATCCCTGTCTAGACTTATTACTTGTAGCTGCACAGGCGTCCCTGTGCCCCCTTTTTTTACTCAGGCGCAAAAAGGTAGAGAAAAAATTCACCCCTTCGGTACTTAGTCACCAAAGGTTTTGCCCGCTCAGCCCTCACCAACCTTCTTGGATATCTGGTGAGCGGGACAGGCCCGCGATATGACCTTGACTGGCGCGATATTATGATTTAGCGTACGTTACGCTCAACGTCATTCCGTGCGGCAGGTAAAAAAAAAGGTGGTGTTGTCCTGGGTGTCCCAATTCCATCGCAAGCCGATCGGTGCCGATTATCACCCGGGTCGTTTGTCGGGTTGGTTGACCCGTTTTGTCGTGCAACAGCTGCAACTGCAAACTGCAGGCTTCAATTTACCGACGCCTTACACATGTGATGGCATTGGAGACTGTGCATTGCAGCAACATCAGTCCCCTCAGAGAGAATCTTCTCCAAAACAGGGCAGATATTTACAGAGAGAAGAAACAGGATCAGCCGCACAAAGATGAGGCTCTTGGTTTTTCTCATTGTCAATCTTCACTAAAGGACAAAACTGTTATCTGAATGCTGATTTTTTTTTTTCTTTTTGTTTTACACATTTTAATTTATATTTTGTTGTGTGAGTTTCTGTAAGCGTATGTTGTTTGACTTTACATTTGTGTGGTAGTAAAAAACTAAACGTTTAAAATTGGTAATAGTTATTTAGATAGAGGCACCTAGACCCACCTGTGGGTCATAACACCCCCTCTCTTAAGAACTAAACCCTATTAACATACCTACAAACAAAACTAAACAAGAAAAACCTCAGTTCCCCTGAAATAAGTACATGTACACGTGATAACGCATCTGCCAACACATTATCAACCCCCCTTCCTGTGGCAAATCTGGAGATTGAAGTCTTGCAGGAGCAGAGACCACCGCATCTACGGCTGGTTTGATTGCGCATCCTATCCAGGACCACGAGGGCATTATAGTCTGTAAAAACCTGACCCCAAATTAACATCAAGATGGGCATTGTCAGAACGAGAGCCAAAGCTTCTTTCTTAACTTCCCAGAATGGACTCTGTGTGCGTGCTGCTTACTTGTGGCATGTCCCTCTACTTCTATGTCATGGTGCAAAACTGACGTATGGCGGGGGTGGTCAGAAAACATAGTGGGTGGCTCTCAATTAATTTAACAATATCATGACGGGCTGATGCAGGCAAATGGGACAAAAACAAGCTTAAGTTATTCATAATTTCAGAGTTTCCCAGGCGCGCCGAATGATGAATTTTTTTTTTTTTTTTCATGAGCCCTCCCTCGGCCAATGGGCACGGAGGGGGCGGAGGCTCAGGCGACACATTTTTCCTAGCGACGTAACGCCCGGTTCACACTGGACGCGGAAGCGCCACAAAGCGCCGCAAAGTGCCGAGCGCTTCCATTCGGCGCCCATGTTAAGCAATGTAGTAGTTCACACCAGACGCGAACAGGCGCGCGGCTCCCCTTGCGGATCGCGCCATGCATTTAACGTCAGTTCACTGGACGTGGAAGCGAAGCGCCGCCGAGCACTTCCATTCGGCGCCCACGTTAATCAATGTGGTGGTTGCGCGGCTCGCGGCATGCATTTGTTGTTTCGGCGTCTGCTCTATTTCGTGCGCGAGCCGCGAGCGATCTTCGTCAATAGTACAGGAAGTCGCTCAATAAAAACGAGAAAATCCGGTGAATTTTCAAAATAAACTAATTTCAAAATAAAAACCCAATGACAAATTCGATCATATATCATATTTGTATGTTATATTTGTCAGTACATTGTATCAGAGTGCGAGAGAGATTAAACACACACACACACACACACACACACACAGAGGAAGACTTGATCAAAATACGTCTGTTTGATCCTAGAGATGCCGGTCAATGATCATTATGAAAGAGGTCTTGTCTTGAGATGGACACCTGAGTGCGTGTTTCTATTTATTTACACACACACGCACAGAAGTGAGCTATGGAGCGGGCTGGCTACGGGGCGAGGGGGGGCGATGACGAAAATGATTTTTTTTATTTTATTTTTTTTAAAGAAAAAAAAAAGAAGTGAAAAAGTGGGAGTGAAAAAAAGACTGCAGCTGAGCAGAAGCGCTTGTCGACCGTTGCGGAGCTGTTCGCGTCTGGTGTGAACCAGTTGGAGCCTCGCTCGCGAAATTCGTTGGCGCGGCGCTTCCGCTTCCATTGAAATGAATGGCACGAGCCGCGCGCCTGTTCGCGTCTGGTCTGAACCACTACATTCAGTGCGTTTACATGGCACTAGAGAAAATCGAACTATTGCCTTAGTCCGATTATGATCGGAGACCTCACGTGCGTGTAAACACCTTACTCCGATTATGATTGGAGTTTGAGAACTCCGATTGAGACACCCAGATAATGCGATTGGAATTCGAATTTCTCTGCCATGTATACGCCTTAATCGGACTATTAACTGGACAATGCGAGTGCGCATGCACCACGCCTCGCTCTCGCGACTCATGACCGCACAACTACGTCGTCTAACAAAACAGACGGCGCGAAACAACCTGGCAAATGCGAATAAGAATGTTGACATTTGGAGAGAGGATGAGACCGGGGCGATGCTTTCTCTTCTAAAAGAGATGGACATATTAAAATAACGCGCAACGGAGACCTTTTTAAAAAGGGTAGCGCAGCAAATGCAAGGCTCCGGCTTTGCGCACCCCTGAACAAATACGTATTCCTTCGTATTTATATTTCTACCTTTTTGTTCACATTTTTTGTAAGTTAGAAGAATTTTAACTTTGTAAATAAAAGCACAGCAAAGAGATGTTTTCCTGATTTGTTTTTATTTGGGTAATTTTGCTGTTATTCTGCTGGAAACGGCGTGCAACGGCACCAGCTTCCTCCACGGTCGGCACTTTAATGAGCGTGTGTATAACTGAAGACACCGTTCCTTTGCAAAACCTGTACACAAACTCTCCCACCAGTCTGCTCCGAACCCGAATCCAACAAGAACGAGAGTTTGGGGTCCGTAGCGACGGCACAAAGTGTAGCATCGAAGTGTTGTTGTAGCCCTCCAACAGCAAACAACGTTCTTGTCTGCCTTTTAAAATAACCAGGAGCACAAGAAATAGGGTACACCTTATCTGCAAAGCAAGTAACACGTACATTATGAACTATCGTTCCATATCATAATAGATTTAATATGTCAACCGAAAGCAGCTGACCGGCTGAAAAGACTCACTCCACCCCCTAGTGTTGGGAGGAGGACCCGTCAATAATTTGAATTTCTCAGCTGCATGTATAGGGGACCAAGGTGAGAACTCCGATTGGACGAGAAAACCCAATGATTGCTTAGTCCGATTAAGCTCTGCATGTAAACGCACTGATTGATTAACATGGGCGCTGAATGGAAGCGCTCGGCGATTCGCAGCGCTTCACTTCGCGGCGTGGCGCTTCCGCGTCCTGTGTAAACCGGGCGTAACTTTTCAACATTTTGACGTGGCAGACGCGGGATGATCGTTTTCTATCAGGAGTGTGCACTATATAATCTGTATCGGAAAGTTTGCGCTCCACGACATACGGACCAGAAAAACCAGCCTGCAAACCGGAACCGGGTAACGGCAACAATACCAACACTCGGTCGCCTGTCTCAAAAACTCGAGCCACAGCTTTCTTGTCAAACTGCCGCTTCATTTTAGACTGGCTGGCGACAAGAGTTTTGTGAGCAGTTTCACAAGCACGATGCAAGCGTTCACGGAAAAAAAATTACGTAATCTAACACATTATTCTCTACTCGCTTAACATCGGAAAGCCACTTACCCCTTAACAGACGCAAGGGTCCTCTCACCGAACACTAAATCAGCTGGGCTGAACCTGAGGGACTCCCACACATACAATCGACGACTGAAGATACACTTTATGCTGCGGAACCATCACTGTGCTCATTTTAACCCCCCCCCACACACACACACACACACACACACACACACTAAAATATACGAATTGCAGTAGGTTGGTTTTGTTGCTCTTGGTTGTCCGTTAGTTTTTTGAGAGTTAGTAGTAGATAGATCCCTAGATAGTAAGTTTGATAGATGGATAGAAATAGATAAGTTAGTTAAAGTTACACACACGCACATATATATATACACCTCTTTCAATGAACTCCAAAACATACATGGTCAAAATCCATATTATTATTATGTTGTTTTTTTTAAATGCTCATACAAAACAAAAAAAAAAGTGTCACATCCACTTGTAGTGCATTATTTTTGCCAGCAAGCTTCTCTTGTTACGACTGACCACATTGGCCCATATTTTCCATATACTCACCTGAATCAGGTACCCTGCAAGGGCAACGACCTTCCCCGAGGTGATCGGTGGAGTGACGTGCAACCAGCACGTGACCTCTACGACGAGCTTCCACCCACGGAAGTGCCATAGGAGGACACGGATTAAATAGTATGGCTTGTCCACCAGAAGGCTGTATTATGGTGTACATAATATAAAACTTCTGCCCAGTTCTGCTTGTATTGCAATGGTTGGTGTTCCTGAAGTTTCATTTTTCGTCCCTTTTTATTTTTTACATCCATGTTTGTGATGAAATAGTATTGTGAATCGCTAGCTCGCATTGCATGCTGGGAAACAGCGTCACTCAAGGAAGTTTTCGCTTTGCTGACACGGTCCTGAAGGGAGTGGGTTTTAGTGCACTGGAACGGGATGAATGTGTTCAATCAAGCAGTACAAACCTGATTAATTGTCTTAATACTTCACTTCGAATGGCCATATTGTTTAGGATTAGAATTAGATGACAACTTGTTCACAATATTTGCAACTATTCAATTTGACCAGCAGGTGTCAGTAGAGGACGAAATTTCATGTTGACTATTTCCTAATGGAAGTGCTCTCTTTACGTTGGGTTTTTCTCATAATTATTTGAAGTGTAGGCCTGTAGTTGATGAGGAATCACGGTGTGCTAACGCTACTCAAACAGCTTCGATGAAAAAAGGGAGTGTGATTTGGGTTTGTGGTACATTATGACAATCTTGGACTTGCAAGACTGAGGCGACGGTTCAATTCCCATCAACGTGTATTATATATGTGTTATTTAGCTCATCTACATTTTAAATAGATCACATTTGACATCTCACCGACTGAACACTTACTATTGAACATATTTTTAAACTATGGGCTATTTAGTCTTGTTTTAGGATATAATATAATTCATTGCACAAACTGTCAGGCTAAGTATAAGAGCTATAGTCTACTACAATCAGTCGTGCCAAAAAAGAGACATTGTCTTTATTTTTCATTTTTATTTTATTGTGTCAGCATTGAACCATACAAGCATGTAGTGTTGTCCAACAAGAATGCATGGCGAATCAAATCCCAAACAACCTATGAAACAATGAACACGTTTCTATTGCACTTCATTTTATTGAGCACTAGATGACCTCCTCGAGCACTGTGTCATTGAAGCCTCGAGTAATGAACCATTTTTTGAAACAAGTGTCGAAGCTTCAACAAAGCCTCCATCGGCCATCACTACCTACGGCTGCGTGCTCTAACACCATTTCAGAAGTGACTAACTGCAGACTTGGGAGCGGAGGAGGGATGACAGTCAGGCTGGCTCGACTGCTCCTCCTTCTCAGCCGTGGCGCTTCCAATCAGCAGCCGACATCCAGGACCGCACCTGCAAGGCGTCATCCACTCTCTCTCTCTCACACACACACAAAATAAATTGTGTTCAATCATGTTAAACTTGGTTGGGGCACAGCCATGGCTCTTTATATTTTATTTTTATTTTATTTTGTATTTTATTTTGAAGTTAGCGCTTTGCATTCTGGGCGATCCTCAGTACAGAGGAAGCCCATGAAGCAGGTGAGACGGTCTCCTCCCTGCTGAGACAGAAATTAATGCAATAAGTTGAGCTATGCTTCATCTAACTGTGTGTGCTGGTGTCTTTCATTTAATTTTTTTTTTTTTTTTTTTTTTAGCAAAGTTCGTTTTTTTTTTTTATTGCTATTAAAAACGATTAGCATGCTAGCATGTCCATTAGCAGGACACAGCTCTCATACGGAGCACGTTGTCTCTGCAGGAGGTGACCAAGTTTCACGGAGCAAGTTATGGTTGTGTCCCATTCTGTTTCAGGTATGTGTGTGTAACTGGAAGAATGTTACAGTGTATAAAAATGGAGCTTTAGGGAGCGAATTATTGAAATTGCGAATGTCATTTTTTTGTATTTTGTAGAAAAATGTATTTTATTTTTAATATTATTTGTATTGTAGAAACAACAACTATACGATCACTACTTCAGTACAGAGGAAGCCCATGAAGCAGCAGGTGACCAAGTTTCACGGAGCAAGTTATGGTTGTGTCCCATTCTGTTTCAGAGAATAAACTGCTGCTCCACACCTGACTTCTGCAAGTCTTCATTATACAGCAAGCAGGACAGAATAGGAGAGGTCACATTGGTGCCGTGACTCGAGACTCTTTTGTTGTGCTACCGATGCTGCAGAGCGACCCGGGGACTCTTCTGCTGCTGCTGTTCATCTGCGGTCACTGAAGTCGGTCAGATGTGTTGCTTTTGTGCAGTGTTTTTTTTTTTTTTTTTTCAGTTTCCAGTCGAGGCCTTTTGTGGTTTCATCCTTTTGTTTTGTGGTATTGTGTTTTGTTAACTTTTTGGAAAGATGAGTAATCCTCAGGGTAATGTTTTTGTAACTCCTTTTGGTGCTGGCAGAGGGAGGGGTTTTATGCATCCTTCAGGTTTACTGTTTGAGAGTCCTGTTCAGGGGGGTGGTGTAGTGTTGGGTAATCAGTGTACACCTGGGCGCCCCTTGCTCAGTACTGGTGTTATCCCTCCCCCCAACTCAGATGCAAACCCTCATGCCCTTGCTAGCCAGGGCACGCATTCCCCTGTCCCGGACAGGCACAGCATGTGTTCCCCTGCACCTACCCCTGATGTTATTGCTGCTAGTATTGTAGGTCAGATGGGTGATGCATTGATTCAACATGTCAGCCAGCAGGTGGCACAGGACATTATCTCTCACCTCAGTGCATCTGTCACTACCCCTTTACTCAGTGCTGCCCCTTCACCTGCCCATGCTGATATGCTAGCCAGTTCCCCTTTACATAGTGCTACCCCTCGACCTAGCCATGCAAATGTGTCTGCCACAAATGCTTTTGACGTGTCCCATTTGCAACATGTCCCTCATCGAAAGCTGAAGGAGCCCCCCTGCTTCAGAGGAGACAACTCAGACTCTGTTTCCGTCCAGGAGTGGGAGGAGCTCATGAGGAGTTTCATTAAGAGGGGGAATCTGCAACCTGAGGAACAAGCGGAGGAGATCCTTGTTCATCTTGGTGGCAAAGCAAAGGATGTTGTCAGGTTTGGGACCAGGAACAGTGGTATTAACATCACCTGTAACCCCGATGCCATTTATGGTCTCTTGCGGAAGCACTTTGATTCTGTTCCGTGTTCACCACTCCCATTAGCAGACTTTTACACCACTCTTCCTGGGAAGGGTGAGGATGCCTTTGACTACTGGCTTAGACTGAACCGCGCTGTTGACTTGGCCATTGAACGTCTGAAGGAGCAAGGAAAGTCACTGGACAGCCCCAGCACTGAGGTGACTCGAATGTTCATAAAGAACTGGCCTGCTACTGAGCTCGCCATGACCTTCAGGTCGAAGACGATAGACAAGTGGACTGCTCGTGAAGTCCAAGACATTCTGAACGAATATCATTCTGAAATGATGTCAGTGAACAGAACTTCCAGAGAAAGGGTGTCAGTGAATGCTCTTGCTGCTGTCTCGCCACCTGCACCACCTGCTGAAGAACAGAGCCCACTGCAGCCACAGGCCACTGACCCTGATGCCCTGAACCGCCTTATTAACATGCTGGAGAAGGTGCTCCTGCAAAGATCTTCCCCAGCTTCAAACAGTCCTGTTCATGGTCCGACTCGACGGCCTGGCACAAGGCACCCCAGGATCGGTGGGTTGCACTTGGAGGAAATGTCTTCTTCTCCACCATGGACTTGACGTCTGGCTTCTACAATGTGCCACTCCATGAAGAGCACAAAAAATACACAGCTTTCTCTTCACCTTTTGGCCTCCACTAGTACAACAGAATGCCACAAGGTCTGTCCAACAGTCCTGCAACATTCATGCGAATGATGATGTCAATCTCCGGGGATGAAAACTTCACTAGTCTGCTCTGCTATCTTGATGACCTGATGGTCTTTGCCCCAACTGAACAGCAGGCGCTTGAGCGTCTAGAGATGGTGTTCTCCCGTCTGAAAAGTCACAAACTCAAACTGGCCCCCAAGAAGTGTCATCTCTTGCGGAGGTCAGTAAGGTTCCTGGGACATGTCATTTGTGGGGACGGGGTGATGAAGGACCCTGACAAGATGAAAGCCATCATGGATGTGGGAGAGGCGGACCTGATGGAGAGTGATGGTGTGACCCCTTCCTGGAGGAAGATTAATTCTTTCCTGGGCCTAATCTTCTACTATCAGCACTTCATAGCTGACTGCTCTGCTAAAGCAAAACCCTTGTTCAGACTCCTCTCTGGAAGGCAGGTGCAGCATAAGGCCATGAGAGGCAGGAAGGTGAAAAAGCGATCATCTGCTCCACCAGCGCTTATGGCGAGCGACTGGACTGCTGCATGCAAAGAATCGTTCCAGACCCTGAAGAATGAATTAGCTTGCAATGTCACCTTATCCCACCCCAACTTCAGTGAGCCCTTCGTTCTCGCTGTTGATGCGTCGTTTGATGGCATTGGCGCAGTCCTGTCTCAAGTGCCACCAGGTGAGACTGTTGCTCGACCTGTCGCTTTCGCCAGCAAGACACTGTCCCGATCACAAATTAACTATCCAGCGCACAGGTTGGAATTCCTGGCGTTAAAATGGGCCATTTGTGACAAGTTTGGTCATTGTCATTGCCCATTGTCCTACATCTTAACAAAGCCATGTTTGGACGCATGTGAACAAAGATGGGTTGCTAAGCTTGCCGCATTCGATTTCGATCTGAAGTATGTCCCTGGCGTTAAGAACGTTGTCGCTGATGCGCTAAGCCGCGAGCCATTCGTTCAGTCATGTATCAGTCAACGTCTGATGAAAGAGCCCTACGTTGCACTGCTGGACAAAGTTAATGGCGTCGTCAGGGGTACAGTGCAAGATGCCTTCCGGCTGACAACTGCCAAGTTCTTCAAGAAAGGGAACCAAGACCATCCGATTCTGATGCTGAAGCCGTTATTTTATTTTGAAAGGTGACCCGCAGCTATTTTAGGTCGAGAAAAAAAAATGGCCGAAATGTTTGTTTGATGGAAAGCGGGTCAAGCCGGAGTGGTTGGTGAGCCAAAAATTCTTTTGACCTCACGTTGTCTGTGTTGCCTCGAACCAAAAACTCAAGAAGGAAAATAAACGAGTTAAATGGAACCCACGTCTCATCAATTTATGAATGATGTAGTGGTGCTGGTATGACGGACGGACATTGAAGACACCTGAGCGTCAAAGGTAAAGAGCGGCTACATGAATGAAAACTGTGGAACTACACAGTCAATCAACACAATCAACACATTGAACACACAAACACATCACATCCTTCCTTCATTTGGCAGCAGACAATAAAACAGCAGTTGGATCAAAGATGCAGTGGAGTCCGAAGAGACGCCAGTGAAGGATCTCTGATCCAGTGGAGCTCCAAGCTGCAGTGACTTTACACACAACTGAGCATCATGTTGAGTTGAAGCAGCAGATCAGAGCAACACTGTCAGTCACAACAGGACGTGTTGACACTCAGTGGCTGCAACACACTGGAGTGTGAAGCTGCACTGAGGACACTGTAGTGGAGACACTGAGGACCTGGGGCTTCATTTACAAAAACGTACATGGATTTCATCCTGAAACAAAAAAATCTGGATGTTCAAAATGTTGCAAACGCACAAACGCACACCCATTTCCTTTGAGAGTCCCAATCCTCGTGGAATTGATCGCACATGAGCACGAGCCCTGCTCCTCCCTCGGAACACCTCCACATACAAAGCGTTGTCCCCCCTTGTTGGAAATCCAACATGCTGGTGGACTTTTGGAAAAACAGTCTTGAGGTCAGCATGACTAAAATCTCCAGTGAGGATGGTAAAGCTTTTGGGTTTGCTGTCTGTTGATCACTGATGGCCTGGTACAGTTCATTGAGTGCAGCGTTCCTCTCACTGCTGTTGTTGGTGGGAGGGATGTAAACTGCAACTAGCAAAATGGCAGTAAACTGCCAGGGCAGATAGAATGGACGGCACTTTATGATCATCAACTGTGCCAGTGGTGAACAGTGTTTGCATACCACTGCAGTGTCCCGGCACCACGCACCACAGATGTAAACGCATGCCGCACCACCGCGGGACTTCCCTCCATTTACATGATGATGGTGATGGTGATGATGATGATGATGATGATGATCAGACATTAATGAGTCTTGATTCACTATCACTGTCTTTAGAATCTCACATGTCGACCACAACTTCTCTCTCTGCTCTCCTTCATCCAGTGAACTCTCAGAGCTTCAGTGTGCAGTGGTGTCTTCAGCTCTGCAGTCCAGCCCCTCCCACCTCACACTGCTGGACCTGAGTGAGAACTTCCTGAACGATCCTGGAGTGAAGCTGCTCTGTGCTGGACTGCAGAGTCCAAACTGCAGACTGGAAGTTCTCAGGTCAGTTCCTGCTTTCTACTGGTGGACAGTGTGTGTCAGCAGATGACAACTGGTGTGTAACACTGCTCAGTGTGAAGACTTTGAAGCAGATATTAAAGACTCATCTAGACAAAGTGGATGTTGTTGATATTTTCATGTCAACAATCTGCAGCCAGAAAAGACTTTGGATGGTGGAAGAAAGTGTGGAAAATGTCTCCAGTCACTTTGGAGCTCAATGGAAGTTGTTGATTGGTGATGAAGGTCACATGACTGAGCAGAAGATCGTGTGAAGAAATATTAGAGGCAGATTAATAGTGCAGCAGTATTTCTTCATCTTGTCCTTTGAATGTGTTTGACTTGTAACGACACTCTGATGACTGAAAACAGCCACAAGCACACAAAGGACTCACTGATTATTTTCCATCTTCACTGCTGATTGGCTGCACACTGACTGACACACTGCTGTTGTTATTGTGTTGACAACCCACTGGCACAATGACTCCTTTGAGGGAATGACTCAGTGATCCCAACAGCTGCACATCTGGATCATCAACAGGGAGAAATGACTCTGAATATGACATTTACACCATGGAAGAAATCAAATATTGATTCTTTATTCAGGCTGGAGAACTGCTGGTTGACAAAGCTCAGCTGTGATTGGCTGCTCTCAGCTCTGAAGTCCAACCCCTCCCACCTCAGAGAGCTGAACCTGAGTTGGAACCACCTTAAGGATTCATCAGTGAAGGAGCTGAGTGGTTTTCTGCAGAGTCCAGACTGTAAACTGGAGACTCTGAGGTCAGTTCACCCTCTTCACTCTACAACTTCTATCACTCTTGTTGTTGTTGTCATGATTTTCACTTCACTGCTGTTGGAAATTCAATTTGCAGACACTTTTTTTTTGATAATGAATGAAAGGGCGTGTTTTCATTGCCTCACCTCGCCTCGCCATGGTATGGTGTTAGGGTGTTTGCACTGGCCGCTACACAGTTGTAGGGGGCGCTGTTTTGGTACCTCAATCCCCCAGGGTCCGAGCAAGACGAAGCGAGTTTAGTGGTGACGTAGCGACGAGCAGGGCACTGGATTGGCTCCGTGTCCGCGTCGATGTTCCCTGTCAGAGCAGACATCCACGCCAACTCCTTTGACACAGAACTTCCGTGTCAGGTACATTTTACCGTGAATACAAGTAGCTACTATTGGTGTTGTACAAATACATTTATGTGTATACAGTTTTTGAAAACAGCTTTTTCAATACATGTTTACTTTCGTCTTTTGGGGAGAGGCAGGCGAACCGGGAATGCCCTCGACGTCGCGAGTGTGTTCAACCATATTCGCGAAAACGACAAACGGCAAATGGCGAAGCGCTCGGTAAAGAAAACAAATCGAGTTGCTCCTGCGTGAGGCGCGGTAAGCTAGGGAACCCCAGGAGTCTTGAGGAGAGAAGAAATAGTGATTCGTCGAGAGGACGTGGCTCTTGGCCGCGAGGAAGCCTCAAACACCGCGGCATATAACAAAGTCGTCCTTAGCTCGCGAGGGCAGCTATTTCAAATAAGGAGGCGTGTTTACTGTCTGTTTTTCTGTTTGTTTGTTTTTAAATAAACGCTATTTCCCGTTGTATCCGTCTCGTGTTTACTTTTGGTGAAAATATGAAGGTTGAACTACACATTTGCTCGCATGGAAAACGAAACAATAAATTATAAATGTTGCTGCATAAATGATCAACTGTGACTTCAGTGAGGGAAAGTGTTCTTTCTTGAACAGAAAAGCAACCACAGACCGAGCAGCAGGTATGAAACAACTTCTACTTTGTCCATCGCTGCGCTGTTGTGTATCGCACAGAAGTGATGCTGGGGAAAACATTGTCCCGCTTTACCGTGTCGACTCCGCCCACGGTCTCGTAATCACAGAGCCAATGAAAACGCAATCGTACCGAGGCGAACCGTGGTGAGGCAAGGCAATTAAAACACGCCCTAAACTGGGCTTGAAGGTACAGTGGGTAAAATCCTCCCATCTAGTGGTCAGATTGCAGACTGCTTTTGTTGCAGATTCTGAAGTCGACGTTTCACTTTGATGTTCAGAGTGATGACACCCTGGTAAAATTCCATCGTTATAAACTCTCCATCATTTCTTCTCTATTCAGGTTGGAGTACTGCTGGTTGTCAAAGCTCAGCTGTGATTGGCTGCTCTCAGCTCTGAAATCCAACCCCTCCCACCTCAGACACCTGGACCTGAGTCAGAACCAGCTGCAGGATTCATCAGTGAAGGTTCTGAGTGGTTTTCTGCAGAGTCCAGACTGTAAACTGGAGACTCTGAGGTCAGTTCACCCTCTTCACTCTACAACTTCTATCACTCTTGTTGTTGTCGTCATGATTTTCACTTCACTGCTGTTGGAAATTCAATTTGCAGACACTGGTTTGTGTTTGAAATGAGTGGAACTGGGTTTGAAGCAGGGGTGTCCATTAGGTCAATCGTGTGGAGTCCTCGTCACTTCCAGCAGGTAGAATGGTTCAGGCAGGAACTCAGTGATCTTGGTCATAATGTACGATGTGCTGGATTTTGTTTTTATATGTGCTGGATTTTACAGTCAAAGGTAAATGAGACGAATCGGCTTCTGCACTGCTCAGATCAAATAAAGAGACATAAAGCAGATTTCATTTTAAATCTGAAACTATAATAATTGTTAAAATCAATGTATACTTCAGATACCTGCATTCTGTATGAGAGCAGACAGGGACAGCAAAAAGAGTTTGGCTGTTGTTTTCTTTAAATACACGCCAAACTACCGTGCTTGTCACGTGAGCTTGCAATCCTGGCGTAAACTGACGGAGACGCCTCACTCGCAAAATACGCTTCAAAGTCACGCACAGCAGAAGCACTGGAGATCCTGGGAGATGCTGCTAGCAAAACATCTGCGTTTTACACACACACACACACACACACACACACACACACACACCGATTGTATAGTAGGTAGATCTTTTTGACTTGGTAATTTTAAAAGTAGCTTGCATGTTGAAAAAGTGTGAGCACCCCTGGTTTAAAGGTACAGAGTGTAAAATCCTGCCATCTGGTGGTCAGATTTCAGATTGCAGCGCTCATTCACTCACCCTCTCTCCTTTGTTGAGTGTCAGATTCTAAAGTCGACATTTGACTTTGATTCTAAACTCTCCATCATTTCTTCTCTATTCAGGTGATCAGGTGATATTCAGGTATCCTGGACCTGGGTCAGAACCAACTGCAGGATTCATCAGTGAAGGAGCTGAGTGGTTTTCTGCAGAGTCCAGACTGTAAACTGGAGACTCTGAGGTCAGTTCACCCTCTTCACTCTACAACTTCTATCACTCGTGTTATTGTTGTCATGATTTTCACTTCACTGCTGTTAGAAATTCAGTTTGCAGTCACTGGTTTGTGTTTGAAATGAGTGAAACTGGGTTTGAAACAGGGGTGCCCATTAGGTCAGAGAGAGAGAGAGAAAGAGAGAGAGAGAGAGAGAGAGAGAGAGAGAGAGAGAGAGAGAGAGAGAGAGAGAGAGAGCTTTAAGAGTGGAGTCCTCGTCACTTACAGCAGGTAGAATGGTTCAGGCAGGAAGTCAATGATTAGAAAACACGGGGGTTGTGGTTGATCTTGGGGTGAATTCCAATTCCTCCCTTAACCCTCAATCTCAACCCTCAATCTCAAAAATGCGCGCTCTCTGCTAGGTGCAAATGCTGTCCCGATTCTAAGAACGTCCAGTTGAGGGAGGAGATTAAGGGCTGTATCGCCCTCAATATTGAGATTCTCCGGGACCACCCTTGGCAGTGAGGGCTACCCAGAAGGCATTGCGTATTTTCGCCAAGACATCTTCGAAAAAGATGGCGACGAAAAAGCGAGCTACAAATGGAAGTATTTTCTTAGTTAATAAAGATATAAATATTACGAAACCATTTTATTGTCTTAGTTTAAGAGTTTTTTATGGATTATTGACATCGTTACGTTTTCTGCAGAGTCCAGACTGTAAACTGGAGGCTCTGAGGTCAGTTCACCCTCTTCACTCTGCTGCAGTTATTATTGTCATGACTTTGAATTGAGTTTGTTGGAATTCACTTTGATTCCATTAGAAATATGTAAAACTAGTTTTAAATTACACACACACACACACACACACACGTATGCGCACATACGCACTCACGCACGCACGCACACACACACGCGCGCGTGCGCGCGCACACCCAACTGTGAATGACACTCTCCATCATTTATTCCGTATTCAGGTTGGAGAGGTGCAGGTTGTCATAGATCAGCTGTGATTGGCTGCTCTCAGCTCTGAAGTCCAACCCCTCCCACCTCAGAGAGCTGGACCTGGCTGAGAACTATCTTCAGGATCAGTTAAGGAGCTGAGTGGTTTTCTGCTGAGTCCAGACTGTAAACTTGAGACTCTGAGGTCAGTTCACCCTCTTCACTCTACAACTTCTATCACTCTTGTTGTTGTCGTCATGATTTTCACTTCACTGCTGTTGGAAATTCAATTTGCAGACACTGGTTTGTGACAGTAATGAATGAAACTGTGCTTGAAGGTACAGTGGGTAAAATCCTCCCATCTAGTGGTCAGATTGCAGATGCTGAAGTGGACATTTCACTTTGTTTTTCAGAGTGATGACACCCAGGAAAAACTCTCTATCATTATAAACTCCATCATTTATTCTCTGTTCAGGTTGTGGGGCTGCAATTTGTCAGAGCTCAGCTGTGATTGGCTGCTCTCAGCTCTGAAGTCCAACCCCTCCCACCTCAGAGAGCTGGACCTGAATATGAACCCCCTGAAGGAGTCATCAGTGAAGGAGCCACTGATGGATCTTGTCTACAGCAGTGACCATCAATTGAAGAGTGTGAGGTTAGTACTGGTTTGGAACCAGTGGATGATGGTTCCAGCACCAAAGCCAGTTGATCCCACAGCAGAGGTCCAGTGTTCCCAGTCACAGTGTGAGAGGAGGATGGTGACGTCCAGCTGCTCCTCATTCATCCAACATCTGCTGCCAAACTGCTTCTTCTCTCAGTTCACCACTCAATTATTGATCAGTTCATCTTCATCAGGCCTCAGTATCAGTCCTACACTCCATGGTCACATGACCTTCTGATGTTCCACACTTGACATGTGACTGAGAGTCTGCTTCTTCTCACCAGTCACTCCATCATCTCCATCAACAGTCAACGTCTCTGTGATGATGCGTTCAAGGACCGTGAGTCCTGACTCCTGCTGTCTCTTCTTATCTTTGCAGGTGGTGGTGAGGATGAGGAGAGTGAAGAGGAGAGCTCCATCTAGTGGTGGCTGACAGAACTACAACCAGTGGAGCCAAACAGCAAGCTGCACGCACCAACACTGTGTGGGCGTGTCACGACCTTTGACCCCAGTGCAGCCTGGTGGCTGGCGGACTGCCTTTCCCTACAAGCTGCTGTGGTTACTGGGAGAGACGTCCCAGAAGCCACTGGTGGAGCTGAATCCTCAGTGGAAGAAGCAGGACTTGGAGCAGCTGCTCAGTGAAGGCAGCAGCAACACAACCACTGCTTCTGCTCTCATCATCCACGGCTGGAACATCTCAGCATGAAGGTTCCACACATCAACAACACACTGCTCTGCTCTCACTTCAGAGTTCTATAACATCTTCATTTTGGAGGTGAAAAATACTTTTCAAGAGACTTTATTTCTGCTTCATGATCTTAAATAAGGAAATCATGTGGAAAAGATAAAGTGATTCACAACACCTGTGATGGGAGCTCAAATCATTATTGAATTATAAGTAAGACAAAAGAAGTTTCCCTCAAAATAATTCATGGTTTTGATGCTTGCCAGATGTTTGTGTGGAGATTTCAGAAGGACGTCAATGAATCAGAAGGAAACCAGATCATTTATTTTATGTAATTATGTTATATCATCCTAACTTTGTTACGAGCTCAAACATTATATTTCAATGATTCAATATTCTGACAATAAAAGCCATCACAACCTCTGACCTGTGTAACCTTGACCTCAACTGAGGTTTCATTTCTGCTGCTTTAACACTTGGATTATATATCTCCTGAAGTCCTGCCATGGGGATTCTCCATATCTAAATAACTTGTGTACTCAAACCTTCTGTAGGCCATACCCACTTCTCCACTAGGTCTCAACATAAACCACATGAATCAATGAAAATAAATCTCACTTTTACAAACAAATCCAATTCAGTTCAAATATAATTTAAATAAAATAAATGATACATTATAATGAATCACCAACAGATAAATCAATGCTGGATATGAGGTGGTTTGCCCTCTCTGGGTCGGTGGGGAGGCCCTGCCTCAGGGGGAGGAGTTCCAGCATCTCGGGGTCTTGTTTGGGACGCCTCCCTGGGGAGGTGTTCCAGGCATGTCCCACCAGGAGGAGACCCTGCTGGAGGGACCAGGTCTCTGGGCTGGACTGGGAAGCCTTGGGGTCCCACTGGAGGACCTGGAGGAGGTGACTGGGTCCAGGGAAGTCTGGGGGTCTCTGCTGAGGCTGCTGCCCCCGAGACCTGACTCCAGATACGGCAGTAGAAGATGGATGGATGGATGGATGGATGGTTGCCAGGTGATTGAACATTTCATAAAAACAGACTCTGCATTATAACTTCTATTACACTCTAAATAACTCACTCCAATATAACTGCACTCGTCCTTCTCTCACATTACATTGGATCACAATGACCAAACAACACAACAAAGACAATGATCCAACTGTACTGCCACGTCCAGACTCAGTGTAGGTCTGTAGGCCTCTTGGACCTTCATGTGAACCACTGCGTGTTGACTGGAGGTGAAACATGGCTGACTGCTGTCCTCCTACCTGGACAATGCAATCTCACTTTCAATCTCACAGCCACTAAAAAACCTGATTGTGATTGAGAGGTCCTCAGCAGCCAATCACTGTTGGGAGTCCAGCCTTCAAACACTCCTCCTGAATCCACAGTCACATCTGTCAGCATCTGGAACTTTGGCCCTGATCCTCCACACCACACAACTTGGGATGACAGCGCCACCTACCTGGATCCTTTCAGCAGCCAGTCCATGTTCTGACCCGTTTCCACTGTGGCCTGTTGGCTCATCTGGACCGGAGTCTGGATCATCAGTGTCCAGGTTCATGGAATCTGTCAGAGTGCCGCCGTCCTGTGATGTAATGATAGAGAATCACTCTATTTATACTAATGTGCAGAACCACTAGAGTGTCATTTCTTCACTGCTGTCAGCAACAAGCATTTGGTGTCACACTGGTGTACAACACTTATGGGCTAATTAATAAGAAATGACATATTTATGAATCACCCGCAATGCCCAGATTGTTGCTGCTTATCTGCTGATATGAGCCGTCAACTGTTGCAATATAGAACCACGGGCAGGAAATTACAATTAGTGTAGAGTGTATTATAATTTAAAAGTTTACTTACGGTAGTTCTTTAAAGAATTTAGCAGGGATGGAACAGGCTAACGTGACGACGTCACTTGTAAAACGGTAGGAGCTCAACCTGCTGTCACGGTGAAAACTATGTGTTACGTCCCATCTAGGGGGACCGAGACACAACGTGTGGGACACCTTCCCCCACTCCCAAGCCTCATTAATTTCTCACGGCAGTTGGCGGTTTTCAACAAAAACATTTATTGATCAGTAAATGAAATAAACAAAACAACTTAACCGGTGGGCAGCAAAGGCTTCAGGGTGGGCCCAGGCCAAAATAATACACCAAATTCCAACTAGCTCGCCTTAAGAACTAACTAAAGAAAGAAAGAGAACCCAAATACAGAAAGGCTAACCTCCCTACATACTTAATAAACAGGAGAAAAGAGGGGACAAGGAAAATGGCAGCCCACCCCTACGGCTGAGTGCTCGAACACCATTTCAGAAGTGACTAACTGCAGAGTTGGGAGCGGAGGAGGGATGACCGTCAGGCTGGCTCGACTGCTCCTCCTTCTGAGCCATGGCGCGTCCAATCAGCAGCCAACATCCAGGACCGCACCTGCAAGGCATCATCCACTCTCACACACACACAGACACAAACATAGAGGCACCTAGACCCACCTGTGGGTCATAACACCCCCTCCCTTAAGAACTAAACCCTATTAACATACCGACAAACAAAACTAAACAAGAAAACCCTCAGTTCCCCCGAAATAAGAATTTCGCAGCTAGTCCACATGTACACGTGATAATGCATCTGCCAACACAATATCAAGATCCCTAGATAGTAAGTTTGATAGATGGATAGAAATAGATAAGTTAGTTAAAGTTACACACACGCACATACATATATGTATATATATATATATATATATATATATATATATACATACAAAACAAAAAGAAAGTGTCACATCCACTTGTAGTGCATTATTTTTGCCAGCAAGCTTCTCTTTTTACGACTGACCACATTGACCCATATTTTCCATATACTCACCTGAATCAGGTACCCTGCAAGGGCAACGACCTTCCCCGAGGTGATCGGTGGAGTGACGAGCAACCAGCACGTGACCTCTACGACGAGCTTCTACCCACGGAAGTGCCATAGGAGGACACGGATTAAATAGTATGGCTTGTCCACCAGAAGGCTGTATTATGGTGTACATAATATAAAACTTCGGCCCAGTTCTGCTTGTATTGCATTGTATTGGTTGGTGTTCCTGAAGTTTCATTTTTCATCCCTTTTTATTTTTTAATCCATGTTTGTGATGAAATAGTATTGTGAATCGCTAGCTCGCTATGCATGCTGGGAAACAGCGTCACTCAAGGAAGTTTTCGCTTCGCTGACACGGTCCTGAAGGGAAGTGGGTTTTAGTGCACTGGAACGGGATGAATGTGTTTAATCAAGCACTACAAACCTGATTAATTGTCTTAATACTTCACTTGGAATGGCCATATTGTTTAGGATTAGAATTAGATGACAACTTGTTCACAATATTTGCAACTATTCAATTTGACCAGCAGGTGTCAGTAGAAGACGAAATTTCATGTTGACTATTTCCTAATGGAAGTGCTCTCTTGACGTTGGATTTTTCTCATAATTATTTGAAGTGTAGGCCTGTATCTGCACACAATTTGGAATTCGTCCCAGCACCCTGAACTGTAAATTTGGACGGTGTAAAATGAAAATGGCCAGCTGCAGCAGAAAAGTGGACCCATATATATATATATATATGTATGTATATATCTGCAATTCATATTTTAACGGTTTATATAGACCCCTCAGGCTCCATTCAAAATGGGGGTTATTGTAGGAGAGTTGCAGTCAACTGAGATTTGGAGAGAGTTTGGATTACTAGATTTTGGATAGTGTTTATACTTTGGAGTTTTTTGAGACTAGATAGCGTTTAGTTTGGAGATAGTTTTGAGAACTTAGGGAGAGAGTGAGGAGAGGAGAGGTGATAGGATGGAGCCCCCTGTCCTGTACATCAATGTCCATGTTACACAAGCATCTATGCCAGGGGTGCCCATTACGTCCATCGCAATCTACTGGTCAATTGCGAAGGGAGTTTGGGTCTATCGCATGGAGAGAGAGAGGGAGAGAGGGAGTGAGTGTGTGAGAGAGAGAGACAGAGAGAGAGAGAGAGAGAGAGAGAGAGAGAGAGAGAGAGAGAGAGAGAGATCCGCGTCAATTACAGCAGGTAGAATCGTTCAGGCAGGATTAGAAAACACGGTGGATCTGGTTGATTTTGGTCATCATGTACGATGTGCTGGATTTTGTTCTTATATGTGCTGTGCTTTACATTCATTCATACATTCATTTTCCATACCCGCTTAGTCCCGAACTCAGGGTCACGGGGGTCTGCTGCAGCCTCTCCCAGCTGTCTTAGGGCGAAGGCAGGGGACACCCTGGACAAGGGTGTCCAGGGTAAATGTGACGTATCGGCTTCGGCACTATTCAGATCAAATAAAGACCAGACAGGGACAGGAAAAAGAGTTTCGCTGTTGTTTTACACGCAAAACTACCGGGGTTGTCGCATGAGCTTGCAATCCTGGCGTAAACTGATGGAGACGCCTCGCTCGGAAAATGCGCTTCAAAGTGCACACGCACTGCAGACGCGCCAAAGATGCTGGGAGATGCTGCTGGCAAAACGTCTGCATCACACACACACACACACACACACACACACACACACACACACACACACACACACACACCAATTATCCCTAACCTATGCGCTGGAAAACACAAAACTATACAGCAAAACATCTTAACGTAAACACACTTTTATTGATAAAATCAAACATAGGCAGATATAACCTAAACAATTTTAAACCATGAGTTTTCTGTGCAATGATGAGCATAAATGCACAAGGGAACATGTTGACCCATTTAATCCTTTCTTTCTTTATCATTGGACTACAAATATATTTCTGAATGAATATGTTTTCCTGTTTTATAGGAAGTGGATCTTTTTGACTTGCTCATTTTAAAAGTAGCTTGCATGTTGAAAAAGTGTGAGCACCCCTGATCTATGCCCTTTTCCAAGTCCCACAATCACTTTCACTGTCATCTGCCTGATTACACCCATGCCATTTTCAGAAAAAAATTGCACAAACAGAATACATTCAAAAAATGTATCATACACATAGTTATCAAGTCAAGTTATTTATTTATTGTCATTGTTGAACAAAGTTAACAACAAAATTTGTTTGGAGCATCCCCATAACCACTGGCATCAGTACCGATAAAAATAATCATAAATAAGTGAGAAAAAATAAATATATATATATATATATATATATATATATATATATATATATGTGTGTGTCATTCATTTTTTGCAATTCATAGTCATTCCCAACAGACACAAAAATTCAATGCATCACACGTGGTTCAGACACAGCTTGCCTATGATTGTACATTTGTCCAGTAGGTGGTTTCGTGTGCACATGAAGCTTCGAACCAGTTGGCTCAAGTGGTTCAATGCCTCATGAGGCTTCACCTCACCATCACTTGTCGTGACACACAGCTTGCTGTTTGGCTCCACTTTTTGTAGTTCTGTCAGCCACCACTAGATGGAGCGCTCCTCTTCAGTCTCCTCCTCATCCTCCCTCACCTCCACCTGTAGAGAGAAGAAGAGACAGCAGGAGTCAGGACTCACGGTCCTTGAACGCATCATCACAGAGACGCTGACTGTTGATGGAGATGGTGGAGTGACTGGTGAGAAGAAGCAGACTCTCAGTCACATGTCTAGTGTGGAACATGTGAAGGTCATGTGACCATGGAGTGTTGGACTGATACTGAGGCCTGATGAAGATGAACTGATCAATAATTGGGTGGTGAACTGAGAGAAGAAGCAGTTTGGCAGCAGATGTTGGATGAATGAGGAGCAGCTGGACGTCACCATCCTCCTCTCACACTGTGACTGGGAACACTGGACCTCTGCTGTGGGATCAACTGGCTTTGGTGCTGGAACCATCATCCACTGGTTCCAAACCAGTACTAACCTCACACTCTCCAGTTGATAGTCTCTGCTGTGGACAAGATCCATTAGTGGCTTCACTCCTGAATCCTGCAGCTGGTTCCCATCCAGGTTAAGGTGTCTGAGGTGGGAGGGGTTGGACTTCAGAGCTGAGAGCAGCCAATCACAGCTGAGCTCTGACAAACTGCAGCACCACAACCTGAATAGAGAATAAATGATGAAGAGTTTATAATGATGGAGAGTTTTTCCAGGGTGTCATCACTCTGAAAATCAAAGTGAAATGTCCACTTCAGAATCTGCAATCTGCAAGCTGACCACTAGATGGGAGGATTTTACACACTGTACCTTTAAACCCAGTTTCATTCATTTCAAACACAAACCAGTGTCTGCAAATTGAATTTCCAACAGCAGTCAAGTGCAAATCATGACGACAACAACAAGAGTGATAGAAGTTGTCGAGTGAAGAGGGTGAACTGACCTCACACTCTCCAGTTTACAGTCTGGACTCTGCAGAAAACCACTCAGAACCTTCACTGCTGAATCCTGCAGCAGGTTCTCACTCAGGTCCAGGTGTCTGAGGTGGGAGGGGTTGGACTTCGGATCTGAGAGCAGCCAATCACAGCTGAGCTTTGACAACCTGCAATACTCCAACCTGAATAGAGCATAAATGATGGAGAGTTTATAATGATGGAGAGTTTTTCCAGGGTGTCATCACTCTGAAAATCAAAGTGAAATCGACTTCAGAATCTGACACTACAGAATAAAATGGGAGAGGGAGGGCGAGCGAACGAGTGCTGCACTGTGGAGTCCATTACTGGCTCTTGATGATGTTGCTGTCTGGGCCCCCTTGCACCAAAGTAGGATTGCGTCATCCAAGATGAGTCACTAAGCTTTCAGCGTTCAACCAATCCACAACACGTGTGTCCAGGCTTCATGGGTCGCACTAAAAGCCATCCAGGATGAGAAGACACGGATCCATCAAGCCAGGTGAAAGCTGTCCTGGATCAGTGCGCAATGCTCGCGGCTTCCTTCCATAGACCCCGGTTATGGAGCTGGGATTGACGGATTGGCCATCTTTGACCTCCTCAGAAGCCTCCATGAGGATTTGCGCCTGGGACGGGGATTCAGACTCTCTACCGTCCAGTGTCACAACAACAAGCTCATGTTACTCTTTGATGTGTCTTCATGTTTCTATAATAATAATAATAACAATAAACTTTATTTATATAGCACTGCTCATACACAACATGTGCAACCCACAGTGCTTAACAAAATAAAACAAAACAAAACAAAGAAAGGTAATAATAATAATAATAAGAACAACAATCATAATAATAACAATGAGAAAAAATAAAAAGCTCCACTGCCCCTCCCCCCACCCCATACGAACCCACCCCTCCCCACCAACGCACACAGACAAACGCCCACCCCCATATTCACACAGACATTAGATAACACGGCTTGGCACTGAAGAATCTGATGAGGAAAGGCCACTATGGGGAGCCGTCCACACAAGGGGGCACCATGGCCTGCAGCGCCCCTATGGGCAGACCAGGCGTAGCTCCCACCGTGAAGGGCCCCCCATGAGGAAACACTGGCACTAAAAGTATAAAAGGGAGAATAATCATAACGAGAAATAAACCAAATACATAAAAATAAAGTGTGAAACAGTGGCATAAAAATGGGTAACCATTATAAAAGTATAAAAATCAATTGAAGGGCATAAAAATAGTAAAACGGCATAACATTAGTGGAGTAAGAGAGAGAAGAGTAAAAGAAGTCAGTTAAACGGCAGGTTAAAAAGGTACGTCTTGAGCCTCCCCTTAAAAATATCAACAGTCTCTGCGGCCCTGAGGCTCTCTGGCAGGCTGTTCCACCGAGTAGGGCCGTAATGGCTGAAAGCAGCCTCACCATGGGTTTTTTTTTGACTCGGGGAACAGTTAACAGGCCAGTGCCAGAAGACCTAGGATATGATGAAAGCAGGTCAGTTAGATAAGATGGGCCAAGACCGTTGAGACATTTAAAAACTAATAAGAGAACCTTAAAATCAATCCTGAAGCGGACGGGGAGCCAATGCAGCGACTTTAAAAGCGATGTAATGTGTTCCCTTCCTCTGGTCCTAGTCAGCACACGTGCGACTGAGTTTTGTAGTATTTGTAGACTGTAAACACTCTTTTTGGGAAGACCAGAGAGCAGGGCATTGCAATAATCTAGTCTACAAGAAATAAAAGCATGCATTAGCACCTCCATGTTGAAGAGGAACGGGCGGATTCTGGCTATTTTCTTTAGATGATAAAAACCTATCTTTGTAATATTTTTTATATGTGGAACAAAGGTGAGCTCAGAATCAAAAACAACGCCCAGATTCTTTACAAATTGCGAGGGTTTAAAATCCCGACGTTTTGGTAAAAGTTCCTCTCTCCGGCCTTCAGGACCAATAACTAAAACCTCAGTTTTGTCCTGGTTAAGCTGTAGGAAATTCTCTGCCATCCATGATTTGATATCTAAAATACAGTTTAAAAGGGAATCAATTGGCGCTGTGTCATCAGGAGACACGGCAATGTACATTTGTGTATCATCAGCATAGCTGTGGAAGCTGATGCCGTGTTTCCTTGCGACATCCCCCAAGGGAAGCATTTTACAGATTAAAAAGAACCGGACCTAAAATTGACCCTTGGGGGACCCCACATCTAATTTCATGCATTCTGGAGGAGCACGTATCCATACTTACAAAGAAACATAGATCTGTGAGATAAGAACGAAACCAGTTAAAAACAGTACCTGACAGGCCCACCAGGTTTCTGAGTCTATTTAATAAAATATGGTGATCTACTGTATCAAAAGCAGTGCTTTGATCCAGTAGCACCAAGACTGTCAGCTTCTGAGAGTCTGCGTTACACCTGAAATCATTGACGATCTTTAAAAGGGCTGTCTCAGTACTGTGGTTCTTTCTAAAACCAGATTGATAATTCTCTAAAATATTGTTTGTATTTAAAAAGTAATTTACTTGGTTAAAAAACAGTTTTTCTAAAATCTTACTTAAAAACGGTAAGTTGGATACAGGTCGGTAGTTATTAAAAATGTTTGGATCCAAGTTGCTCCTCTTCAAAAGGGGCCTCACCACCGCCGTTCTAGAGGCAGCAGGGAAAACACCCGTCTGAAGAGAGCAATTGACAATATATAAAATCTGCTCCTCAAAGAACCCATAAAGTGACTTTAAGAGTGACGTGGGAATTGGGTCTAAAAGGCAGGCTGTGGGCTTTACTTGGGAGAAAACTCGACCAAGTGTCCTTGCATCAACTAGAGCAAAACTCTCCAGTGTTTCCTCAGATAAAAGTGGTTGTCCAGATGTGTAGAAAAATTGATTTTGATTAATTAAAATACTGGACCTAATGACATCAATTTTACTTACAAAGTGGTCTGCAAAATCCTCACAGAGGGCATCTGTTGGTGTCTGTACGTCCTGATTAAAATTTGTATTGGTTAAAAGATTGAAGGTAGAGAAAAGAAATCAAGGGTTTTTGCTATTGTTTGTGATGAGGTTGGAGAAATGGGTTATTCTTGCCTGTTTGACAGTTTTATTGTAAGATTTGAGTAGATGACGAAATGTTTCATAATGGACAGTGTTACGAGAGTTAACCACTAGATGGCAGCCAAGTTCCATGCAATATGCAGAGACATCTAGTGCGAGTTGATGACGTTGGCTTCCGGGTGTTTTACCTGATGAGCACTGTTCTAACCATAGATATATACAGAAGGCGAGATGTCTTATCCGCGCTGCTGGCCAATGGAATCGAACGTCCGCACTGGCGGCCATCTTGCCACAGTCACCTCGCTCCGCCCCTCCCACTCATAACTATGTATTCTTATTGTGCATGTTCTTTTAAATAGCCCTAAATTGCTCTATTTTCAACCAAATTTCGAGCGGTTTGGTTTGTTACAAAGGTTATAAGCATAGTTATGATACTGCATACTTATTAATGATTTATAACCATAGGCTTTCATGTGAAAATAGCAAAAACACGCACACACCCATATTTAATAAAAACATATATGCTAAACGCTAAACTAAACAAACCAGCACTAAATCGTAACATTAATCAAACAGCTCCAACAATATCTTACAGATGAAATGTGATCCTACAAGCTTTTGTTTGTGGACAGCGACGATTGCTGCATCCATAAGCGGCACAGAAGTTCGGCATTTTTTCAGTAACCGATTTCATGTAGAAACCATAATGCATGATGCTGTAGCAAAGCAATCCAATTGTAAATCATTTGCAAATTAAGTTAAATGATATAGAAAAAAAGCTATTCTGTCTCTCCATATGTCAAATTGCTTGTTTTATTTACACCTACCAATCCTAATCCCTTTTATCACAACAAGAAAAAAGACGGCCTGTAATCTCAGGTTGTCACCGTTCGACTCTGAATCAAACAGGTGGGGGATGAGATATCAGCAGCTCTAGTTCATTGATCACCGTGTCTCTGCTGCATGAACTGATGAGACTGCGTTCATGCAGCAGCAACGTTATAGGAAACGCACCTCAGCGAATAACTACAACCGACACCACAAATATTGTATGTGAACAAAATACTAGTTTGTCCTGAAATAGCTGTTGGCTAAACTTAACTTAAGAAATGAAAATCTTAGTGGTCTCAGTCGTATTAACTTGTGCAGCTGCCATAGCACCATTGTGTTTTTTTTCTAATAGAAAGCTGCACTCTCAACATGTTCAACCATCCAGAATTATTGCTACGTTATGAACGTTTGTAAGAAAGCAAACCGTGTGCAAAGCCGTCAAGTTTTCAGCGAGATCAGAGTGTTAATGTTTGTTCAGATCACTCACGTTCCCTCACATTCACTACATCAGACCGTGACTGCCTGACTGTGGAAAGATGGCGGCCAGTGCGGACGTTCGATTCTGCGCCGTGAGACATCTAGCCTTCTGTATATATCTATGGTTATAACTAGCGGCCATACAATAAAAGTAGCATATCTACAAAGATTGCATGACTGTATAAAAGAAAGAACGAAACATGGTGTCAGAAGCGGAAACGTAACGCTGCGGCTGAAGACAGAACAACAAGGCGCTATAAAGGCTGGACGTTTTTTCAATGGAGCTAAACTGCTAAGCTAATACCTGACGAACCATGGCTTTTTCGATTCCTGTACCAGACGCAATGGACATGAAGGGCGACGTATATAACAACTGGACATTCTTTAGAGCACAATGGGAAAACTATGAGATAACAACGGAACTGGACAAAAAAGAAGCAAAAGTAAGAGTAGCCACCCTGCTTACAGTAATGGGCAAAGAATGTCACATAATACA
This sequence comes from Nelusetta ayraudi, assembly GCF_046127955.1. NCBI lineage: Eukaryota > Metazoa > Chordata > Actinopteri > Tetraodontiformes > Monacanthidae > Nelusetta > Nelusetta ayraudi. The sequence goes on from NW_027466084.1 coordinate 5,805,705, forward strand.
AAGACATCTTCACATGTCAGCGGAGGACAGAGACAATCCACAGAAGAATCTGGATGCACTACAAAAACACTTTGAACCTTCCAGAAATGTAATCTACGAGTGCTACGTATTTAACACTGCACATCAGAGTCAACATGAGTCAACAGAGCAATATGTTGCAAACCTGAGAAAGCTAGCAGACAAATGTGAATTTGGTCCCCTGCGAGATGAATTGATCCGTGACAGATTAGTGCTTGTGACTAAAAATGCAAGTACACAAGCACTCATGTTACGTGAATCAGAACTCACACTTGCCAAAGCAATAGACATGTTTAGAGTCAGCGAACTAGCACAAATTCAAAATAAGATAATAACTGGTGTGGAACAGGAGAATGTACACTTTGCACATGACAAACGCTCAGAGATGCGCCCCTCATTTGCACCTCAGCATAATTACAAAGAGCATATGGGACATGCAAACAAAGATAAACGCCCAAATAATAACCTCTGTCGTTACTGTGGAGCAGTGCATGACAGAATGAAATGCCCTGCATTTGGCGTCATCTGCAAAGCCTGTGGAAAGAAAAACCACTTGCCACTGCAAGAGTGTGCAAACAAGCCCAGCGCAAGACACGGGTGAACTTTCTTGGAGAAGACAGAGTAGAGGAGGAAGAAGAAATGGAAGAGGTGTGGTTCCTATCAAACATAAACGCTATGGAACAGGGAAACGAGAAATGGCTTGTCAACCTCAAAGTAACACCGTACATGACTGAACCAGTATCATATGACCCTAGCCATACAATCACATGTCAATTGGAAACAGGAGCCACAACCAACGCCATAAGCTTCAGAGATCTACAGTTCATCACACAAGATGGTAATCCAGACATACCAGCCAGCAAAGCCACCATTAAACTGTATGATGGGTCACAAGTGAAACTAGCTGGGTTGTGTCACCTCAAAGCTGACCATGATGGACAAACACACAACCTGAAGTTTCAAGTTATACACACGTCACAAATGCCTCTGCTTTCTGCAAAAACATGCAAAAGACTCAACTTGCTATTTCATACACCACACAGATATGTCATCTACAGCGGTCTCACGCAGCACAACAGGGACAGATATGCATTTCACAACCACCACAGAGGACATCATCTCAAAATACAACAACGTGTTTGAAGGCCTTGGCTGTCTTCCTGGTGAACTACACCTCGAGGTGGACCCCGACATTAGGCCTGTGCATCAGGTGCCACGACGAATTCCCATTCCGCTCAAACACAAAGTCACTGAAGCCATACGATCCATGGAGAAGAATGGCATCATCAAAAGAGTCACAGAGCCAACACAATGGATCAGCAACATGGTTGTCATAGAAAAGCCAGGAAAGCTGCGCACCTGCATTGATCCCAGCGCACTCAATAAAGCTCTACGGCGGTCACACTACCAGATGCCAACAATAGAGGAGATACTCCCAGACATTGCAAAAGCAAAAGTATTCTCCATGCTTGATGCCAAAGATGGCTACTGGCAAGTCAAACTTGAAGAAGAGAGCAGTTATCTGACCACCTTTTGGACCCCGCTTGGCAGATTCAGGTGGCTAAGGATGCCTTTCGGCATAAAACCAGCTGCAGAAGAATATCAACGCAGGCAACATGAGGTGTTGCAAGGCCTGACCGGTGTAAGTGTCATTGCAGACGACATTCTTCTCTACGGCTGTGGAGACACTTCAGAAGAGGCACTAACTGACCATGACAGAAACCTGACTGCCTTGCTGCAGAGGGCCAGGGAGGTCAATCTAAAGCTCAATAAAAAGAAGCTGAAACTAAAACTATCCAGTGTCCAATACATGGGACATCTTCTCACCACAGAGGGCCTTCGCCCAGACCCAGAGAAGGTGGCAGCGTTTCAACACATGCAAATACCCACTGATGTTAAATCGCAACAGAGATTCCTGGGGTTTGTAAATTATCTTGCCAAATTTCTTCCTCATCTCTCAGATGTGTGCGAGCCTCTCCAACGCCTGACAGATAAGGACGTGGAGTGGACATGGCTATCACAACATGAATCTGCCGTTGACACTGTGAAGCAATTAATCACATGCCACCCAGTACTTAAGTACTACAACCTGCAGGAAGAAGTCACACTACAGTGTGACGCCAGCGAGACAGGCCTAGGTGCAGCTCTTCTTCAGAATGGGCAACCTGTTGCATTCGCCTACTGAACAGAGATATGCGCAAAGATGGTGTACAAGCAAGGGAAGGATCTTCATGTGGCAGATTTTCTGTCGAGGACTTAACAGCCAAACACACAGCATGCCCACATGCAAACACCTGCCACCATCTATGCCATGGGCCTCACCACCGAAGACCTACAACGAGTCGACCACCTCGCAGACACGAATATTTCAACAGCTACACTGGAGTCCATTAGAACTGCCACAATCAAAGATCCACTATGTTGTGCACTCCAGACTTACATATTGAAAGGGTGGCCCACAGCTACACAAGCAGTAGCTTCAGAACTGCGACCTTTCTACTACTCTGACTACTGGGAACTAGATGAACTTTCAGACACAACTAGTGATGTTCTCTCTGACACGGGGCTTCGAACCATGCCCCACAACTCGGTAGGGTTTTTTTCTGAAGCACTGCTCCGGAGCTTGCTTCAAATCATGTGACTGATGACGTTTGAACCACATCACTGCTTCATTCAGACTGAATCAGCTGGCTGGTTTGGTTCAGTGGGCGAGGCTTTGAAAGACTGGCAGGTCTCAGTTGAGTTTAAAATGGATGAAACGGCGCAATGCGTTGCCTATCTGGTCGATACCTTTTGGATTGATTTGATCAGCTTTCGTATTGCTTTCGGTTTGCTTTCTTATTGCACTGCAACGGAACCAACCAGGAAGAGATCTCAAGTCTGGGAGCATTTTGAAATCGTGCCGCCGAACAAGGTCATTTGTTACAAGCGTATTACTCAACTTATTCATACAATAACAAATAAAAGCCCTGAAAATGCTGAGTCAGCTGTGCGCCGGTTAAAATCTGAGTGTGCGGCATTGTTGCGGAATGTACCGCATGAAGAGGAGCCGCCATCTACTTCGAGAGCACAGCCAGAACCAGCTGCATCTTCCCAAGGTACAAAAATTATAGAATTTGGATCAATTGACTTTATTTGTATTTTTTCATGTACAGACTAAACTTTATCTAATGTTTCATTTTCAGCCATTGACCTGTGGAAGCTGTTGGACCGGGACACTGAAGAAGCGAGGGCATCCAGCAATGCTACTGCTGATGCCATAGTGGAGGTGCAGTGTTATCACAGGACCCTCCGGTGTACTGGATGACACACAAAGCTGTATACCCAAACCTATACAAGCTAGCAAATGAGTACCTGCCTGGCAACACCAGCATCCTCTGTGCCCTGCAAGAGGGTGTTTTCGAAAGCTGGGGAAATAGTTTCCGAAAAGAGAAACACCCAAGCACCTTAAGCCCATACACCCCATCTGTACATAAAATATATAGAAAAAAGAAAAAGGAAAAAATGTATGTATATATATATATATACATATATGTATATATATATATATATACATATACATATATGTATATATATACATATACAGATATATGTATATATATATATATATATATATATATATATATATATATATATATATATATATATATATACATATATATATATATATATATATACATATATATATATATATATATATACATATATATATATATATATATATATATATATATATATATATGTATATGTATATATATATATATATATATGTATATATATATATATATATATATATATATATATATATATATATATATATATATATATATATATATGTACTGACTGTTGTCCCAGTCATCTCTTCCACCAGGGAATATATATATATACATATATATATATGTATATATACATATATATTCTCTCTCTCTCTCTCTCTCTCTCTCTCTCTCTCTCTCTCTCTCTCTCTCTCTAAACATATAAATAAATAAATATATATATAAACATATATATATATATATATTCCCTGGTGGAAGAGATGACTGGGACAACAGTCAAACAGACAGCAGACTCGAGCACATAGTTGGTGACAGGAGGGAAGGGGCTTCAGAACTAGAACGGGCTCCAGTGTTGACTGATGTGCCAAGTGTCCCCCAATCTGGACATTTAGGCCTCAAGCAGACCAGAACCAGATCCAACATTAAACCTCCTGAGAGGTACCGCAAAGACTTTGTTGTTTAATCTTTCTGAAGAAGGAATGTCATCTCTTGTTTATTTCTGTGCCACTTTGTTCATGTGGACTGTTCATTTTTTTCTAATGTTTAGGAGAGTGAACTAGTCATTTCTGTTTAACCTGTAGCCAGCTATTGTTGTTGCTGGCCACGTAACTCTCATCCGGTCACTATTGTCCATTTTCAACTGCTTTCTTTCCATATGTTAAAGGAGATGTTACGAAAGTTAACCACTAGATGGCAGCCAAGTTCCATGCAATATGCAGAGACATCTGGTGCGAGTTGATGACGTTGGCTTCCGGGTGTTTTAGCTGATGAGCACTGTTATAACCTGCGGCCGTACAATAAAAGTAGCGTATCTACAAAGATTGCCTGACTGTATAAAAGAAAGAACGAAACAAGGACAGGAGTTGGGGAAAGAACACCTCACCCCATCAACAACCACAGAATCAACGAGGCAAACGTCCCTGTCACTGTCCCGCCACAAGGGGCGAAACGTCAATGAATGGTAGTTCATGGTTGATGACCCTGCAGCTGACCCGTGGGCACCGAAAGAAGTGCGACAGGCAGCAATGCCAAGCAGGAAATGTCTCCTACCTGTACATTTACAGTAAGTCATAAAATAGCTATATTGCATTTATTTTTCAGTGTTTTAAGAGTCCTTTCATTAAAAAGCTAAATACCATGAAGACACATATTTTGTGGAAACACACCCACTCCCACATTCAGGTGGAGGTCCTCCACCCCCGCGAGATGTCCCGGTGTTGAAACTGCAGGAGGCGGCGACTCTCACTGGAAGTGTCGGGACTGTTCTTCGCTGTAGGGGAGCGCTCCTCGTGGAGCAACTCTACTTCCGGTGTAGGGAATGCGTTATGCAGTGTTTTCTTGCTTTGCATCGCTCCTCTGATGAAGTGAATGTTTTTATGTCCTGCAGCGTGTTTTTTTTTTGTTTTGTTTTTATTATATATATTATTAATCTGCGGGATGAATGGTCTGCAGAGGAAGAGAAAGAACGTGGCATAAACATCCAGCAGGTGGACAACAGTCACCAGGAGCACCAACAGGAAGTGGCGTCCAGGCCCCGCCCACCCTGTGATTGACAGCCGGAGACACTGGGTAACAAACGTGAAGACAGAAGAAGAATCAAAGGTGAGAATTCAGCTCAGAGTCTCTCTGACGACTTCAGTCACACTTTCATCAACTCAGCTGAAGAACCTGAAGGAACATAAAGTCCAACATGTAGCGGCTGAGTGAAGGAGGTCTGGACTCTGTGGAGGAGCTCCATGGTTCCAGAGACGCTGTAGAAGGACAGAAGACCTGCTCTGTGGTCCAGGTACACTCGCACTCTGGAGGACCGAGGACCTGAGACACGAGTCGATTCAAAGGATAGTAGCGGTGTATCCTTGGAATCGGCTAAAACGAGTGCGTATTTACGAGTGCGCATTTTGAGCGTCCTAAACACCCTCGGGAATTGGGACAAGCCTTCGCGCAGTGCGATGACGCAACTTCCTTTCAAAATGCGCACTTCAAGGATGCAGAACCTGAATTGAGACACAGCAATTGAATCCAAATCTACTTTCCTCTGACCTTCCTGCTCTGCCGATGTTCCTGTAGGCCACTGCTACACCAACCCCCTAAAATAAACCACAGAAGTCCCTCCCCCTTCTCCACTCAACCTCCCAGTAACATCGTCCAGTCAGACCTTCTCTACTCAGGACCTGCTTCTTGTCAGTGAATCTGTCTGGATGATCACAATAAGACTGAACTTCCTCCATGAATGTCACTTTTCTGTTCTCCTCAGATAATAACAGACGTTTGTACACTGTGCAGAACTTGCTGTATTTCATCTCTCCGCTTGGTCCAGCTGCTGCCACATCCTCAAAGTATCTCAGAGGACGGATCTCCAGGCTGGAGGAGTCTGGAGACGGACTGAGTGCTGGCAGTGAGGAGAACCTGTGGAGAAACTGGCTGTGGTCCAGTGTGTGTGAGATCTTCTCCAGCTCAGCGTCTCTCCTCTTCAGCTCCATCATCTCCTGCTCCAGCTTCTTCTCAAGCTCTTTGACTCCACTCACTGCTGCCCCCTGTGTGGATCTGACCTGCTGCTGCACCTCAGAGCGTCTTTTCTCCAGCAGACGGATCATCTGGGTGAGGATCTTCTCGCTGTCCTTCACTGCTTTATCAGCAGAGCCGTTGATGGACTCCACCCCCTTCAGGTCTTCCTCTGTGTGCTGGATCTTCTGCTGGATCTTCTGCCTGGTCTCCTCCAGCTCTCTCTGCCTCCCAGGCCTCTGTACTGCTGCTGACACTGTCTGATGACCTTTATGTTCATCCATACAGCATAAAGCACAGACGATCTTCTGATCAGTGCGGCAGAACATCTTCATCACCTCATCATGACGAGGGCAGATGTTCTCCTGGAGCTGCTGGCTGGGTTCCACCAGCTTGTGTCTCTGTAGGGGAGCAGCATCACGATGAGGCTGGAGGTGAGAGTCACAGTAGGAGGCCCGACAGACCAGACAGGACTTGAGGGCCTTCAGTTTCCTCCCAGTGCAGACATCACAGGCCACATCTCCAGCTCCAGCATAGCAGTGATCAGCAGGAGCATCTTGGAGTCCAGTCCCCCCCCCCCCCGCAAAGAAACTTGGCACGTTAACTTTGCCGACACGTTAGCGTAGCGCGACAGCGATAGCGTGCTTCCCCCCCCCCCCCGTCAACGTTAGCGCAATTTCCAACCAGCACTGCAGAGAGAAAGGCAATATCCAGGTGGAGTGAAAATACATCCCAGTGCCCACCATCACAGGCATATAGACGTAGATAAGATAAATTTACATAAAATACCAGAATGTTTGTCAATTTTTCATTAAAACATATTTTATTTATTTAGTTAGATAAAAATGTTTCCTCCCAGCACAATATGTATTTGTTAATTTAACTCACAGTCCTGCCATCATCTTAACACAATTCAGTGTCACTTTTAAGTTGGAAAAGCATAATAATTAAATTACTTAAATGGCACATTTCAAGTAAAACAGTTGCTATTTAGTCTATTTGTGGTGGTATGTCAGTTATACTTCCCATAAAAAGACTTCCTTTTACATCAAGAATATTTAAATATTTCATAGATGACTCCCAAAGAGACAGACATATTCTGTCAAGTTCTAACCTGAAGACCACTCTGTCTGGTCCAAAAAGAATTATATTGAATTGAGAGAGATTTGCTCAGATTTTCAGTTGACCTGTTGATTTGATTTCTCTGATTAAAATTATATGGTATCGGGATACTAGCCTTGGTATCACCTGGTATCGTATCGAAAGGAAAAATAGTGGTATCGCACATCCCTACTTCCATACACACACACACACACACTATACTGTAAATGGCTGCAGTTTCCTTTACAAAAGTGCTACAGACGTCATTCAAACATCCATGTGTTTGTCTCATCAAGACCTATATTTTACATTTGACAGCATCCTCAAAAAAAAAAAATGGAGGTGAGAAATCTGCATCATTTGCATAGACTTCTTTCAGCAGATGTCGCCGGGCGTCGGCAGAGGACGGGGGTCAATTGCGGGCGTCGACAGGGGTCAGGCGTCATCGGGGGTCATCGGGCATCGCGTCGGTCACGGCGGCTCAGTCCCGCAAACGCTGCTTGCAGCTTTAATTTATTGTTTTGATTTAATTTAATTTATTAGTGTTAATGGCTGCTGAAAAAAGGGGATGAATAGTTCAAATTCGAGTTGAAAGTAAAATATACAAATGTTGGTAGTACTAGTAATCATTACTAAGTACAGTTATGCCCATCTGTTATCTTTGTTGGGCTTGAGTTTATGATTATTTTTTTTACCCTGTGCATCTTTTTTTTTGTTAGTAGTACTTGTCATTGCTCCAACACGAGTAAACATGTTGCGTCCCACTAGATGGCGCATTTGCCTTATTTACAAGCACCATGGTCGGTCATCGGAGCTGATCGCTGCCACTCTCAGCAGCGTGCGTCTACTAAGGTCTATTAAGATTCCACAATCTATTACACCTCGTGAGCAAAACAGGCGACAGGTAAAATTAAACATCTTCAGTTGAGCAACTCAGGCAATTTAAAGTGATTTAAAAACAAACAAACACTATAATACTAGGAACAGAATCCTCTATATGTCAATAAATACAACAGATTGAGTATTCATAAAAAAAAAAATGCTTACTTTAAATAAGAAAATCCAACAAACCAACAAGTGCAACACTAAAAAGCAAACCAACAATTAAAATAATGCTTAATTGCCTTAGCTTCGTCCCACACTTATCAGCTTAGCTACTAAGAATAACACACATTATTCACCTGGACAGAAGGAGGTTCTGAGGAACGTGTTGGTCCTGGAGCTTCCTGGTCAGGATGTTCGGGAGATCCCTCAGGCTCAATGTCTGCAGCGCCAACATATTTTAGAGTTGCTCCTGCAGAGACAAAGCTCATTAGATCATCAAGCAAAACAGATCAGAAGCGCATTTTCCTATTTTATTATTACAGTGATGTTGCAGTAATATAGGAAAATTAAAAATGAATTTGTTTTTAAATTAAACATTATGGTTGCAGTGTCCCTTTAAAGCTTTTACCCAATTACAAAACTGTCATTTTTAAGAGTTTTTGGCATTACTTTACACACTGTACTAGTTAAAGTAATAAAACTAAGATAAATGACCCACTGCCACAACAGTCTAAAATAGTCAACACCATGCCAAATAAAGTATTTCCATAAAATATTTCTTTGAATTATAAAACAGTAGCACATCTCTAATTAAGGGCCTACAAAATACAAACTAAGCTTAGTAAATTCATCCTAAGTTAAGGCTAAAATAACATTAAGAGTCAAATATGTGAGAGACAACTTCCACTGAACGATAACAGGGGACTGACTACAACAACAACATGCCCTCCTTCACTCCCTCCCTCCCTGTTAGAATGTGAATAAACGGGTGTGGAGTCAATCAGTCATTCCCATGGCAGGATAGGCCAACTTGGCAGGACATGGTCAACTTTCATAAAACAAACAAAAACGCTGATTCATGACGAACAAATATTAGCCAGCCAGCTAACATTTATCCGACGCTAGCTAGCTGGCTAGCAGGACAAATAAACAAACTTGGGGGGAGGGGACAACAGCGTTTCACCTCCACCTCTCCAGCCCACATCACAAACAAATAACTTACCTTTCCCCTTTGCAAGTTTTTCTTGATCAGTTTTCTTTTCCTTCCGTTTTTCCGCACCGCTGGGATAAGTCCATTTTGATGCCATTATGGTGTCTGTTTGTTTTTAATCCTCTCGCTAACGGGAACGAATGGTAGCTGTCAATCATTCACATCATACCTGTCGGCGTCGCTGGCCCGCTACGTCACAACCTGCGTGACAGTGCGGCAAGCCCCCAGAGTCCAAGATGGCGTCCCATTCCTTTCAATGAAGTTGCTCACCCAGCGCATGGCTCCCAAAAACCTTTTGACTTCCGCATTGATGGGATAATAGAGCATGCGCAGTTGTGTCAGTGTGGAGATCGTCACTGACAGACGTGCGCGCTCACGAACAGTACAAAATTCAACATGGAAATGAATGTATTTTTTACGGAACAACTGACGATTGTTGTTTCAAAATTTTATCAATAATAATGATTATTATTATTATTATTATTATTATTATTATTATTATTATTATTATTATTATTATTATTATTATTATTATATTAATAAATAGTATTATTATAATAATATACTATTATTTGTGTATTAAACAAGTGAGCAATGTGCCACTGAATAATAAATGATAATTCTTTGAAGCAACTCTCTATGGACCATAACAGCACTGCCACACATATTTTTTTAAGTAATAACCTCTTTGGAAAGCAGACAAAGTAATAAAATGATTGGTCTATTTATTTCATCAGAACTAAAATAATAAAAAATAAAAACTCAACGATCTTGAAAGTTCCTCCCTTTCTCTTGCACCTGTCGATGTGTGTAGCTAACACAAATTTGCAAATATTTTGTCGTCCTCATGGAATTAAACAGTATACCATGTTAATTTATCAGCGAGTGCTCTCTCTTTTCATGCAATTCATCACTCTTAACATGTAATGCTGAATCATGAAAGCTATGGAGCAAAAAATAATAATTACATAAACCACGAGTGAAATAAAATGTGTCATTCATTCAATAAAGATTTCATTCATTCATTCTTTCATCTTCTATACCCGCTTATTCCTATTCAGGGTCACGGGGGTCTGCTGGAGCCTATCCCAGCTGTCTTAGGGCGAAGGCAGGGTGACACCCTGGACAAGTCGCCAGTTCATCGCAGGGCCACATAGAGACAAACAACCATTCAGCCCTCACCAACCTTCTTGGATATCTGGTGAGCGGGACAGGCCCGCGATATGACCTTGACTGGTGCGATATTATGATTTAGCGTACGTTACGCTCAACGTCATTCCGTGCGGCAGGTAAAAAAAAAAGGTGGTGTTGTCCCGGGTGTCCCAATTCCATCGCAAGCCGATCGGAGCCGATTATCACCCGGGTCGATTGTCGGGTTGGTTGACCCGTTTTGTCGTGCAACAGCTGCAACTGCAAACTGCAGGCTTCAATTTACCGACGCCTTACACATGTGATGGAATGGAGACTGTGCATTGTAGCAACATCAGTCCCCTCAGAGAGAATCTTCTCCAAAACAGGGCAGATATTTACAGAGAGAAGAAACAGGATCAGCCGCACAAAGATGAGGCTCTTGGTTTTTCTCATTGTCAATCTTCACTAAAGGACAAAACTATTATCTGAATGCTGATTCTTTTTTTTCTTTTTGTTTTACACATTTTAATTCATATTTTGTTGTGTGAGTTTCTGTAAGCGTATGTTGTTTGACTTTACATTTGTGTAGTAGTAAAAAACTAAAGAAAAAAAAAAGAAGTGAAAAAGTGGGAGTGAAAAAAAGAGTGCAGCTGAGCAGAAGCGCTTGTCGACTGTCGCGGAGCTGTTCGTGTCTGGTGTGAACCAGTTGGAGCCTCGCTTGCGAAATTAATTGGCGCGGCGCTTCCGCTTCCATTGAAATGAATGGCACGAGCCGCGCGCCTGTTTGCGTCTGGTCTGAACCACTACATTCAGTGCGTTTACATGGCACTAGAGAAAATCGAACTATTGCCTTAGTCCGATTATGATCGGAAAACTCACGTGCATGTAAACACCTTACTCCGATTATGATTGGAGTTTGAGAACTCCGATTGGAATCGGAGAACTCCGATTGAGACACCCAGATAATGCGATTGGAATTCGAATTTCTCTGCCATGTATACGCCTTAATCGGACTATTAACTGGACAATGCGAGTGCGCATGTGCCACGCCTCGCTCTCGCGACTCATGACCGCACAACTACGTCGTCTAACAAAACAGACGGCGCGAAACAACCTGGCAAACGCGAATAAGAATGTTGACATTTGGAGAGAGGATGAGACCGGGGCGATGCTTTCTCTTCTAAAAGAGATGGACATATTAAAATAACGCGCAACGGAGACCTTTTTAAAAAGGGTAGCGCAGCAAATGCAGGGCTCCGGCTTTGCGCACCCCTGAACAAATACGTATTCCTTCGTATTTATATTTCTACCTTTTCGTTCACATTTTTTGTAAGTTAGAAGAATTTTAACTTTGTAAATAAAAGCACAGCAAAGACATGTTTTCCTGATTTGTTTTTATTTGGGTAATTTCGCTGTTATTCTGCTGGAAACGGCGTGCAGCGGCACCAGCTTCCTCCACGGTCGGCACTTTAATGAGCGTGTGTATAACTGAAGACACCGTTCCTTTGCAAAACCTGTACACAAACTCTCCCACCAGTCTGCTCCGAACCCGAATCCAACAAGAACGAGAGTTTGGGGTCCGTAGCGACGGCACAAAGCGTAGCATCGAAGTGTTGTTGTAGCCCTCCAACAGCAAACAACGTTCTTGTCTGCCTTTTAAAATAACCAGGAGCACAAGAAATAGGGTACACCTTATCTGCAAAGCAAGTAACACGTACATTATGAACTATCGTTCCATATCATAATAGATTTAATATGTCAACCGAAAGCAGCTGACCGGCTGAAAAGACTCACTCCACCCCCTAGTGTTGGGAGGAGGACACGTTCCCGTCAATAATTTGAATTTCTCAGCTGCATGTATACGGGGACCAAGGTGAGAACTCCGATTGGACAAGAAAACCGAATGATTGCTTAGTCCGATTAAGCTCTGCATGTAAACGCACTGATTGATTAACATGGGCGCTGAATGGAAGCGCTTGGCGATTCGCGGCGCTTCCACGTCCTGTGTGAACCGGGCGTAACTTTTCAACATTTTGACGTGGCAGACGCGGGATGATCGTTTTCTATCAGGAGTGTGCACTACATAATCTGTATCGGAAAGTTTGGGCTCCACGACATACGGACCAGAAAAACCAGCCTGCAAACCGGAACCGGGTAACGGCAACAATACCAACACACAACGCCTGTCTCAAAAACTCGAGCCACAGCTTTCTTGTCAAACTGCCGCTTCATTTTAGACTGGCTGGCGACAAGAGTTTTGTGAGCAGTTTCACAAGCACGATGCAAGCGTTCACGGAAAAAAAATGACGTAATTTAACACATTATTCTCTACTCACTTAACATCGGAAAGCCACTTAGCCCTTAACAGACGCAAGGGTCCTCTCACCGAACACTAAATCAGCTGGGCTGAACCTGAGGGACTCCCACACATACAATCGACGACTGAAGATACACTTTATGCTGCGGAACCATCACTGTGCTCATTTTAACCCCCCCCCACACACACACACACACACACACACACACTAAAATATACGAATTGCAGTAGGTTGGTTTTGTTGCTCTTGGTTATCCGTTAGTTTTTTGAGAGTTAGTAGTAGATAGATCCCTAGATAGTAAGTTTGATAGAGGGATAGAAATAGATAAGTTAGTTAAAGTTACACACACGCACATATATATATATATGTATATATGTATAATAAAAATAAAATATATATATTATATATAATAAAATAAATATATAATATTTGCAACTATTCAATTTGACCAGCAGGTGTCAGTAGAAGACGAAATTTCATGTTGACTATTTCCTAATGGAAGTGCTCTCTTTACATTGGGTTTTTCTCATAATTATTTGAAGTGTAGGCCTGTAGTTGATGAGGAATCACGGTGTGCTAACGCTACTCAAACAGCTTCGATGAAAAAAGGGAGTGTGATTTGGGTTTGTGGTACATTATGACAATCTTGGACTTGCAAGACTGAGGCGACGGTTCAATTCCCATCAACGTGTATTATATATGTGTTATTTAGCTCATCTATTCTACATTTTAAATAGATCACATTTGACATCTGACCCACTGAACACTTACTATTGAACATATTTTTAAACTATGGGCTATTTAGTCTTGTTTTAGGATATAATATAATTCATTGCACAAACTGTCAGGCTAAGTATAGAGCTATAGTCTACTACAATCAGTCGTGCCAAAAAAGAGACATTGTCTTTATTTTTCATTTTTATTTTATTGTGTCAGCATTGAACCATACAAGCATGTAGTGTTGTCCAACAAGAATGCATGGCGAATCAAATCCCAAACAACCTATGAAACAATGAACACGTTTCTATTGCACTTCATTTTATTGAGCACTAGATGACCTCCTCGAGCACTGTGTCATTGAAGCCTCGAGTAATGAACCATTTTTTGAAACAAGTGTCGAAGCTTCAACAAAGCCTCCATCGGCCATCACTACCTATGGCTGCGTGCTCTAACACCATTTCAGAAGTGACTAACTGCAGAGTTGGGAGCGGAGGAGGGATGACAGTCAGGCTGGCTCGACTGCACCTCCTCAGCTGTGGCGCGTCCAATCAGCAGCCGACATCCAGGACCGCACCTGCAAGGCGTCATCCACTCTCTCTCTCTCACACACACACACACACAAAATAAATTGTGTTCAATCATGTTAAACTTGGTTGGGGCACAGCCATGGCTCTTTATATTTTATTTTTATTTTATTTTGTATTTTATTTTGAAGTTAGCGCTTTGCATTCTGGGCGATCCTCAGTACAGAGGAAGCCCATGAAGCAGGTGAGACGGTCTCCTCCCTGCTGAGACAGAAATTAATGCAATAAGTTGAGCTATGCTTCATCTAACTGTGTGTGCTGGTGTCTTTCATTTAATTTTTTTTTTTTTTTTTTTTTTTAGCAAAGTTCGTTTTTTTTTTTTATTGCTATTAAAAACGATTAGCATGCTAGCATGTCCATTAGCAGGACACAGCTCTCATACGGAGCACGTTGTCTCTGCAGGAGGTGACCAAGTTTCACGGAGCAAGTTATGGTTGTGTCCCATTCTGTTTCAGGTATGTGTGTGTAACTGGAAGAATGTTACAGTGTATAAAATGGAGCTTTAGGGAGCGAATTATTGAAATTGCGAATGTCATTTTTTTGTATTTTGTAGAAAAATGTATTTTATTTTTAATATTATTTGTCTTGTAGAAACAACAACTATACGATCACTACTTCAGTACAGAGGAAGCCCATGAAGCAGGAGGTGACAAAGTTTCACGGAGCAAGTTATGGTTGTGTCCCATTCTGTTTCAGAGAATAAACTGCTGCTCCACACCTGACTTCTGCAAGTCTTCATTATACAGCAAGCAGGACAGAATAGGAGAGGTCACATTGGTGCCGTGACTCGAGACTCTTTTGTTGTGCTACCGATGCTGCAGAGCGACCCGGGGACTGTTCTGCTGCTGCTGTTCATCTGCGGTCACTGAAGTCGGTCAGATGTGTTGCTTTTGTGCAGTGTTAGACATCAGGTAGAGGGTTTATGTACTTTTATTTGATTTTTTTTTTTTTTTTTTTTTCTTTTCAGTTTCCAGTCTAGGCCTTTTGTGGTTTCATCCTTTTGTTTTGTGGTATTGTGTTTTGTTAACTTTTTGGAAAGATGAGTAATCCTCAGGGTAATGTTTTTGTAACTCCTTTTGGTGCTGGCAGAGGGAGGGGTTTTATGCATCCTTCAAGTTTACTGTTTGAGAGTCCTGTTCAGGGGGGTGGTGTAGTGTTGGGTAATCAGTGTACACCTGGGCGCCCCTTGCTCAGTACTGGTGTTATCCCTCCCCCCAACTCCGATGCAAACCCTCATGCCCTTGCTAGCCAGGGCACGCATTCCCCTGTCCCGGACAGGCACAGCATGTGTTCCCCTGCACCTACCCCTGATGTTATTGCTGCTAGTATTGTAGGTCAGATGGGTGATGCATTGATTCAACAGGTCAGCCAGCGAGTGGCACAGGACATTATCTCTCACCTCAGTGCATCTGTCACTACCCCTTTACTCAGTGCTGCCCCTTCACCTGCCCATGCTGATATGCTAGCCAGTTCCCCTTTACATAGTGCTACCCCTCGACCTAGCCATGCAAATGTGTCTGCCACAAATGCTTTTGACGTGTCCCATTTGCAATATGTCCCTCATTGAAAGCTGAAGGAGCCCCCCTGCTTCAGAGGAGGCAACTCAGACTCTGTTTCCGTCCAGGAGTGGGAGGAGCTCATGAGGAGTTTCATTAAGAGGGGGAATCTGCAACCTGAGGAACAAGCGGAGGAGATCCTTGTTCATCTTGGTGGCAAAGCAAAGGATGTTGTCAGGTTTGGGACCAGGAACAGTGGTATTAACATCACCTGTAACCCCGATGCCATTTATGGTCTCTTGCGGAAGCACTTTGATTCTGTTCCGTGTTCACCACTCCCATTAGCAGACTTTTACACCACTCTTCCTGGGAAGGGTGAGGATGCCTTTGACTACTGGCTTAGACTGAACCGCGCTGTTGACTTGGCCATTGAACGTCTGAAGGAGCAAGGAAAGTCACTGGACAGCCCCAGCACTGAGGTGACTCGAATGGTCATAAAGAACTGCCCTCCTACTGAGCTCGCCATGACCTTCAGGTCGAAGACGATAGACAAGTGGACTGCTCGTGAAGTCCAAGACATTCTGAACGAATATCATTCTGAAATGATGTCAGTGAACAGAACTTCCAGAGAAAGGGTGTCAGTGAATGCTCTTGCTGCTGTCTCGCCACCTGCACCACCTGCTGAAGAACAGAGCCCACTGCAGCCACAGGCCACTGACCCTGATGCCCTGAACCGCCTTATTAACATGCTGGAGAAGGTGCTCCTGCAAAGATCTTCCCCAGCGTCAAACAGTCCTGTTCATGGTCCGACTCGACGGCCTGGCCCAAGGCACCCCAGGATCGGTGGGTTGCACTTGGAGGAAATGTCTTCTTCTCCACCATGGACTTGACGTCTGGCTTCTACAATGTGCCACTCCATGAAGAGCACAAAAAATACACAGCTTTCTCTTCACCTTTTGGCCTCCACTAGTACAACAGAATGCCACAAGGTCTGTCCAACAGTCCTGCAACATTCATGCGAATGATGATGTCAATCTTCGGGGATGAAAACTTCACTAGTCTGCTCTGCTATCTTGATGACCTGATGGTCTTTGCCCCAACTGAACAGCAGGCGCTTGAGCGTCTAGAGATGGTGTTCTCCCGTCTGAAAAGTCACAAACTCAAACTGGCCCCCAAGAAGTGTCATCTCTTGCGGAGGTCAGTAAGGTTCCTGGGACATGTCATTTGTGGGGACGGGGTGATGAAGGACCCTGACAAGATGAAAGCCATCATGGATGTGGGAGAGGCTGACCTGATGGAGAGTGATGGTGTGACCCCTTCCTGGAGGAAGATTAATTCTTTCCTGGGCCTAATCTTCTACTATCAGCACTTCATAGCTGACTGCTCTGCTAAAGCAAAACCCTTGTTCAGACTCCTCTCTGGAAGGCAGGTGCAGCATAAGGCCATGAGAGGCAGGAAGGTGAAAAAGCGATCATCTGCTCCACCAGCGCTTATGGCGAGCGACTGGACTGCTGCATGCAAAGAATCGTTCCAGACCCTGAAGAATGAATTAGCTTGCAATGTCACCTTATCCCACCCCAACTTCAGTGAGCCCTTCGTTCTCGCTGTTGATGCGTCGTTTGATGGCATTGGCGCAGTCCTGTCTCAAGTGCCACCAGGTGAGACTGTTGCTCGACCTGTCGCTTTCGCCAGCAAGACACTGTCCCGATCACAAATTAACTATCCAGCGCACAGGTTGGAATTCCTGGCGTTAAAATGGGCCATTTGTGACAAGTTTGGTCATTGTCATTGCCCATTGTCCTACATCTTAACAAAGCCATGTTTGGACGCATGTGAACAAAGATGGGTTGCTAAGCTTGCCGCATTCGATTTCGATCTGAAGTATGTCCCTGGCGTTAAGAACGTTGTCGCTGATGCGCTAAGCCGCGAGCCATTCGTTCAGTCATGTATCAGTCAACGTCTGATGAAAGAGCCCTACGTTGCACTGCTGGACGAAGTTAATGGCGTCGTCAGGGGTACAGTGCAAGATGCCTTCCGGCTGACAACTGCCAAGTTCTTCAAGAAAGGGAACCAAGACCATCCGATTCTGATGCTGAAGCCGTTATTTTATTTTGAAAGGTGACCCGCAGCTATTTTAGGTTGAGAAAAAAAAATGGCCGAAATGTTTGTTTGATGGAAAGCGGGTCAAGCCGGAGTGGTTGGTGAGCCAAAAATTCTTTTGACCTCACGTTGTCTGTGTTGCCTCGACCCAAAAACTCAAGAAGGAAAATAAACGAGTTAAATGGAACCCACGTCTCATCAATAGATGAATGATGTAGTGGTGCTGGTATGACGGACGGACATTGAAGACACCTGAGCGTCAAAGGTAAAGAGCGGCTACATGAATGAAAACTGTGGAACTACACAGTCAATCAACACAATCAACACATTGAACACACAAACACATCACATCCTTCCTTCATTTGGCAGCAGACAATAAAACAGCAGTTGGATCAAAGATGCAGTGGAGTCCGAAGAGACGCCAGTGAAGGATCTCTGATCCAGTGGAGCTCCAAGCTGCAGTGACTTTACACACAACTGAGCATCATGTTGAGTTGAAGCAGCAGATCAGAGCAACACTGTCAGTCACAACAGGACGTGTTGACACTCAGTGGCTGGAACACACTGGAGTGTGAAGCTGCACTGAGGACACTGTAGTGGAGACACTGAGGACCTGGGGCTTCATTTACAAAAACGTACATGGATTTCATCCTGAAACAAAAAAATCTGGATGTTCAAAATGTTGCGAACGCACAAACGCACACCCATTTCCTTTGAGAGTCCCAATCCTCGTGGAATTGATCGCACATGAGCACGAGCCCTGCTCCTCCCTCGGAACACCTCCACATACAAAGCGTTGTCCCCCCTTGTTGGAAATCCAACATGCTGGTGGACTTTTGGAAGGACAGTCTTGAGGTCAGCATGACTAAAATCTCCAGTGAGGATGGTAAAGCTTTTGGGTTTGCTGTCTGTTGATCACTGATGGCCTGGTACAGTTCATTGAGTGCAGCGTTCCTCTCACTGCTGTTGTTGGTGGGAGGGATGTAAACTGCAACTAGCAAAATGGCAGTAAACTGCCAGGGCAGATAGAATGGACGGCACTTTATGATCATCAACTGTGCCAGTGGTGAACAGTGTTTGCATACCACTGCAGTGTCCCGGCACCACGCACCACAGATGTAAACACATGCTGCACCACCGCGGGACTTCCCTCCATTTACATGATGATGGTGATGATGATGATGATGATGATGATGATGATCAGACATTAATGAGTCTTGATTCACTTTCACTGTCTTTAGAATCTCACATGTCGACCACAACTTCTCTCTCTGCTCTCCTTCATCCAGTGAACTCTCAGAGCTTCAGTGTGCAGTGGTGTCTTCAGCTCTGCAGTCCAGCCCCTCCCACCTCACACTGCTGGACCTGAGTGAGAACTTCCTGAGGGATCCTGGAGTGAAGCTGCTCTGTGCTGGACTGCAGAGTCCAAACTGCAGACTGGAAGTTCTCAGGTCAGTTCCTGCTTTCTACTGGTGGACAGTGTGTGTCAGCAGATGACAACTGGTGTGTAACGCTGCTCAGTGTGAAGACTTTGAAGCAGATATTAAAGACTCATCTAGACAAAGTGGATGTTGATATTTTCATGTCAACAATCTGCAGCCAGAAAAGACTTTGGATGGTGGAAGAAAGTGTGGAAAATGTCTCCAGTCACTTTGGAGCTCAATGGAAGTTGTTGATTGGTGATGAAGGTCACATGACTGAGCAGAAGATCCTGTGAAGAAATATTAGAGGCAGATTAATAGTGCAGCAGTATTTCTTCATCTTGTCCTTTGAATGTGTTTGACTTGTAACGAGTCTCTGATGACTGAAAACAGCCACAAGCACACAAAGGACTCACTGATTATTGATTATTACTGATTGGCTGCACACTGACTGACACACTGCTGTTGTTATTGTGTTGACAACCCACTGGCACAATGACTCCTTTGAGGGAATGACTCAGTGATCCCAACAGCTGCACATCTGGATCATCAACAGGGAGAAATTACTCTGAATATGACATTTACACCATGGAAGAAATCAAATATTGATTCTTTATTCAGGCTGGAGAACTGCTGGTTGACAAAGCTCAGCTGTGATTGGCTGCTCTCAGCTCTGAAGTCCAACCCCTCCCACCTCAGAGAGCTGAACCTGAGTTGGAACCACCTTAAGGATTCATCAGTGAAGGAGCTGAGTGGGGTTTTCTGCAGAGTCCAGACTGTAAACTGGAGACTCTGAGGTCAGTTCACCCTCTTCACTCTACAACTTCTATCACTCTTGTTGTTGTTGTCATGATTTTCACTTCACTGCTGTTGGAAATTCAATTTGCAGACACTTTTTTTTTGTAATGAATGAAAGGGCGTGTTTTCATTGCCTCACCTCGCCTCGCCATGGTATGGTGTTAGGGTGTTTGCACTGGCCGCTACACAGTTGTAGGGGGCGCTGTTTTGGTACCTCAATCCCCCAGGGTCCGAGCAAGACGAAGCGAGTTTAGTGGTGACGTAGCGACGAGCAGGGCACTGGATTGGCTCCGTGTCCGCGTCGATGTTCCCTGTCAGAGCGGACATCCACGCCAACTCAACTCAACTCCGTGTCAGGTACATTTTACCGTGAATACAAGTAGCTACTATTGGTGTTGTACAAATACATTTATGTGTATACAGTTTTTGAAAACAGCTTTTTCAATACATGTTTACTTTCGTCTTTTGGGGAGAGGCAGGCGAACCGGGAATGCCCTCGACGTCGCGAGTGTGTTCAACCATATTCGCGAAAACGACAAACGGCAAATGGCGAAGCGCTCGGTAAAGAAAACAAATCGAGTTGCTCTTGCGTGAGGCGCGGTAAGCTAGGGAACCCCAGGAGTCTTGAGGAGAGAAGAAATACTGATTCGTCGAGAGGACGTGGCTCTTGGCCGCGAGGAAGCCTCAAACACCGCGGCATATAACAAAGTCGTCCTTGGCTCGCGAGGGCAGCTATTTCAAATAAGGAGGCGTGTTTACTGTCTGTTTTTCTGTTTGTTTGTTTTTAAATAAACGCTATTTCCCGTTGTATCCGTCTCGTGTTTACTTTTGGTGAAAATATGAAGGTTGAACTACACATTTGCTCGCATGGAAAACGAAACAATAAATTATAAATGTTGCTGCATAAATGATCAACTGTGACTTCAGTGAGGGAAAGTGTTCTTTCTTGAACAGAAAAGCAACCACAGACCGAGCAGCAGGTATGAAACAACTTCTACTTTGTCCATCGCTGCGCTGTTGTGTATCGCACAGAAGTGATGCTGGGGAAAACATTGTCCCGCTTTACCGTGTCGACTCCGCCCACGGTCTCGTAATCACAGAGCCAATGAAAACGCAATCGTACCGAGGCGAACCGTGGTGAGGCGAGGCAATGAAAACACGCCCTAAACTGGGCTTGAAGGTACAGTGGGTAAAATCCTCCCATCTAGTGGTCAGATTGCAGACTGCTTTTGTTGCAGATTCTGAAGTCGATGTTTCACTTTGATGTTCAGAGTGATGACACCCTGGTAAAATTCCATCGTTATAAACTCTCCATCATTTCTTCTCTATTCAGGTTGGAGTACTGCTGGTTGTCAAAGCTCAGCTGTGATTGGCTGCTCTCAGCTCTGAAATCCAACCCCTCCCACCTCAGACACCTGGACCTGAATCAGAACCAGCTGCAGGATTCATTAGTGAAGGTTCTGAGTGGTTTTCTGCAGAGTCCAGATTGTAAACTGGAGACTCTGAGGTCAGTTCACCCTCTTCACTCTACAACTTCTATCACTCTTGTTGTTGTCGTCATGATTTTAACTTCACTGCTGTTGGAAATTCAATTTGCAGACACTGGTTTGTGTTTGAAATGAGTGGAACTGGGTTTGAAGCAGGGGTGTCCATTAGGTCAATCGTGTGGAGTCCTCATCACTTCCAGCAGGTAGAATGGTTCAGGCAGGAACTCAGTGATCTTGGTCATAATGTACGATGTGCTGGATTTTGTTTTTATATGTGCTAGATTTTACAGTCAAAGGTAAATGAGAAGAATCGGCTTCTGCACTGCTCAGATCAAATAAAGAGACATAAAGCAGATTTCATTTTAAATCTGAAACTATAATAATTGTTAAAATCAATGTATACTTCAGATACCTGCATTCTGTATGAGATCAGACAGGAACAGGAAAAAGAGTTTGGCTGTTGTTTTCTTTAAATACACGCCAAACTACCGGGGTTGTCGCGTGAGCCTGCAATCCTGGCGTAAACTGACGGAGACGCCTCACTCACAAAATACGCTTCAAAGTCACCCACAGCAGAAGCACCGGAGATGGGAGATGCTGCTAGCAAAACATCTGCGTTACACACACACACACACACTCACACACACACACTCACACACACACACACACCGATTGTATAGTAGGTAGATCTTTTTGACTTGGTCATTTTAAAAGTAGCTTGCATGTTGAAAAAGTGTGAGCACCCCTGGTTTAAAGTTACAGAGTGTAAAATCCTGCCATCTGGTGGTCAGATTTCAGCGCTCATTCACTCACCCTCTCTCCTTTGTTGAGTGTCAGATTCTAAAGTCGACTTTTGACTTTGATTCTCAGAGTGATGACACCCTGGGAAAACTCTCCATCATTATAAACTCTCCTTCATTTCTTCTTTATTCAGGTTGTGGAGGTGCAGTTTGTCAAAGACACTTGGACCTGAGTTGGAACCACCTTCAGGATTCAACAGTGAAGGAGCTGAGTGGTTTTCTGCAGGGTCCAGACTGTAAACTGGAGACTCTGAGGTCAGTTCACCCTCTTCACTCTACAACTTCTATCACTCTTGTTGTTGTTGTCATGATTTTCACTTCACTGCTGTTGGAAATTCAATTTGCAGTCACTGCTTTGTGTTTGAAGCATATGAAATTGGGTGGAAAGGTACAGTGTGTAAAATCCTACCATCTAGTGGTCAGATGTCAGATTGCTTTAGTGTCAGATTCTGAAGTCAACATTTCACTTTGATTTTCAGAGTGATGACACCCTGGAAAAACTCTCCATCATTTCTTCTCTATTCAGGTTGTGGAGATGTAGTTTGTTAGAGCTCAGCTGTGATTGGCTGCTCTCAGCTCTGAAGTCCAACCCCTCCCAACTCAGACACCTGGAGCTGAGTTGGAACTGCCTTCTGGATTCAACAGTGAAGGTGCTGAGTGGTTTTCTGCAGAGTCCAGACTGTAAACTGGAGGCTCTGAGGTCAGTTCACCCTCTTCACTCTACAACTGCTGCAGTTATTGTTGTCATGACTTTGAATTGAGTTTGTTGGAGTTCACTTTGATTCCATTAGAAATGTGTAAAACTGGTTTTAAATTACACACACACACACACACACACACACACACACACACACACACACACACACACACACACACGTATGCGCACATACGCACTCACGCACGCACACACACACACGCGCGCGTGCGCGCGCACACCCAACTGTGAATGACACTCTCCATCATTTATTCCGTATTCAGGTTGGAGAGGTGCAGGTTGTCATAGATCAGCTGTGATTGGCTGCTCTCAGCTCTGAAGTCCAACAACTCCCACCTCAGACACCTGGACCTGGGTCAGAACCAACTGCAGGATTCATCAGTGAAGGAGCTGAGTGGTTTTCTGCAGAGTCCAGACTGTAAACTGGAGACTCTGAGGTCAGTTCACCCTCTTCACTCTACAACTTCTATCACTCTTGTTGTTGTTGTCATGATTTTCACTTTACTGCTGTTGGAAATTCAATTTGCAGACACTGG
Organism: Nelusetta ayraudi; assembly: GCF_046127955.1. Classification (NCBI taxonomy): domain Eukaryota; kingdom Metazoa; phylum Chordata; class Actinopteri; order Tetraodontiformes; family Monacanthidae; genus Nelusetta; species Nelusetta ayraudi. Next base: position 5,829,243 of record NW_027466084.1, read on the forward strand.
TTTGTGACAGTAATGAATGAAACTGTGCTTGAAGGTACAGTGGGTAAAATCCTCCCATCTAGTGGTCAGATTGCAGATTGCAGATGCTGAAGTGGACATTTCACTTTGATTTTCAGAGTGATGACACCCAGGAAAAACTCTCTATCATTATAAACTCCATCATTTATTCTCTGTTCAGGTTGTGGGGCTGCAATTTGTCAGAGCTCAGCTGTGATTGGCTGCTCTCAGCTCTGAAGTCCAACCCCTCCCACCTCAGAGAGCTGGACCTGAATATGAACCCCCTGAAGGAGTCATCAGTGAAGGAGCCACTGATGGATCTTGTCTACAGCAGTGACCATCAACTGAAGAGTGTGAGGTTAGTACTGGTTTGGAACCAGTGGATGATGGTTCCAGTACCAAAGCCAGTTGATCCCACAGCAGAGGTCCAGTGTTCCCAGTCACAGTGTGAGAGGAGGATGGTGACGTCCAGCTGCTCCTCATTCATCCAACATCTGCTGCCAAACTGCTTCTTCTCTCAGTTCACCACTCAATTATTGATCAGTTCATCTTCATCAGGCCTCAGTATCAGTCCAACACTCCATGGTCACATGACCTTCACATGTTCCACACTTGACATGTGACTGAGAGTCTGCTTCTTCTCACCAGTCACTCCATCATCTCCATCAACAGTCAACGTCTCTGTGATGATGCGTTCAAGGACCGTGAGTCCTGACTCCTGCTGTCTCTTCTTATCTTTGCAGGTGGTGGTGAGGATGAGGAGAGTGAAGAGGAGCGCTCCATCTACTGGTGGCTGACAGAACTACAACCAGTGGAGCCAAACAGCAAGCTGCACGCACCAACACTGTGTGGGCGTGTCACGACCTTTGACCCCAGTGCAGCCTGGTGGCTGGCGGACTGCTTCTCCCTACAAGCTGCTGTGGTTACTGGGAGAGACGTCCCAGAAGCCACTGGTGGAGCTGAATCCTCAGTGGAAGAAGCAGGACTTGGAGCAGCTGCTCAGTGAAGGCAGCAGCAACACAACCACTGCTTCTGCTCTCATCATCCACGGCTGGAACATCTCAGCATGAAGGTTCCACACATCAACAACACACTGCTCTGCTCTCACTTCAGACTTCTATAACATCTTCATTTTGGAGGTGAAAAATACTTTTCAAGAGACTTTATTTCTGCTTCATGATCTTAAATAAGGAAATCATGTGGAAAAGATAAAGTGATTCACAACACCTGTGATGGGAACTCAAATCATTATTGAATCATAAGTAAGACAAAAGAAATTTCCCTGAAAATAATTCATGGTTTTGATGCTTGCCAGATGTTTGTGTGGAGATTTCAGAAGGACGTCAATGAATCAGAAGGAAACCAGATCATTTATTTTATGTGATTATATTATATCATCCTAACTTTGTTACTAGCTCAAACATTATATTTCAATGATTCAATATTCTGACAATAAAAGCCATCACAACCTCTGACCTGTGTGACCTTGACCTCAACTGACGTTTCATTTCTGCTGCTTTAACACTTTGATTATATATCTCCTGAAGTCCTGCCATGGGGATTCTCCATATCTGAATAACTTGTGTACTCAAACCTTCTGTAGGCCATACCCACTTCTCCACTAGGTCTCAACATAAACCACATGAATCAATGAAAATAAATCTCACTTTTACAAACAAATCCAATTCAGTTCAAATATAATTTAAATAAAATAAATGATACATTATAATTAATCACCAACAGATAAATCAATGCTGGATATGAGGTGGTTTGCCCTCTCTGGGTCGGTGGGGAGGCCCTGCCTCAGGGGGAGGAGTTCCAGCATCTCGGGGTCTTGTTTGGGACGCCTCCCTGGTGAGTTGTTCCAGGCATGTCCCACCAGGAGGAGACCCTGCTGGAGGGACCAGGTCTCTGGGCTGGACTGGGAAGCCTTGGGGTCCCACTGGAGGAGCTGGAGGAGGTGACTGGGTCCAGGGAAGTCTGGGGGTCTCTGCTGAGGCTGCTGCCCCCGAGACCTGAATCCAGATACGGCAGTATAAGATGGATGGATGGATGGATGGATGGATGGATGGATGCCAGGTGATAGAACATTTCATAAAAACAGACTCTGCATTATAACTTCTATTACACTCTAAATAACTCACTCCAATATAACTGCACTCGTCCTTCTCTCACATTACATTGGATCACAATGACCAAACAACACAACAAAGACAATGATCCAACTGTACTGCCACGTCCAGACTCAGTGTAGGTCTGTAGGCCTCTTGGACCTTCATGTGACCACCGCGTGTTGACTGGAGGTGAAACATGGCTGACTGCTGTCCTCCTACCTGGACAATGCAATCTCACTTTCAATCTCACAGCCACTGAAAAACCTGATTGTGATTGAGAGGTCCTCAGCAGCCAATCACTGTTGGGAGTCCAGCCTTCAAACACTCCTCCTGAATCCACAGTCACATCTGTGAGCATCTGGAACTTTGGCCCTGATCCTCCACACCACACAACTTGGGATGACAGCGCCACCTACCTGGATCCTTTCAGCAGCCAGTCCATGCTCTGACCCGTTTCCACTGTGGCCTGTTGGCTCATCTGGACCGGAGTCTGGATCATCAGTGTCCAGGTTCATGGAATCTGTCAGAGTGCCGCCGTCCTGTGATGTAATGATAGAGAATCACTCTATTTATACTAATGTGCAGAACCACTAGAGTGTCATTTCTTCACTGCTGTCAGCAACAAGCATTTGGTGTCACACTGGTGTACAACACTTATGGGCTAATTAATAAGAAATGACATATTTATGAATCACCCGCAATGCCCAGATTGTTGCTGCTTATCTGCTGATATGAGCCGTCAACTGTTGCAATATAGAACCACGGGCAGGAAATTACAATTAGTGTAGAGTGTATTATAATTTAAAAGTTTACTAACGGTAGTTCTTTAAAGAATTTAGCAGGGATGGAACAGGCTGACGTGACGACGTCACCTGTAACACGGTAGGAGCTCAACCTTCTGTCACGGTGAAAACTCCGTGTTACGTCCCGTCTAGGGGGACCGAGACGCAACGTGTGGGACACCTTCCCCCACTCCCAAGCCTCATTAATTTCTCACGGCAGTTGGCGGTTTTCAACAAAAACATTTATGAATCAGTAAATGAAATAAACAAAACAACTTAACCAGTGGGCAGCAAAGGCTTCAGGGTGGGCCCAGGCCAAAATAATAAACCAAACTCCAACTAGCTCGCCTTAAGAACTAACTAAAGAAAGAAAGAGAACCCAAATACAGAAAGGCTAACCTCTCTACATACTTAATAAACAGGAGAAAAGAGGGGACAAAGAAAATGGCAGCCCACCCCTACGGCAGTGTGCTCTAACACCATTTCAGAAGTGACTAACTGCAGAGTTGGGAGCGGAGGAGGGATGACCGTCAGGCTGGCTCGACTGCTCCTCCTTCTCAGCCGTGGCGCGTCCAATCAGCAGCCGACATCCAGGACCGCACCTGCAAGGCGTCATCCACTCTCACACACACACACACAGACACAAACATAGAGGCACCTAGACCCACCCGTGGGTCATAACACCCCCTCCCTTAAGAACCAAACCCTATTAACATACCGACAAACAAAACTAAACAAGAAAACCCTCAGTTCCCCCGAAATAAGAATTTCGCAGCTAGTCCACATGTACACGTGATAATGCATCTGCCAACACAATATCAAGATCCCTAGATAGTAAGTTTGATAGATGGATAGAAATAGATAAGTTAGTTAAAGTTACACACACACACTATATGTATATATATATATATATATATATATATATATATATATATATATATATATATATATATATTATATTTTTCTTTTATTATTAACCTCTTTCAATGAACTCCAAAACATACATGGTCAAAATTCATATTATTATTATGTTGTTGTTTTTTTTTAAATGCTCATACAAAACAAGAAAAGTGGAGGGAGAGTCGTCTGAATTGGGTTCAGTGAGCATCACATCCACTTGTAGCGCATTATTTCCAGCAGCAAGCTTCTGTTACGACTGTTCACTTTTCCATTCACTCGTGAACTCAACCGCAACGATTGGTTGAGTGACGAGCACACAGCACGTGAAGTCTACGATGAGCTTCCTCCCACGGAAGTACCATAGGAGGACACGGATTAAATAGTATGGCTTGTCCACCAGAAGGCTGTATTATGGTGTACATAATATAAAACTTCGGCCCAGTTCTGCTTGTATTGCAATGGTTGGTGTTCCTAAAGTTTCATTTTTCCCTTTTTCCTTTTTTTACTTTTTACATCCATGTTTGTGACAAAATAGTATTGTGAATCGCTAGCTCGCATTGCATGCTGGGAAACAGCGTCACTCAAGGAAGTTTTGGCTTCGCTGACACGGTCCTGAAGGGAAGTGGGTTTTAGTGCACTGGAACGGGATGAATGTGTTTAATCAAGCAGTACAAACCTGATTAATTGTCTTAATACTTCACTTGGAATGGCCATATTGTTTCGGATTAGAATTAGATGACAACTTGTTCACAATATTTGCAACTATTCAATTTGACCAGCAGGTGTCAGTAGAAGACGAAATTTCATGTTGACTATTTCCTAATGGAAGTGCTCTCTTGACGTTGGATTTTTCTCATAATTATTTGAAGTGTAGGCCTGTATCTGCACACAATTTGGAATTCGTCCCAGCGCCCTGAGCTGTAAATTTGGACGGTGTAAAATGAAAATGGCCATCTGCAGCAGAAAAGTGGACCCATATATATATATATATGAACTGAGATTTGGAGAGAGTTTGGATTACTAGATTTTGGATAGTGTTTATCATTTGGAGTGTTTGAGACTAGATAGCGTTTAGTTTGGAGATATTTTTGAGAGCTTAGGGAGAGAGTGAGGAGAGGAGAGGTGATAGGATGGAGCCCCCTGTCCTGTACATCAATGTCCATGTTACACAAGCATCTATGCCAGGGGTGCCCATTACGTCCATCGCGATCTACTGGTCAATTGCGAAGGGAGTTTGGGTCTATCGCATGGAGAGAGAGAGAGTGAGTGTGAGAGAGAGAGAGAGAGAGATCCGCGTCAATTACAGCAGGTAGAATCGTTCAGGCAGGATTAGAAAACACGGTGGATCTGGTTGATTTTGGTCATAATGTACGATGTGCTGGATTTTGTTCTGATATGTGCTGTGCTTTACATTCATTCATTCATTCATTTTCCATACCCGCTTAGTCCCGAACTCAGGGTCACGGGGGTCTGCTGGAGCCTCTCCCAGGGACACCCTGGACAAGGGTGTCCAGGGTAAATGTGACGTATCGGCTTCGGCACCATTCAGATCAAATAAAGACCAGACAGGGACAGGAAAAAGAGTTTCGCTGTTGTTTTACACGCAAAACTACCGGGGTTGTCGCGTGAGCTTGCAATCCTGGCGTAAACTGATGGAGACGCCTCGCTCGAAAAATGCGCTTCAAAGTGCACACGCACTACAGACGCGCCGAAGATGCTGGGAGATGCTTCGTTTTGCCAGTTTTGCTGCTGGCAAAACGTCTGCATCACACACACACACACACACACACACACACACACACACACACACACACACATACACCAATTATCCCTAACCTATGCGCTGGAAAACACAAAACTATACAGCAAAACATCTTAACATAAACACACTTTTATTGATAAAATCAAACATAGGCAGATATAACCTAAACAATTTTAAACCATGAGTTTTCTGTGCAATGATGAGCATAAATGCACATGGGAACATGTTGACCCATTTAATCCTCTTTCTTTCTTTATCATTGGACTACAAATATATTTCTGAATGACTTTTCCTGTTTTATAGGAGGTGGATCTTTTTGACTTGCTCATTTTAAAAGTAGCTTGCATGTTGAAAAAGTGTGAACACCCCTGATCTATGCCCTTTTCCAAGTCCCACAATCACTTTCACTGTCATCTGCCATGCCATTTTCAGAAAAAAATTGCACAAACAGAATACATTCAAAAAATGTATCATACACATAGTTATCAAGTCAAGTTATTTATTTATTGTCATTGTTGAACAAAGTTAACAACAAAATTTGTTTGGAGCATCCCCATAACCACTGGCATCAGTACCCATAAAACAATCATAAATAAGTGAGGAAAAAAAACCATATATATATATATAATTTATGTACAGAAATTATTTGGTCATTCATTTTTTGCAATTCATAGTCATTCCCAACAGACATAACAGACACAAAAATTCAATGCATCACACGTGGTTGAGACACAGCTTGCCTGTGATTGTACATTTGGCCAGTAGGTGGTTTCGTGTGCACATGAAACTTCGAGAAATGAACCGTTTCTCGAACCAGTTGGCTCAAGTGGTTCAATGCCTCATGAGGCTTCACCTCACCATCACTACAGTCACTGCATCCTGAATCAGTCACACTCAAAGTCGCACACCACCTCTGCTTTGTTCTGGACTGTGGAATGGGCAATATTAATTTAATCTAATTAAATTCTGTTTTATTACTTTATGTCTATTTTAATGCTCTTTATTGTTGCTGAATGGAAGTGTGGTTGTTGTTTTATGAGCTAATGGATAGACAAGTGGCCTATAACATAAGACGCTTAAATGAAGTGAATAGGATATGTCCACAATGTCAAGAAAGGAAGCAGGGTGTCTTTAAAATCGATAACATTTGAATAAGTATTAAAAGTTGAGTTGATGTTATACTTGTATTGACATTATGAGTAATTTATACAACTTTTCCCAGGAACTTTTCCCAATGATGAGGTTGAGGGCCCATCATCTGCAATTCAGCATTCTGCAGGTAGTCAACACCAAAACAAGCGTATTCAGCTGTCATAATCCTGTTTGTAAATAATACATATAAACTGTGTACTTGTAATATAAGTCAAACTTTGGTAACTTGAATATAATTCTCACAAAGGGATTTTTCATGTGTATGCACTTTGTACCTGTTATGAATTTTAAAAAAAAACATTCATAACTAAACTCAGTTGTTGGTTTCCATCTCTATAAGTTAACAAAGATACATAGATACCTATGAAACACTTGTTTATCTTGCTGAAACTAATACTAGGTTACTAGTACTAGATACACCAGTATACTCTCCCGGAGCACAGATCAACCCACTCAAACAAACAAAAAGCATTTTACTCAGTCAGATAAGATTACTAAATGCTGGATGAAACACTGTTTTGTGCATTATTTGGGTAAATAAAATAGTTCTATTATTCATACCTCCGCCTACCATTTATTATTACCGAAGGCATAGGGCATTTAAAAAAACAAAACAAATGTCATTCCGGTGTGCCACCCTTCCACAGTCTGTGCCCCGAGCTTGCCCCCCCAAGAAAAAATTTCTAGGACCGCCCCTGTTTCCAACACTGTGGATGCTCGGTTGTTTATTGCAGCAGACAGATAAACAATTAAACGGCTAAAGCCATCTATTCCACCGTGAATGACAAATCTCCAGCTTTTGGTAAAAAAGGGAGAGAAGATGGAAAGAGAAATCTAAAATATATAAGGCATCAGATAGCTAATTGAAAAAGGTTCATGCACAGCTTATTTGACACAAAAAAGGTATGGTACAAAGATGAAAAGATTTGGAGTGGGTAGAAAATCTCAATGTTTCATTTGTTCAAGTATTTAAAAACAGTTTTGAAAAATACCGTATTAATTTGTGGTTTCCATCTATGTGCCACATTGCATTTGGTGCAGGAACAGAATACTGCCTCCGTCTTAGTGTGCGATTGGCCAAGGCTCGCACTTCAGTCCCAATTGGGTCCACTCTTCTTAAGGAATCACATACTCTTTGAACTACAACAACAGCAAAAAAAAAGAAAGACAAACTACATAAAATATTAAAGGCACAAATCCGTGTTAACACAGATAATGCTGACAAAAGGTATGATTTCATTTATTAAATACCCCCCCTTTCTTTTTTTAAATATACCGCCATTCTTTTTTTAATCATCCATGTAAGCACTTTTAGCTACATTTTGTACGGAAAGCGTTATACAAATAAAGCTAATTATATTTGTTTGTTTCGGTTAAACTGATGCACAATACAGATTACTGAATACATTCATGTGGGGATCAACTTCATATCAAACTTACTTTGCACTCGTAATCCCCTGGCATGAAGGAATGCTTTCATCATTCTGTACCCTGTGTTTGGGTGACTGAGTTGGATTTCTGCAATGACGGCATCCAGCTCTTCATCACAAAGCGCTGAATACATGTCCGACATTCTAAACAAACAAAGAATAATTCCTGAAATTTTACTTGGCAAGAGCCAAAACATATATAATAATAATAATAATAATAATAATAATAATAATAATAATAATAAAAAACTTTGATTTGTACAGCGCTAAATCACAACCAAAGGCGTCTCAAAGCGCTTTATACAATCGTATAATATATGATATATGATATATTATATTATATATTATATACTGATATATGATTAAAAGCGTCCATTTTCACTGCAACCATTTTGACGTGTATTTGTTGTATCATTAGTGTTATTAGGTACAAGTGTTGCTGCGTTCATTGCAAGGTTAACGTCATTTGCGTCAAAAGATATGGAAAACAACTACAGTTAAGTTTAAAAGAAATGTGCACGTTTTGTAAATGGCAATTTCTTAATATTATTATTATTATTATTATTATTATTATTATTATTATTATTATTAATATTATTATTATTATTAGTGTTCTGTTAAGGTGAAACAACAAAGAAGCCTTTAAGTCTAAATTGTTTAATAAATAGGTTAAGAGCAGTTGGTGTAAGTATGAAAGTCATTTCATTTATTTGTTGCATTAAGAGAAGCATTTATAGAGCGTCGTTGCCACCTACTGGCATCTTTCGGTAGTATTTCTGTTGTAATTTTGAAGCGAACTTTATACCGGAAGTAAGACACGGGAAACACACTGCCAGCGTTTTCTGATGAGCACCCGTTCCTGTAAACCAGTGTTTGTGTGCCGCGAGATATTGTCAGGTGTGCCGTGGGAAATTATCCCATTTGTGTGCCTGTGCAGTCTAGCGCCTGGCAGAGTAATCATGTAGTACTCTTCCATACCAGTAGGTGGCAGCAGCAGGTAGCTAATTGCCACCGAAATATACGGGACACAAAGTGAAGTGCGTCCTGTATCAGTTCATTACGGTTTTTTAGTTGCCAAGTACGGGACAATCGCGTATTTTACGGGAGTAGACCACAGGCAGAAATCAAATGAGGTTTTGTCATTTTCCCTTAAAAACGGGACAAATTGTGTCCCGGGAGAGATTTTATTTTTCCCGGGACAGGTGGTGAAAAAAGAGAACAATTCTGGGAAAAACGGGACGGGTGGCAACACTACGCTGAACTTGTGGCTAAATCAAAAAAGTCCCACACTGTGGCAGAGCAATTAATACTTCCCGCCTGCAAAGCCATTGTAAATGAGACGCTCGGACCCGAAGCGGCTAAAGAAATAGCCAAAGTCCCTCTCTCAGATAACACAATCTCCAGACGTATTAATGAGATATCTGCAGACATCGAAAGTGTGGTTTTGGAGAAGATCCCTATCAGTAAGAAATTTGCCTTGCAACTTGATGAGTCTACTGATAAAAGTGTTGTTGCAGATTCTGAAGTCGACATTTCACTTTGATTTTCAGAGTGATGACACCCTGGAAAAACTCTCCATCATTATAAACTCTCCATCATTTATGCTCTATTCAGGTTGGAGTATTGCAGGTTGTCAAAGCTCAGCTGTGATTGGCTGCTCTCAGCTCTGAAGTCCAACCCCTCCCACCTCAGACACCTGGACCTGGATGGGAACCAGCTGCAGGATTCAGGAGTGAAGCCACTAATGGATCTTGTCCACAGCAGAGACTATCAACTGGAGAGTGTGAGGTCAGTACTGGTTTGGAACCATTGGATGATGGTTCCAGCACCAAAGCCAGTTGATCCCACAGCAGAGGTCCAGTGTTCCCAGTCACAGTGTGAGAGGAGGATGGTGACGTCCAGCTGCTCCTCATTCATCCAACATCTGCTGCCAAACTGCTTCTTCTCTCAGTTCACCACCCAATTATTGATCAGTTCATCTCCATCAGGCCTCAGTATCAGTCCAACACTCCATGGTCACATGACCTTCACATGTTCCACACTAGACATGTGACTGAGAGTCTGCTTCTTCTCACCAGTCACTCCACCATCTCCATCAACAGTCAGCGTCTCTGTGATGATGCGTTCAAGGACCCTGAGTCCTGACTCCTGCTGTCTCTTCTTCTTTCTACAGGTGGAGGTGAGGGAGGATGAGGAGGAGACTGAAGAGGAGCGCTCCATCTACTGGTGGCTGACAGAACTACAACAAGTGGAGCCAAACAGCAAGCTGTGTGTCACGACTAGTGATGGTGAGGTGAAGCCTCATGAGGCATTGAACCACTTGAGCCAACTGGTTCGAAGCTTCATGTGCACACGAAACCACCTACTGGCCAAATGTACAATCACAGGCAAGCTGTGTCTGAACCACGTGTGATGCATTGAATTTTTGTGTCTGTTATGTCTGTTGGGAATGACTGAATTGCAAAAAATGAATGACCAAATAATTTCTGTACATAAATTATATATATATATATGTTTTTTTTTTCTCACTTATTTATGATTGTTTTATGGGTACTGATGCCAGTGGTTATGGGGATGCTCCAAACAAATTTTGTTGTTAACTTTGTTCAACAATGACAATAAATAAATAACTTGACTTGATAACTATGTGTATGATACATTTTTTTTAATGTATTCTGTTTGTGCAATGTTTTTCTGAGAATGGCTTGGGTGTAATCAGGCAGATGACAGTGAAAGTGATTGTGGGACTTGGAAAAGGGCATAGATCAGGGGTGCTCACACTTTTTCAACATGCAAGCTACTTTTAAAATGAGCAAGTCAAAAAGATCCACCTCCTATAAAACAGGAAAACATATTCATTCAGAAAAATATTTGTAGTCCAATGATAAAGAAAGAAAGAGGATTAAATGGGTCAACATGTTCCCATGTGCATTTATGCTCATCATTGCACAGAAAACTCATGGTTTAAAATTGTTTAGGTTATATCTGCCTATGTTTGATTTTATCAATAAAAGTGTGTTTAAGTTAAGATGTTTTGCTGTATATTTTTGTGTTTTCCAGCGCATAGGTTAGGGATAATTGGTGTGTGTGTGTGTGTGTGTGTGTGTGTGTGTGTGTGTGTGTGTGTGTGTGTGTGTGTGTGTGTGTGTGTGTGTGTGTGTGATGCAGACGTTTTGCCAGCAGCATCTCCCAGGATCTCCGGCGCGTCTGCAGTGCGTGCGCACTTTGAAGCGCATTTTCCGAGCGAGGCGTCTCCATCAGTTTACGCCAGGATTGCAAGCTCACGCGACAACCCCGGTAGTTTTGCGTGTAAAACAACAGCGAAACTCTTTTTCCTGTCCCTGTCTGGTCTTTATTTGATCTGAATAGTGCCGAAGTCGATACGTCACATTTACCCTGGACACCCTTGTCCAGGGTGTCCCCTGCCTTCGCCCCAAGACAGCTGGGCGAGGCTCCAGCAGACCCCCGTGACCCTGAGTTCGGGACTAAGCGGGTATGGAAAATGAATGAATGAATGAATGTAAAGCACAGCACATATCAGAACAAAATCCAGCACATCGTACATTATGACCAAAATCAACCAGATCCACCGAGTTTTCTAATCCTGCCTGAACGATTCTACCTGCTGTAATTGACGCGGATCTCTCTCTCTCTCTCTCTCTCTCACACTCACTCCCTCTCTCCCTCTCTCTCTCCATGCGATAGACCCAAACTCCCTTCACAATTGACCAGTAGATCGCGATGGATGTAATGGGCACCCCTGGCATAGATGCTTGTGTAACATGGACATTGATGTACAGGACAGGGGGCTCCATCCTATCACCTCTCCTCTCCTCACTCTCTCCCTAAGCTCTCAAAACTATCTCCAAACTAAACGCTATCTAGTCTCAAAAAACTCCAAACTATAAACACTATCCAAAATCTAGTAATCCAAACTCTCTCCAAATCTCAGTTGACTGCAACTCTCCTACAATAACCCCCATTTTGAATGGAGCCTGAGGGGTCTATATAAACCGTTAAAATATGAATTGCATATATATATATATATATATATATATATATATATATATATATATATATATATATATATATATATATATATATATATATATATATATACATATATATATATATATATATATATATATATATATATATACATATATATATATATATATATATATATATATATATATATATATGTACATATATATATATATATATATATATGGGTCCACTTTTCTGCTGCAGCTGGCCATTTTCATTTTACACCGTCCAAATTTACAGCTCAGGGCACTGGGACGAATTCCAAATTGTGTGCAGATACAGGCCTACACTTCAAATAATTATGAGAAAAATCCAACGTAAAGAGAGCACTTCCATTAGGAAATAGTCAACATGAAATTTCGTCTTCTACTGACACCTGCTGGTCAAATTGAATAGTTGCAAATATTGGGAAGAAGTTGTCATCTAATTCTAATCCTAAACAATATGGCCATTCCAAGTCAAGTATTAAGACAATTAATCAGGTTTGTACTGCTTGATTAAACACATTCATCCCGTTCCAGTGCACTAAAACCCACTTCCCTTCAGGACCGTGTCAGCGAAGCCAAAACTTCCTTGAGTGACGCTGTTTCCCAGCATGCAATGCGAGCTAGCGATTCACAATACTATTTCATCACAAACTTGGATGTAAAAAATAAAAAGGGACGAAAAATGAAACTTCAGGAACACCAACCAATACAATGCAATACAAGCAGAACTGGGCCAAAGTTTTATATTACGTACACCATAATACAGCCTTCTGGTGGACAAGCCATACTATTTAATCCGTGTCCTCCTACGGTACTTCCGTGGGAGGAAGCTCATCGTAGACTTCACGTGCTGTGTGCTCGTCACTCCACCAATCACGGTTGAGTGAGTTAGTGAACGTAAAAGTCAACGTAAAAAGTCGTAACAGGAGAAGCTTGCTGCCGGAAATAATGTGCTACAAGTGGATGTGACCCTCACTGAACCCAATTCAGACGACTCTCCCTCCACTTTTTTTGTTTTGTATGAGCATTAAAAAAAAACAACAACATAATAATAATATGAATTTTGACCATGTATGTTTTGGAGTTCATTGAAAGAGGTTAATAAAAAAAAGGGGTGGGCTGCCATTTTCTTTGTCCCCTCTTTTCTCCTGTTTATTAAGTATGTAGGGAGGTTAGCCTTTCTGTATTTGGCTTCTCTTTCTTTCTTTAGTTAGTTCTTAAGGCGAGCTAGTTGGAGTTTGGTTTATTATTTTGGCCTGGGCCCACCCTGAAGCCTTTGCTGCCCACCGGTTAAGTTGTTTTGTTTATTTCATTTACTGATTCATAAATGTTTTTGTTGAAAACCGCCAACTGCAGTGAAAAATTAATGAGCCTTGGGAGTGGGGGAAGGTGTCCCACACGTTGCGTCTCGGTACGTCTCGGGACGTAACACGGAGTTTTCACCGTGACAGCAGGTTGAGCTCCTACCGTTTTACAGGTGACGTCGTCACGTTAGCCTGTTCCATCCCTGCTAAATTCTTTAAAGAACTACCGTTAGTAAACTTTTAAATTATAATACACTCTACACTAATTGTAATTTCCTGCCCGTGGTTCTATATTGCAACAGTTGACGGCTCATATCAGCAGATAAGCAGCAACAATCTGGGCATTGCGGGTGATTCATAAATATGTCATTTCTTATTAATTAGCCCATAAGTGTTGTACACCAGTGTGACACCAAATGCTTGTTGCTGACAGCAGTGAAGAAATGACACTCTAGTGGTTCTGCACATTAGTATAAATAGAGTGATTCTCTATCATTACATCACAGGACGGCGGCACTCTGACAGATTCCATGAACCTGGACACTGATGATCCAGACTCCGGTCCAGATGAGCCAACAGGCCACAGTGGAAACGGGTCAGAGCATGGACTGGCTGCTGAAAGGATCCAGGTAGGTGGCGCTGTCATCCCAAGTTGTGTGGTGTGGAGGATCGGGGCCAAAGTTCCAGATGCTCACAGATGTGACTGTGGATTCAGGAGGAGTGTTTGAAGGCTGGACTCCCAACAGTGATTGGCTGCTGAGGACCTCTCAATCACAATCAGGTTTTTTAGTGGCTGTGAGATTGAAAGTCAGATTGCATTGTCCAGGTAGGAGGACAGCAGTCAGCCATGTTTCACCTCCAGTCAACACGCAGTGGTTCACATGAAGGTCCAAGAGGCCTACAGACCTACACTGAGTCTGGACGTGGCAGTACAGTTGGATCATTGTCTTTGTTGTGTTGTTTGGTCATTGTGATCCAATGTAATGTGAGAGAAGGACGAGTGCAGTTATATTGGAGTGAGTTATTTAGAGTGTAATAGAAGTTATAATGCAGAGTCTGTTTTTATGAAATGTTCAATCACCTGGCAACCATCCATCCATCCATCCATCCATCTTCTACTGCCGTATCTGGAGTCAGGTCTCGGGGGCAGCAGCCTCAGCAGAGACCCCCAGACTTCCCTGGACCCAGTCACCTCCTCCAGGTCCTCCAGTGGGACCCCAAGGCTTCCCAGTCCAGCCCAGAGACCTGGTCCCTCCAGCAGGGTCTCCTCCTGGTGGGACATGCCTGGAACACCTCCCCAGGGAGGCGTCCCAAACAAGACCCCGAGATGCTGGAACTCCTCCCCCTGAGGCAGGGCCTCCCCACCGACCCAGAGAGGGCAAACCACCTCATATCCAGCATTGATTTATCTGTTGGTGATTCATTATAATGTATCATTTATTTTATTTAAATTATATTTGAACTGAATTGGATTTGTTTGTAAAAGTGAGATTTATTTTCATTGATTCATGTGGTTTATGTTGAGACCTAGTGGAGAAGTGGGTATGGCCTACAGAAGGTTTGAGTACACAAGTTATTTAGATATGGAGAATCCCCATGGCAGGACTTCAGGAGATATATAATCCAAGTGTTAAAGCAGCAGAAATGAAACCTCAGTTGAGGTCAAGGTTACACAGGTCAGAGGTTGTGATGGCTTTTATTGTCAGAATATTGAATCATTGAAATATAATGTTTGAGCTCGTAACAAAGTTAGGATGATATAACATAATTACATAAAATAAATGATCTGGTTTCCTTCTGATTCATTGACGTCCTTCTGAAATCTCCACACAAACATCTGGCAAGCATCAAAACCATGAATTATTTTGAGGGAAACTTCTTTTGTCTTACTTATAATTCAATAATGATTTGAGCTCCCATCACAGGTGTTGTGAATCACTTTATCTTTTCCACATGATTTCCTTATTTAAGATCATGAAGCAGAAATAAAGTCTCTTGAAAAGTATTTTTCACCTCCAAAATGAAGATGTTATAGAACTCTGAAGTGAGAGCAGAGCAGTGTGTTGTTGATGTGTGGAACCTTCATGCTGAGATGTTCCAGCCGTGGATGATGAGAGCAGAAGCAGTGGTTGTGTTGCTGCTGCCTTCACTGAGCAGCTGCTCCAAGTCCTGCTTCTTCCACTGAGGATTCAGCTCCACCAGTGGCTTCTGGGACGTCTCTCCCAGTAACCACAGCAGCTTGTAGGGAAAGGCAGTCCGCCAGCCACCAGGCTGCACTGGGGTCAAAGGTCGTGACACGCCCACACAGTGTTGGTGCGTGCAGCTTGCTGTTTGGCTCCACTGGTTGTAGTTCTGTCAGCCACCACTAGATGGAGCTCTCCTCTTCACTCTCCTCATCCTCACCACCACCTGCAAAGATAAGAAGAGACAGCAGGAGTCAGGACTCACGGTCCTTGAACGCATCATCACAGAGACGTTGACTGTTGATGGAGATGATGGAGTGACTGGTGAGAAGAAGCAGACTCTCAGTCACATGTCAAGTGTGGAACATCAGAAGGTCATGTGACCATGGAGTGTTGGACTGATACTGAGGCCTGATGAAGATGAACTGATCAATAATTGAGTGGTGAACTGAGAGAAGAAGCAGTTTGGCAGCAGATGTTGGATGAATGAGGAGCAGCTGGACGTCACCATCCTCCTCTCACACTGTGACTGGGAACACTGGACCTCTGCTGTGGGATCAACTGGCTTTGGTGCTGGAACCATCATCCACTGGTTCCAAACCAGTACTAACCTCACACTCTTCAATTGATGGTCACTGCTGTAGACAAGATCCATCAGTGGCTCCTTCACTGATGACTCCTTCAGGGGGTTCATATTCAGGTCCAGCTCTCTGAGGTGGGAGGGGTTGGACTTCAGAGCTGAGAGCAGCCAATCACAGCTGAGCTCTGACAAATTGCAGCCCCACAACCTGAACAGAGAATAAATAATGGAGTTTATAATGATAGAGAGTTTTTCCTGGGTGTCATCACTCTGAAAAACAAAGTGAAATGTCCACTTCAGCATCTGCAATCTGACCACTAGATGGGAGGATTTTACCCACTGTACCTTCAAGCACAGTTTCATTCATTACTGTCACAAACCAGTGTCTGCAAATTGAATTTCCAACAGCAGTGAAGTGAAAATCATGACGACAACAACAAGAGTGATAGAAGTTGTAGAGTGAAGAGGGTGAACTGACCTCAGAGTCTCCAGTTTACAGTCTGGACTCTGCAGAAAACCACTCAGCTCCTTAACTGATCCTGAAGATAGTTCTCAGCCAGGTCCAGCTCTCTGAGGTGGGAGGGGTTGGACTTCAGAGCTGAGAGCAGCCAATCACAGCTGATCTATGACAACCTGCACCTCTCCAACCTGAATACGGAATAAATGATGGAGAGTGTCATTCACAGTTGGGTGTCCGCGCGCACGCGTGCGTGTGTGTGTGCGTGCGTGCGTGAGTGCGTATGTGCGCATACGTGTGTGTGTGTGTGTGTGTGTGTGTGTAATTTAAAACCAGTTTTACACATTTCTAATGGAATCAAAGTGAATTCCAACAAACTCAATTCAAAGTCATGACAATAATAACTGCAGCAGAGTGAAGAGGGTGAACTGACCTCAGAGCCTCCAGTTTACAGTCTGGACTCTGCAGAAAACGTAACGATGTCAATAATCCATAAAAAACTCTTAAACTAAGACAATAAAATGGTTTCGTAATATTTATATCTTTATTAACTAAGAAAATACTTCCATTTGTAGCTCGCTTTTTCGTCGCCATCTTTTTCGAAGATGTCTTGGCGAAAATACGCAATGCCTTCTGGGTAGCCCTCACTGCCAAGGGTGGTCCCGGAGAATCTCAATATTGAGGGCGATACAGCCCTTAATCTCCTCCCTCAACTGGACGTTCTTAGAATCGGGACAGCATTTGCACCTAGCAGGGAGCGCGCATTTTTGAGATTGAGGGTTGAGATTGAGGGTTAAGGGAGGAATTGGAATTCACCCCAAGATCAACCACAACCCCGTGTTTTCTAATCATTGACTTCCTGCCTGAACCATTCTACCTGCTGTAAGTGACGAGGACTCCACTCTTAAAGCTCTCTCTCTCTCTCTCTCTCTCTCTCTCTCTCTCTCTCTCTCTCTCTCTCTCTCTCTCTCTCTCTCTCTCTCTCTCTCTCTCTCTCTCTCTCTCTCTCTCTCTCTCTCTCTCTCTCTCTCACCTAATGGGCACCCCTGTTTCAAACCCAGTTTCACTCATTTCAAACACAAACCAGTGACTGCAAACTGAATTTCTAACAGCAGTGAAGTGAAAATCATGACAACAACAACAAGAGTGATAGAAGTTGTAGAGTGAAGAGGGTGAACTGACCTCAGAGTCTCCAGTTTACAATCTGGACTCTGCAGAAAACCACTCAGCTCCTTCACTGATGAATCCTGCAGTTGGTTCTGACCCAGGACCCCTGGACCCCTGTCCAGGATACCTGAATATCACCTGATCACCTGAATAGAGAAGAAATGATGGAGAGTTTAGAATCAAAGTCAAATGTCGACTTTAGAATCTGACACTCAACAAAGGAGAGAGGGTGAGTGAATGAGCGCTGCAATCTGAAATCTGACCACCAGATGGCAGGATTTTACACTCTGTAGTTTCAGATTTAAAATGAAATCAGCTTTATGTCTCTTTATTTGATCTGAGCAGTGCAGAAGCCGATTCGTCTCATTTACCTTTGACTGTAAAATCCAGCACATATAAAAACAAAATCCAGCACATCGTACATTATGACCAAGATCACTGAGTTCCTGCCTGAACCATTCTACCTGCTGGAAGTGACGAGGACTCCACACGATTGACCTAATGGACACCCCTGCTTCAAACCCAGTTCCACTCATTTCAAACACAAACCAGTGTCTGCAAATTGAATTTCCAACAGCAGTGAAGTGAAAATCATGACGACAACAACAAGAGTGATAGAAGTTGTAGAGTGAAGAGGGTGAACTGACCTCAGAGTCTCCAGTTTACAGTCTGGACTCTGCAGAAAACCACTCAGAACCTTCACTAATGAATCCTGCAGCTGGTTCTGACTCAGGTCCAGCTCTCTGAGGTGGGAGGGGTTGGATTTCAGAGCTGAGAGCAGCCAATCACAGCTGAGCTTTGACAACCAGCAGTACTCCAACCTGAATAGAGAAGAAATGATGGAGAGTTTATAACGATGGAATTTTACCAGGGTGTCATCACTCTGAACATCAAAGTGAAACGTCGACTTCAGAATCTGCAACAAAAGCAGTCTGCAATCTGACCACTAGATGGGAGGATTTTACCCACTGTACCTTCAAGCCCAGTTTAGGGCGTGTTTTCATTGCCTTGCCTCACCAAGGTTCGCCTCGGTACGATTGCGTTTTCATTGGCTCTGTGATTACGAGACCGTGGGCGGAGTCGACACGGTAAAGCGGGACAATGTTTTCCCCTGCATCACTTCTGTGCGATACACAACAGCGCAGCGATGGACAAAGTAGAAGTTGTTTCATACCTGCTGCTCGGTCTGTGGTTGCTTTTCTGTTCAAGAAAGAACACTTTCCCTCACTGAAGTCACAGTTGATCATTTATGCAGCAACATTTATAATTTATTGTTTCGTTTTCCATGCGAGCAAATGTGTAGTTCAACCTTCATATTTTCACCAAAAGTAAACACGAGATGGATACAACGGGAAATAGCGTTTATTTAAAAACAAACAAACAGAAAAACAGACAGTAAACACGCCTCCTTATTTGAAATAGCTGCCCTCGCAAGCCAAGGACGACTTTGTTATATGCCGCGGTGTTTGAGGCTTCCTCGCGGCCAAGAGCCACGTCCTCTCGACGAATCAGTATTTCTTCTCTCCTCAAGACTCCTGGGGTTCCCTAGCTTACCGCGCCTCACGCAGGAGCAACTCGATTTGTTTTCTTTACCGAGCGCTTCGCCATTTGCTGTTTGTCGTTTTCGTGAATATGGTTGAACACACTCGCGACGTCGAGGGCATTCCCGGTTCGCCTGCCTCTCCCCAAAAGACGAAAGTAAACATGTATTGAAAAAGCTGTTTTCAAAAACTGTATACACATAAATGTATTTGTACAACACCAATAGTAGCTACTTGTATTCACGGTAAAATGTACCTGACACGGAAGTTCTGTGTCAAAGGAGTTGGCGTGGATGTCCGCTCTGACAGGGAACATCGACGCGGACACGGAGCCAATCCAGTGCCCTGCTCGTCGCTACGTCACCACTAAACTCGCTTCGTCTTGCTCGGACCCTGGGGGATTGAGGTACCAAAACAGCGCCCCCTACAACTGTGTAGCGGCCAGTGCAAACACCCTAACACCATACCATGGCGAGGCGAGGTGAGGCAATGAAAACACGCCCTTTCATTCATTATCAAAAAAAGTGTCTGCAAATTGAATTTCCAACAGCAGTGAAGTGAAAATCATGACAACAACAACAAGAGTGATAGAAGTTGTAGAGTGAAGAGGGTGAACTGACCTCAGAGTCTCCAGTTTACAGTCTGGACTCTGCAGAAAACCACTCAGCTCCTTCACTGATGAATCCTTAAGGTGGTTCCAACTCAGGTTCAGCTCTCTGAGGTGGGAGGGGTTGGACTTCAGAGCTGAGAGCAGCCAATCACAGCTGAGCTTTGTCAACCAGCAGTTCTCCAGCCTGAATAAAGAATCAATATTTGATTTCTTCCATGGTGTAAATGTCATATTCAGAGTCATTTCTCCCTGTTGATGATCCAGATGTGCAGCTGTTGGGATCACTGAGTCATTCAGTGACTTTCCTTGCTCCTTCAGACGTTCAATGGCCAAGTCAACAGCGCGGTTCAGTCTAAGCCAGTAGTCAAAGGCATCCTCACCCTTCCCAGGAAGAGTGGTGTAAAAGTCTGCTAATGGGAGTGGTGAACACGGAACAGAATCAAAGTGCTTCCGCAAGAGACCATAAATGGCATCGGGATTACAGGTGATGTTAATACCACTGTTCCTGGTCCCAAACCTGACAACATCCTTTGCTTTGCCACCAAGATGAACAAGGATCTCCTCCGCTTGTTCCTCAGGTTGCAGATTCCCCCTCTTAATGAAACTCCTCATGAGCTCCTCCCACTCCTGGACGGAAACAGAGTCTGAGTTGTCTCCTCTGAAGCAGGGGGGCTCCTTCAGCTTTCGATGAGGGACATATTGCAAATGGGACACGTCAAAAGCATTTGTGGCAGACACATTTGCATGGCTCGGTCGAGGGGTAGCACTATGTAAAGGGGAACTGGCTAGCATATCAGCATGGGCAGGTGAAGGGGCAGCACTGAGTAAAGGGGTAGTGACAGATGCACTGAGGTGAGAGATAATGTCCTGTGCCACCCGCTGGCTGACCTGTTGAATCAATGCATCACCCATCTGACCTACAATACTAGCAGCAATAACATCAGGGGTAGGTGCAGGGGAACACATGCTGTGCCTGTCCGGGACAGGGGAATGCGTGCCCTGGCTAGCAAGGGCATGAGGGTTTGCATCTGAGTTGGGGGGAGGGATAACACCAGTACTGAGCAAGGGGCGCCCAGGTGTACACTGATTACCCAACACTACACCACCCCCCTGAACAGGACTCTCAAACAGTAAACTTAAAGGATGCATAAAACCCCTCCCTCTGCCAGCACCAAAAGGAGTTACAAAAACATTACCCTGAGGATTACTCATCTTTCCAAAAAGTTAACAAAACACAATACCACAAAACAAAAGGATGAAACCACAAAAGGCCTAGACTGGAAACTGAAAAAAAAAAAAGAAAAAAAAAATCAAATAAAAGTACATAAACCCTCTATCTGATGTCTAACACTGCACAAAAGCAACACATCTGACCGACTTCAGTGACCGCAGATGAACAGCAGCAGCAGAACAGTCCCCGGGTCGCTCTGCAGCATCGGTAGCACAACAAAAGAGTCTCGAGTCACGGCACCAATGTGACCTCTCCTATTCTGTCCTGCTTGCTGTATAATGAAGACTTGCAGAAGTCAGGTGTGGAGCAGCAGTTTATTCTCTGAAACAGAATGGGACACAACCATAACTTGCTCCGTGAAACTTGGTCACCTCCTGCTTCATGGGCTTCCTCTGTACTGAAGTAGTGATCGTATAGTTGTTGTTTCTACAATACAAATAATATTAAAAATAAAATACATTTTCCTACAAAATACAAAAAAATGACATTCGCAATTTCAATAATTCGCTCCATAAAGCTCCATTTTTATACACTGTAACATTCTTCCAGTTACACACACATACCTGAAACAGAATGGGACACAACCATAACTTGCTCCGTGAAACTTGGTCACCTCCTGCAGAGACAACGTGCTCCGTATGAGAGCTGTGTCCTGCTAATGGACATGCTAGCATGCTAATCGTTTTTAATAGCAATAAAAAAAAAAACGAACTTTGCTAAAAAAAAAAAAAAAAAAAAAAAAAAAATTAAATGAAAGACACCAGCACACATTTAAACACTGAAACACAGTTAGATGAAGCATAGCTCAACTTATTGCATTAATTTCTGTCTCAGCAGGGAGGAGACCGTCTCACCTGCTTCATGGGCTTCCTCTGTACTGAGGATCACCCAGAATGCAAAGCGCTAACTTCAAAATAAAATACAAAATAAAATAAAAATAAAATATAAAGAGCCATGGCTGTGCCCCAACCAAGTTTAACATGATTGAACACAATTTATTTTGTGTGTGTGTGTGTGTGTGTGAGAGAGAGAGAGAGTGGATGACGTCTTGCAGGTGCGGTCCTGGATGTCGGCTGCTGATTGGACGCGCCACGGCTGAGAAGGAGGAGCAGTCGAGCCAGCCTGACTGTCATCCCTCCTCCGCTCCCAACTCTGCAGTTAGTCACTTCTGAAATGGTGTTAGAGCACGCAGCCGTAGGTAGTGATGGCCGATGGAGGCTTTGTTGAAGCTTCGACACTTGTTTCAAAAAATGGTTCATTACTCGAGGCTTCAATGACACAGTGCTCGAGGAGGTCATCTAGTGCTCAATAAAATGAAGTGCAATAGAAACGTGTTCATTGTTTCATAGGTTGTTTGGGATTTGATTCGCCATGCATTCTTGTTGGACAACACTACATGCTTGTATGGTTCAATGCTGACACAATAAAATAAAAATGAAAAATAAAGACAATGTCTCTTTTTTGGCACGACTGATTGTAGTAGACTATAGCTCTATACTTAGCCTGACAGTTTGTGCAATGAATTATATTATATCCTAAAACAAGACTAAATAGCCCATAGTTTAAAAATATGTTCAATAGTAAGTGTTCAGTGGGTGAGATGTCAAATGCAATCTATTTAAAATGTAGAATAGATGAGCTAAATAACACATATATAATACACGTTGATGGGAATTGAACCGTCGCCTCAGTCTTGCAAGTCCAAGATTGTCATAATGTACCACAGACCCAAATCACACTCCCTTTTTTCATCGAAGCTGTTTGAGTAGCGTTAGCACACCGTGATTCCTCATCAACTACAGGCCTACACTTCAAATAATTATGAGAAAAACCCAACGTAAAGAGAGCACTTCCATTAGGAAATAGTCAACATGAAATTTCGTCTTCTACTGACACCTGCTGGTCAAATTGAATAGTTGCAAATATTGTGAAGAAGTTGTCATCTAATTCTAATCCTAAACAATATGGCCATTCCAAGTCAAGTATTAAGACAATTAATCACGTTTGTACTGCTTGATTAAACACATTCATCCCGTTCCAGTGCACTAAAACCCACTTCCCTTCAGGACCGTGTCAGCAAAGCCAAAACTTCCTTGAGTGACGCTGTTTCCCAGCATGCAATGCGAGCTAGCGATTCACAAGACTATTTCATCACAAACATGGATGTAAAAAATAAAAAGGGACGAAAAATGAAACTTCAGGAACACCAACCATTGCAATACAAGCAGAACTGGGCAGAAGTTTTATATTATGTACACCATAATACAGCCTTCTGGTGGACAAGCCATACTATTTAATCCGTGTCCTCCTATGGCACTTCCGTGGGTGGAAGCTCGTCGTAGAGGTCACGTGCTGGTTGCACGTCACTCCACCGATCACCTCGGGGAAGGTCGTTGCCCTTGCAGGGTACCTGATTCAGGTGAGTATATGGAAAATATGGGTCAATGTGGTCAGTCGTAACAAGAGAAGCTTGCTGGCAAAAATAATGCACTACAAGTGGATGTGACACCTTTTTCTTGTTTTGTATGAGCATTTAAAAAAAACAACAACATAATAATAATATGGATTTTGACCATGTATGTTTTGGAGTTCATTGAAAGAGATTAATATATATATGTATATATATATATATGTGCGTGTGTGTAACTTTAACTAACTTATCTATTTCTATCCATCTATCAAACTTACTATCTAGGGATCTATCTACTACTAACTCTCAAAAAACTAACGGACAACCAAGAGCAACAAAACCAACCTACTGCAATTCGTATATTTTAGTGTGTGTGTGTGTGTGTGTGTGTGTGTGGGGGGGGGGGGTTAAAATGAGCACAGTGATGGTTCCGCAGCATAAAGTGTATCTTCAGTCGTCGATTGTATGTGTGGGAGTCCCTCAGGTTCAGCCCAGCTGATTTAGTGTTCGGTGAGAGGACCCTTGCGTCTGTTAAGGGGTAAGTGGCTTTCCGATGTTAAACGAGTAGAGAATAATGTGTTAGATTACGTAATTTTTTTTCCGTGAACGCTTGCATCGTGCTTGTGAAACTGCTCACCAAACTCTTGTCGCCAGCCAGTCTAAAATGAAGCGGCAGTTTGACAAGAAAGCTGTGGCTCGAGTTTTTGAGACAGGCGTTGTGTGTTGGTATTGTTGCCGTTACCCGGTTCCGGTTTGCAGGCTGGTTTTTCTGGTCCGTATGTCGTGGAGCCCAAACTTTCCGATACAGATTATGTAGTGCACACTCCTGATAGAAAACGATCATCCCGCGTCTGCCACGTCAAAATGTTGAAAAGTTACGCCCGGTTCACACAGGACGTGGAAGCGCCGCGAATCGCCAAGCGCTTCCATTCAGCGCCCATGTTAATCAATCAGTGCGTTTACATGCAGAGCTTAATCGGACTAAGCAATCATTCGGTTTTCTCGTCCAATCGGAGTTCTCACCTTGGTCCCCGTATACATGCAGCTGAGAAAAATTCAAATTATTGACGGGTCCTCCTCCCAACACTAGGGGGTGGAGTGAGTCTTTTCAGCCGGTCAGCTGCTTTCGGTTGACATATTAAATCTATTATGATATGGAACGATAGTTCATAATGTACGTGTTACTTGCTTTGCAGATAAGGTGTACCCTATTTCTTGTGCTCCTGGTTATTTTCAAAAGGCAGACAAGAACGTTGTTTGCTGTTGGAGGGCTACAACAACACTTCGATGCTACGCTTTGTGCCGTCGCTACGGACCCCAAACTCTCGTTCTTGTTGGATTCGGGTTCGGAGCACACTGGTGGGAGAGTTTGTGTACAGGTTTTGCAAAGGAACAGTGTCTTCAGTTATACACACGCTCATTAAAGTGCCGACCGTGGAGGAAGCTGGTGCCGCTGCACGCCGTTTCCAGCAGAATAACAGCGAAATTACCCAAATAAAAACAAATCAGGAAAACATCTCTTTGCTGTGCTTTTATTTACAAAGTTAAAATTCTTCTAACTTACAAAAAATGTGAACGAAAAGGTAGAAATATAAATACGAAGGAATACATATTTGTTCAGGGGTGCGCAAAGCCGGAGCCCTGCATTTGCTGCGCTACCCTTTTTAAAAAGGTCTCCGTTGCGCGTTATTTTAATATGTCCATCTCTTTTAGAAGAGAAAGCATCGCCCCGGTCTCATCCTCTCTCTAAATGTCAACATTCTTATTCGCGTTTGCCAGGTTGTTTCGCGCCGTCTGTTTTGTTAGACGACGTAGTTGTGCGGTCATGAGTCGCGAGAGCGAGGCGTGGCGCATGCGCACTCGCATTGTCCAGTTAATAGTCCGATTAAGGTGTATACATGGCAGAGAAATTCGAATTCCAATCGCATTATCTGGGTGTCTCAATCGTAGTTCTCCGATTCCAATCGGAGTTCTCAAACTCCAATCATAATCGGAGTAAGGTGTTTACATGCACGTGAGTTCTCCGATCATAATCGGACTAAGGCAATAATTCGATTTTCTCTCGTGCCATGTAAACGCACTGAATGTAGTGGTTCAGACCAGACGCGAACAGGCGAACGGCTCGTGCCATTCATTTCAATGGAAGCGGGAGCGCCGCGCCAACGAATTTCGCGAGCGAGGCTCCAACTGGTTCACACCAGACGCGAACAGCTCCGCGACGGTCGACAAGCGCTTCTGCTCAGCTGCAGTCTTTTTTTCACTCCCACTTTTTCACTTTTTTTTTTTCTTTAAAAAAAATAAAATAAAAAAAATCATTTTCGTCATCGCCCCCCCTCGCCCCGTAGCCAGCCCGCTCCATAGCTCACTTTTGTGCGTGTGTGTGTAAATAAATAGAAATACGCACTCAGGTGTCCATCTCAAGACAAAGACCTCTTTCATAATGATCATTGACCGGCATCTCTAGGATCAAACAGACGTATTTTGATCAAGTCTTCCTCTGTGTGTGTGTGTGTGTGTGTGTGTGTGTTTAATCTCTCTCGCACTCTGATACAATGTACTGACAAATATAACATACAAATATGATATATGATCGAATTTGTCATTGGGTTTTTATTTTGAAATTAGTTTATTTTGAAAATTCACCGGATTTTCTCGTTTTTATTGAGCGACTTCCTGTACTATTGACGAAGATCGCTCGCGGCTCGCGCACGAAATAGAGCAGACGCCGAAACAACAAATGCATGCCGCGAGCCGCGCAACCACCACATTGATTAACGTGGGCGCCGAATGGAAGTGCTCGGCGGCGCTTCGCTTCCACGTCCAGTGAACTGACGTTAAATGCATGGCGCGATCCGCAAGGGGAGCCGCGCGCCTGTTCGCGTCTGGTGTGAACTACTACATTGCTTAACATGGGCGCCGAATGGAAGCGCTCGGCACTTTGCGGCGCTTTGTGGCGCTTCCGCGTCCAGTGTGAACCGGGCGTTACGTCGCTAGGAAAAATGTGTCGCCTGAGCCTCCGCCCCCTCCGTGCCCATTGGCCGAGGGAGGGCTCATGAAAAAAAAAAAAAAAAAAAAAATCGGTGTTCATTCGGCGCGCCTGGGAAACTCTGAAATTATGAATAACTTAAGCTCATTTTTGTCCCATTTGCCTGCATCAGCCCGTCATGATATTGTTAAATTAATTGAGAGCCACCCACTATTGTTTTCTGACCACCCCCGCCGTACGTCAGTTTTGCACCATGACATAGAAGTAGAGGGACATGCCACAAGTAAGCAGCACGCACACAGAGTCAATTCTGGGAAGTTAAGAAAGAAGCTTTGGCTCTCGTTCTGACAATGCCCATCTTGATGTTAATTTGGGGTCAGGTTTTTACAGACTATAATGCCCTCGTGGCCCTGGATAGGATGCGCAATCAAACCAGCCGTACATGCGGTGGTCTCTGCTCCTGCAAGACTTCAATCTCCAGATTTGCCACAGGAAGGGGGGTTGATAATGTGTTGGCAGATGCGTTATCATGTGTACATGTGGACTAGCTGCGGAATTCTTATTTCAGGGGAACTGAGGTTTTTCTTGTTTAGTTTTGTTTGTAGGTATGTTAATAGGGTTTAGTTCTTAAGAGAGGGGGTGTTATGACCAACAGGTGGGTCTAGGTGCCTCTATCTAAATAACTATTACCAATTTTAAACGTTTAGTTTTTTACTACTACACAAATGTAAAGCCAAACAACATACGCTTACAGAAACTCACACAACAAAATATGAATTAAAATGTGTAAAACAAAAAGAAAAAAAAATCAGCATTCAGATAACAGTTTTGTCCTTTAGTGAAGATTGACAATGAGAAAAACCAAGAGCCTCATCTTTGTGCGGCTGATCCTGTTTCTTCTCTCTGTAAATATCTGCCCTGTTTTGGAGAAGATTCTCTCTGAGGGGACTGATGTT
Source organism: Nelusetta ayraudi (assembly GCF_046127955.1). Classification (NCBI taxonomy): domain Eukaryota; kingdom Metazoa; phylum Chordata; class Actinopteri; order Tetraodontiformes; family Monacanthidae; genus Nelusetta; species Nelusetta ayraudi. The sequence goes on from NW_027466084.1 coordinate 5,856,839, forward strand.
GCTACAATGCACAGTCTCCATGCCATCACATGTGTAAGGCGTCGGTAAATTGAAGCCTGCAGTTTGCAGTTGCAGCTGTTGCACGACAAAACGGGTCAACCAACCCGACAATCGACCCGGGTGATAATCGGCTCCGATCGGCTTGCGATGGAATTGGGACACCCGGGACAACACCACCTTTTTTTTTACCTGCCGCACGGAATGACGTTGAGCGTAACGTACGCTAAATCATAATATCGCGCCAGTCAAGGTCATATCGCGGGCCTGTCCCGCTCACCAGATATCCAAGAAGGTTGGTGAGGGCTGAGCGGGCAAAACCTTTGGTGACTAAGTACCGAAGGGGTGAATTTTTTCTCTACCTTTTTGCGCCTGAGTAAAAAAAGGGGGCACAGGGACGCCTGTGCAGCTACAAGTAATAAGTCTAGACAGGGATGGGGAAGAACCAGAGCAAAGTGGCTGCTGCAGTTCCCCAGGGGGGACAAATTGTGGACGATATGCGGAAAAAATACGGTCCAGATTGTCTTGATATGTTGGATGTTTGGGTTGAAAAGTATGGTTTCCCAGAGGGGGGGTCACTGAGTATGGAGGAATTGAGAAACCACCGGGATAAACTGAATATAGCCGAGGGAAAGGTTACAAAAAAGAAAAACCCAAACAGGTGGGAGATTCAAATCATCAAAGATCATGAAAGGTGTTGTTCATTCTGGAAACCTGAAGCAGAGGTCAGGGACAGGAAACAAGTAAAGAAACGTGTGAACAGCGCTAGGCGCTGGAGCACAGGGGTGACAGAGATAACGGCAGAGGGTGCACACACTCACACACACTCCCCAGAGGAGGGAGAAAAGGAGCCGCTCACACACGAGCATTCAAATGCACCAAATCGTCTGTATCTTTCTCTTACAGGCCCGAGGGACCCTCTCCTGGACATGCCTGTCTTCCCTCCTCCCGCCTGCCCTCATCCAACGCTACCACCGTACAACCCTGCGCACTCCAGCACCGACGCCGCAGCGTCGCCACGTTCATCAGGACTGCTGTCAACCAAAGGGCCAACCTCATCACTGCTTTCAGACAAGGGCTGCTCCCACAGATCGCCAAAGCAGTTAACAGAAGCTGCTGCGTGGGGATTGAAGATGCCCGGCTGAAGGGAGGTCCGACGTCATGCAGTGCACGCTGAGAGGCTTCTGCAGGAGGCCAGCGATGCAGAGGACAAGAAGATAAAGCGTGCCTCCCTCACCATGATGAAGCACCTCAGTGACACGGCGAGACGGCCCTACAGGAACAACGACAACCGATGAAGGGCGACTAGCGGAGACAGAGGCGAAAAGGGGGCGTGCCACATCTGCGGCCGCATGGGTCACTGGGCCAGAGAATGCCCTGACAAAGGAAGACACCGCGGGCAGAACCATGCCCACCGCAGCCAAGAGAGTGATCGCGAGGACCGGAAAAGAGGATCCAGAGGGGACCAGGACGTGTTTATGTAGCATAATTGTGGCAAAGCACTGTTCCTGCTTTTGTTGTGGTTTGTGGCGTGTGTGAGAGTGATCAGTGAGCAGGGTGCAGTTACCCACTTCTACCAGTGGAGGTCGTGTTCGCCCCGGGGAATAACGCTAGAGAGGTCTCTCAAGTGGCTCGTGAGACCTATGTGGAGCGAACCGTCGTAGCGGACGTTAACGTGTGTGTTGTCTGTTGTGCTTCCACAGGTGAGAAGGGGAAATGGTTGAAAATAAGAGCAAATGTATGTGTGGCTGTTTCGTAATTGAAGTCTGAGATCGAGGGTATGTGAGTTAAATTTACGTTTTGAATGTATCGTCTCCGAGTGATTACCTAGTGAAGAGGAAACAACGGCTAGCCCGTTGCTAGGTTACCAGGAGGCGGGGTTGACGCTCGGTTACGTTAGTGTTCGTTTAACGTTATGGGATGTTTATTCAGTAGAAATGTGAATATTTAAATGTATACGAGTAAGATTGAATGTGGGAAACGACATGATTAATAAGTTCAAGTCGAAGTCGGGTATGGATCTGTGTTTTGAAATGTAAAAAGTAGATAACGCTCGAGAGGAAGTCTCTCAAGTGGCTCGTGAGACCTATGATTACTATGTTTGGTTGCATTTCCCTGGCAGGCAAAGATAGATGGAAGAGACATCCTTCTGGGTGGAAAATGGGACTGGCTTGTCTGTTTGTCTGTGGATGGTGGAGGCTCGCTGGGCTCATCAATCCGTCCATCCATTCACCTTGTTCGTCTCATCCTGACTGCAGCACGCCACTGTGGAGGCTTGACATAACACACATTAGATTAATAACAGAAAAGCAAAATGTGACTGATGGTGTATTATTTAGTGTGCTTCAGTTATAATTCTCATAATAATGACTGTTTTGCTGGCTTCACACAATATATATAATTGGCCTGTCTTAGTTAAAAGCCCACTCACCACGACAAGGTGCAGGCCAAGAGTGGGAACACAAACACAGACCAGAAACGAACAGGACAAATCCAGACACGACTACAAAAAACACAAACACAAATAACACTAATATCACTTTGACCACTATCTTTTTTCACAAGAACTTTTATTTCTTTACAAATTGAACCTTAGATTGTGTCACAACAAACTAAATAAACCCTTGAAACACCCAACAAAACATGAAATAACACTTCATCAATATTATAATGAGTATCCTCATAAATGATTTCAAGATAACTTTCAACACTTTCTTACAATTTTTTTTTTTACGTCTGCCGTAATGATTTTCAAGTTTTTTTCATGTGAATATTTGAACATTGAACATGTTAACTGAACAGTCAATGTAAAATCCCTTCATTGTTGCTCTGACCTCTTCATCATTTGTGACCTCTTCATCATTGGTGATCTGTACATCATTTGTGACCTCTACATCTACATCAGACACAGTATGGCTGTCACATGGTTCCTGAATCACGAGAAAACTGTCTTCTTCCAAGATCTCTGACACCTCTTTACATTTTTTAGAATATGTGTGGTCAAAGATTTGATCAAAATCACGTGTGTGTGTGGGTGTGTGTGTGACTCACTTACCTTTTGTTTGGTAGACATGCTCTTACCTGATTTGAAGAAACTAAAAATGGTTGGGACAGCTGTTGACGTTAGGCACTTTCTCTCACCACGCAAAATGAAAGATTTCTCCTCAAAGTGAAGAGCACACAGCCTGGAGTTGTCATTGGGTGTCCAGTTTTTTCTTCTCACATTTTCCACCCATTTGTGCAACCTTTTTCTGTCCCCAAAAGGAAAGCTGTAAAAAGCAAAACATTCCAAAAATAAATGTACAATATTTTTTTTTGTGTAATTTTACTTAAAATTGGGTATGCAAACATATTTAACTAATTTAAACTTAAACACAATGCAGACAGTTGTGCAGAAAGTTTAGTGTTAGCTAAAATATCGGGCACACAGACGTACTTATTATGTATACATTTCTTTCCATTGTAACAGGTCACTACCAGATCTGCAATCCATTACCTAGAATTGGTTTTCCTTAAACTGATGTACAGGATTACTAATCTGACTTTGATGGGCAAATTTGACAACAGAATACAATTATGAAGCACTAAAACACAGGACCACAAAACAATTAAATGCATGATGAAATAATGATATGCTTTGTTAAATGAAATAAAAGCGCTGCCGCCTCACAGCAAGAAGGTCGTGGGTTCGATTCCGGGGCCCGGACCTGGGACCGTTCTGTGTGGAGTTTGCATGTTCTCCCTGTGTCTGCGTGGGTTCTCTCCGGGTTCTCCGGCTTCCTCCCACACTCCAAAAACATGCATGTGAGGTCAATTGAACGTTCTAAATTGTCCGTAGGTGTGCATGTGAGTGTGAATGGTTGTTTGTCTCTATGTGGCCCTGCGATGAACTGGCGACTTGTCCAGGGTGTCACCCTGCCTTCGCCCTAAGACAGCTGGGATAGGCTCCAGCAGACCCCCGTGACCCTGAATAGGAATAAGCGGGTATAGAAGATGAATGAATGAATGAATGAATGAAATCTTTATTGAATGAATGACACATTTTATTTCACTCGTTGTTTATGTAATTATTATTTTTTGCTCCATAGCTTTCATGATTCAGCATTACATGTTAAGAGTGATGAATTGCATGAAAAGAGAGAGCACTCACTGATAAATTAACATGGTATACTGTTTAATTCCATGAGGACGACAAAATATTTACAAATTTGTGTTAGCTACACACATCGACAGGTGCAAGAGAAAGGGAGGAACTTTCAAGATCGTTGAGTTTTTATTTTTTATTTTTTTAGTTCTGATGAAATAAATAGACCAATCATTTTATTACTTTGTCTGCTTTCCAAAGAGATTATTAATTAAAAAAAATAAGTGTGGCAGTGCTGTTATGGTCCATAGAGAGTTGCTTCAAAGAATTATCATTTATTATTCAGTGGCACATTGCTCACTTGTTTAATACACAAATAATAGTATATTATTATAATAATACTATTTTATTAATATAATAATAATAATAATAATAATAATAATAATAATAATAATAATAATAATGATAATAATAATAATAATAATAATAATAATCATTATTATTGATAACATTTTGAAACAACAATCGTCAGTTGTTCCGTAAAAAATACATTCATTTCCATGTTGAATTTTGTACTGTTCGTGAGCGCGCACGTCTGTCAGTGACGATCTCCACACTGACACAACTGCGCATGCTCTATTATCCCATCAATGCGGAAGTCAAAAGGTTTTTGGGAGCCATGCGCTGGGTGAGCAACTTCATTGAAAGGAATGGGACGCCATCTTGGACTCTGGGGGCTTGCCGCACTGTGACGCAGGTTGTGACGTAGCGGGCCGGCGACGCCGACAGGTATGATGTGAATGATTGATAGCTACCATTCGTTCCTGTTAGCGAGAGGATTAAAAACAAACAGACACCATAATGGCATCAAAATGGAGTTATCCCAGCGGTGCGGAAAAACGGAAGGAAAAGAAAACTGATCAAGAAAAACTTGCAAAGGGGAAAGTTAAGTTATTTGTTTGTGATGTGGGCTGGAGAGGTGGAGGTGAAACGCTGTTGTCCCCCCCCCCAAGTTTGTTTATTTGTCCTGCTAGCCAGCTAGCTAGTGTCGGATAAATGTTAGCTGGCTGGCTAATATTTGTTCGTCATGAATCAGCGTTTTTGTTTGTTTTATGAAAGTTGACCATATCCTGTCAAGTTGGCCTATCCTGTCATGGGAATGACTGATTGACTCCACACCCGTTCATTCACATTCTAACAGGGAGGGAGGGAGGGAGGGTATGTTGTAGTTGTTGTTGTAGTCAGTCCCCTGTTATTGTTCAGTGGAAGTTGTCTCTCACATATTTGACTCTTAATGTTATTTTAGCCTTAACTTAGGATGAATTTACTAAGCTTAGTTTGTATTTTGTAGGCCCTTCATTAGAAATGTGCTACTGTTTTATAATTCAAAGAAATATTTTATGGAAATACTTTATTTGGCATGGTGTTGACTATTTTAGACTATTGTGGCAGTGGGTCATTTATCTTAGTTTTATTACTTTAACTAGTACAGTGTGTAAAGTAATGCCAAAAACTCTTAAAAGTGACAGTTTTGTAATTGGGTAAAAGCTTTAAAGGGACACTGCAATCATAATGTTTAATTTAAAAACAAATACATTTTTAATTTTCCTATATTACTGCAACATCACTGTAATAATAAAATAGGAAAATGTGCTTCTGATCTGTTTTGCTTGATGATCTAGTGAGCTTTGTCTCTGCAGGAGCAATTCTAAAATATGTTGGCGCTGCAGACATTGAGCCCGAGGGATCTCCCGAACATCCTGACCAGGAAGCTCCAGGACCAACACGTTCCTCAGAACCTCCTTCTGTCCAGGTGAATAATGTGTGTTATTCTTAGTAGCTAAGCTGATAAGTGTGGGACGAAGCTAAGGCAATTAAGCATTATTTTAATTGTTGGTTTGCTTTTTAGTGTTGCACTTGTTGGTTTGTTGGATTTTCTTATTTAAAGTAAGCATTTTTTTTTTTTATGAATACTCAATCTGTTGTATTTATTGACATATAGAGGATTCTTTTCCTAGTATTATAGTGTTTGTTTGTTTTTAAATCACTTTAAATTGCCTGAGTTGCTCAACTGAAGATGTTTAATTTTACCTGTAGCCTGTTTTGCTCATGAGGTGTAATAGATTGTGGAATCTTAGTAGACCTTAGTAGACGCACGCTGCTGAGAGTGGCAGCGATCAGCTCCGATGACCGTGGTGCTTGTAAATAAGGCAAATGCGCCATCTAGTGGGACGCAACATGTTTACTCGTGTTGGAGCAATGACAAGTACTACTAACAAAAAAAAGATGCACAGGGTAAAAAAAATAATCATAAACTCAAGCCCAACAAAGATAACAGATGGGCATAACTGTACTTAGTAATGATTACTAGTACTACCAACATTTGTATATTTTACTTTCAACTCGAATTTGAACTATTCATCCCCTTTTTTCAGCAGCCATTAACACTAATAAATTAAATTAAATCAAAACAATAAATTAAAGCTGCAAGCAGCGTTTGCGGGACTGAGCCGCCGTGGCCGACGCGATGCCCGATGACCCCCGATGACGCCTGACCCCTGTCGACGCCCGCAATTGACCCCCGTCCTCTGCCGACGCCCGGCGACATCTGCTGAAAGAAGTCTATGCAAATGATGCAGATTTCTCACCTCCATTTTTTTTTTTGAGGATGCTGTCAAATGTAAAATATTGGCCTTGATGAGACAAACACGTAGGTATTTGAATGACGTCTGTAGCACTTTTCTAAAGGAAACTGCAGGCATTTGTGTGTTGACAAAGAGGGAGAAGAGGTCTAATCATCATATGCCTGTGTATGCAAATGATGCATATTTTTGACCTGCATTTTTTTTTAAGTGGCTGTCAAATGTAAAATATAGGTCTTGATGAGACAAACACGTGGATGTTTGAATGACGTCTGTAGCACTTTTGTAAAGGAAACTGCAGCCATTTACAGTATAGTGTGTGTGTGTGTGTGTGTGTGTGTGGAAGTAGGGATGTGCGATACCACTATTTTTCCTTTCGATACGATACCAGGTGATACCAAGGCTAGTATCCCGATACCAATACAGATACCGATAATTTTAGATGTCCAACTTGTGTATATGAAAATTATGACTTTTACAACGAAAACTCGTGAATGTTATTATAAAAAATGTATTTTATACCTATGTATAAGAATTAAACAAGCTGCCAAATATCAGACTTTGTTTTAATTTTAATCAGAGAAATCAAATCAACAGGTCCACTGAAAATCTGAGCAAATCTCTCTCAATTCAATATAATTCTTTTTGGACCAGACAGAGTGGTCTTCAGGTTAGAACTTGACAGAATATGTCTGTCTCTTTGGGAGTCATCTATGAAAAATTTAAATATTCTTGATGTAAAAGGAAGTCTTTTTATGGGAAGTATAACTCACATACCACCACAAATAGAATAAATAGCAACTGTTTTACTTGAAATGTGCCATTTAAGTAATTTAATTATTATCATTTTCCAACTTAAAAGTGACACTGAATTGTGTTAAGATGATGGCAGGAATGTGAGTTAAATTAACAAATACATATTGTGCTGGGAGGAAACATTTTTATCTAACTAAATAAATAAAATATGTTTTAATGAAAAATTGACAAACATTCTGGTATTTTATGTAAATTTATCTTATCTACGTCTATATGCCTGTGATGGTGGGCACTGGGATGTATTTTCACTCCACCTGGATATTGCCTTTCTCTCTGCAGTGCTGGTTGGAAATTGCGCTAACGTTGACGGGGGGGGGGAGCACAGTATCGCTGTCGCGCTACGCTAACGTGTCGGCAAAGTTAACGTGCCAAGTTTCTTTGCGGCGGGGGGGACTGGACTCCAAGATGCTCCTGCTGATCACTGCTATGCTGGAGCTGGAGATGTGGCCTGTGATGTCTGCACTGGGAGGAAACTGAAGGCCCTCAAGTCCTGTCTGGTCTGTCGGGCCTCCTACTGTGACTCTCACCTCCAGCCTCATCGTGATGCTGCTCCCCTACAGAGACACAAGCTGGTGGAACCCAGCCAGCAGCTCCAGGAGAACATCTGCCCTCGTCATGATGAGGTGATGAAGATGTTTTGCCGCACTGATCAGAAGATCATCTGTGCTTTATGCTGTATGGATGAACATAAAGGTCATCAGACAGTGTCAGCAGCAGTACAGAGGCCTGGGAGGCAGAGAGAGCTGGAGGAGACCAGGCAGAAGATCCAGCAGAAGATCCAGCACACAGAGGAAGACCTGAAGGGGGTGGAGTCCATCAACGGCTCTGCTGATAAAGCAGTGAAGGACAGCGAGAAGATCCTCACCCAGACGATCCGTCTGCTGGAGAAAAGACGCTCTGAGGTGCAGCAGCAGGTCAGATCCACACAGGGGTCAGCAGTGAGTGGAGTCAAAGAGCTTGAGAAGAAGCTGGAGCAGGAGATGATGGAGCTGAAGAGGAGAGACGCTGAGCTGGAGAAGATCTCACACACACTGGACCACAGCCAGTTTCTCCACAGGTTCTCCTCACTGCCAGCACTCAGTCCGTCTCCAGACTCCTCCAGCCTGGAGATCCGTCCTCTGAGATACTTTGAGGACGTGGCAGCAGCTGGACCAAGCTGAGAGATGAAATACAGCAAGTTCTGCACAGTGCACAAACGTCTGTTATTATCTGAGGAGAACAGAAAAGTGACATTCATGGAGGAAGTTCAGTCTTATTGTGATCATCCAGACAGATTCACTGACAAGAAGCAGGTCCTGAGTAGAGAAGGTCTGACTGGACGATGTTACTGGGAGGTTGAGTGGAGAAGGGGGAGGGACTTCTGTGGTTTATTTTAGGGGGTTGGTGTAGCAGTGGCCTACAGGAACATTGGCAGAGCAGGAAGGTCAGAGGAAAGTAGATTTGGATTCAATTGCTGTGTCTCAATTCAGGTTCTGCATCCTTGAAGTGCGCATTTTGAAAGGAAGTTGCGTCATCGCACTGCGCGAAGGCTTATCCCAATTCCCGAGGGTGTTTAGGACGCTCAAAATGCGCACTCGTAAATACGCACTCGTTTTAGCCGATTCCAAGGATACACCGCTACTATCCTTTGCGTACTTGGGTATCCCATGATGCTTTGCGTGCTGCTGCAAAGCATCGTGGGATCCTGGGAAGTCAGCTGAAATTAGCGGCATGTACTGGTTAAGACACGACATATAATCTAAATATTGACGTTTCACATAAAGTATCCAGTTTTTAACGTAGGATTTTATTTATTTGAACATTGAACGGCATCGTTAGATGGCAAACCAATGGTTAGCGTGATACTATAGAAACGTCACTTCCGGGGTTGGCCAGCCAGAGGGAACGGCGGTGATGAAACGAGGAAATACGCCGAAGGCTAGACCGTCCCGAGTGGTTACCGGGGAGGCGGGGTTTGGTCCGTCCTTCTAGGCTGGGAACTCTAAGAACGCTTCCTTCAGACGGAGGACACTCGGCCTCAAGGGTGCAGAACCTGAATTGAGACACAGCAAATGACAAATCCTGGAGTTTATATTGTTACCCAGGTGAATATTGGTTTCGTCACAACAACATGAGTACTCGTGTCTCAGGTCCTCGGTCCTCCAGAGTGCGAGTGTAGGTCTTCTGTCCTTCTACAGCGTCGCTGGAACCATGGAGCTCCTCCACAGAGTCCAGACCTCCTTCACTCAGCCGCTACATGTTGGACTTTATGTTCCTTCAGGTTCTTCAGCTGAGTTGATGAAAGTGTGACTGAAGTCGTCAGAGAGACTCTGAGCTGAATTCTCACCTTTGATTCTTCTTCTGTCTTCACGTTTGTTACCCAGTGTCTCCGGCTGTCAATCACAGGGTGGGCGGGGCCTGGACGCCACTTCCTGTTGGTGCTCCTGGTGACTGTTGTCCACCTGCTGGATGTTTGTGCCACGTTGTTTCTCTTCCTCTGCAGCCCATTCATCCCGCAGATTAATAATGTGTCATTAGTCCACATGACAAGTTTATTACTGTGGAAACACAGCTGAGGTCTGTTTCCACTCTGGACCTTTCCACCCTGACCTTTGACCTTTCAACAACTCATCCATCTGATCAACCTTCTGACTGTTGATCCGTTTGTCAACAATCAGATGAATGCATGTAAATATTGTGAGAGAATTTTGTCTTTTGATTCCGCTCAATGTGACAACAGTCAATCAATAAGTCATGAAATATACCATCAGTCTATACTGCACAACAATGTCAAGTCAATGATCAACTGTTGAATTGAAGCAATAAAGCAACAAGACAATCCAGATAAAGTCTCTGCTTGTTGGTAGATTTCTCTTCTGTCAAGATCTCCATGTATTCACCACAGACATTTAGAAAGTCAACACCATGAAGACAAGATCAAAGTTTCAAAAGCACATCAGTCAATGTGGGAAACAGCTGATATTTATCTGGCGCACACACACACACACACACACACACACACACACCACTATTTTACAGAACAAGTAGAGAACGGGTACTTTACTGACTCATAGTGTATTTACTTTATTGTATCATAACTGTGATGTATTGGTGTAATTAGTCAGCCATACCACCAGGGGGGGGGGGGGCGCGGTAAACGCACAACTACGTGCAGGGTTCAGGTATACCCACTCTCTCGAGAACAAGAATAAAGCATGGAGTACGTAACTACATCGGCGTTGGTCGGCTGTCTTTTCATTTAATGTGATTTAGTATATTGATACTAACTTGAGTAATATGAAGACATTACAAACTGGCGACGAGTCTAAAGAACCTACTGGTGCTGTTTGAGTCGGAGGAGAACCACGTCGCGGAAGCTGCTATTGGTGACCAAGCTGTTATCGGCGCGGGACAGAGACTACGAGAATGGCGGCGATCATCGGACGTATTGACGCCTTTGACGAGTCCGCGGAGCAATGGTCATCCTACGTCGAGAGGTTTGAACATTTTGCCCAAGCAAATGATGTCCCAGCAGAGAAGAAGGTTGCCGTGTTTTTAAGTGTAATCGGAGCTACAACCTATGGACTACTCCGTAGTTTACTGGCTCCAGATAAACCCGGAAGTAAGCAGTACGCGGACCTCGTAAAAGTTCTACATGACCACTTCTCACCGAAGCCGATCATAATCGCCGAGAGATTCCGTTTCCACAAGAGGAATCAGGAAGAGGGAGAGAGCGTTGCGCAGTACGTGGCGGTCTTAAAGAAACTGTCTGAACATTGCAATTTTGGCATCCATTTGCATGACGCCTTGCGTGATAGATTTGTGTGTGGCCTCAGCAATGAAAGTATTCAGAGGAAAATGTTAACTGAGGAAACATTAACTTTTCAACGTGCTGTGGACATTTCAATGTCAATGGAAACGGTGGCTAGAGAAGCTGAACATCTTAAAACCTCCCTAAAAGTGCACGCAATGTTCGCCTCTTCACCACAAGGGGGAGATAAATGCTTTCGCTGTGGCAAGTCAAATCATAAAGAAAGTGACTGTTACTACAGAGAGCAGCCCTGCCATAGCTGCAAAAGAAAAGGGCACATCGCTCGTATGTGCAGAAATAAAACGAAAGACCAAAAGTACTCAAAAGAGAAACATGAAGCTAAAATGAAACCGAGGAAACAGTTTGACAAATCTAAAAGAGGGAAAATTCATAAAGTTGATGCCAAGACTACTGAAAGTGAAAGGGATTCTACATCTGATTCAGACACTGAATTGACGTTGCATATGGTGACAGCCATGGTTAAAGAAACGGAAAAAGGGATGGCTGTTAAAAAGCAAAATGCAGCATCATCTTTGATGATGGTCAGACCCAGAATTGAACATCATCTCATAGATATGGAACTCGACACTGGTGCAGCTGTATCCCTGATATCAATGGAACTGTACAAAACCAAATTTGCCCATGTTCAATTGCAAAAAACTGACGTGGTGTTGAAAACATACACAGGAGAAGTGTTGTTACCTGAAGGCATGTTGAAAGTTTGGGTGGAGTTAAATAAGCAGAATATCAGATTGCCATTATATGTTGTGAAAGGAAATTCACCCTCACTCCTTGGCCGTGAGTGGCTAAGAAAAATTAAATTGAACTGGCGTGAAATAAAAACAATAAGAACAGGATCAAAACCAGACGAAACACTTGAAAATGTCTTGAAGTGTCATGTACAAGTTTTCAGTGAAACACTTGGAACATTGAAGGGGTTTGAAACGTCCCTGACATTAAAACCAGGCCAACACACGTGATTGACTCGAAAGGACTTCATAAGTCACCTGACAAGATTCGCGCCATACTGGACGCTCCTGAGCCAGCCGACACAAGTCAGTTGCGCTCCTTTTTGGGACTCATTAACTACTACGCACGTTTTGTCCCAAACATGTCTACCGTTCTCCATCCATTGAATGCCTTGCTGCATAAGGAGGTGAAGTGGGAGTGGTCAAAAGAATGCAACAATGCCTTTTGTAAAGCAAAAGAACAACTTGCAAGCAAAAGTGTTCTAACCCATTATGATTCCACATTGCCAGTTATCCTTGCCTGCGACGCTTCATCATATGGGGTGGGAGCTGTTATTTCCCACAAACTGCCGAGTGGTGAAGAGAAACCCATTGCATTTGCGTCAAGAACATAGAGCAAAGCTGAGCAAAACTATGCTCAGATAGAGCGAGAAGCACTGGGAATCATCTTTGGAGTTAGGCGCTTCCACTCTTACCTGTATGGTCGCCACTTCACTTTGTTGACTGATCATCGCCCCCTAACAACCATACTCAGTCCCAGCAAGGCGATTCCCTCCATGGCAGCTGCGAGGCTACAGCGATGGGCACTACTGCTTGCAGCACACAACTACACCATCAAGTACCGGCCTGCTGCTGACCATGGCAATGCTGATGGTGTGTCCCGTTTGCCTTTACCTGAACAACATAAGGACAAACGGGGGACAATTGACACGTTTCTTATCAACCACCTGGAATGTTTGCCAATATGCTGTGCGGATGTGAGGCGAGAAACCCGATCTGACTGTATACTGTCTCAAGTTATGGAGATGGTTTCCACTGGCCGTTTTCCTACCACCAAGACGTCTGACCAGAGTCTTTCGCCGTATTTAGTACGGAGAAATGAACTGACTCTGATGCAAGGCTGTATAATGTGGGGTAACAGAGTGATTGTCCCACCAAAGCTGCGTCAACAGGTGCTGGAGGAGCTGCACACAGGACACCTGGGAATGGTCAAGATGAAAGCCATGGCACGAAGCTATGTATGGTGGCCGGGTCTTGATGCTCAAATTGAAGAAAAGTGCAAAATGTGTGTGTCCTGTCAACGCATCCAGAAAACACCTAGTTTAACACCATTACATCCGTGGCCCTGGCCCACAGCTCCGTGGCAGCGAATCCACATTGATTTCGCTGGCCCTTTTGAGGGACGCATGTTCCTGGTCGTGGTGGATGCGCACTCAAAGTGGCCAGAAGTCATGGTGTTGAACTCAACCACATCTGAGAAAACTATTCAGGTACTTAGGGGTCTGTTTAGTCACTATGGTGTGCCTGAAGTGCTCGTGAGTGACAATGGACCACAGTTCACATCGGTGGAATTTGCGAACTTTTTAACATCAAATGGCGTGAAACATGTGCACTCAGCTCCTTTCCACCCGGCTACAAACGGCTTAGCGGAACGTTTTGTGCAACGACGCACAGTCACAAACACAAATACAAGTTTAAAACGGTACAAAAAAAGGATCGTGGTGCAAAAAAACAAAACAAAAAAACAACACGCTGCAGGACATAAAAACATTCACTTCATCAGAGGAGCGATGCAAAGCAAGAAAACGCTGCATAACGCATTCCCTACACCGGAAGTAGAGTTGCTCCACGAGGAGCGCTCCCCTACAGCGAAGAACAGTCCCGACACTTCCAGAGTCCAGAGTCGCCGCCTCCTACAGTTTCAACACCGGGACATCTCGCGGGGGTGGAGGACCTCCACCTGAATGTGGGAGTGGGTGTGTTTCCACAAAATATGTGTCTTCATGGTATTTAGCTTTTTAATGAAAGGACTCTTAAAACACTGAAAAATAAATGCAATATAGCTATTTTATGACTTACTGTAAATGTACAGGTAGGAGACATTTCCTGCTTGGCATTGCTGCCTGTCGCACTTCTTTCGGTGCCCACGGGTCAGCTGCAGGGTCATCAACCATGATCTACCATTCATTGACGTTTCGCCCCTTGTGGCGGGACAGTGACAGGGACGTATGCCTCGTTGATTCTGTGGTTGTTGATGGGGTGAGGCGTTTTTTCCCCAACTCCTGTCCTTGTTTCGTTCTTTCTTTTATACAGTCAGGCAATCTTTGTAGATACGCTACTTTTATTGTATGGCCGCTAGTTATAACAGTGCTCATCAGGTAAAACACCCGGAAGCCAACGTCATCAACTCGCACCAGATGTCTCTGCATATTGCATGGAACTTGGCTGCCATCTAGTGGTTAACTTTCGTAACATCTCCTTTAACATATGGAAAGAAAGCAGTTGAAAATGGACAATAGTGACCGGATGAGAGTTACGTGGCCAGCAACAACAATAGCTGGCTACAGGTTAAACAGAAATGACTAGTTCACTCTCCTAAACATTAGAAAAAAATGAACAGTCCACATGAACAAAGTGGCACAGAAATAAACAAGAGATGACATTCCTTCTTCAGAAAGTTTAAACAACAAAGTCTTTGCGGTACCTCTCAGGAGGTTTTATGTTGGATCTGGTTCTGGTCTGCTTGAGGCCTAAATGTCCAGATTGGGGGACACTTGGCACATCAGTCAACACTGGAGCCCGTTCTAGTTCTGAAGCCCCTTCCCTCCTGTCACCAACTATGTGCTCGAGTCTGCTGTCTGTTTGACTGTTGTCCCAGTCATCTTCCACCAGGGAATATATATATATGTATATATATATATATATATATATATATATATATATATATATATATATATATATATATATATATATATATATATACATATATATATATATATATATATATATACATATATATATATATATACATATATGTATATATATATATATATATACATATATATATATATATATATATATATATATATATATATATATATATACATATATACATATATGTATATATATATACATACATTTTTTCCTTTTTCTTTTTTCTATATATTTTATGTACAGATGGGGTGTATGGGCATAAGGTGCTTGGGTGTTTCTCTTTTCGGAAACTATTTCCCCAGCTTTCGAAAACACCCTCTCGCAGGGCACAGAGGATGCTGGTGTTGCCAGGCAGGTACTCATTTGCGAGCTTGTATAGGTTTGGGTATACAGCTTTGTGTGTCATCCAGTACACCAGAGGGTCCTGTGATAACACTGCACCTCCACTATGGCATCAGCAGTAGCATTGCTGGATGCCCTTGCTTCTTCAGCGTCCCGGTCCAACAGCTTCCACAGGTCAATGGCTGAAAATGAAACATTAGATAAAGTTTAGTCTGTACATGAAAAAATACAAATAAAGTCCATTGATCCAAATTCTATAATTTTTGTACCTTGGGAAGATGCAGCTGGTTCTGGCTGTGCTCTCGAAGTAGATGGCGGCTCCTCTTCATGCGGTACATTCCGCAACAATGCCGCACACTCAGATTTTAACCGGCGCACAGCTGACTCAGCATTTTCAGGGCTTTTATTTGTTATTGTATGAATAAGTTGAGTAATACGCTTGTAACAAATGACCTTGTTCGGCGGCACGATTTCAAAAATGCTCCCAGACTTGAGATCTCTTCCTGGTTGGTTCCCTTGCAGAGCAATAAGAAAGCAAACCGAAAGCAATACGAAAGCTGATCAAATCAATCCAAAAGGTATCGACCAGATAGGCAACGCATTGTGCCGTTTCATCCATTTCAAACTCAACTGAGACCTGCCAGTCTTTCAAAGCCTCGCCCACTGAACCAAACCAGCCAGCTGATTCAGTCTGAATGAAGCAGTGAAGTGGTTCAAACGTCATCAGTCACGTGATTTGAAGCAAGCTCCGGAGCAGTGCTTCAGAAAAAAACCCTACCGAGTTGTGGGGCGTGGTTCGAAGCCCCGTGTCAGAGAGAACATCACTAGTTGTGTCTGAAAGTTCATCTAGTTCCCAGTAGTCAGAGTAGTAGAAAGGTCGCAGTTCTGGAGCTACTGCTTGTGTAGCTGTGGGCCACCCTTTCAATATGTAAGTCTGGAGTGCACAACATAGTGGATCTTTGATTGTGGCAGTTCTAATGGACTCCAGTGTAGCTGTTGAAATATTCGTGTCTGCGAGGTGGTCGACTCGTTGTAGGTCTTCGGTGGTGAGGCCCATGGCATAGATGGTGGCAGGTGTTTGCATGTGGGCATGCTGTGTGTTTGGCTGTTAAGTCCTCGACAGAAAATCTGCCACATGAAGATCCTTCCCTTGCTTGTACACCACCTTTGCGCATATCTCTGTTCAGTAGGCGAATGCAACAGGTTGCCCATTCTGAAGAAGAGCTGCACCTAGGCCTGTCTCGCTGGCGTCACACTGTAGTGTGACTTCTTCCTGCAGGTTGTAGTACTTGAGTACTGGGTGGCATGTGATTAATTGCTTCACAGTGTCAACGGCAGATTCATGTTGTGATAGCCATGTCCACTCCACGTCCTTATCTGTCAGGCGTTGGAGAGGCTCGCACACATCTGAGAGATGAGGAAGAAATTTGGCAAGATAATTTACAAACCCCAGGAATCTCTGTAGCGATTTAACATCAGTGGGTGTTTGCATGTGTTGAAACGCTGCCACCTTTTCTGGGTCAGGGCGAAGGCCCTCTGTGGTGAGAAGATGTCCCATGTATTGGACACTGGATAGTTTTAGTTTCGGCTTCTTTTTATTGAGCTTTAGATTGACCTCCCTGGCCCTCTGCAGCAAGGCAGTCAGGTTTCTGTCATGGTCAGTTAGTGCCTCTTCTGAAGTGTCTCCACAGCCGTAGAGAAGAATGTCGTCTGCAATGACACTTACACCGGTCAGGCCTTGCAACACCTCATGTTGCCTGCGTTGATATTCTTCTGCAGCTGGTTTTATGCCGAAAGGCATCCTTAGCCACCCGAATCTGCCAAGCGGGGTCCAAAAGGTGGTCAGATAACTGCTCTCTTCTTCAAGTTTGACTTGCCAGTAGCCATCTTTGGCATCAAGCACGGAGAATACTTTTGCTTTTGCAATGTCTGGGAGTATCTCCTCTATTGTTGGCATCTGGTAGTGTGACCGCCGTAGAGCTTTATTGAGTGCGCTGGGATCAATGCAGGTGCGCAGCTTTCCTGGCTTTTCTATGACAACCATGTTGCTGATCCATTGTGTTGGCTATGTGACTCTTTTGATGATGCCATTCTTTTCCATGGATCGTATGGCTTCAGTGACTTTGTGTTTGAGCGGAATGGGAATTCGTCGTGGCACCTGATGCACAGGCCTAATGTCGGGGTCCACATCGAGGTGTAGTTCACCAGGAAGACAGCCAAGGCCTTCAAACACGTTGTTGTATTTTGAGATGATGTCCTCTGTGGTGGTTGTGAAATGCATATCTATCCCTGTTGTGCTGCGTGAGACCGCTGTAGATGACATATCTGTGTGGTGTATGAAATAGCAAGTTGAGTCTTTTGCATGTTTTTGCAGAAAGCAGAGGCATTTGTGACGTGTGTATAACTTGAAACTTCAGGTCGTGTTTTTGTCCATCATGGTCAGCTTTGAGGTGACACAACCCAGCTAGTTTCACTTGTGACCCATCATACAGTTTAATGGTGGCTTTGCTGGCTGGTATGTCTGGATTACCATCTTGTGTGATGAGCTGTAGATCTCTGAAGCTTATGGCGTTGGTTGTGGCTCCTGTGTCCAATTGACATGTGATTGTATGGCTAGGGTCATATGATACTGGTTCAGTCATGTACGGTGTTACTTTGAGGTTGACAAGCCATTTCTCGTTTCCCTGTTCCATAGCGTTTATGTTTGATAGGAACCACACCTCTTCCATTTCTTCTTCCTCCTCTACTCTGTCTTCTCCAAGAAAGTTCCCCCGTGTCTTGCGCTGGGCTTGTTTGCACACTCTTGCAGTGGCAAGTGTTTTTTCTTTCCACAGGCTTTGCAGATGACGCCAAATGCAGGGCATTTCATTCTGTCATGCACTGCTCCACAGTAACGACAGAGGTTATTATTTGGGCGTTTATCTTTGTTTGCATGTCCCATATGCTCTTTGTAATTATGCTGAGGTGCAAATGAGGGGCGCATCTCTGAGCGTTTGTCATATGCAAAGTGTACATTCTCCTGTTCCACACCAGTTATTATCTTATTTTGAATTTGTGCTAGTTCGCTGACTCTAAACATGTCTATTGCTTTGGCAAGTGTGAGTTCTGATTCACGTAACATGAGTGCTTGTGTACTTGCATTTTTAGTCACAAGCACTAATCTGTCACGGATCAATTCATCTCGCAGGGGACCAAATTCACATTTGTCTGCTAGCTTTCTCAGGTTTGCAACATATTGCTCTGTTGACTCATGTTGACTCTGCTGTGCAGTGTTAAATACGTAGCACTCGTAGATTACATTTCTGGAAGGTTCAAAGTGTTTTTGTAGTGCATCCAGATTCTTCTGTGGATTGTCTCTGTCCTCCGCTGACATGTGAAGATGTCTTTGTATTATGTGACATTCTTTGCCCATTACTGTAAGCAGGGTGGCTACTCTTACTTTTGCTTCTTTTTTGTCCAGTTCCGTTGTTATCTCATAGTTTTCCCATTGTGCTCTAAAGAATGTCCAGTTGTTATATACGTCGCCCTTCATGTCCATTGCGTCTGGTACAGGAATCGAAAAAGCCATGGTTCGTCAGGTATTAGCTTAGCAGTTTACCTCCATTGAAAAAACGTCCAGCCTTTATAGCGCCTTGTTGTTCTGTCTTCAGCCGCGGCGTTAAGTTTCCGCTTCTGACACCATGTTTCGTTCTTTCTTTTATACAGTCATGCAATCTTTGTAGATACGCTACTTTTATTGTATGGCCGCTAGTTATAACCATAGATATATACAGAAGGCTAGATGTCTCACGGCGCAGAATCCAACGTCCGCACTGGCCACCATCTTTCCACAGTCAGGCAGTCACGGTCTGATGTAGTGAATGTGAGGGAACATGAGTGACCTGAACAAACATTAACACTCTGATCTCGCTGAAAACTTGACGGCTTTGCACACGGTTTGCTTTCTTACAAACGTTCATAACGTAGCAATAATTCTGGATGGTTGAACATGTTGAGAGTGTAGCTTTCTATTAGAAAAAAAACACAATGGTGCTATGGCAGCCTATCTGCACAAGTTAATACGACTGAGACCACTAAGATTTTCATTTCTTCAGTTAAGTTTAGCCAACAGCTATTTCAGGACAAACTAGTATTTTTTTCACATACAATATTTGTGGTGTCGGTTGTAGTTATTCGCTGAGGTGCGTTTCCTATAACGTTGCTGCTGCATGAACGCAGTCTCATCAGTTCATGCAGCAGAGACACGGTGATCAATGAACTAGAGCTGCTGATATCTCATCCCCCACCTGTTTGATTCAGAGTCGAACGGTGACAACCTGAGATTACAGGCCGTCTTTTTTCTTGTTGTGATAAAAGGGATTAGGATTGGTAGGTGTAAATAAAACAAGCAATTTGACATATGGAGAGACAGAATAGCTTTTTTTCTATATCATTTAACTTAATTCGCAAATGATTTACAATTGGATTGCTTTGCTACAGCATCATGCATTATGGTTTCTACAGGAAATCGGTGACTGAAAAAATGGCGAACTTCTGTGCCGCTTATGGTTGCAGCAATCGTCGCTGTCCACAAACAAAAGCTTGTAGGATCACATTTCATCTGTAAGATATTGTTGGAGCTGTTTGATTAATGTTACGATTTAGTGCTGGTTTGTTTAGTTTAGCGTTTAGCATATATGTTTTTATTAAATATGGGTGTGTGCGTGTTTTTGCTATTTTCACATGAAAGCCTATGGTTATAAATCATTAATAAGTATGCAGTATCATAACTATGCTTATAACCTTTGTAACAAACCAAACCGCTCGAAATTCGGTTGAAAATAGAGCAATTTAGGGCTATTTAAAAGAACATGCACAATAAGAATACATAGTTATGAGTGAGAGGGGCGGAGCGAGGTGACTGTGGCAAGATGGCCGCCAGTGCGGACGTTCGATTCCATTGGCCAGCAGCGCGGATAAGACATCTCGCCTTCTGTATATATCTATGGTTAGAACAGTGCTCATCAGGTAAAACACCCGGAAGCCAACGTCATCAACTCGCACTAGATGTCTCTGCATATTGCATGGAACTTGGCTGCCATCTAGTGGTTAACTCTCGTAACACTGTCCATTATGAAACATTTCGTCATCTACTCAAATCTTACAATAAAACTGTCAAACAGGCAAGAATAACCCATTTCCCCAACCTCATCACAAACAATAGCAAAAACCCTTGATTTCTTTTCTCTACCTTCAATCTTTTAAGCAATACAAATTTTAATCAGGACGTACAGACACCAACAGATGCCCTCTGTGAGGATTTTGCAGACCACTTTGTAAGTAAAATTGATGTCATTAGGTCCAGTATTTTAATTAATCAAAATCAATTTTTCTACACATCTGGACAACCACTTTTATCTGAGGAAACACTGGAGAGTTTTGCTCTAGTTGATGCAAGGACACTTGGTCGAGTTTTCTCCCAAGTAAAGCCCACAGCCTGCCTTTTAGGCCCAATTCCCACGTCACTCTTAAAGTCACTTTATGGGTTCTTTGAGGAGCAGATTTTATATATTGTCAATTGCTCTCTTCAGACGGGTGTTTTCCCTGCTGCCTCTAGAACGGCGGTGGTGAGGCCCCTTTTGAAGAGGAGCAACTTGGATCCAAACATTTTTAATAACTACCGACCTGTATCCAACTTACCGTTTTTAAGTAAGATTTTAGAAAAACTGTTTTTTAACCAAGTAAATTACTTTTTAAATACAAACAATATTTTAGAGAATTATCAATCTGGTTTTAGAAAGAACCACAGTACTGAGACAGCCCTTTTAAAGATCGTCAATGATTTCAGGTGTAACGCAGACTCTCAGAAGCTGACAGTCTTGGTGCTACTGGATCAAAGCGCTGCTTTTGATACAGTAGATCACCATATTTTATTAAATAGACTCAGAAACCTGGTGGGCCTGTCAGGTACTGTTTTTAACGGGTTTCGTTCTTATCTCACAGATCGATGTTTCTTTCTAAGTATGGATACGTGCTCCTCCAGAATGCATGAAATTAGATGTGGGGTCCCCCAAGGGTCAATTTTAGGTCCCGTTCTTTTTAATCTGTACATGCTTCCCTTGGGGGACGTCGTAAGGAAACACGGCATCAGCTTCCACAGCTATGCTGATGATACACAAATGTACATTGCCGTGTCTCCTGATGACACAGCGCCAATTGATGCCCTTTTAAACTGTATTTTAGATATCAAATCATGGATGGCAGAGAATTTCCTACAGCTTAACCAGGACAAAACTGAGGTTTTAGTTATTGGTCCTGAAGGCCGGAGAGAGGAACTTTTACCAAAACGTCGGGATTTTAAACCCTCGCAATTTGTAAAGAATCTGGGCGTTGTTTTTGATTCTGAGCTCACCTTTGTTCCACATATAAAAAATATTACAAAGATAGGTTTTTATCATCTAAAGAAAATAGCCAGAATCCGCCCGTTCCTCTCCAACACGGAGGTGCTAATGCATGCTTTTATTTCTTGTAGACTAGATTATTGCAATGCCCTGCTCTCTGGTCTTCCCAAAAAGAGTGTTTACAGTCTACAAATACTACAAAACTCAGTCGCACGTGTGCTGACTAGGACCAGAGGAAGGGAACACATTACACCGCTTTTAAAGTCGCTGCATTGGCTCCCCGTCCGCTTCAGGATTGATTTTAAGGTTCTCTTATTAGTTTTTAAATGTCTCAACGGTCTTGGCCCATCTTATCTAACTGACCTGCTTTCATCATATCCTAGGTCTTCTGGCACTGGCCTGTTAACTGTTCCCCGAGTCAAAAAAAAACCCATGGTGAGGCTGCTTTCAGCCATTACGGCCCTACTCGGTGGAACAGCCTGCCAGAGAGCCTCAGGGCCGCAGAGACTGTTGATATTTTTAAGGGGAGGCTCAAGACGGACCTTTTTAACCTGCCGTTTAACTGACTTCTTTTACTCTTCTCTCTCTTACTCCACTAATTTTATGCCGTTTTACTATTTTTATGCCTTTCATTACCTTCAATTGATTTTTATACTTTTATAATGGTTACCCATTTTTATGCCATTGTTTCACACTTTATTTTTATGTATTTGGTTTATTTCTCATTATGATTATTCTCCCTTTTATACTTTTAGTGCCAGTGTTTCCTCATGGGGGGCCCTTCACGGTGGGAGCTACGCCTGGTCTGCCCATAGGGGCGCTGCAGGCCATGGTGCCCCCTTGTGTGGACGGCTCCCCATAGTGGCCTTTCCTGCCAAGCCGTGTTATCTAATGTCTGTGTGAATATGGGGGTGGGCGTTTGTCTGTGTGCGTTGGTGGGGAGGGGTCGGTCCGTATGGGGTGGGGGGAGGGGCAGTGGAGCTTTTTATTTTTTCTCATTGTTATTATTATGATTGTTGTTCTTCTTATTATTATTATTACCTTTCTTTGTTTTGTTTTGTTTTATTTTGTTAAGCACTGTGGGTTGCACATGTTGTGTATGAGCAGTGCTATATAAATAAAGTTTATTGTTATTATTATTATTATAGAAACATGAAGACAAATCAAAGAGTAACATGAGGTTGTTGTTGTGACACTGGACGGTAGAGAGTCTGAATCCCCGTCCCAGGCGCAAATCCTCATGGAGGCTTCTGAGGAGGTCAAAGATGGCCAATCCGTCAATCCCAGCTCCATAACGGGGGTCTATGGAAGGAAGCCGCGAGCATTGCGCACTGATCCAGGACAGCTTTCACCTGGCTTGATGGATCCGTGTCTTCTCATCCTGGATGGCTTTTAGTGCGACCCATGAAGCCTGGACACACGTGTTGTGGATTGGTTGAACGCTGAAGGCTTAGTGACTCATCTTGGATGACGCAATCCTACTTTGGTGCAAGGGGGCCCAGACAGCAACATCATCAAGAGCGAGTAATGGACTCCACAGTGCAGCACTCGTTCGCTCGCCCTCCCTCTCCCATTTTATTCTGTAGTGTCAGATTCTGAAGTCGATTTCACTTTGATTTTCAGAGTGATGACACCCTGGAAAAACTCTCCATCATTATAAACTCTCCATCATTTATTCTCTATTCAGGTTGGAGGGGTGCAGTTTGTCAGAGCTCAGCTGTGATTGGCTGCTCTCAGCTCTGAAGTCCAACCCCTCCCACCTCAGAGAGCTACACCTGAGTTGGAACCAGCTGCAGGATTCATCAGTGAAGGAACTGAGTGGTTTTATGCAGAGTCCAGACTGTAAACTGTAAACTCTGAGGTCAGTACTGGTTTGGAACCAGTGGATGATGGTTTCAGCACCAAACACAGTTCATCACACATGTTGAATAAACATTGAACTGAAGGTTTATTCATATCAAAATGACATCCAGAATATGAAAACTTCATTCTGTTCATGTTTGAAGTAAAAAAAAAAAAAAGAAGAAAAAGGAAAAGGAAAAACAGGTCATCAGTGGTCATGTGACCAAACATCATTTCAACACACATTAGTTTTGGACTGAGGATTTAATTTCAAGGTGACATTTTCTGTAGTGTCAGATTCTGAAGTCGACATTTCACTTTGATTTTCAGAGTGATGACACCCTGGAAAAACTCTCCATCATTATAGACTCTTCATCATTTATTCTCTATTCAGGTTGATTGACTGCAGTTTGTCAGAGCTCAGCTGTGATTGGCTCCTCTCAGCTCTGAAGTCCAACCCCTCCCACCTCAGAGAGCTGGACCTGAATATGAACCCCCTGAAGGAATCATCAGTGAAGCCACTGATGGATCTTGTCTACAGCAGTGACCATCAACTGGAGAGTGTGAGGTTAGTACTGGTTTGGAACCAGTGGATGATGGTTCCAGCACCAAAGCCAGTTGATCCCACAGCAGAGGTCCAGTGTTCCCAGTCACAGTGTGAGAGGAGGATGGTGATGTCCAGCTGCTCCTCATTCATCCAACATCTGCTGCCAAACTGCTTCTTCTCTCAGTTCACCACTCAATTATTGATCAGTTCATCTTCATCAGGCCTCAGTATCAGTCCAACACTCCATGGTCACATGACCTTCTGATGTTCCACACTTGACATGTGACTGAGAGTCTGCTTCTTCTCACCAGTCACTCCATCATCTCCATCAACAGTCAACGTCTCTGTGATGATGCGTTCAAGGACCGTGAGTCCTGACTCCTGCTGTCTCTTCTTATCTTTGCAGGTGGTGGTGAGGATGAGGAGAGTGAAGAGGAGAGCTCCATCTAGTGGTGGCTGACAGAACTACAACCAGTGGAGCCAAACAGCAAGCTGCACGCACCAACACTGTGTGGGCGTGTCACGACCTTTGACCCCAGTGCAGCCTGGTGGCTGGCGGACTGCCTTTCCCTACAAGCTGCTGTGGTTACTGGGAGAGACGTCCCAGAAGCCACTGGTGGAGCTGAATCCTCAGTGGAAGAAGCAGGACTTGGAGCAGCTGCTCAGTGAAGGCAGCAGCAACACAACCACTGCTTCTGCTCTCATCATCCACGGCTGGAACATCTCAGCATGAAGGTTCCACACATCAACAACACACTGCTCTGCTCTCACTTCAGACTTCTATAACATCTTCATTTTGGAGGTGAAAAATACTTTTCAAGAGACTTTATTTCTGCTTCATGATCTTAAATAAGGAAATCATGTGGAAAAGATAAAGTGATTCACAACACCTGTGATGGGAACTCAAATCATTATTGAATCATAAGTAAGACAAAAGAAGTTTCCCTCAAAATAATTCATGGTTTTGATGCTTGCCAGATGTTTGTGTGGAGATTTCAGAAGGACGTCAATGAATCAGAAGGAAACCAGATCATTTATTTTATGTGATTATGTTATATCATCCTAACTTTGTTACTAGCTCAAACATTATATTTCAATGATTCAATATTCTGACAATAAAAGCCATCACAACCTCTGACCTGTGTGACCTTGACCTCAACTGACGTTTCATTTCTGCTGCTTTAACACTTGGATTATATATCTCCTGAAGTCCTGCCATGGGGATTCTCCATATCTGAATAACTTGTGTACTCAAACCTTCTGTAGGCCATACCCACTTCTCCCCTAGGTCTCAACATAAACCACATGAATCAATGAAAATAAATCTCACTTTTACAAACAAATCCAATTCAGTTCAAATATAATTTAAATAAAATAAATGTTACATTATAATTAATCACCAACAGATAAATCAATGCTGGATATGAGGTGGTTTGTCCTCTCTGGGTCGGTGGGGAGGCCCTGCCTCGGGGGGGGGGAGTTCCAGCATCTCGGGGTCTTGTTTGGGACGCCTCCCTGGGGAGGTGTTCCAGGCATGTCCCACCAGGAGGAGACCCTGCTGGAGGGACCAGGTCTCTGGGTTGGACTGGGAAGCCTTGGGGTCCCACTGGAGGAGCTGGAGGAGGTGACTGGGTCCAGGGAAGTCTGGGGGTCTCTGCTGAGGCTGCTGCCCCCGAGACCTGACTCCGGATACGGCAGTAGAAGATGGATGGATGGATGGATGGATGGATGGATGGTTGCCAGGTGATAGAACATTTCATAAAAACAGACTCTGCATTATAACTTCTATTACACTCTAAATAACTCACTCCAATATAACTGCACTCGTCCTTCTCTCACATTACATTGGATCACAATGACCAAACAACACAACAAAGACAATGATCCAACTGTACTGCCACGTCCAGACTCAGTATTTATACTAATGTGCAGAACCACTAGAGTGTCATTTCTTCACTGCTGTCAGCAACAAGCATTTGGTGTCACACTGGTGTACAACACTTATGGGCTAATTAATAAGAAATGACATATTTATGAATCACCCACAATGCCCAGATTGTTGCTGCTTATCTGCAGCCGTCAACTGTTGCAATATAGAACCATGGGCAGGAAATTACAATTAGTGTACAGTGTATTATAATTTAAAAGTTTACTTACGGTAGTTCTTTAAAGAATTTAGCAGGGATGGGACAGGCTAACGTGACGACGTCACTTGTAAAACGGTAGGAGCTCAACCTGCTGTCACGGTGAAAACTCCGTGTTACGTCCCGTCGAGGGGGACCGAGACGCAACGTGTGGGACACCTTCCCCCACTCCCAAGCCTCATTAATTTCTCACGGCAGTTGGCGGTTTTCAACAAAAACATTTATGAATCAGTAAATGAAATAAACAAAACAACTTAACCGGTGGGCAGCAAAGGCTTCAGGGTGGGCCCAGGCCAAAATAATAAACCAAACTCCAACTAGCTCGCCTTAAGAACTAACTAAAGAAAGAAAGAGAACCCAAATACAGAAAGGCTAACCTCCCTACATACTTAATAAACAGGAGAAAAGAGGGGACAAAGAAAATGTCAGCCCACCCCTCTTTTTTTATTAACCTCTTTCAATGAACTCCAAAACACACATGGTCAAAATTCATATTATTATTATGTTGTTGTTTTTTTTTAATGCTAATACAAAACAAAAAAAGTGGAGGGAGAGTCGTCTGAATTGGGTTCAGTGAGGGTCACATCCACTTGTAGCGCATTATTTCCGGCAGCAAGCTCCTCCTGTTACGACTTTTTCCGTTCACTAACTCACTCAACTGCAACGATTGGTGGAGTGACGAGCACCCAGCACGTGACCTCTACGATGAGCTTCCTCCCATGGAAGTGCCATAGGAGGACACGGATTAAATAGTATGGCTTGTCCACCAGAAGGCTGTATTATGGTGTACATAATATAAATATAAAACTTGTATTTATATATATTTATATATATTTTATATATATATATATATATATATATATATATATATATATATATATATATATATATATATATATATATATCTGCAATTCATATTTTAACGGTTTATATAGACCCCTCAGGCTCCATTCAAAATGGGGGTTATTGTAGGAGAGTTGCAGTCAACTGAGATTTGGAGAGAGTTTGGATTACTAGATTTTGGATAGTGTTTATAGTTTTTCAAATTTCATGTTGACTATTTCCTAATGGAAGTGCTCTCTTGACGGACGGTGTAAAAGGAAAATGGCCAGCTGCAGCAGAAAAGTGGACCCATATATATATATATATATATGGGTCCACTATATATATGTATATATATACATATATATATATATTTATATATATATATATATGTATATTTATATATATGTATATATATATATATATATATATATATATATATATATATATATATATATATTATATATATATATATATATATATATATATATATATATATATATATACATATCTGCAATTCATATTTTAACGGTTTATATAGACCCCTCAGGCTCCATTCAAAATGGGGGTTATTGTCGGAGAGTTGCAGTCAACTGAGATTTGGAGAGAGTTTGGATTACTAGATTTTGGATAGTGTTTATAGTTTGGAGTGTTTGAGACTAGATAGCGTTTAGTTTGGAGATAGTTTTGATAGGGAGAGAGTGAGGAGAGGAGAGGTGATAGGATGGAGCCCCCTGTCCTATACATCAATGTCCATGTTACACAAGCATCTATGCCAGGGGTGCCCATTACGTCCATCGATCTACTGGTCAATTGCGAAGGGAGTTTGGGTCTATAGCATGGAGAGAGAGAGTGAGGGTGAGAGAGAGAGAGAGAGAGAGAGAGAGAGATCCGCGTCAATTACAGCAGGTAGAATCGTTCAGGCAGGATTAGAAAACACGGTGGATCTGGTTGATTTTGGTCATAATGTACGATGTGCTGGATTTTGTTCTTATATGTGCTGTGCTTTACAGTGAAACGTAAATGTGACGTATCGGCTTCGGCACCATTCAGATCAAATAAAGACCAGACAGGGACAGGAAAAAGAGTTTTGCTGTTGTTTTACACGCAAAACTAACGGGGTTGTCGCGTGAGCTTGCAATCCTGGCGTAAACTGATGGAGACGCCTCGCTCGGAAAATGCGCTTCAAAGTGCGCACGCACTGCAGACGCACCGGAGATCCTGGGAGATGCTGCTAGCAAAACGTCTGCGTCACACACACACGCACACCAATTATCCCTAACTTATGCGCTGGAAAACACAAAAATATACAGCAAAACATCTTAACTTAAACACACTTTTATTGATAAAATCAAACATAGGCAGATATAACCTAAACAATTTTAAACCATGAGTTTTCTGTGCAATGATGAGCATAAATGCACATGGGAACATGTTGACCCATTTAATCCTTTCTTTCTTTATCATTGGACTACAAATATATTTCTGAATGACTTTTCCTGTTTTATAGTAGGTGGATCTTTTTGACTTGCTCATTTTAAAAGTAGCTTGCATGTTGAAAAAGTGTGAGCACCCCTGATTTATGCCCTTTTCCAAGTCCCACAATCACTTTCACTGTCATCTGCCTGATTACACCCATGCCATTTTCAGAAAAAAATTGCACAAACAGAATACATTCAAAAAATGTATCATACACATAGTTATCAAGTCTAGTTATTTATTTATTGTCATTGTTGAACAAAGTTAACAACAAAATTTGTTTGGAGCATCTCCATAACCACTGGCATCAGTACCCATAAAACAATCATAAATAAGTGAGAAAAACAAAACAAAAAAATATATATATATATAATTTATGTACAGAAATTATTTGGTCATTCATTTTTTGCAATTCATAGTCATTCCCAACAGACATAACAGACACAAAAATTCAATGCATCACACATGGTTCAGACACAGCTTGCCTGTGATTGTACATTTGGCCAGTAGGTGGTTTCGTGTGCACATGAAGCTTCGAACCAGTTGGCTCAAGTGGTTCAATGCCTCATGAGGCTTCACCTCACCATCACTAGTCGTGACACACAGCTTGCTGTTTGGCTCCACTTGTTGTAGTTCTGTCAGCCACCACTAGATGGAGCGCTCCTCTTCAGTCTCCTCCTCATCCTCCCTCACCTCCACCTGTAGAGAGAAGAAGAGACAGCAGGAGTCAGGACTCAGGGTCCTTGAACGCATCATCACAGAGACGCTGACTGTTGATGGAGATGGTGGAGTGACTGGTGAGAAGAAGCAGACTCTCAGTCACATGTCTAGTGTGGAACATGTGAAGGTCATGTGACCATGGAGTGTTGGACTGATACTGAGGCCTGATGAAGATGAACTGATCAATAATTGGGTGGTGAACTGAGAGAAGAAGCAGTTTGGCAGCAGATGTTGGATGAATGAGGAGCAGCTGGACGTCACCATCCTCCTCTCACACTGTGACTGGGAACACTGGACCTCTGCTGTGGGATCAACTGGCTTTGGTGCTGGAACCATCATCCAATGGTTCCAAACCAGTACTGACCTCACACTCTCCAGTTGATAGTCTCTGCTGTGGACAAGATCCATTAGTGGCTTCACTCCTGAATCCTGCAGCTGGTTCCCATCCAGGTTAAGGTGTCTGAGGTGGGAGGGGTTGGACTTCAGAGCTGAGAGGAGCCAATCACAGCTGAGCTCTGACAAACTGCAGCACCACAACCTGAATAGAGAATAAATGATGAAGAGTTTATAATGATGGAGAGTTTTTCCAGGGTGTCATCACTCTGAAAATCAAAGTGAAATGTCCACTTCAGAATCTGCAATCTGCAAGCTGACCACTAGATGGGAGGATTTTACACACTGTACCTTTAAACCCAGTTTCATTCATTTCAAACACAAACCAGTGTCTGCAAATTGAATTTCCAACAGCAGTCAAGTGCAAATCATGACGACAACAACAAGAGTGATAGAAGTTGTCGAGTGAAGAGGGTGAACTGACTTCAGAGTCTCCAGTTTACAGTCTGGACTCTGCAGAAAACCACTCAGCTCCTTCACTGCTGAATCCTGCAGCAGGTTCTCACTCAGGTCCAGGTGTCTGAGGTGGGAGGGGTTGGACTTCGGATCTGAGAGCAGCCAATCACAGCTGAGCTTTGACAACCTGCAATACTCCAACCTGAATAGAGCATAAATGATGGAGAGTTTATAATGATGGAGAGTTTTTCCAGGGTGTCATCACTCTGAAAATCAAAGTGAAATGTCGACTTCAGAATCTGCAACAACACTTATATCAGTAGACTCATCAAGTTGCAAGGCAAATTTCTTACTGATAGGGATCTTCTCCAAAACCACACTTTCGATGTCTGCAGACATCTCATTAATACGTCTGGAGATTGTGTTATCTGAGAGAGGGACTTTGGCTATTTCTTTAGCCGCTTCGGGTCCGAGCGTCTCATTTACAATGGCTTTGCAGGCGGGAAGTATTAATTGCTCTGCCACAGTGTGGGACTTTTTTTGATTTAGCCACAAGTTCAGCGTAGTGTTGCCACCCGTCCCGTTTTTCCCAGAATTGTTCTCTTTTTTCACCACCTGTCCCGGGAAAAATAAAATCTCTCCCGGGACACAATTTGTCCCGTTTTTAAGGGAAAATGACAAAACCTCATTTGATTTCTGCCTGTGGTCTACTCCCGTAAAATACGCGATTGTCCCGTACTTGGCAACTAAAAAACCTGTCCCGTAATGAACTGATACAGGACGCACTTCACTTTGTGTCCCGTATACTTCGGTGACCCCCCCCTCAGTCGACAGACTTGAGACCCCCCCCCCCCCCCCCCCCGACGTGGTAGCTAGCTTTAAGGGCTCTCTCGTTTACTTTTGCGGTTTTTCTCATGAAAGTTGCCTGTTTCTCCGTGTGTTCACGCAGGCGAACAAAATACTCCACATTTTTCTTTTGAACTGAGGGCTGTTTCGTTTGGAGATGGCGTTTAAGCTTACTTGGGACCATAGCACTGTTGGAGAGCTTTTCACCACATACCAAGCACAACGGAGTCGGTGCCGTTGCATCTCCGGTAAAAGTAAATCCAAATGAAAGATAGCTTTCATTGTATTGCCTCACGCCAGAAACTTTGCTCGACGTCACCGTCTTTGCCTCCACTCATACTAGGGCCTTCATCTGGGTCCGGATTTTGTCCAGGGTCCAGTTCAGAGTCAGCATTTTTCCTCTTCAAAAACTTATCCATCACTTTCAACCGTCGTCCCGCTATCCACAATCCACACACCTGTCGCTGCATCCATGCGTCACTAATTCGCTTGTCTCCAGGCGCAAGGCAATTAGCTACCTGCTGCTGCCACCTACTGGTATGGAAGAGTACTACATGATTACTCTGTCAGGCGCTAGACTGCACAGGCACACAAATGGGATAATTTCCCACGGCACACCTGACAATATCTCGCGGCACACAAACACTGGTTTACAGGAACGGGTGCTCATCAGAAAACGCTGGCAGTGTGTTTCCCGTGTCTTACTTCCGGTATAAAGTTCGCTTCAAAATTACAACAGAAATACTACCGAAAGATGCCAGTAAGTGGCAACGACGCTCTATAAGTGCTTCTCTTAATGCAACAAATAAATGAAATGACTTTCATACTTACACCAACTGCTCTTAACCTATTTATTAAACAATTTAGACTTAAAGGCTTCTTTGTTGTTTCACCTTAACAGAACACTAATAATAATAATAATAATAATAATAATAATAATAATAATAATAATAATAATAATGATGATGATAATAATAATAATAAAATTAAGAAATTGCCATTTACAAAACGTGCACATTTCTTTTAAACTTAAGTGTAGTTGTTTTCTATATCTATTGACGCAAATGACGTTAACCTTGCAATGAACGCAGCAACACTTGTACCTAATAACACTAATGATACAACAAATACACGTCAAAATGGTTGCAGTGAAAATGGACGCTTTTAATCATATATCAGTATATAATATATAACATAATATATCATATATTATACGATTGTATAAAGCGCTTTGAGACGCCTTTGGTTGTGATTTAGCGCTGTACAAATAAAAGTTTATTATTATTATTATTATTATTATTATTATTATTATTATTATTATTATTATATATGTTTTGGCTCTTGCCAAGTAAAATTTCAGGAATTATTCTTTGTTTGTTTAGAATGTCGGACATGTATTCAGCGCTTTGTGATGAAGAGCTGGATGCCGTCATTGCAGAAATCCAACTCAGTCACCCAAACACAGGGTACAGAATGATGAGAGCATTCCTTCATGTCAGGGGATTACGAGTGCAAAGTAAGTTTGATATGAAGTTGATCCCCACATGAATGTATTCAGTAATCTGTATTGTGCATCAGTTTAACCAAAACAAAAAAATATAATTAGCTTTGTTTGTATAACGCTTTCCGTACAAAATGTAGCTAAAAGTGCTTACATGGATGATTAAAAAAAGAATGGCGGTATATTTAAAAAAAGAAAGGGGGGGTATTTAATAAATGAAATCATACCTTTTGTCAGCATTATCTGTGTTAACACGGATTTGTGCCTTTAATATTTTATGTAGTTTGTCTTTCTTTCTTTTTTTTTGCTGTTGTTGTAGTTCAAAGAGTACGTGATTCCTTAAGAAGAGTGGACCCAATTGGGACTGAAGTGCGAGCCTTGGCCAATCGCACACTAAGACGGAGGCAGTATTCTGTTCCTGCACCAAATGCAATGTGGCACATAGATGGAAACCACAAATTAATACGGTATTTTTCAAAACTGTTTTTAAATACTTGAACAAATGAAACATTGAGATTTTCTACCCACTCCAAATCTTTTCATCTTTGTACCATACCTTTTTTGTGTCAAATAAGCTGTGCATGAACCTTTTTCAATTAGCTATCTGATGCCTTATATATTTTAGATTTCTCTTTCCATCTTCTCTCCCTTTTTTTACCAAAAGCTGGAGATTTGTCATTCACGGTGGAATAGATGGCTTTAGCCGTTTAATTGTTTATCTGTCTGCTGCAATAAACAACTGAGCATCCACAGTGTTGGAAACAGGGGCGGTCCTAGAATTTTTTTTCTTGGGGGGGCAAGCTCGGGGCACAGACTGTGGAAGGGTGGCACATCGGAATGACATTTGTTTTGTTTTTTTAAATGCCCTATGCCTTCGGTAATAATAAATGGTAGGCGGAGGTATGAATAATAGAACTATTTTATTTACCCAAATAATGCACAAAACAGTGTATCATCCAGCATTTAGTAATCTTATCTGACTGAGTAAAATGCTTTTTGTTTGTTTGAGTGGGTTGATCTGTGCTCCGGGAGAGTATACTGGTGTATCTAGTACTAGTAACCTAGTATTAGTTTCAGCAAGATAAACAAGTGTTTCATAGGTATCTATGTATCTTTGTTAACTTATAGAGATGGAAACCAACAACTGAGTTTAGTTATGAATGTTTTTTTTTTAAAATTCATAACAGGTACAAAGTGCATACACATGAAAAATCCCTTTGTGAGAATTATATTCAAGTTACCAAAGTTTGACTTAAATTACAAGTACACAGTTTATATGTATTATTTACAAACAGGATTATGACAGCTGAATACGCTTGTTTTGGTGTTGACTACCAGCAGAATGCTGAATTGCAGATGATGGGCCCTCAACCTCATCATTGGGAAAAGTTCCTGGGAAAAGTTGTATAAATTACTCATAATGTCAATACAAGTATAACATCAACTCAACTTTTAATACTTATTCAAATGTTATCGATTTTAAAGACACCCTGCTTCCTTTCTTGACATTGTGGACATATCCTATTCACTTCATTTAAGCGTCTTATGTTATAGGCCACTTGTCTATCCATTAGCTCATAAAACAACAACCACACTTCCATTCAGCACCAATAAAGAGCATAAAAATAGACATAAAGTAATAAAACAGAATGTAATTAGATTAAATGAATATTGCCCATTCCACAGTCCAGAACAAAGCAGAGGTGGTGTGCAACTTTGAGTGTGACTGATTCAGGATGCAGTGACTGTAGTGATGGTGAGGTGAAGCCTCATGAGGCATTGAACCACTTGAGCCAACTGGTTCGAGAAACGGTTCATTTCTCGAAGTTTCATGTGCACACGAAACCACCTACTGGCCAAATGTACAATCACAGGCAAGCTGTGTCTGAACCACGTGTGATGCATTGAATTTTTGTGTCTGTTATGTCTGTTGGGAATGACTATGAATTGCAAAAAATGAATGACCAAATAATTTCTGTACATAAATTATATATATTTTTTTGTTTTTTTTTCACACTTATTTATGATTATTTTATCGGTACTGATGCCAGTGGTTATGGGGACTATGTGTATGATACATTTTTTGAATGTATTCTGTTTGAGCAATTTATTTCTGAAAATGGCATGGGTGTAATCAGGCAGATGACAGTGAAAGTGATAGTGGGACTTGGAAAAGGGCATAGATCAGGGGTGCTCACACTTTTTCAACATGCAAGCTACTTTTAAAATGAGCAAGTCAAAAAGATCCACTTCCTATAAAACAGGAAAAGTCATTCAGAAATATATTTGTAGTCCAATGATAAAGAAAGAAAGGATTAAATGGGTCAACATGTTCCCATGTGCATTTATGCTCATCATTGCACAGAAAACTCATGGTTTAAAATTGTTTAGGTTATATCTGCCTATGTTTGATTTTATCAATAAAAGTGTGTTTACGTTAAGATGTTTTGCTGTATAGTTTTGTGTTTTCCAGCGCATAGGTTAGGGATGAGCCAACAGGCCACAGTGGAAACGGGTCAGAACATGGGACTGACTTATAATGCAGAGTCTGTTTTTATGAAATGTTCTATCACCTGGCAACCATCCATCCATCCATCCATCCATCCATCCATCCATCCATCCATCCATCTTCTACTGCCTTATCCGGAGTCAGGTCTCGACCCCCAGACCCTCAGACTTCCCTGGACCCAGTCACCTCCTCCAGCTCCTCCAGTGGGACCCCAAGGCTTCCCAGTCCAACCCAGAGACCTGGTCCCTCCAGCAGGGTCTCCTCCTGGTGGGACATGCCTGGAACTCCTCCCCCTGAGGCAGGGCCTCCCCACCGACCCAGAGAGGGCAAACCACCTCATATCCAGCATTGATTTATCTGTTGGTGATTAATTATAATGTATCATTTATTTTATTTAAATTATATTTGAACTGAATTGGATTTGTTTGTAAAAGTGAGATTTATTTTCATTGATTCATGTGGTTTATGTTGAGACCTAGTGGAGAAGTGGGTATGGCCTACAGAAGGTTTGAGTACACAAGTTATTCAGATACGGAGAATCCCCATTGCAGGACTTCAGGAGATATATAATCAAAGTGTTAAAGCAGCAGAAATGAAACGTCAGTTGAGGTCAAGGTCACACAGGTCAGAGGTTGTGATGGCTTTTATTGTCAGAATATTGAATCATTGAAATATAATGTTTGAGCTCGTAACAAAGTTAGGATGATATAATATAATCACATAAAATAAATGATCTGGTTTCCTTCTGATTCATTGACGTCCTTCTGAAATCTCCACACAAACATCTGGCAAGCATCAAAACCATGAATTATTTTGAGGGAAATTTCTTTTGTCTTACTTATGATTCAATAATGATTTGAGTTCCCATCACAGGTGTTGTGAATCACTTTATCTTTTCCACATGATTTCCTTATTTAAGATCATGAAGCAGAAATAAAGTCTCTTGAAAAGTATTTTTCACCTCCAAAATGAAGATGTTATAGAAGTCTGAAGTGAGAGCAGAGCAGTGTGTTGTTGATGTGTGGAACCTTCATGCTGAGATGTTCCAGCCGTGGATGATGAGAGCAGAAGCAGTGGTTGTGTTGCTGCTGCCTTCACTGAGCAGCTGCTCCAAGTCCTGCTTCTTCCACTGAGGATTCAGCTGCACCAGTGGCTTCTGGGACGTCTCTCCCAGTAACCGTAGGGAGAAGCAGTCCGCCAGCCACCAGGCTCCACTGGGGTCAAAGGTCGTGCCAGCTTGCTGGTTAGCTCCACTGGTTGTAGTTCTGTCAACCACCACTAGATGGGGCTCTCCTCTTCACTCTCCTCCTCACTCCCCATCACAAAGGTCTCCCAGCTGCAGAGAGAAGAAGAGACAGCAACAGTCAGGACTCACCGTCCTTGAACGCATCATCACACAGACGTTGACTGTTGATGGAGATGATGGAGTGACTGGTGAGAAGAAGCAGACTCTCAGTCACATGTCAAGTGTGGAACATATGAAGGTCATGTGACCATGGAGTGTTGGACTGATACTGAGGCCTGATGAAGATGAACTGATCAATAATTGAGTGGTGAACTGAGAGAAGAAGCAGTTTGGCAGCAGATGTTGGATGAATGAGGAGCAGTTGATCAATGTTGACATAGTTTTTCTATTGGTTGGAAATGTCTTGTTGGCAGGGCAGAAAGATCAACTCCCCAGTATGATACAACTGATGCTTGCATTGAACAAAACCAAACAAGCAAAAACTGGTCAAACAGTGCCCCTCAGTGGCAGAACTGGGAGCTGCGAGGACCAACATGTCATAGGAAGGTTTGAAGGTTCAAGGCCACATTTGAACACATTGTGTTTCTTATTGACATATTATAGAGCGACCTGTCTGAAATATCTGCCTGTTAATCAATGTGTTATTTTTTCAGCATGTGTTCATTTCTCTGTACAGTCTGCAGTAGAAGGTAGTTTTGACTCGAGGGCGCCCCCTGGCGGCTCTTTCCAAAACTACAGTTGCCATCACTTGTTGGCAGTCCATGATGACGGTGAGAAAAATGTGATTTCCTCTTTGAAGAGCTGCACCTGTTTCTCCCTGACGTGATGAGACTGGACACTTG
This sequence comes from Nelusetta ayraudi, assembly GCF_046127955.1. Classification (NCBI taxonomy): domain Eukaryota; kingdom Metazoa; phylum Chordata; class Actinopteri; order Tetraodontiformes; family Monacanthidae; genus Nelusetta; species Nelusetta ayraudi. The sequence continues at coordinate 5,893,860 of NW_027466084.1, forward strand.
TTGAGGGCAGTGGCGGCTTCTGGTCTTTCAAGGAGGGGAAGCTCATTTTCTGCCTGCGTCATAAAATCCATTTGTTTATTTATACGTAAATTATGCCATCAATGTCTTTCAATAAAAATGATCAGTGACCCTGTTGTAGCAGCTAGCTGCCTGCCTGCCACATCACACCAGAATGTTGCACAAACTGTCCACTGCCTGGCCACATCTGGAGCACAAGCTAGAAATCAGCTTTGCACTTCCTGCTGCTGCACAGTGTTCCTCTGTCTGATCAGCCTTTCTCCCCCTCAAGCTGCAGCTGCACTGGTGAGTTCCAGCTGACATTATATCTTCATATATTCTTATTAACGGCTGACTGTGTATAATGGAGATACTGTTTATATATACAGTATGTATGCATTGTAGTTGTACCCATATTTTATTTATTTATACACAGCCTTGACAACATCTATTGTATTTATGGACCTATAATTATATAATTATATCTGTTAAAGCTTTCGGGTTATATATATATATGTATATATATATGTGTATACATATATATTAAGGGTGTCAAAGTTAACGCGTTAACTCAACGCCGCTTTATCGCCGAAATGTTTTTTTATCGCGCAATTAACGCACACAATGCTTTTTGAGCCTTTGGCCGCTCCGTAGATTGTGGAAACCGGAAATGAATTGACTCACAGCACACAGTCACACGCTTGCAGCCGGTGTACCGGCTTGTAAACACAACAAAAAAAACAAGCGATTCCATTCGGCGCCCATGTTCATCAATGTAGTAGTTCACACCAGACGCGAACAGGCGCGTGGCTCCCCTCGCGGATCGCGCCATGCATTTAACGTCAGTTCACTGGACGTGGAAGCGAAGCGCCAAGCGCTTCCATTCGGCGCCCACGTTATTCAATGTGGTGGTTCACACTAGACGCAAACAGGCGCGCGGCTCGCCGTGAGCGATCCTCGTCAATAGTACAGGAAGTCGCTAAAAAAAACAACAACGAGAAAAGAAAATCCGGTGAATTTTCAAAATAAACTAATTTCAAAATAATATATATATACATATACATATATATATATATATATATATATATATATATATATATATATATATATATGTATCCACTGAGACTTACCGTCTGTAATGTGTCTTCCACAGGTCCGGTACGGGTCATGGACTACGAGGAGTACGAAGACGAGTACTTGCTCTTCCAGCAGCTTCTCAACGACACCGCCAACACCTCTGAGCCGGGTTACGTGGTCAGCGACCCGGTCCAGCTGTGTCCCAGGACCGGCGTCAACCACTTTGGCGCCAGGATCATCCCAGTCTTCTACTACGTCAACTTCCTGCTCAGCTACCTCGGCAACGGCTTGGTGCTCTTTGTCATCTACAAGTACGAGAAGCTCAACACCGCCACCAACGTCTTCCTCCTGAAACTGGTCCTGTCCAATGTCCTCTTCACCTCCAGCCTCCCCTTCTGGGCCACTTACCACCTCTCGGAGTGGATCTTCGGCGAGGCGCTGTGCAAGCTGGTCAGCGGCGCCTACTCCGTGGTGCACGCGGTCCCGGCCGCCAAGAGCAGGAGGAGGGCGAACGCCGTGGCGGGAACGCTGACGGTCTGGCTGGTCAGCGTGGCGGCCAGCGCCAAGGAGTTTGTCCTGCAGACGGTGTGGGAGAGTCCGTTCGACGGGCTGATGTGCGAGGAGGCCGGGTACCCCGAGAGCACCGTGCTACCAGCAGTTCCTGCTCTTCTTCCTGCTCCCGCTCTTCATGGTGATGTACTGCTACACCGGCATCACCGTCCGCGTCCTGTCCACTCGGCTGAAGAACAAGTGCCGCACCGTCAAGCTCATCTTTGTCACCGTTTTCACCTTTTTCCTCTGCTGGACGTCCTACAACGTGATAGTCTTCCTGCGTGCCCTCGAGCTCTCCGGCCCCAGCCGGGGGGGGGGCGGCTCATCGTGTGCCGCCTCGGAGGCCACGGACTATGCGCTGTACGTGACGCAGAACGTGGCCTACGTGTACTGTTGCGTCAGTCCCGTGTTTTACACGTTTGTGGGCAAGAAGTTCCAGAGCCACTTGAGAAAGCTGCTGGCCAGGAAGCTGCCGTGCCTCCACAAGCACATGAGCCTCAGCAGCCAGAGCAGCAGGACCACGTCCCAGAGGACCGCACACTCTGTCTACTAGTGCCCGTCTCACACACACACACACACACACACACACACACACACACACAGCCAGTTGTTCCCACCTAGACAGTAAGCGCTGTATATCTAGAAAAACATACTAGCAGTTCATGGACTAAGTCTCAATCGAGGGTCTGCATCCTTGGAAGGAAGCCTCCATTGTCTGAAGGAAGCGTCCTCCGTCCGAAGGAAGCGTCCTCCGTCCGAAGGATGCGTCCTCCGTCTGAAGGAAGCGCCCTCCGTCTGAAGGAAGCGTCCTCACAAGGACCCGGCCCAGAAGGACCGACCCAAACCCCGCCTCCCCGGTAACCTCACGGGACGGTCTAGCCTTGGGCGTACTTCCTGGTTGCGTCACCGCCGTTCCCTCCTGCTGGCCAACCCCGGAAGTGTGGTTTTCATAGCATCAAGCTCACCATTGGTTGGTTGGATGTTCAAATCAGTAAAAACCCTGCGTTAAAAACTGAAGATTTGATGTGAAATTTCAATACTTAAATTTATACGCGGTGTCTTTGCCAGTAGATGGCGCTAATTTCAGCTGACTTCCCAGGATCCCAGGATGCTTTGCAGCAGCAGCACGCAAAGCATCCTGGGATACAGAAGGAGGTGAAGGATAGTAGTGGTGTAGCCTTGGTGCTAACAGTAGGGAGCATTTGGAGCGTCGTTCTGACTATTGGGAATTGGGAGGAGCCTTCAGCGCAGTGCGGTGACGCAACTTCCTTTCAAATTGCAGCCTTCCAAGGATGCAGCGCCTGAACTGAGACACAGCCATGGATTGCTGGTGACGTACGGGGTCACGTGACCCGTTCACTGACCAGTGAACATGGCGCGGGGATGTGTGTGAAAAGTACACAATTATTCTTTGGGTTTTGAACTCAACGGTTTGTTGTGTTGTGTAAACCTTGTCAGCAGTGAGTTGTATCAACTATTATCAACTACTACAAATAGATCAATAAATACACACATTTTATGGACTGAAATGTGTTTTTCTGATGTGGGCTGTTTGTCCTGGTGTGTTTCCAGAGGAAGTCCTGGATCCTTGTGGCTGTAGGGGGAGTAGGAGGCTCAACGTTGGCCTTGACAAAGGACAGTAGTGACCTTGTCACTGCTGAGCTCCACTCAGTTTGTTCAAACACTGGGTTTGTTTTTACCTAACCCTGATGGAGCCTTGCTATGAGTGGAACTGTGACACACGAGAAGGCTTTACTAGACAGAGGGGGTGGGGGGTAGCGGAGCAGCAGCAGATGGATGCAGTGTTTTGGTGAGCCACCTCATAGGAGGAGACAATGTATCCTGGGATATCATGGAGAAAACGTGTTGCTGTAATGTCAATGGAACCAAGTCAGTGTCTGTGAAGCCCCACCAGGGTGTTGAGCTACTAGAACAGGGGTGACATGACAGACCTGCATCGAGTCGGCGGGCCACCGAAGTTATGTTGACAGGGGGGGGGCAACTCGGTCGAACGTGATATATGGATAGATGGCGGTCACAATTCGCTATTTCGCCGGTGATAGATAGTGTGTGTTGAATACATACATTCGTCACTGTATTTTGATTTACCTTGTATGTATATCTATACTGTTGGAATCATATATTTAGTTTAGATGTTAGTGTTGAATAATATAATTAGTTTAGATGTTGTTAGATGTTTATAATAACATGATTATTAATATAAAGCTGTTTAATCATTTGGCTGACCTACTCATAGAGAAAAGGCATTGTTGCAGGAGTCACACAAAGAGCTCAAGAAGGAACAAAGGGAAGAACATCCCTCACTAACTGGTGACCCTGGGGGAGCAGAGGGTGACCCTGGAGACCAGAGGGTGACCCTGGGGGACCAGTGGGTGACCAGAGGGTGACCCTGGGGGACCGGATCACCCTGGGGGAGCAGAGGGTGACCATGGGGGACCAGAGGATGGACAGAGAGCTAACTGACTTTGCGACCACCATAAGACTTTATAACCCGGTCATTTACAGGGGGGAGAACTCATGATCCATCGGAGGCACGGGGGGGAGGAGCCTGTGACCTCAGGCATGTTGTGCACTGTATTATTTCAGGTCACGCTGGAACCAATGATGGATCATTTGGCTCCCTGCCAAATAAGGACTTGTTTCCTGTTGCACTCAGTAATCAGATACTTGGATCAAAGGCTGCCCCAACATCCAATGAGGCTTGGGTCTGGAGAGCCCCCCGCTCCAGTCAGAAGAGGACAACACCTGGGAGTGTTTGCATGTTTTCTTTCTGTATAAAAGGACTGGGTCAAGGGACAGAGAGCAGTCAGACTTCATGCCCTGACAATACTTTGGTGTTGCTAGGGTTCTGAACTGGGCCCAGAGCTCTGTATAGTTGTACCCTCAATTGATTTCTTTACTAAAGACATATTTAAATTGGCATTCTTCTCCTGTGACTCTTCATTCAACCAACACGCGGATCAGCAGCACGGCACAAGGAAATCTGATCCAACAATACATAGAAAGAGAAAGAGAGAGAGAGAGAGAATTTTGTGTATACACACAACAATTAATACAAACAAAGTACCGTAAATACGCCAGGGATTGACAGAAAAAAAAAGATAACCTTAATCAACCGATGTAGCTTGGCCTAATAGAGTTGCCGTATGTGATGTCATTGGCAGTCGCCCACCGGACAGAGGCGACTGCCAATGACGTCACATACGGCAACTCTATTAGGACGGGGTTTGCCCATGTCTGTACTAGAACCACCCAGAACCACCAGGGTGTTTAGCTCTTAGAACCCCCTAGAACCTCCTAGAACCATCCAGAACCACCAGGGTGTTTAGCTCTTAGAACACCCTAGAAGCTCCTAGAACCATCCAGAACCACCCAGAACCACCAGGGTGTTTAGCTCTTAGAACCCCCTAGAACAATCCAGAACCACCAGGGTGTTTAGCTCTTAGAACCCCCGAGAACAATCCAGAACCACCAGGGTGTTGAGCGCTTTATTGCAATGACTCTGCAAACACTGAGACACCTGAGTCAAATGATACAAGTGTTGGTGAAGATGCCACATTTCACAGCACATTGAAGCTACTAACATAGATCTACATACACATTAATCTACCTGAACATGCAAACACAAGCAGGTGGAGATACTGCTCAAGAAAAAAGGTGCATTAAACATTGATGGACTTATATGGGTACGCATACAAATATATATTTATTAGTACTGGGACTCCATTAAAGAAAATAATCTAATTAATGATGGTCTTTGTTATTGGTCAAACCTCTGACCTTTGACCTCTATCAGTCATGGTTGACCTCCAGTGCTCACGCAGTGCTTCACTGGAAGGCCAAGAACAATCCAAGAGTCCATATGTGGCACTGCAAGGTCCACCAGTGGCTTCTGGGACGTCTCTCCCAGTAACCACAGCAGCGTGTAGGGAGAAGCAGTCTGCCAGCCACCAGGCTCCACTGGGGTCAAAGGTCGTGACACGCAGTTCTGTCAGCCACCACTAGATGGAGCTCTCCTCTTCACTCTCCTCCTCATCCTCCCTCAATACCTCTCCCACCTGCAGAGAGAAGAAGAGACAGCAGGAGTCAGGACTCACAGTCCTTGAACGCATCATCACACAGACATTGACTGTTGATGGAGATGATGGAGTGACTGGTGAGAAGAAGCAGACTCTCAGTCACATGTCAAGTGTGGAACATATGAAGGTCATGTGACCATGGAGTGTTGGACTGATACTGAGGCCTGATGAAGATGAACTGATCAATAATTGAGTGGTGAACTGAGAGAAGAAGCAGTTTGGCAGCAGATGTTGGATGAATGAGGAGCAGCTGGACGACACCATCCTCCTCTCACACTGTGACTGGGAACACTGGACCTCTGCTGTGGGATCAACTGGCTTTGGTGCTGGAACCATCATCCACTGCTTCCAAACCAGTACTGACCTCACAGTCTGCAGTTGATAGTCTCTGCTGTGGACAAGATCCATCAGTGGCTTCACTGATGAAGCCTTCAGGTTGTTCAACCTCAGGTCCAGCTCTCTGAGGTGGGAGGGGTTGGACTTCAGAGCTGAGAGCAGCCAATCACAACTGACCTCTGACAAACTGCAGTCAATCAACCTGAATAGAGAATAAATGATGGAGAGTTTATAATGATGGAGAGTTTTTCCAGGGTGTCATCACTCTGAAAATCAAAGTGAAATGTCGACTTCAGAATCTGACACTACAGAAAATGTCACCTTGAAATTAAATCCTCAGTCCAAAACTAATGTGTGTTGAAATGATGTTTGGTCACATGACCACTGATGAACAGAATGAAGTTTTCATATTTCTGGATGTCATTTTGATATGAATCAACCTTCAGTTCAATGTTTATTCAACATGTGTGATGAAGTGTGTTTGGTGCTGAAACCATCATCCACTGGTTCCAAACCAGTACTGACCTCAGAACCTCCAGTGTACAGTCTGGACTCTGCAGAAAACCACTCAGCACCTTCACTCCTGAATCCTGCAGCTGGTTCCAACTCAGGTCCAGGAGTCTGAGGTGGGAGGGGTTGGACTTCAGAGCTGAGAGCAGCCAATCACAGCTGAGCTCTGACAAACTGCACAACTCCAACCTGAATAGAGAATAAATGATGGAGTGAGTGGAGTTTTCATCACTATATGAAATTAAAAATATGAATGTCTATAACACTGTAATGTCCATTAAACCAATCAGAAGCACAACAATAATACTGAAATAATGAATCACCACAATAAAATATTTTATATCAACCTGTTTAGTCATGTGACCACTGATCAGCTGTTAACAATGTTGGAATTCATTGATTAATTTTGCCTCAAAGGTTCAGTGTGTAAAATCAGTGCAGATTTATTGCTGAAAGCTTCATATACAACCGTCAATATCGTTTGAAGTCTTTGATTAGTAGAAAATAAAAGTCCTCTGCTTTTCCTGCCATTAGAATGCTTCTTTCTAGAAACAGACAGAAGGTCAAAGGTCGTGGCCATCTTGCACCGCCATGTTTGTAGGCGGCTGGTTGGGAAGATGAGTTTGAGAGACAGTTTCATATTGATGGTTGGAGGCTGGAATCCTCTAATAAAGCAAGTGCTGAGAACAAATGGTTATTAAGTGACTGAAATGCAGTGGAATCTTTTCTGCATCTTGCTCATCAATACTGAACTGACTGAGATGATAGAACCTGCATTGACCCTTGACCTTCTGCTGAGTCCAGCTGGATCTATCTACAGTATCTAAGTGCTCATACAGGTGGCTAATGCTAGCGCTAGCTGAAAATCATGCTAGCACTGGACTGTCTGCTGTGACTATGACTGATTGTGATGCTAATAGATGGTTGTAATATTTGTGTTGATGGAACTTTATCATTATACAGAGAACTAGACACCTTTGCTGTCAACCACATCCTTTATGATGCTGGAAGGCTACCGTAGTTCACTGGCAAGAAGGGGAGAGGGAGCGTCAGCAAGTAAGCACTGCAATCTGATGGCACTAGATGGCAGGATTTTACATACTGGACCTTCAAACCCAGTTTCACTCATTTCAAACACAAACCAGTGACTGGAAATTGAATTTCCAACAGCAGTCAAGTGAAAATCATGACAACAATAACAAGAGTGATAGAAGTTGTAAAGTGAAGAGGGTGACCTGACCTCAGAGTCTCCAGTTTACAGTCTGGACTCTGTAGAAAACCACTCAGCTCCTTCACTCCTGAATCCTGCAGCTGGTTGTCACTCAGGTCCAGGTGTCTGAGGTGGGAGGGGTTGGACTTCACAGCTGAGAGCAGCCAATCACAGCTGAGCTCTGACAACCTGCACCTCTCCAGCCTGAATGTAGAATAAATGATGGAGAGTTTATAATGATGGAGAGTTTTTCCAGGGTGTCATCACTCTGAAAATCAAAGTGAAATCGACTTCAGAATCTGACTCTACAGAATAAAATGGGAGAGGGAGGGTGAGCAAACGAGTGCTGCACTGCGGAGTCCATTACTGGCTCTTGATGATGTTGGTGTCTGGGCCCCCTTGCACCAAAGTAGGATTGCGTCATCCAAGATGAGTCACTAAGCCTTCAGCGTTCAACCAATCCACAACACGTGTGTCCAGGCTTCATGGGTTGCACTAAAAGCCATCCAGGATGAGAAGACACGGATTCATCAAGCCAGGTGAAAGCTATCCTGGATCAGTGCGCCACGCACGCGGCTTCCTTCCATAGACCCCGGTTATGGAGCTGGGATTAACGGATTGGCCATCTTTGACCTCCTCATAAGCCTCCATGAGGATTTGCGCCTGGGACGGGGATTCAGACTCTCGAACTTTCTTTTTTTTTGTAATTTATTGTTTATTTGGAGAAGCAAGTGTACAGACATTTCTCTTGCGTACAATATAAAGTCCACATCAAGTGTGGATATGAAAATATAATTGCTAATAATACTCCATTCCTTTTAACATAAAAAAGAAAGAAAGAAAGAAAAAAAAAAAAACACAGTAAAATGTGTATCATCTCATGAACCAGTCTAGCAGTGTGTATCATGACAATGATTTTACAGAGCAGTCAAATTCAGTTTACAGAAATTACAGCTTTTATATATTCCGTCCATTTTGTCCATATCCTGAAAAAGGAGTCTCTTTGACCTTTAAGACAGAATGACAATTTCTCTAGAATGTAAATATTCTGAACAATATCAATCCATTCATCAATTGTAGGTGCTTCAGTCCTCAACCATTTTCTCGTGATAGTTTTTTTGCTTGCTGCCAGAAGCATTGCCATGAGTTTTTTATCTGACAAATTCCAGTTATCCCATGAGATGTCTCCTAAGTACAGGACTTCACATTTACAAGGAATTTTCTCAACAAAAATGTTATTTAAGTGCATGCACAGTTGATCCCAGAATGGTTTGATCACCGGCCAACCCCAGAAGATATGGTAATGATTTGCCTTGTCTGTCTTACATTGTCTCCAGCAGGTCGCACTGTTGCTGTGATGTTTTTTCTGGGCAGGGGTTACAAAAAACCGAACAATGTTCTTCCAACAGAATTCCCTCCATGAATTGGAGCTTGAGGTCGTCCATTGAAATTTGTGAATCTTTTCCCAGCTTTCAACAGAAATAATTAAATTTCCTTCTTTTTGCCATTTATTCCTTATGTAGTCTGTGTCAACTTGTTTGAACAGCTGAATACCATTGTATAACTTGGAGACAACTTTAGTACAGGAACCTGATTTCAACAATGACAAAAGCACTTCTAAGAATCCTGGTCCAGCTGTTTCCCAAGTTTCTTGTAGATTATGATTATAGTAAGACCTAACCTGCAGATATCTGAAGAAGTCATCCTTCTCCAACCCATTTGACCTTTGAAGTTCTTCAAAACTCTGAAACACCCCCCTCTTGATAAATGTATAATAGGTGGTTAATCCTTTTGAGATCCATCCCTTGAATCTCCCGTCATTCTTGTTTGGTTTAAAAGCCGAGTCAAAAGCGCACCACTTGAACATTTTGATCTGGTTACCTAAATGGCAAATTTTCACTATTCTTCTCCAAGAGTTTAGCATTGTGTATAACATCGAGTCATGCGGTATCATCAAATCATCTTGTAGTTCTTTGTCCATCAACATCGATAAGAGAGGTACACCTTCCACTGAGGAACTCTCTATGTCTTTCCATCCTGCATTGTATTGTGGACAGCATAGATAGATTAATGGTTTCAGTTGAGCTGCAAGATAATATTCCTGTAGGTTGGAAAGACCCAACCCCCCTTTCTCTTTCTTCAACTGCAGTGTTCTGTACCTTATTCTGGCCTTTTTCCCTTGCCAGATATATTGTGATATTAATCTGTCCCATTCTGTAAATTGTTTCTCCGGAATCAAGATAGGTAAGCACTGAAATAGATATAACAAGCGTGGACTGACTCAACTCTGGAGTGTAAATTGAAAAAAAGGGATCACATTCCATCTCTGTATGTCTATTTTTAGTCTTGATGTTAGGGGGCCATAGTTGGCATCGAAAGTCCTGGAAAATTCTTTTGTTAGAAAAACCCCCAAATATTTTATGGAATCCGCCTCCCAATTCCATCTATACAAACTCTTAATTTTGTTTGGAGGGACATAATTCAGTGTTAAAACCTGAGTCTTGTTGATATTAATCTTGTAACCCGACAATGAACCATATTCCGCAATCATCTTCTGAAGGAACTCATCCAGGGATTCTCCAGAGTGACCATCTTCTGTCCTCTTCCAGTTGGTGTGACAGTGGAAGCTGAAGACTGCAGCCAGAAACTCCTGGATGCTCAGATGAACGAAGCAGTAGACGGTTTTGTGGAAGATCACACTCTCTCTTCTGAAGATCTCTGTACAAACTCCTGAGTACAAAGAGGCGTCAGTCACACTGAGACCACACTCCTCTAGGTCTTCACTGTAGAACATGATGTTTCCACTCTCCAGATGTTCAAATGCCAGCTGGCCCAGCTTCAGAAGAAGCTCCCTGTCAGCCTCCGTCAGCTCCTGTGGACCTCCTCCATACTTGTGCTGCTTCCTCTTGGTCTGGACCAGCAGGAAGTGTGAGTACATGTCAGTCAGGGTCTTGGGCAGCTCTCCTCTCTGCTCTGAGCTCAACATGCTCTCCAGAACTGTGGCAGTGATCCAGCAGAAGACCGGGATCTGACACATGATGTGGAGGCTCCTGGAGGCCTTGATGTGGGAAATGATCCTGCTGGACACATCTTCTCTACCTCTGAACCTCCTCCTGAAATACTCCTCCTTCTGGTCATCGGTGAAGCCTCGTACTTCTGTCAGCCTGTCCACACATGACGGAGGGATCTGATTGGCTGCTGCAGGTCTGGAAGTTATCCACAGCAGAGCCGAGGGAAGCAGATCTCCTCTGATCAGGTTTGTTAGCAGGACGCTGACTGACTTCTTCTGAGTGACGTCAGTCACCACCTGGTTCTTCTCAAAGTCCAGAGCCAGTCTGCTTTCATCCAGGCCGTCCAAGATGAAGAGAAGTTTGCAGACATGCAGCTGCTCTGCAACGTTGGATGGAAAACATGGAGAAGCTCCAGAAGACTGTAGTGCTGCTCTTTGACCAAGTTGAGCTCCCTGAATGAGAGAGGAAGCACCAGATGAAGGTCCTGGTTCTCCAGGCCCTGGGCCCAGTCCAGAGTGAACTTCTGCACTGAGAAGGTTTTTCCAACCCCAGCGACGCCGTTGGTCAGCACCACTCTGACTCTGAGTCCCTGCTGCTCAGGTGAGGCTTCAAAGATCTGGCTGCACCTGATTGGACGGTCGTGGAGGCTCTTCTTGGTCTTCTTGGTCTCCATGGTCTCAGAGGTCTTGGTGGTCCTCTTGGTCTTCTTGGTCTTCTTGGTCTTCTTTGTCTCTGTGGTCTTCTTGGTCTCTGTGGTCTTCTTGGTCTTGTTGGTCTCCAGCTGCCTGACCTCATGCTCTCTGTTGACCTCCTCACTCAGTCCCTCAGTGATGTAGAGGTCAGTGTAGATGCTGTTGAAGAGGGTTTGACTTCCTGCTTCTTCACCTTCAGTCGCACGTTCACATCTCCTCTCCAGACTGATCTTCTGCTGCTGTAGAAGCTCCTGCAGACCATCATCAGCCTCTGGAGCAGAGAAAAGGTTGGAGAAGAAAACATCAGTGTGACAGTGTGAGCATCATTTTCTCTCCACAACTTTTCAGCTGCTGTGGTGAAGCTGCTGTGTGACTGTTTGCTCTCAACGTCCCTCAGTGAATCTTCTCACTGGAGGTCCTGACGTGATCTCAGAGGGAGAAGTGAAGGAGGTGCCGGTGGACAGTCTTACTGTGATCAGTCTGGCTGTGACTGGCAGGTTGCAGTGCTGCTCCACACTGAAGACACGAGGACTCACCTGATGGAGCAGACCGGTCCCAGAATGAGCCAATGAACCTTCTGTATAACGAGGACGTCCAGCTCATCCTGGCCTGCTGCTGCTGCTGCTGCTGCTGCTGCTGCCGCTGTAGAAGCTCCTTCAGCTGCTGCTTCTCACCACCAGGACTCCCCTCCGTCTTCCTGTGGAGACACTTTGGCTTTGAGTGAGTGGATCAGTTGTTGGTGTCCATCACTTGTCAGCTGTTTTTCTGACTCCATCATTAGTTGGATGGAATCATTGTCTCCATCAACACTAACTGACAGCCTGCTGGCCTCCTAGTGGGCTCTTCACAAATCACTTCTTGTCTTTTGCTCTCTTTTCTAAATTCAATCCCTTCATGCAGCTTCACAATCAAAGAATTTGACCCACAAAGAATGGAGCGCAGCCGTTAATGACGCCGTCTTTTAGCCACCACGTTGCGCCCGTCATGGATTTGTAGCTGTTTTCTAGGCTGGTCTTGTCACATCATCTAATATATTATTAGATGACATATTCATCTATCAAATGTATATTTTCTATCTGGTGTGGTGGACACCTGGTGGGCTCTGGTTGAGCAGTGGCTCTGTGGAACTGGCCCTTTGTTTCTCAGCAGACAGAGACAGTGGAGTCACATTGCACTGAACTTTGGATTGAAATTCATCTCAGTGGAGTTGAGCTGCACTTTATGACAGACCATCAAACATTCCTGCCACTGCATAAAGTTCAGTCTCAGAAAAGGCTTTGCTGCATTTCAACTTGATGAATGTGACCATGTCAAAGATTCTCTTCTCTTGACCACTGACCACAACATCTGACACCTTTTCACCTTCTGAGGAATTTATCACTGTCAAATCAAACTAGAATTAGACTGAGAAACAAGGACATTAGTGTTCTTACTGTCTTCCAGAGGCTCCAGGTTCATTACTGAAGTTTGCAGGTAGTTCCATGGACCTGTCGCTCTTCAGAGACACCCCACTGGACCCTGGAGACGCTGCTGCTCCGACCTCCTCTTCCTCCACTCGAACACTCATCTTGAGCTGGAGGTCAAACAGGAAGTGAGGCAGTGAGCTCAGAACACTCTGACTTCCACTTGGGAGCGAGAGAACAGGAAGAAATCAACCAGACTGAAGTCACATTGTTGACTAGCGTCACACTGAATGAGTTATTCAGTCAGTCAGGACTCACCTGCTGCAGCAGCAGCAGCAGCAACAATGTCTTGTTGCCAGGCAGAAAGATCAACTCCCCAGTATGATACAACTGATGCTTGCATTGTGGCTACAAACAAAACCAAACAAGCAAAAACTGGTCAAACAGCGCCCCTCAGTGGCAGAACTGGGAGCTGCGAGGACCGACGCGTCATAGGAAGGTTTGAAAGTTCAAGGCCACATTTGAACACATTGTGTTTCTTATTGACATATTATAGAGTGACCTGTCTGAAATATCTGCCTGTTAATCAATGTGTTATTTTTTCAGCATGTGTTCATTTCTCTGTAAAGTCTGCAGTAGAAGGTAGTTTTGACTCGAGGGCGCCCCCTGGCGGCTCTTTCCAGAACTACAGTTGCCATCACTTGTTGGCAGTCCATGATGACGGTGAGAAAAATATGATTTCCTCTTTGAAGAGCTGCACCTGTTTCTCCCTGACGTGATGGGACTGGACACTTGTTGAGGGATGTGACACTTCCTGTCAGCTCCTGAGGACAACAAGGAGGCCGAGCCTCTAATGCCCCCTACTGGCTGCACTCTGGAAGAGCCCTCCCCCCATCCTCAGGACCAAGTGATCCTCCCTCAACGTGAACACATCACTTCCATGTGAGGAGAGAAGAAGAGACGGCAGAAGTCAGCACTCACACTTCAGTCCTTGAACGCATCATCAGAGACATTCACTGCTGTTGAGTGAAGATGATGGATTCACTGCTGATGAGAAGCAGACTCTCCGTCACATATGTGCTGTGTCTCAATTCAGGGCGTGCACCCTTCAGTCCAAGTGTCCTCCGTCTGAAGGAAGCGTTCTTCGAGGACCCAGCCTAGAAGGACGGACCAAACCCCGCCTCCCCGGTAACCACTGGGGACGGTCTAGCCTTCAGTGTATTTCCTCGTTGCGTCACCACTGTTCCCTCCGGCTGGCCAACCCCGGAAGTGACGTTTTTATAGTACCAAGCCATTGGTTCGCCATCTAACAATGCTGTTGGATGATCAAATAAGTAAAATCCTACGTTAAAAACTGGATACTTTATGTGAAACTTCAATATTTAAATTTATATGTCGTGTCTTTACCAGTATTGGCAGCGGGACGGCTTGACTGGTGAGAGGGGCATGATGGGAAATGACACTATTGAGCAGATCAGGACTAAAATATTGATCCGTCCAATACGTGGATTCTCAAATCAATACTCCAGTCATCTGAGGCCTTCCATTGTTTCTCTGGGGTACAGCCAGATAGAAATGCTCCAACTCTGAATGACTGCTGCCTGCCTGCCTGAAGGGCCTCTGCTAAAATGATACAAATTGGTTATTTGACCAATGTTAAAGTTTTGCTCATTTCCTTCCTGAAATTCACCTTGAAATCCCACCCCCAGTTGGGATCATGGTAAATACAGTTCTTTTTGGATCAAAGTTATCCACATCCTACTGAAATGTTTTAAACAACACAAACTGAAGCTTTGATCCAGATTAAAATTAGGATTGGATTACATCATCTAATCCCATTTCAGAATCCTTCTTTCCCTTTTCAACCCGTTTCCAAGATTCCATCCAATCCCAGAACCAACATCCAATCAGATTACCAGTGAAGGTGTGGGCGGGGCCAAGGCTGATGGGACCGACCAATAGCAAGGTGTTGATTTTTCAACATCAGGTGTTGATGATTAAGCAGGTGTTGTCATCAACAGCTCTGTTGAGTCAGCGGTTCATCTGTATTTCCGGGACAAAGGCCGCTCCTTCCAAGACTCAAAGGTCCAGATTTTAGACACAGAAGACAGATGGTTTGAGAGAGGAGTGAAAGAAGCCACCTGTGTCCACCTAGAGCGACCCTCTGTGAACAGAGAGGAGGACTCCTGCTGCTGCTGCTGCTGCCTCCAGCCAACATGCAGCCAGACGGAGAAGCACTTGGACTTTGAGGTGCTCTTGGGATATTTTCTGATTCTTAGATTCTATGATCAGTGTTTCTGCTCCCACTTCCCTGAAATCACATGACGCTGTGTTGAGCTGAAGTGCAGCCACGCCCCTCTCTCTCTGCCAGGGTGCATCCAGTGTGGCTGTGGCTCCCAGGAGCAGTTGGAGTGCAAGAGGTGAAGATGGTCTGGTCCTCAAGGAGCTGCTCACTCCATCAAAAGACAAGGGCAGCAAACATTGTGTCAGAAGCAGTGGCAGGAAAACAGTGGCAGAAACTGCACAAGGAGCAGAACACACTGCAGGACAAAGTAGTGATGGACAAATGAAGCTTGTGGGAAACATCCAAGCACTGGAGCCACTGCTTCAAAATGGCTGCAAATGACTGCAAGCTGCAGTAACACTGCAGCTGGCCACACACACACACACACACACACACACACACACACACACACACACACACACATCTCAATGAGCAGCATTCAGGATGCTGCATTTATTGTAGAGAAGCTTTGATGCTGAAGTATCATTGCTCTGATCACCTTTGACCTTAAAAAGCCTCGACTTGAAATAATCTCTCTCTCTCAGGGTCAAAGGTCAAGGGCCAGAGGGATCAGTGGCACTGTTCAAAGCCACATTCACTGACTTTACCTTCCTGTTGTTGAGTTGAAACTCCGCCCACCCTCCCAGTTTCAGGGAGCCTGATTGTAACGGAACAATTGAATCAGGGGTCAGACGGTTGGAACCGGGTCAAAGGTCAAATTCATAGGTCAAAGACGTGTATTTCAGGAACGGAAGGTCATATAAAGATGACTCCACCTCTGGTCTGTTCAGAAGGGAGGAATTATGTCAGAGGATCCAGGTTTGAAGTCAAACTACGTCCCGGGGGCCATATGCGGCCAATTACACTCTCCAATCCGGCCGACCAAACTTGAAGGAATTATATTAATAGTCATTAAGTCATGAAATAGAAAACAATGAAAACAATTATTTTGTTGTGTTCATTATTTAA